>NW_022045678.1:5547500-6747500 GCF_003285905.1 Drosophila hydei
TGTAGACGTTTCGTGTATACTTGACATCACCCGTTAATATATTTGGAAACTGTTTCTTCAAGCTGAAACTTTAGCAAATGGTATTCTGTTGTCAGTGTGAGAATGAGAAAAACATATGTATAGGAACAAGAAATATGTGAAATATCAGTTATCAGTTTCTCCTCTCTTTAGGAATGGCGCAAGGGTATTTCCCGTATTAATCAGCATTTTTTCCCGACTCGTTCAACTAATACTGTGATATAAGGGTAAAATTCAGTAACCTCGAAACATTTTAATTCTAACGTTTTTCTGATGTATATGCAGAAGAGATGCTTGTTACTTTTTAGGCAAATTAATTTGATCAGATATCAAGAAATATTTTTCAGCCACCTGTTGAATTCTGACTCTAATTTTAATGCTTGAATGGAAGGGTATCCACTGCTCATCCAATTGAGGTTTTACTCAAAGCAGCTGGCAAATTAATCACTTAGGGTTAATACTGCTTGCTCCTTAATATAATGCCTTCCTTGATTTATTTCTCACTCTCAAGTAATATTTATTTCAATTCATTTGAATATATACGATTACAAGATACAAGATGACCTTCATACCTTACCGCTTTAGTGTATAGCTAATCAGTTACCTTTTTTAAGTGTCTTTGCTGCCGTTTATTTTCTTATTCTGCATCTCCGAGTGAATCGGAACCTGTTTTAAAGCAGGGCTAACAAAGCTTCCAGTCTATTAATTGTCTTGTATTAAACTGCTCCAAAGCATTGCTAATATTTCCTTGAAATGTATTTTAACAGTCAACCATCTTGGTGTACCTCAATACTTTGTCTCAATGTCCATTAGTTCCCATTAGCAGCTCCTTTGAATCATGGTATAATAATATCATGGACTATATTTATATGTGAACTTGGGCATAGATGGTCAATCCAGCATTTTATAATTATAATTTAGAAAATCAATAAAAACAGAAATTTGCTTATGATCCTGGTTTTACATGTCAAATGCCAAGCAAAAGCTTTCAGGTAAGTGCTACAAATATCAGTTTCCATATTCTATAAAATTTTGTCTTAAGTTACACTTGTCAATTAATTATTTATATTTCCAGAATGCGCTTTATTGTATCTTTTCTCGCGTTTCTGGTATAAATAAAATCAGACTAATTATTGTATTCTAATGCCCATCTACTGCTTTCAGAGCATTGTTAATGCCGCGTTCTTGCCTGGCGAACTCAGAGAAAATCTCGCAGCAGCTGCGCGAAAAACTAAGAAGCTTATACAACAGGATAATGTAAATTTAATCTTGTCATTGGCCCGATCAATTGTTAGCTCAGATGTTGTGAATGAAGAGGAACTAATGAAATGGAAACTGTTTGTCGATCAATGGACTCCTCAACTGTCAATTTTGGCGGAAGATGACGCTGCTCTGCAAGAGTTTAACGCGGCAAAGGAAATGTTGCTGCTTGACAAAGACGAGGAGTTACTTGACCGATGGACCAAAGGCAAATTCCAAAGTCTAAGCCACCAACAAAAGAAAAACATCAACAGACGGTATATTGCCTTCAAGTTTCAGGCTCGTAGAATGATTCTTGGATCAACAGACTCCACAGGACATTTAAATTTTATCGTTCGATACTTTAATAAGTTTGCCAGGTCAAAACCAAATGTTCGGGAACAGGACTTTGAAAATTTATTCAAATTGCTCACCTTAGACGACGTTGAACTGGACGAATGGTTAGCCATTCAATCTAATATGTAAATATGTACAAATTTTAGTGATTTCAAGTTTATAATGTGATTAGGATTAACGCACTTAATCATAACAAGTAAGAAAGCTTTAGTCGCAATGAATGACTAGTAGATTTATAGTTTGTATAGATCATTAAAGAAGACAAATATAAACCGACATTAGAGGACTTAAACCACGTTTACACATGTGTATTTCAGTGTTAAGAAGGATGTGTTCATAAAGGGCACATTCAGATCATTATTTAAGGGGCAAATGATCTGAGCCTAAGTCACACGAATCTTTGATTTGAATAAGCTCTCTACTTGTTCCTTTGTAAACTGCTAAATCTATGGCTGACATTTCCCATTGTATGGAAAATGTCTTCGTCAGCCTGTTCCTACTATGGTCAAATATATTAAAATAATCTTGCTATTCTTGTTGCGGGCAGTATTGATACAATATTCAAATAGAGCCATTTAGTACTGTTCTTGAGGCTGCAGCGCTCTGTCCTATTTCCGTGCTGACATTGTCGAGTTTACCGTTGTATTACAAGAGAAAGTCCTCATCTTCAACTGGTTGAAGGGTGCATAGACAGGTAAACATTATAATCATTTATTTTTATAATTTCAGAGCCTGTTCGATGAGTCTGAGGTATTGATAAAATATCAAGATTTTAAGTATATTTTCTCTAATCTCTAATTTCTATTTTATTTTATATTTTTGTACAATCCATGTTTTTGTATTTCTTAAAGTTAAAGTATATTTGATTTCGCCAACAAACTCTTAGCCAATACTTTAGTTATGCTGTGTTTCATCCGCATAGATCATAAAAGGAAAATGGCTCAAAATGTTGCGCTTTTTACATCGTTTTTATTGTGTTCCTTAGTGTGGGGCAAAATTAATGACGCATTTCATTGGCAGCTTTAATAAATTTCAGATGAGTTATTGCCGCCACAGCCATAGCCCTAATTAAGTACAACAATAAGAAAAGCACGAGCTGGAACCACTTCTAAAAACAACAGCAACACACTTTATGCCCCGCGGGTGGGTAGCAGCAGCAGCAATCAAGGGCGGTCCTTCTGCTAGCCATATGCTGTAGTCCTACAATTTATGAGCCATGCGTGTGTGTGTGTGTGTGGCATCTCTTGTAAATCTCAACCGGACTGGCCATAAATGAAATGGCTGAATAATTGAGTTAGAGCCGCACTTCGGGCCAATTCCAATTGACCCGCAGCGCTTAAAGTGCGTTTGGTCTTATGCAAATGCATATGCTAGATGGGGATATCAATCGCATCGAATGGCAGTTGATTCAAGAGTCCTGCCACGCACTGTGGCAGCAGACAGACGACATGCCATGTGCCAAGTGGCAAGTGGCAAGTGGCAGTCAACTTGCGGCGTCGGTGGTGGTGGCACAAAAAAGCCAACTGCAACTAAGCAGTCATAAATTATGCAGCGACATTGTCAAAGGACACCAAGAACCAGCCAAGCAACCAACCAGCCAGCCAACCAGCCAACCAGCTAGCCAGCTGCTATATGAACAGCAGCAACAAGCAACAAGGACATGCACTACAAATGCCAAGCCATTGCTCCCAGCTGCCTCCCACTGCCTGCCCCCCCGCCCTGCTTCTTGCTATATTAACTCCAAATGGCTCAGCAGTTAATAGGAACAAGTGCAACGTAGGGATTGGGGCATGTGCAACATGGTAGTCGCTGCAATGCGCTGCAGCAGTTGCAAATTATGACAAACTGCAACAGACAAGAAAACTTGAGGGTACAATGGAAAATGCATGGGCAAAACACATGCAAAACACTTTAAGAAATACTTTAAGAGTAAAAAAATAATAAAAAATAACAAATTCAAATATGCCTACAATGAGGGCATCTTGCCTAAGAACCGAAGCAATTTGTTATTTTTAGAAAAGCTAAAGAACATGAACAACATAATCGAAGCAGACAGGAAAAAGAGAGAGCATAGAACTGTACAATGGTCGGCATATATATTTACATTTCACTATTAGTCTTTTTTCTAAGTACCGTTGCATTTAGCGAAGAGCTATATAACTGTACACTGGTCGGCATATATATTTTGACATCATTTACATTTCACTATTAGTTTTTTTTCTAAGTACCATTGCATTTCACGAAGCGAAAATAAATGCCAAAGTAAAGTGCACACTAATAACTGTAAATTTGCGACATTTTTTGTCAGTTCTTTCTTCTGATACAAAATGCCAGCGATTGCAGCGGCATAAGTATTTTGACATTGCGTGATTTCGTTGTTTCTGGGCGAACTTTGAAGTTTTTATAAAGAAATTTTTGAGAAATTCTCTTTTGATTTCATAAATGCGTATTTATTTCATATTATCGGGATTTTAATATTACAAATGGTTAAAATATCTAAGTTAAGTCAACAAACAAGAAGAGAAATTGTGACATAACTTGGGTATTTCGGTTATAAAAATCGCTAAGGAATATGATTTGTCGCGTCAGACTATTTATTATTAGATTAATAAATATAAAAAATTAAATGAATTAACCAATGAGCGCCGAAGTAGAACTATAGTAAAACTATAAAAATTAGAAGAGCAGCGAGTCAATCAATATTATAATACTACATTATAAAATTTAATTTATATATTTAATTAATATTTATAGGATTAAAGATGCGATATACTTAATTTAAATTAATAAATCAATTTAACAATAATTTTTCTACTTTATTTCATTATATTTATCTACTTCATTTAAATTAATAAATAAATTTAACAATAATTTTTCTACTTTATTTCATTATACTTATCTACTTAATTTAAATCAATAAATAAATCTAACAATAATTTTTCTACTTAATATCTTAATTTCATTATACTTATCTACTTCATTTAAATTAATAAATAAATTTAGCAATATATTCCTACGTAATATCTTTATTTCATTATATATTAATAATTGGTTAGGCAATCAGTTTCATAAACTTGTAATCCACTTTAAACGGATTCATGCCATTTGCATTACCTTAAACGATTCGAAGCTAATCCGCTTATATTTCACATGCCATATTTGCTGAATCTAATCGGATTACAGCAAGCACATTATATCAAAGACTCTTAATTGCTTTAAAGTGCACACACGTCTACATAAATATGGACGCTTGAATATATGTATGTATATAAAAGTTTTGATTATTTGTGAATTGAAAGATCTAATGCGAAGCTTTTGTGGACCATTGTACTTGTAAGCCCTTTAAATGATTAGAGTCAAATATTTCTATTTCTTGGCAACAGAAACTTTGCCCAAAGAGGGAGCCCTACGAAGAACTATGCAACAGACTTTTATACCGAAAAGTTTTGCAGCAAACACAACAGGTTGAGGGCAAAACCAGCTGCCAACTCGAAGCTAATTGCAACTACAACAACAACAGCTAAAACATGAAACAGCGCCATAGTTATGACAATTTGGAGTATGAAGCACTGTTCCAGCTTCCAGGCCATCGTTCGGGGACATTAGCTTGCCTCATTGTTCGAGACGACAACAGATGGAAAACTTAATGAAGTTTACTGTTACTACGCAGCAATTTAATTAGCTTAAATTAAGTTTTCCGTCACGACAGCATCAACAACTGCAGAAAAATGAAAACATTTGACAAAGTTCAAAACATTTGTTAGCCAAAAAACTTTTTGCCAAAATGCCAGCAGAGAAAAAATAAGTCAGAAATCAATAAATAAGACAGAGCCAAGCCACATTTCGAAAGCGAAAACCTCCTAGACAAAAAATGAAAAGGAAAAGAACAAACCTAACTGTAACCGAAACATAAACAACAAACAAAAAGCGAAAGGCGAGCGGAACAACAATAAAAATTTATTGTTATCCTCGAAAAGAATCGAAACAATCAGCAATAAAAACAAAACAGCAAAACCAATTTCCAAATGCCGCAGATTTAATACTCTAAAATACAAGCTAATTGAATTAAATAAGATGATTGATTGACTGACAACTATTAGATTGCGTGCTCGATTGGCATGCGGATACATTGACTAATTAATTGGAAATCTGACTGACTCATAGAGTGATTGGCTTACTTTCTGATTCAAGAGCAGATTGAATAACTTACTTATTGACTTATTAATCACTCTGATTGCAGAACTGAATGATTGACTCACTTCTTTAGTGATTGATTGGCTTACCTAGATTGACTAACCTAGACTAAACTAGAAGAATAGACTGCGTTTAAAACAAGAGTGACTGCATTATTTATTCACTGATTGAGCCTGATTGATCTACTGACTAAATCACTTTCCTGCTGACTTATTGATTGACCTAGGAATTTTCAGATTTTAATTTGGCGAACATATTCACTGATGGACATGTTGAGCACGATATGCGACTGACTCATTGCCCCAATTATTATTAATTATCTATCTGATTGATAAACCCAAAAAGTCCAACTCTTTGACTGTTATCCACATCCTCTTTTACATGATTGCTTACTACATTTATTCCAGTTTCCTCTAAAAATAGAAGTACCCTCCTTTTGAAAATATTGAAGAACAAATCAGCAGATATCAGCAGCCGCAGCGGTTAGGTAACTTAGGCCTCGAATACTTGAAGGCCGCAAAATGAGTGCAAATACTTCTTGAACGACGTTTGGCCATAAGCCTCGTCAGGACTTAGCGCGGCTGTTAGGTGTATTAAGCGGCTGATGGAGGGGACCGCACAGAGACAGAGAGAGAGAGAGGGCGGGAGAGTGAAGCAAGGCTGTGCTTAAACCTGGCCGAAATCAAACCCTGCCATCTGCGATTTTCAATTCGAGTTGGCGAAAAAACAGCCAAAGACACCCCAAAAAGAACAAAAATTTGATTCGAACAACTGAAAAGGAAAACACTTGAAAATTGAAGTGGAAGCGATACAAGAGCTGGCCATGTTACCCACTTGTTTACGCTTGTAGTTTTTTGATTGAATTTTTGGCTACATCGTTTCATGGGGGAAAGCAGCGAAAGGGAGCCAACTTTAGAAGCAACAATTTTCCACACACGCACACACACATACACAGCTAGAAATTATGGGCACGTTGCAGACAGTGCTGCAGCAAATCTAATAAAAAATTAACCAGCTACAGACACAACAACACAAAACACATATAGCTGGCCACTTGCAACAGCCGCCAGCTGACAGGCTACCTGGACCAGTATGGACGACACACAGTGGAGGACACCCCAATAGCTATATGAATTGCTATGCACAGAAGACTGAAATCGAAAAAGCGCGCAAAATGCAGGCCAAATGGGGTTACCAAACTGCGCCAGCAATTCCCAAAGGACAGCAGAATGAGTTGCACAGTGGTATAGAAATGATTAATCTATTCAAATCATTGATAATACAAATTGTGCGCAATAGCAAATATTACCAAGCAAAAAAACTTCAATTGTATACAACATTTTATTATTTTATTGAGCTTTTCACTTAAATTACTGCATTTAAATATATATATAATAATGCTCAAAATTCTATTTATTGTTTCTTTGATCTACAATACGCATTTGTTTAACTATTTCTATTTTTTTTATGATTTTATTATTATTTTTATTAAGTGTAGAACCTGTACAATCAAATTTAGTACCTTAACCACACATGTATATATATGGAATTAGAGCCAAACCACAGTCACATTATGAGGAACTATTCCTATTAATATGAAATAAAATAAATATTAATGATTCTTTGATCTACAATACGCATTTGTTTTTATTTATATATATTTTTTTTAATTTTATTATTATTTTTATTTAGTGTAGAACCTATATAATCAAATTTAGTACCTTAACCACACATGTATATATATGGAATTAGAGCCAAACCACAGTCACATTATGAGGAACTATTCCTATTAACATGAAATAAAATAAATATTAATGTTGCAGTCTGGCACGAGCGACTGCAATATGCAGCTCTCAAGTTCCAGGCTCAATACTAATTAAATATATGCAACACACAATATTTGCGTTGAAGGCGCCATATAATTAATAGGCCTATCTGTTAAAAATGTAATCCAGCTACAAGTTTAACGATTTGGGATCAAATACTTTCCCTTTCGAAATCGTTTCCTTTGCTTTTCTTTTCCACAAACCCATTTTAAAGGCGTGCATAAATCATTGTTCGTCAATCTGGGATCTGCACTAACTTAACTATCCAAAATTGTAGCTTAGGTTCCGAAACTCGTTCCTCGATTTGCCTCTAATAGCAATGCTTTGCTCTTATACTGAGAGTCAGACAGACAAACGGCCGGAAAAACTAAGCGAACGTTGTACAAAACCAATATACTCGTTTCGCTTACTTAACAAGCATTAAGCTCAAATTTTTAGGAGACTTAACTAGCAATAAGTTGAGGGATTAACCATAGCTAATTCCTATTTGCTATACCAACGAAAACTCTTAGCTTTCCAAATTTAAAATTTGAAGTAAATTATTTCAGTATTTAAAATATAATTATAAATGTATTATAATTATAAATATATTATATGATATCATATTATTTTAGATGGATTAAAGAAATCGTGTAAAATATATGTACAATTATAAATAATTATTGTACTTATTCGATTTCCTTGATAGGATCTACTTTATTGACTTTACATTCATATATAGACAATAAAGTAAGTCCGTTCAAGAATATTGTAAATTTATTTATTTTATTTAGTTTGCGATCAGAATTGTGAAATTCAAATGTTTAGGCAAAAATTCTATAGCAGACATTTTAGATCAAATATTTACGTAGTCTGGCACCACTGTGCGTTAGGCATGTGAAAAGGGCGGGCTAACGGGTCGCTTCAAATGACAGCAACTGAAATTGAAGTTGGCAAGCGTTTTGTCGAGGGTTGATTTTAAAATGCAAACACCCAAACCCAGACGCTGACACAGGACGAAGGACGAAGGACGTAGCTAGTCGAGCGGGCGGAGGTCGTTACAGTTGGCGTGGTTCCTGGGCCTTTGGCACATAGCTTTACACGCAGCACGTGTCCTGTTATGCCGTTGTCCTCGATTCCCTGTCAATGCCTCGGCCCAGGTTCAACTTATGTTTATCATTTCTCGTTCAAAACGATAACCAAAACAAAGCGCGTTTATCTCAATGCAGCTAAATCAAGCCGAAAACAAGCCAAGTCCTTTGCGTGTCACCAAATCAAGCGAGCCTTTTTGAAAGTCAAGCACAGCAAGAAGCCGCCAAACAATACAAAAGCGGAAATAATTTTATACGACTTTTCGGGCTTATTTGCATCAACAAACAGCCATAAAGACGTCTGCTAAAGAGCTTCCCACTTTTCTGCTTAGTGGCCTCAATAAATGACATTCCGAGTGCTAATGAGCAGGCGGCGCTAAAGGACATTGCGCTTCTTTTTTTTGTTTTCGAATAGAACTGAGAATAGGGAAGCCAAAATGTAGCAGGATTTTCAGTGGAGGGCATAGTAGAGAATAGAGAAAGGAGTTGCCTGCCGAAATGGGCTAATAAATTCGAGCCTTAACAACTAGATAATTATCTTTTAATAGTCTTGTTGTAGATGCTTACAAGATAATTTTTATATTAATACGGCTCAAAGTTGCATAATTTATGTGTTCGCTCGTTTCATAATTTTTTTTCTCAAGTAAGATCGAAAATCGGTTCCATGCTTCAATTAACTTAAACAAATAATATTTTTATTTATTTTATTATTATTTTTATTTATTATATTTTTATAAGTGCAATCTGCATGAAATAAACCGAATTAAATATATAATTTATTAGACTGTTTTCAGAAACAAGTTAAAAGGTATAACTAATTGTAGGAAAACGTGTAGGAATAGCGCGTCTTCAACTCCTCAGCATTGACAAAGAACGGGAAGGGTGCACCATCCTGATGAAGCCTAGCTCCACATATATTCACTGCAACCTTATTTTCCCTTAGATAACAAGCTTAGATAAACGTTAGTTCTTAAGTAAACTATATAAATACTTGCAAAATAAACTATATTCTCGTCCTATAGCCTGCTCAATTATGAAAACTAATGTTCTCCTTTGTTAAGCAGCATATGACAAATGTTTTTTGTCTGTATACCAGATGCAGCTGTCCTCAATGTGTTGCCAAATGCACATGACAATTTCTGTGTATTTTTCACGTACCCAACGTTTAGGTGTGTGCTCAATTATGTATTAGAGTCAATGACAGGGCAGGGAGAGGGCAGAGCGTGTTGGATTTGTATCCTGGACCAACACGTCAATTACAAAAGCAAATAGAGCGCATACACGCACACACACACACACGGAGACACATTCCAATATTGAAAAAGGCGTTACACCCCTCGCACAAATCACATTAAATTTGCTCTCGTGCTCATTAGGGAAGAGCTGCTGGTCGCATTTCCACTTTCACTCTGCTTTATGTTGGCCAACCCCCAATTGTTGATGCAGTGTGCTGAAAGCGACGAGCCACCCCCGCAGTTGCCATCGTCATCGTTATAGCCAGTCTAATATCATTTTGCAATTTGCACTTGGCAAATAGAAGGAGTGCGATGCTGCGGCAGATAAAAACGTTTCTCTTCGTTTTTCTTTGTTCTAGACCCCGATTCGAACTTCAAGCGGTTACATCTCAATGGCGTGGACCGACCAAGGGCAACAGCAGCCAGCCCGAAGGCTCGTTGCCCACACATTGTTAAATAAATTATCGCCTACATTGGAAGCCATCGATAAATCGTACGTTTCTCCAGTTGTATACCCTATGAAAATTACCAAAAGAAATATTAATCAAAAATCAAAATTAACAAAAGAAATATTTTTTACTTTAACAAAAAATTTATAACACTGAAAATACATTTCAAATATTACAATTTGAAGTTTTTTGAATACAATTTTTTTTTAGAAATAAAATAAAATATTTATATTACCACCCATAATATATATATTTAGAAATAATTCATCCACCTACTCTATACATTAAGTCAACATATGAAATAAATTTAATTAAATTTGATACGTTTTGTGAAATTTAATTGAAATAAGAATAGAATAATTATGCATTCGGAAAGCCAAAATCTTACTTTCTAAAATAATACACAATATATTTTATAAAATTTATTTAAATCTATCCAATACTTTTTCATAATTTTAAATACTATATTTCATGATTTCTTAATATATTTTCTTCCAGTAAATATGTACGCCAATTACAGGGTATCTGTGGCAGTGCATAACTATTTAGTCGTACAGCAGCAAACTCGTTTTGTCTGGATGGCTTAAAGCTAGCTCAACCCTTGGCCGCCAGCAGGCGCTTGTTCTTGTGGCTTGATTGACATGCTCCACAGTGGAACCCCGTGCCATTTCCCTTTCAACTAGCAGTGCGATTTGGCAGCAGCTCAGTGACAAAACAGCTGATTGCGTGTGCATCTGCCGTGTGGCATGATTTATGTTCACAATTGAATTTCTTGACTTTTTGCTCGACACGTGTATGTGTCCGTCGCCAAGGAGCAGGACTTCGAGTAAATTAGCTCATTTGCCGCTACACTTGACTCACGTGCAAGCCGAGAGGTCATTGACATGGGCCCAAAGGGCAGCAACACCAACAGCAGCAGAAGGAGCAGCAGCAGCAGCTGTTTGCATTTTGCACTACATTTTGCTCAAGTTCTTCTGCAAGTTTCTCCTGAAGTTTTTCTCTCTTATCAATAGCTGGCCAGTTCCTTGGGTAGCTCATGTCACGTACTCCGCAGCTGATTGCTTCAAATTGTTTTCGGCCATTTTTTCTGCACATTTGGCTAGGCGTTAACCCTCGAAAAATGCCGTTAGGGTTGCCATTTAACAGCAAATTAATATGAGTGTCAGCCTGACTGGCAGTCAAGCAGTCAAGCAATTTGGCAGTCAGTTTGTCGTTCTGCCAGTCATTCTCGTTTATTGAGCAAATGCCGGAAACTCAGCTTAAAGTTGCTTCTTTAAAGAAGTTCCGAATTCTCTGTGCTCTGTTCGCTATTTCTCACATATGCTTTGGACTGGACTTCTGGCAGTTGCCTAGCAGTTTATCTCCTTGTTGACAGTCGCCCAAAGGGAATTAGTTATCAAAAGACGCATAAATCCATTGCAGCAAAACGCTTTGCTGAACTCTACTCAACTCAGCTCAGTTTTCTGTGTCTGTGTCTTATTTTCGCTCGTTTTACACTTTCGTTTAAATAATATATGAGCCCAATTGAGGAGTCATGAGAGCAGTTGAGTAACTGTTGAGCACTTTAAACTCGACGATAAGAATCTGCAACTTGCTTCATTTTCAATATTTAATGTTAAAGCATTAACGACTGAGCCGACTGCTGGCAGCATTGAATTTTAAGAAATTGTAAACAGAAATAGTCAGCAAATTGAAATGTTTAGACATTAGTTCTTGCTCTTCACTATCTACACCAATAGAGTTAAGTACAAATACATTTATTTATATTATCTATGAACATTCATATCAGTGCTGTTATTGTCATAGATCAAAGCATACTGAATAAATTAAAAAGGAAAATATTTGAGCTGCAATTCGGGTCTTTCATATATTCAAAAACAATTTTGCATTGATTCAAAACTCATACATTACATAATAAGGTATGAAATAAGCTATGAAATATAAATTAAGTATGGGTGAACAAGTAAGAAAGCTCTTGTCGGCTGTGCTCGACTAGGAGATACCCTGCAAGCTGCGATACCCTGCGATAAGGTATGAAATAAGCTATGAAATATGAATTAAATATGGATGAACACGTAAGAAAGCTTTTGTCCGGTGTGCTCGACTAGAAGATACCCTGCAAACTACGATACTCTGAGCTGCATTTCCTAAATTGTAAGCAAGATATACAGACACATACACACACAAGCACCGCTGAGCAGCTGTGCTTAGGCTGCTGGAGAGGCTATGCGATCTGAATTGTTGCATGACTTTTTTGTAAGTGCTAATGAAATATTCATGGCGTATTACGCCATTCAGATGTATGAATGAACCAAGGCACACGGCTCTACTAAGTCTACGCAGGTCTATACAAAATTCGAAATATACAAAAAAGATCTGTATATTCATCTCGCAGACTGACAGACGAAGAGACTGACAGAGTGACAGTGATACATCGATTCAGATCGTTGTCCTGATCAAGTATATATATATATATATACATCCATTATGGGGTCGAATACGCCTCCTTCTGACTGTTTCATATATTTTCACGTAGCCATTTTAGCCTGAATGCCCATTGTATTAAAAATAAATGAAGATATATTTGTACTAAAATATGGAACATAACCGGGTATTGAGACAACTTAACAGGCGAAAAACTTAAGCCAATAAACTGAAGACTCATGAAAGCTAGACACGTACAAAAATCGAAAAGGGACCGACGCCAAAAAGTATCTCTAAACTTGATCCATTCTAACACCATTATAACAATCTTTAAGAACTAGATTCATAAAACTAGTAAGGGTCCGCCAATAGCTCATACATTTTGAGGAAGTTGTTTATTATTTAACAAATATTACATTTCTGAACTCGATTTAAAAAATTTGGTATTTGAATTTGTCCTCTTTTTGAAAGAATACGAAACATTAAAATATTTATTTTCGGCTTAAGTTACGCCTAAAATAAACTGATAAACTATAATTAATCAAAAACTGCAAAAATCTTTACCGGGTGACATTTTAAAAAATTTATAAGGAAGCAATAAAATTCTTTAAATAGAGAAAAACAAAGAAACCCCTTTAACCCTCCTCCATTGCTCAGTTTACGACTCTTGTTGCCTGTCATTATTCTCGCTCATAACGACGCTGATAAAGATGACTATGATGTTGATGAATTAGTTATTGAGCTGACCAACACAATGAACTGACCGACCGACAACTTGTCTCGAGCAAGATGCATTAAAATGATTTATGAACATGAGAGGGCAACAAAACAGGTACAAGTTGAAGCAGGCAGCTACCCTTAGACAAATTAACAAGGATATATGATGCTGCTGCCAAAAATTTATCGGTTAAGTAGCCAAACGCCCCCTCACAAAAACAAAGGCTGTCAAAGCCACAAAGAGACACTCGACCAGGGCGAAGGCCTGAGGTGTTTTCTGTCAAGTTTAAACAAAAATTAAAGCATCCCCCAGCCTCAGCCACAGCTCCAGCCCCTTTGCACACACACACACCCTTAAACTTTGAGCTAATCAAAAATGTTGCAAAGTATAGCTGCAGCCAAAAAAAAAAATACTATAGAGACATATTGGGCTAGGTGGAAGTTGAAATACTCTAAACAAAACCAAATTTTGATATAAATATTTTCTTTTATTAAATTAATTAAATCTTAAGCAAAATATAAATTTGATATAGAAAATAAAGTGAATAAAATATAATTTTAAATATTTTTTGTAGAAATTTTAAATAAGTTTTAAGGTTTTGTAAAATTAAACATTCAGAATTGAAAGTTAAACCTTTTCCTATTCTATAATCATGATGAAAATGAATCTTAACCAACTTTATCGGGCACTTTAACATATTGTAACATAACATTAAGAATAACAGCATGAGAAACTGTTAAAAAAATGTTCTGAGGAACTGTAGAGATCAAACATAACAAGCTGTATGACTAAGTGTTGATTGCCTCTTAGGGAAACTCCTCATGTTAAAAATGAAAACCAACTTGTCTAAGTGGAAAGCGCAAAAGTTTCTCAAGCAGTTTTTTTTTTGCTACCACCAAAAAACTGAAAGGAAAAGAAAAGAAAAGAAATGAAATGTTGAGGACACAGCCGTTGCGTGTGGCATATCCTTGTTGAAGCTGCTGTTGCTGCTGTTTTAGTTGTTGTTTTTGTTGTCGCGGCAACACTGTTTGTATGATTAGCATTTTATCAGCAGCTTCTTTGCTCATCATGAAACAACAGCGTGAACCAGAATATTTATGTTAATCTTTTGGGCTTAGCGGCTGCTGTTGCCAGAACAGCTGACGCTGTTGCAACAACTTCTATCTGCCCCACTCATAACTGGTGCGCGAAAGTCATGTGAGAGGCTGTAATCAAACAAACAGGCGAAAAAAGGACCCGCGTGTATGGGGCGCTTTTTATGTGGCAGGCCCATTAATTTATTGCCACAACGGCTGAGAGACACCTCACAACAAAAGGCGACATTATTATTTCATTATTATGCCAAGCGCATCCAGTTCAAATCCCCCACGCACACACACACACACACACGCACACTTAAGCTTTGCAGACGCGTCTCATATTACGTATTGGGGGCAGGCGCAATGATTCATGCGCTAGCAAATTTTTAGACACCCCACCACTGATCATAAACCAAGGAAGAGTACTAGTTGGGAGTATGCTCGACTTTCAAATACCCTGTAACCGCAGACACTGTTCAAATGATCTGAGCTGCTATCGTTTACTTAGCCTGCACTTTAAGTACAGTTATTATTTAATTGACAAATTGTATTATATTTTATTTGTGCTTTTATTATTTAGTATATTTTTCACTTCTTTCTTATAAATCTAGGGTGTTGTGTCTTAATGGGCTTAGATGCATTTATTTTGTATTTGTGATCAAGATATTGGGCATTATAAAATGTCTCTGCTCGATTTCCATTAATATGCAGAGTGCGTACATGTTTACCCCACTTTAGCTACTCATTTCCCATAGCTACAGGGTATAAAAAAGTATGCCCAAACAAAACATATGGTTTGTTTACGGCGTGGCAGCTTCCTTGTAATACATATTTACTCGTAAATATTTTTATAGTCTGCAGGCCGTTGTGAATGCGGGATTAGTTAGAATTCAATTTACTTTTGAGATGCTGCACAGGTGAGTAACAGCTCAAAGGGTGGGAAGTTGACACTCACCTGTCGCAAAGGGCTGCAGCTAATCCCGTTGTGTGTAAACCATTTAGCGACAATTAAAACATAATTGCGGCAAGCGTTGATAGCAATCAAACGGTAAATCATTGGCGTGCAAATTGCAGCACACACAAGCACACGCACACACATATATATTAACACAATACACAGACAGCCAAATTGCGCGCGCGAATGCGAGACAATGTGAATTGCGACTAACACACACACGCACAAGGACACGCACATATGCACGAGGCCAATTCACTCACAGGGTGATGCTGTCGTGCTTTAAACTTTTTTAAGCACACTTAAATTTATTGCACTTGACAGAAAAAGAGAGAGCAAGACTAACAGCTTTGGCATTTTCGACACGTTCAAATTTGGTTGGTGTTGCTCCTGCCGGAGCACGTAAACGCTAACGGTAGATTTCGCAATATTCCCACATTCACACGCGCGACATCAACACAACTACACCCCGGCGCGTACACAAACCGACTAATTCACATTCCCTTTTTTCGTTGTACGCATTGCATACTTTTTGGGAGCGCAATGTTAGCGAGAGAGCGTGCCTCTGGTAACTAACAGTCGAAGTTAACCGTTACGTGTTGAAACCAGATGCTCCCGATTACAGTCACCGTCTGTAATTTTGTTTTATTTTATAGTATCCATATATCAATTAAATATGAACAAGAAAAATATTTAAGCAAAAATTAATTTATTTATGTAAAATGAAATATTTAATATTGAATTACATTATGTTCATTTTTTGTACACAACTGTTGAAAAAATGCGACATAGTGGATAAATAAAAATGTTCACCTAGTTGTTTACGTTTTTCATCTCAGCACTCTTTCAACTTAAACTCATGCAAAGCATTTCAAAACTTTTTGATAAACATATTCAAACAAAAAAACTCAATAAAAAAAATATTGAATTACCTATATTATTACTGCAATAGGCTAACGAAGCTTTGAGAAGCAGTTGTTATATTTTAATTGAAATTTCTTTAACATTTAAATATATAGGACGGCCTATTCGCACAGTATGATGTGTCAACCCACAATCAGTTTTTTTTAATTAATATTTTTTGTTCGCACTTTATTTCAAATTACTCCACAATATAGAATCGATAATTTTGCACGTTACGATCACGAACTGAGTGTTGGCTGTGTTTATCGATATGGTTTTAGCATTTAAATACTAAAGAGTGTATTTTCATATTTTCGCCTTTTAGTATCTTATTGCCTGTTACTTACGGTCACGCTATTGATAGCACATTCTTAGTTGTGTCGCAAGCGTCAAAAATATATTTTTGTTAGTAAATTACAATCAAAGAAACGATTAAAATTATTTAATATGCCCGCCGTGGTGCGAATAAAGCGCCGCATTGACGAAGAACCTCATTCGGCATTTCTACTAAATGGCAAACGCCGCCGTCTGCTTAACGATGAAAATGCGCTCGCTGCGTCGGCGACAGCGATTGCAGAAAACAAAGAGGAGCAAAATCAAGTGCTGTTGAAGTTTGCCGGCACGCTGGATAAACAGGTGAGGGTGGGCAGAGTATTTGTACAATTTTAACAGTACCGCGGCTAGAGCGCGTGAGCTGACTTTAGAATGGCTGATATTTAGTTATATGTCTGGTGGTTGGAAAGAAAGGCTTAGATCACTGAATTCTATCTCTCTCCCTCTCTTTGTTTTAGGATGACTGTGCCACCAAACAATTTGCAGCAGCTCGCTTAAACAAAGCCACTGCTAAGGAGTTAGTGTGTCAGACCACTGATCCAACAAAAGCCAGTGCTCTGCGTCGCGAAAAACAGCGACAGGAGCAACAGCAATTAGCCCGGGAGCAGCGATACCGAGTGGTCAACTGTCTACGAACTACGCTTAACGATTTGGACGAGGAATCAGAGCAGGAAGAGACGACGGGGGCAGCAAGTGGAAGCAGCAGTAACCAGGACCAAAGCAAGACTGAACGCCGGCAAATAACAATTGTGGACATCGAGTCCCAGCAAAGAGAACCAGAACCAAATGTCCCGCTGCAGGATCATCAGCCCGTTGATTCAGACATTGGCTATGTATACGATTTATATGTGCCGGAGAATGAGATGCAGGCGCAATATGTTGATATGTTCGATGACAACTATTTAAGGTTCGTCCTAAACACAAATGACGTACAACAATTGTTGCAACTTACAAATTTCTTTATGTAAAACGCATCACATTATCTTTTGGCTAGTCGTAAAACTATTCTATATCTATACACTCTCACATACACATATAGATATATATATATATATATATATATATATATACATATAGATATATATAGATATATTCTTAAATGTTGTCTTACCTTGTCCCTCATTTAGTTGTAAGCATCTGAAATCAGATTTCAAATTTTCCAATAATTTATTTGTTATTGTTAATTTGTCTGATTCTCTATATAAGGTTGTATTACCCGTTTAATTACTACAACAACTGCTACTGGTAACACAGCAACCACAGCAACAACTACTACTACAGCAGCTCTGCCGCAACGATGTGCCACGCCCAGAGTCTAACCGCCCCCTGTTCGCACCCACACAATAACAAAACATCGCACGGCTTGCAGCTCTTCCTTCAAAATAGCAACAAGATCAACTTAATTAGCTTTTAGTTTCTTTCTTATGCTTTTTGCACCTCACCACACACACACACATACTTACACATTTATATATATATATTTTTTTTATGTTGTCCCAATTCGTTGCCAGTTGCCAGTTTTTTAAGTTTTTTATTCGCTTTCAATTTAAGTCATTCCACAAATCTTGTGCTAAAGTCTAATTAAGTGCTTAGTTTTAGTTTAGCGCCGAAATCAAATAAAAATATATATGTATATGTGAATTCATAGAAGTCGCTGCCCGGCTTTGCGCGGCTCAAGTGTTTTTCTTCAAATACAATTTTTTGTCAGCTTTTATGAACGAAAGATTATTAAATTAACTGTGTGGAATGCTTGAATGATTCTATGCGTGGGAAGGTTTCTTTTCTGAAGAGTTTTCCCAGCTTCCTCGGTAACCTTCTATTTATATAGTGCATATATATAAATCCTTTTTATAGTCTCCTTGTCTATTGAAGAGAGTGGATCTTTACAAACCCAAAAGGAATTTTTCCAAATCCCGTTTAGCTATTAAACAAATTTACCTTTCTAACTTTTCGGAGCTGTGCTGCGTGTAGATCGTCAATCAATCTATCAGTTATCAACCTTTCAATCAGTTTCCGATGCATCAGTAAGACAATTTACCGTTATATTAAATAACTCTTCAATCCGTCAATCAAGCAATGAATTGAGTAGTAATTTAGTCAATTAATTCTTCAGTCAACCCATTCAACAATCAATCAATCAAAATAAAACAATCTGAATTCATTGAATTGAAATTCAAAATGTTCCAGGCATACAACGCATAATATTATTCATTCAGAACTCGACCCCTTAGTCTGTAGAATTGTCAATCAATCATTTGAATCAATCTTTTCCTGTTACACAAATCAACCCATCAAGCAACCAACCATTCATTCTAAATGAGCTCATCAATCAATGTAATTTGGAAACCTTCAATTAATCAGAAATCTAATCAGTCATTCAATTATTAATATACTTAATGCCCCTTAAAATAATAATGCTTTGCAACTATTCAATCAATCAATCTTGATTTTTGCATATAAGTCAGTAAATCAATAAATCAATCCAACATTCTGTCAGTCACTTAACAATTCAATCATTTAAATCAATCAATCATTTAAAACAAAATTCATTCACGTTTATAGTCAATCAGTTCAATCAAGCATTTACTTACTCTTCCATTTTAGTCTTCGTCCTGTTAACGAGGTTGTCTACGAGGATTGCTACAACGATGACGAGGACTACGACTCGGAAGATTCAAATCAGGAGAACTACTATACGAACGATTATCCTGATGATGATGATGCCGGCGTTATGGGCTCCGACGATGAGCTGTGCCAGCAAATGAATAAGTTTATGTTTGGTATGACTTCTATGCCCCATCTATATACAAATTTGCAAATTGCTGAGTTTGCATGTTCTTTGTAGATGATGATGAGGATGAATTTGCCAGTGGCTCGAGTGATGCGGAGGATCACAATGAGTACCATGATCCTTATATGCATACCATAGATGCAGAAGCAGCAAGCTTTGTGGATGACGTGGACTTCTTTAATGTGGAGCGTCAAGGAAGCGCATACGAACGATATAAACGTAGAATCCTTCGAGAGGCAGAGGGTCTTGAATCATGCTCTGAAGATTCGGATTCTGATGAAGCGGATGCCATCTTCGAGAGCGCAAGCGAGCAGGGCGTGGAAAGCGATTAAGGAGCGCTTAAAAAGCTTTACTATATCCTTATATATTTAACTTAAAACTATTCAAAAGTGGATTTTTAGATATTCGAATGTTCTTTTAGTTAAGCTTTATAAAAATATACATTCTATTTATACATAAATATTGATTAAATATGTAAGCAAACTAACCAGTTGAGATATTTTATATATTCGCTCAATAGTTTATCTATAAATTATGTGACATATTACTCTTGACTCTTGTAATCAACTTTTAATATAAAGATGAACACTCATATCTGTTTACTTAACGTACAACATAGTCTTCAAGTTACATATATTATAAAAGGCTATACAACCAAAAGATATAATGGATATAAGAAATGCGATTCGACTGAACTGAGCATCTGAGAGAAATTTGATAAAAGAACGCGTTTACAGAATGAACTTTTGATACAGCATATGTAAATATGTGTTCTTAAGAACTACATTATTATTCTAAGCGCAACATAGTTAATGGCGAGCTTACACTGCCCACTACCAACAATTACTAATTATGGGATCTGCTTAAAATTAAAATCTAGTCGGAGCTTTTCCTTCGCTTTTTATGTTTTTTCTCCTTGGAGTTCTTGTTGCGCTTCAGCTTCTCCTGCTTTATATGAGCAGATATCTTTAGGTCGCGCTCTGTGGTTGTAGCATTAGGTTTAATCACAGGCTGCGGCGCACAGCCTTCCATGTACAGCCGCAGCGTTTCTTCATCCAGTTTCTCATTATCCTTTGGCGGTTTATAGTCCGCAACGTGATCCACTCGCAGTGTGCGATCGATAATTTTAATACCGTTCAAATTATCCACGGCAAGTACTGTGGAGCGCTGGTCCTCATAGCACAGGAAACAGAAACCTTTTGATTTTCCCGTCTTGCTGTCGCGAATCAAATTAATATTCACAATTTCGCCATACTGAGAGAACACGCAGATGATGTCGCCCTCGGAGAGGGTGTAAGGAAACCCCGCAATAAAAATCCAAGCGGAGTCTCGGTACATGTCATGCCAGCTCTTGCTACTTGGGTTTTTAAGCTCGTGCTCGCTTAATTTAAGCACATTTCGCATATTAGTTAGCGGATTCATTTTAATATTTACAATTGCAGTAAGACAGTGTGCCCGTAAGAGTTGTTGCTCAAAATATACTACTATCGCATACAAGTATTAATCGATTCTGTTGTGCAACATGAGTAGGTATCGTTTAGTACAAGTTGGTCACACCACGTTCAGTAGTACTTTTTAGTTGGTCGTCGTCGGTTCGGTGGTCGTTAGTGTGTGCGCCGCAATTTTTGTTTTCGCGTTTCCAATCGAAAACCCTGCAAAATTTTTGCTAGTGAAAACTGCTTGAAATGTTGTAATCTAATTACAATTACATGCAAGTGCTTCAATGTGCAATTAAGGTGTGTTTAATGTTGGTTCAATTTATTAAATAAGCGGCAGACAAACTAGCATGTCTGCCAGTATATGTATGAAGTGCGTATGTATGAGTGTGTCTATGCGCTTGGCCCCTGTAATTGTGTATGAGTGTGCGTTTGTGTCAGTGTGTGAGTGTGTGAAAAGCAAAAGAAAAAAGATATGCTGCTTACAGCAGCAGCAGAAATATATTTCTTCTTCTATTTAAAAATGTGTGTCAGTGTATGTGTATTGTTAAAGAAGACATAATAAATAAAAGACGCTTGTTTTTATGCTACTCTCAAGCATTTCAAAACGCTATCTGTTAATTGTGTTATTGTTTTAAGATTTTCCCATCAGTGCGAATTGTGTGTCAAATACGGCAAAAAAAACAAATAACAGTTACCGAGTATTACAACAACGCCCCATTTTAAGGAGGGTCAACATCTTCCCTCCCCCCTGCAGCTTCTGTGTACACTTTCGTCATACGTTTTTGTCACCTCTTACTCTCACGCTCTCCCTATCTCTCTGTGTGTGCCTCCTATTCCCACGCATAGATCGCCGCTCGCATAATGTACGCATTTTGCCTTTTGCTTTTATTGCTGTTGCTTTTGTTGTTGCTGCTAGTATGTAAAAGGGCAAATACATGTGTACATAGATGACGGGAGTGAGTGTGTGTATGCATATTATTTTGTTGCTTTTACACTACATTTATGTCACCCCACTGGTCCCACTTACACACACTCACACCTGAGCCAACTCCACCATATGCCTGCTGCCTGTTTGTCTGTCTGCCCCTCACCCTGTCCCTTGCTGTCTGTCTTTATATCTGTTTTAACACATTCCACCCCATTTCGCGCTGTAAATGCCGCCCGACTGCTTGCTCCTTCTCCTTTGGCTTATTCATTTCACTGTTTTTTTGTTTTGTCTTTTTTTCATTTACTTGTTTTCGAGGCTTTGGCTTAGGTGTGGCCATACTTTAGTTAGTTGTAGGTTTCCTTTACACAACGCCACGGAAGTGGTAATAAAAAAAGTTTTTTAAAAAAATGTATTCACGCCGTTGACATTGAACTCACAAGTAGTTCCAATTGCGCCTAGCGCTGTCTTCGTATTTCCACTTCGCCTACGTCTGGAACTGCACCGCCTCTGCCGCTACATTGCCAGTCGCCGCGTTACTTTCCCAAAATAAAAAGAAAAAAAAGTAATAATCCAACTCCTGTCGCAATGGCCTTTCCTTTTTGCCCGCTGTTACTTTATTTTACACTACAAAACTTAGGCTCTGTTGCCTTTGTAGGAAATTTTTATAACAATTTCCTTTGTGCAGGGACTTTTAGCTAGCATTAGAGTTAAGATGTGAAAACAGCATGGAGTATGTTGTTTCTTTCATGGCAACCCCTACTTTCAAAAACTTGTTTAACCCTGCAGACTGTACAAATATTATTGCATATGTAAAAAATTGAGTCAGCTCTAGATCGTTGCACGGAGTTCATATAATACAAGATTTTACTCACAAGAAATTTCCCTTAGAAGAGTATTAGCCGTTCGTTAGTGGTTAATTTTTGTTTCTCTTTGATTTCTAATTGTGCTGTCTGATGTTTTTCTCTTTTCTTTTATGATATTTACATATATATATATTGTATAGTTTTTTGGGCAAGCTTTCTCATTATGCTGTATGTGTATTTGTGTTATATGCTTTATAACGTATAACAAGTACTGTTATTATTATGTGCCTCACGTCTTCTTGAGCCAAAGATTCGCGCTGCGACTGCGCACGATTATGGCACATTTTTATAGCTGCCAAAGCGATGGAAACTGCCTTCAGACCGAAACGTGTCAAGTTGCCAGATAACTACAGATGCAACAAATATACATTTGTGTTTATTTAATATATATATATATATATATATATATGTGTGTATGGATTTGTGTTTGTGTGTGCTTGGCTCGTGTTTGAAGCATAACGTGCGCATAGAGTTCGATTAATTTCGTTGCGCCTCGGTAGCTGTGCACTCAACTCAAACATCCGCTCGCACACACACACACTTACACCTACACCTACATCTACTATTATTTGAAGTTGTTGTTGGCTTTGGGCTGGCATCGAATAACCCTTGCTTTAGGCCAACAACTGACCAACTGGCTGCTGCTGCTCTGGTAACATCTGTTTTGTTGTGGTGTATAAAAAATATAAAACAACAACAAACGCAGTAGTAGCAAAATGCTGTAGCCAAAACAAGTAAGAGTTGTTGCGGGTAAGCTGGACTTAAACATACCCTAGAGTAGCAATAGAGGAAATTACTTTAAAAATATAACAACTTCTTACTGCTCACATGTAAATAAAAATTAATTGTAAACATATTTTTTTAAAATTTGATACTAATTATATATTTTATATAACCTTGAACATAGAATTTATAATATGTGTTTTTCAAAATATATTATATAAATAGTTGATTATTTTATCTTTATAATAAATGTTATTCCAATTCAACTTTAAGCTTTTTTAATTGACAGTTTTTACTGTACTTCACAGAAAATTGTGCCATGCCATACCTCATGTAATAAATCTTACAGGGTATTTAACAAGCAAGTGCAAAAAATGACTTTACACCAGTTTTTTCTGTTGTTTTTGTTGTGGCTCTTGTCTTGTTGCCAAGTCTGTTGTTACTGTTGTTGTTGTTTTTTACACCTGTGCCTCGCGTTTCACGTTTTCGCATATTGCTTACTGTTTACAGCATGTAAATTCTAGCTCTGGCCACGCCCACATTTCCGAGGGCCACATACCAGCAAAGCCCACACACCCACACACACAAGCACACACTCACAAATAAGCAGACACCACATATAAGCAGAGAAACTTGTGGCGCGCGGGTTATTTTTTCATCTGCGTATCAAATAATTGAGCTCAATTGACTTAAATTGAAACTGACAACTGCTGTTTGTTTATTCTTATTGTTGTTGTTGTATTCAACAGTCATATGAAACAAAAAACGAAGAATATTTTGTTTGTTGTTGTTGATGGAGCTGATGATTTTTTGTGTGCTGTTTGATGAACTGCGCCTTAGAAACTAAGTAAAAGAGACAATGATATATAAAAACCACTTAAAAGTAAAGCATTTAAATATATTTATGAAGAAATATTTCTTGCATACTTTTGTTTTGTTACGTGTGATCTTAATTAAAACTAATTTGATTGCAAATAAAAATGTTTGCATACGAAAAAACATCAATATATAATTAGACCTAGTGACCTAAGCTGTAAACTCTTTTGGGATAACTTAAAGAGAGTATAATAATAATCTTTATTCACAAAATAGAGCAAGACTTTAGCAAATATATGTTATTGAAAAAAATAAATAATAAATAAAAATAGTTAATATATTTAATATTTGTATCATAAATTTAGTTTCATAGACTTTTGAATTTGGTATGCATTATATGCATTACCCAAAATCTAAGATAATGCTATGAGAGTTAACTGCTTAATTGTTATAAGTTATTCGAACATAATTTCTCTATTTCACAGCTACCCGCTTACATAACATCACATTCACTTTCTAAATACTCTAGTTGTATAAATGTCGCTCGTGATCAGTGATAAGAATTTCTTGTTACATTACCAATCATCTTCATACAATCACGTATTATTGAGATGTTTAAAGAGCCTACAAATGTGAACCTCATTTATCAGCTTATTTGATTTGCATGCTGACTAAGTACTGTACTACATATATAATATATAGCTATCTCTAAGTATATGCTGCCTCTCGAGCTACATTTTTGGCATTCAGTTCAGGTTTTCACCATGACTCATTTTATGTGACACACTATCTAGACTTTTCTTTGATAAAATAATCAGTATTTACATATGAATCATGTATAAAGCTTTGATATTCAATATAGCTTGACATCTGATAGATATGAACTTATTTGCAATGGAAATTTAATAGTTCGATAATTTTTAATTGGAAGTTTGTGGCTTGTTATGGAAGTAGGGTACATATATTTAATATCTATAATATGCATATTTGAAATAATTATATAGCGCCTCAGGTCGGTTTTTAACAGTCTGTGTATATTTAAGAATTTAAGTTGAATCTATTAATAAGAGGTATTTATAAACAAATTGCTTGTTGAAATACATTTTTAATGCTTCTTCAGGGCTTTTCCTATTTTTTCACGCCTTTAGAATCAAAGAAAACCTTTTTCCAAATGTCAATAGCCCTATTTAGTCCACAGTCTAAGTGTAGTATGTAAAGTCTTCGTATAAACGTCCACAGTGCTATTTTTATAAATTCCTGTCTATAGTTCGTATTGATAGATATCTAAACATAGCATCCTCTGAAATGCCAACAACAAAAAACGGCGAATGGCAAAAACAAATGAAACTGAAATTCCTCGTACGATTTATTGATATATTTATACAAAACATATACACACACATATAAATATATATTAGTATCTAGAGTATAGTATGCCAGAATAAATAAGGCATTTGAGACAACCATAAGGCATGGCTCAACTTTCATTCATTCGCATTCGAATTCGCATTCACATTTGTTTATTAATTTTCAGCGCGTTCTTTTCTACGTTTTCTAAACAATTCAGATGCGCATTGAATAATAACGAAATTAAATCAAAACTAAAAAAAATTTAAATATTTGTTGACGTTTGTTGCTAAATATATATTTTGGCTCGCGCTATATTCCAGCAGCTGCTTCGCATATTTGTTAATGTGCATTTTTTATTATACACTTAATTTGATGTTTATTTATATTTTTATTTTCATTTATTTGTCTGCTGGCGCTAGCAGCTCCAATAAAATAACTGAAAACAAAAAAAAATGGAAACAGAAATAAAAACCTTTTTAGATATGCGGCATGTGTGTTGGGCAAATTTTTAAAGTTTTTTTCTTGTATTTTTATGTTTTTTTTTAGACACTGGCTTCGCGCAAAAACTTTCACTTCCATTAAAAAGTTTTGTGTGTACCTGTGCGCTTGGCTAAAGCCGCGCCAAATGTCGACGCTGACGCGAGCAGCGACGCTTGCAGCGGCGCTAGCGTCGTTAAATGACATTAGGTTAGGTTTTATGGCTCAAAGCGCTTAGCCTAGCTTTTAAAGACGTAGCGAAATTCTGCATAAAATGTCAACGTCTAAAATTTAACATGAAAAAGACATAACGATTTCGCTTTTATTTTTGCATTTCTAACTAGTATATATGCTAAATACACTAAATAATACAAACTTTTCTTAATTAAAATATTTAAGAATATCTAATAAATCATTCTTTCTTTATTATTAGCCTTTTTATAAGCTCTAAATGTTTTAGATTTAATTTAAATAGAGCTAGCTCTCATTGTTTTAGACGTAATTTAAATACCGCTTGGGCACTTTTAACATCGTCTTCGATTTACATCAATAAACTGCATCGCAAAAATATTTATATTAAAATTGTGTAAGCACAAAGTATGTGGTGTATTGTTATTGTAATCAGCAAACTTTTGTATCACATAAATCGGGAATGAAATAAAACAATTTACTTATATCAGGGCATGCAGGTTTCTTTAACAATTTTATTAAGATAAAACTAGAATTATGTGCTTAAGCAAAGTTCCCCAAAATTTGTAAAACTCTGTTAAAAGATATGAGATTGATATATAAGATAGATACAAATATATCAACTTTTACCTTTAACGCTTGTAACTCATTTGATATCTCTTTAAGTTAGGGCACACAAAGTTCGTTGTGTAAAGTTGCAGTTTGGTGCTTTCAATTCAAACGCTTTGCGGCTGCACCTGTGTTATGTGACCGGAAGTCGAAAGCTGCGCAATTACGAGGTATGTCTGTAATGAGAGAGTTGTCTAAAGTGTCGGTTGGCTGGTTGGCTGGTTGGCTGGGCGGGCGGCCACAACTAAAAATAAACGCAACGAAAGCGATTGCCAGTGTTGACTAATATGCAGCTACATTTAGACTAATTACAGTGCATGCCCTCTCCACAGCCTTCAACAAGTTTTAGGTGAGTCAGCAGATCAAAGCGTTGGAAGGGGATACAACACAAAAGCTCTCGCAAAAGGTTCAACATATGTAAACAAATGAACGAATGTGAGTCAGTAAGAGACAATCAGATCAGATTTCGCGACTGGCAAGTGCCTCGACTTGGGTCTCGACTCTGTCAACTATTTTGCAGATTGATGCTACACAGCCGCATCGAGCTGCGAGTGAAAGATAAGCAACCAGTAGCCCGGCAATGAATCCGGAATTAAAGCAGCCTTGGAGCAACAATTCGGCTCTCAGTAGGTTGCAAGACAGTCTAAAGTTTATTTATTTACTATATACTTTAATATGTACATAGTATAGTCATTGAAATTGGCCAGTTTAATGACTTTTTATGCGCAGTCATTAGTCATTGTCCATGAGAAATTTGAAATTCTCATTGTATTCAATTATAATATCATGGTATAGCATATAGTTTGTGTAAAAACCATTTTAATTGGCCAATGCGTGAATCATTTACTAAAGCCATCAGTCATCCGTTGTTTAATATAAATACAAATACATACGTATTTATAGCAAGTGGCATAGTTAGGCCATAATTAATTGTAATGAAGACCGCTTAAAGTATAATAGTTCCATTGTTCTATTATTGAGAAGGCATCTTAATCTTAACTTAAATATAGAAATATACTTAGTTTTACCATTTTGAGCTGCCAAGTTGAAATATATTTCAAGATTATTTAAAACTATCTCTAAGCTAAAATTGTGTTATTCACATTTAAAATTACTTAAAATTTATATAGTTAGTTAATTATATGCTCTTATATCTCAGGAGTTCCAAACTAACACATTGGACTCAAGGCGGTCTGTTTATACATTTCTGTAGATATCTAAAATGGGGGTCCCATATCTCGGGTTTTTTAAACCATCTAGCAAAATTCTCACGCTGTGCAGGTCTTTGTTATTTTTTTGCTCTGTTTCCTAGAAGCCATTAACACTTAATGCACTAGAATCACAGCGCCACATTTCCCGTAGCTAATACAACTGGGATGTGATTTTAACTCCTCCTACTTCCTCTGCTCAGATGTGCGAGGAACTGGGAGGAGCTTCTCTTCCATTGTGTTACACTTGTTGAGCTTGTCAGGGACTCAGCATCTAAATGAGCTGTCGACCGACTAACTGACTGACTGACTGACAACCAAGTTAAGCGCTTTATGCATGCCATACACACGGTACATACATAGATATATATATATATATATATATATTTATATATATATATATATATATGTTTATATGTATACATGTGTAGCTAGTCTTTTATGGTTCGCAACATCATTTGTTAGTTCATCTGTCTATCTGTCTGTCTGTCTCTCTGTTCTCGCTCTAGAAACGCCAACAGAGGCAGTTGTGACCCGGTTAGTGTCATAAATTAGCACAAGCCTCTGTCTGCAACAGCCAACTTGCAATATGTGTGTGTGTGTGTGTGTGCAATGTGCATTTATTAAATGCGAGTCTAAGTATCTCAACATACTTAGATACTCTCGCACGCACAGCAGCTCAACTCAATTCAATTCAGTTTAGTCTGGTAGCCAAAGCGGTTTTCATGTGTATACCCTGTAAAAAGGGGCAGTGGACGGTATTACACATGAGAAGTAAATATATTCCCACGCAATTACTTATTAATTTATTATAATTTATGTATTATCAGACACATTAGTACACGGATATGCTAGCTTTGAGAAGCTGAATAAGTTTATAGAGTAAACATATTTTAATTTATATACCCTGTAACATAAAAAGGGAATTTCCTATGACCTACATGCACTGAAATTATGATAAGAATACAGAGTATCCCGTGGTCAAAAATTGTTGAATTTTATTGGCTTAACTTTGACAAACTAAGGAGTAGCATATAAAAAGTGCAGCACCTATAAAAATGATCGAACTTTCGGCTAACAAATCAATGCAGGTTTCATCTAAATATCCTGTTAGAAGTTGATTTATGTCTTCATTTATATGTACCCTATAAGTACTGAATAGTAAAAATATACCCAAGCAGTAATCAGTTTGTCAAGTATGTTGCATTTTACAGGGTGTTTTGCAGTCAACTCTTTGAATTTGAGGCATTTTGAGTTGTCTCAATTGGGTCAGTCGTGAGAGATAAAAAACAAAAAAGTAAAAACCTGACTATTAAAAAGCCATCAACTATTGTTCAATATTAAGTTATTTCATAGCATTAATTAGTCTACAGAGGCTGCAGGCCGATTGATATCACAAACACACACACACACACAGACAGACAGACACACAGCCAGTGTACATGCGGCTTAATTGATTGGAGAAAGTGAGGTACATGATTTGGCTGACCGTTCGGCCCGGCCGTTTGGGTTCGTTTTTCGATTCGCTCTTTTGCCTGGGAAAATGTCTTCATCTTTGCAGCTAAAGCCCAACTGCAACTGCCAATTGCAACATCAACAAAGCAACAACAACAGCTAATCAAGCGAAACATTGCAAAGGCGAGAGATAAAATTCATTTGATATATATGCATGGAATAACCGTACAAAAAAGCCGATTACGACAATTGCAGCAGTACAAATTGTGAATTGAAAAAAAAAGAAACATTTGAGGAAACAAGAAACAGTTGGACGAGCATATTGATTTTCAGATTCACGTTCAATTGATATGTAATACATAAATTTATTTCTATAAATAAGTGAATTTATCTCAATAGTGAGTTGGAGAGTTGAGAATTGAAGTTCAATTTGATGAACAAAAATCAATCATATAATTGAGCAGCTCACCGACCGCTTGATAGCATTTAATATAACATATTTCTATTATTCAGTTACAGTTACGCCAGTTATTCCAATGCTTAAAGTTTTGTTTGGCCATACATATATGAGGGAATAAGTCACAATATCATAAATCATAAAATCACAATTTAAAGATTAATAAAAATCCACAAAAATCATACGAAGCTCTTGAGATAATTTGAAATAATTGCCTTCTGCAATACGATCGAATAAAATAGTTAATCATAATGATAATAAATATGATTCAATAACTATTTATACACAAATACCGTTACATCATAGAGTATAGTAGATGTTTATAAAGCAATAAATTAGCATGTATCAAAGATCACCTATTGTACAATATATCTTTCAAGATAAAACTCCATCCGTAATTCACTTATTCAATTATTCAATGGGGGCTATTTAAGTTCATTAAAGATCAGCGCTGAAAGGCCCTAAATGATATCCAAAACAATCAAACCGTACACTGTATAATGGACTGAATGTCAAAGATACCATTAATAATACTTAATCTAACGCATTTATTCATGATTTTATCCCATATCCCGTTTTTTTACAGCTACATTTGGCCGCATTGATCGCTGGCCATTTCTTATGTGTTTCTATTTTGTCTCTATATCTAGCTCGCTTTTTGTTTTGTGTTTTCGTCTTTTTATTTCCAATTTCCCAGCTCGTTTTGCCGTTTGTTTTTACCAAATTGTTTATTTCGTTTAACGATTTTGTATGTGCACATGTTGTTGTTGGTGTCCATTTTGTATTTCTTTATGTGCTGCATTTTCGGACCGTTAGCGTCAACGTTTTCGATAGTTTGTTGTTGCATTTGATAAACGAAGCCGGTATCCCCTAACCCACTCACTCACTGTTTCTCTTTCTCACACACCTTTGCAGCTGCTGTTGCTGTTGCTGTTGCTGCAGCAGCCTGGTGTCCAGTGCCAGGTACCGCACCCACCACCCCTCTTCAGCCCACTGTCAAACCTGTTTCCGTCTCGCTCTGCGATTTCGCCGCCGCTAGTCTATGCATGCCCATCTCTCTCACTCCTTCACTTTGGCGTGCGTCTCAGTCTCAATCGCAGACACCGAGTTTAGTACTCCCCGCCGCCGCTAGCTTAATTTATGAAAGTTTAAATGCATGCATTTGGTGTCGCCTGTAAATCAGAACTGCCGCTAGGTAGCGCTGCTAGCTGCTTGCTTATAAATATTTATCGTATCTGTTTATAGATGGGATATACTCTGAAATATATGTATGTTGGTGTGTGCGAGTGTGCTACATCCTTAAGTCTGAGCCACTGGCCTTATTCCGAATAAAGGAATTCCAGACACGGCTCACAGCATTTGCCCATAGAGAGTTTTGAAAGTAGAACACGGCTTGAGGTAATTGATAAATATATATATATATATATGTATCTGTATATTTATATATATTTGTAAATACGTGCGTGTTGTTAGAAAGTAAACGCCAACAGCCCCACATAACATACACTGTTACAAATTACGCAAACACAACGCACAAAATGTGTACTTAAAGTGAAATTTATGTGACAGTGCTATATATAAATATATATATAAATACATATAAATATATGTAAATATATATACATTATATATATATAAATATATATATATATTTAATGTATATAAATACATTAAAGTATTCAAAATTGAATACACTTGAAGTACTTACCTGTCTTTCGGATATAGTAAGCCATGTTTTTAAGTTCAAAACTTTTAAATACATATAATTATTGAATGATTTTCAATGGATGAAAGCAAACAGCTTTCTTCGCAAGAGTACAACATTATTTTTACCAGTGTAAAGCAGTCTGCAAAGCTTTTTCAGTAGCTGTTGATTTGAGAGTCATGCAAGTATTTTGTCGGGGTCTACCTCCGATGGTAGGCTTCCGTCATTATTTTGTTACAATAACCAATTTTACATATGTACATGTGTATTCATTTATTGTTGTATAACTATGTGTATGCGTAAGTGTGCATGCCCCTATAAATTTGCAAAGAGATTTCATTGAGTAATTGGAAATTTATGGCCGACGAGTCATGTGTGCAGGAAGCAGTGGACGGGGAACAGACTAGCCAAAGTCCTAAGAATTCTTTATTCGTACATAACTAATTTAATTAATTAGTAAAATTACGATAACTAAACAAATAGTTTATCAAAAAATGATTTTTTCGACTTAGACCAGCTTCATAGGTTTATTAAAGCATTTAAAGTTTATATATATATATATGAAAGAAATCTAGCTGGTAGTTAAGTAACTTAAAGGTATATTATAATAAAATTGTTCTGCAAATTAAATTTTTATTATTATAAAACTAGCTTCTTATATTGGAGTCACGATGATCATGAACTCCTACGTAAAGTTGAGATAAATAATTTATAAAAAACAAACTCATCAAAGGAAATTAGACTCTGTGATAACACCTATATGACTACATATATGTCAATTAAATGTCAATTTGTTGCTTTTATTTTGGTTATCGATTAATTGTGGCTCTTTAATGCATTGCAGATGACAAAATCCGTGTAGTCCGTTAGCAACAGCCATGTCAGAGAAGGTGAGCAGCGCCCTAGCTGCACAGCTGCATGCGCATTCGCTTGCGCTGGCCAACAGCTCCAGCTCCACCACCGAGCTGCAGCAACAGCAGCAGCAGCAGCCATTGGTTGGTTCCAGGGAGGCGCCACTGCTATTCGAGACAGATGCACCGGCAGCTGCGATTAGTGCCCAGCTGAATTTTAAGATTGTGCCCGTGGATAGCTTAATGGCGAGTGGCATGCATTTGGGACAGGCCAGCAGCCAGGAGATGTTCGGGCCAATGAACACTTCACAAATCTCAAATGCTTCCACAGAGTCCAGCTGCAGTCCACCGACAGCTGCGCCACCTAAGCCTAGCAGGCACATGGCCGTGCAGCCCTTAAACAGCGTAAGAGACAGCAACTAGCTATATAGAATCTATATAACATATCCTCTATTTGATTCACAGAAATCGTGTCGCTTTCCCAAGTTGGAGGAGTGCGCCCACTTTCATTACGAGCGTGTACAGCTGGGCGCCCTTTCGGTGCAGCTGCTGGACGACAAATCGGAGCAACAGCTGGGCAGCAGCATCGCCTCCCAGTCGATCGGTGGGGAGCTAGCACACAGCTCAATGCGCTCTGCTGCATTTACACCCGAGAGCTGTTGGTTCATCATACGTGTTTGTCCGCAAGGCTGTGAACCGTTCCTGATCAAACGTAGCTACGAGAATATGCAAATGCTCGACGAGATGCTGCATCGTTGCGTCTACGATCGCAAGATAAGCGGGCTGCGCAACATGTGCGAACTGGAAGCGGAGGAGGAGCTGCAATCGGAACTGGATGTCGAATATGTAGTGGCCAAATATTTGGAACGCTTCTCTAAAATCGCCTCCGATTCGCTGACCTGTGGCACCATACTTACCTGGCTGCAGCTGGACAACAAGGGTCGACGCTTGCCTCTCGCCGATGGCGAAACGCAGAGGACTATAAATACGCCCGCTGTGGGTGCGGCCTATGGGGTGCGTCGCTATCAGGCTCAGGCGCCCGATGAGATTAACATTGAGGTGGGGGACATGATATCCGTCATCGATATGCCCAGTCCGGCGGAATCGATTTGGTGGCGAGGCAAGAAGTCGCATTTGCAAAAGTCCCTCTACGAAGTGGGCTTCTTCCCGCAATCGTGCGTAGCCACTATTGGCGATAAGGTGCCAAGGAATTTCCCAATGCCTGCTCCATTGGTCGGCCATTTGGATGCCTCACCCACGAAGCCGGTGCTGCGGAAACATGGCAAACTGATTGCCTTCTTTCGTTCGTTCATCTTATCGCGACCATCGCGACGGCGTCTCAAGCAGAGCGGCATTTATAGAGAGCGTGTGTTCTCCTGCGATCTATCGGAACATCTGCTGAATAGTGGCCAGGACATTCCCATGGTCTTGAGGTCCTGTGCTGAATTCATTGAAAACTATGGCGTCATTGATGGCATCTATCGCCTCTCGGGCATCACATCGAATATTCAGCGTTTACGACGCGCTTTCGATGAGGAACGTGTCCCAGATCTGGGTAATCCGGAGATGAAGCAGGACATTCACGCGGTTAGCTCTCTTTTGAAAATGTATTTCCGTGAGCTACCCAATCCGCTGTGCACCTATCAGCTGTACGACAACTTTGTAGAGGCTATTCAGGTGAAGGCTGACGAAGCCAACGAACGACTGCGTCTGATGAAGGAAACGGTGCTAAAGCTTCCTCCTCCGCACTATCGGTAAGTGGCCAACTGTACTCAAAAATAGGATCTCGGAAAGTTTTCCTATCAGTCAAAAACTGTACAAGTCGAAGATCTTTAACAGCAATATTTATAATTTTCCAATCAACAGGACTTTGAAGTACTTGTCGGAGCACTTGCACAAGGTATCGCAGCATCACGAACGGACTGGAATGACGGATAAAAATCTGGCAATTGTTTGGGCGCCCAATTTGCTGCGCTCCCCGGCCCTCGAATCGGGGGGCGTTGCAGCACTGCGTGGCGTAGGCGTACAGGCTGTGGTCACCGAGTACCTGATACGCAACTGTCACAACATCTTCGATGCCCTCGAAGATCACAATGCCCGACTAAGCATAGTGGGTAACACAACAGCGGCGACAGCTGCAGCGACTGCGGCACCTAGCGAGCTACGTTTTGAGTCTCTGACGGATTGTGAGAGTTTGCTGGTGGAGCAGCGCGAACAAGATCAGTCGCTGGGTCTGATGGAGCGTCCCAAAAGCCTGAGTACTGGCGGCGCGAAGCTAATTAGTTTGGAGGAGGCGCAGGAGCGGCATTCGCGCATCGAATGCAGCTCGGATCTAAAGCAATCGCTGCCAATTAACATGATAATGAGCAACAGCACAGCAGCCGCTTCCAACATTGGGTCCTACATAGAAGTAGGCGGTGGTCCGTCCAGCCTGCCAGATAAATATCATACGGTATTGTCTGTGCCGCGCAGCTGGCAGAAGCGCAAGCCGGATAAGACGCCATCTTGGAAATCCATATTCACGCGCAGTCAGCGCCAGGGCAATGAGCCAGGCCACAAACTAATCAGCGATGGAGGGGCTAGCAGCAAAGATGCAAACGCCTCCACACGTGTCTGCTTTGTACAGGCATCCCATGCTCATGCCAGCAAGGAGTTATCCAAGCTCGACAAACCCAAGTCCATTGAGCTGCTAGAGACGACGCGCGATGCACGTCGTGACTCATCGCTCGGCATTATTGGTAAGCCAATGGAGCTGTGCATACGCTCCAATTCCATTGATAGCCTGCGTACAGTGGGTCATTCGCGCAGTGTTTCCCATGATTCTTACTTCGATCTATTGCAATCACCGCAACGTGGGCACATGACCACTTGCCCGTCGCGTGAACTTTCGGAGTTGGGTTTAAATTTTGATAGAGAAGAGCCTGAGATGCGGATATTTTCCGAAAGCGAATCGTTGGTTAGTTCACCGCGTGTGGGCAAGGAGAACGTGCCACCTGCAACAGGCTGTGCAACGCGTCGCATTATGCGCGCTCGCCCCGAAGAGTTCTCCAGTCAGACAAACAGCGTTAATCCCAGCCCCAAAAAGCAGCCACGTCTTAATCTGTTGTCTCCCAGTGCAGCCCGCACAGTGCCCCCTTCAGTAAATCTACAGCAGCAGCAAAATCAACAGCAGCAACAGCAACAGCCGGGCGGCTGTGGTCATGAACCCGCTGGTGCTGAGAACTGTTGCAAGCGCTATAAATTGGAAGATCAGCTCTCCGATATACAATTCATTGACTGCGGCACACCCGAGCATCCGCAGCCGCAATTCGCCAGCGTTGAGGTGCATCAGCCACCGCCACCGCCAAAGCCAGCGCGTGCCCAGCCGTTGCCCTCACCTACAGCTGCCTCTAATGCTGTTCGCTATAGCTATCCTTCAGTTCAGTTGGGTGCCAAGCGCAAGGAGCAGTTGGCGGCGAAGGAGCGTTTCAGCTATCAAGGCACCTTTACACAGCAGGGTGCAAAGCCGGAGACCACCACAACAAGCAGAGCTATGCAGTGAGTAGTTAACTTTTATAATATTAGTTTGTACCAGTTTCACATTATCTCTATTTTTTTTACAGCAATGGCAGCAAGCTGCCTGTGCCCACTCCCACTACGCCTTCCCATAGTCCACGGTACTCGCTGCTGTTGTGTGATACGGAAAGCTCGGAGAATAGCTCGGCCGTCAATACGCCACAGTATGATATGGAGCCGCTGATGGTGAACTCTGTAATGTCTGGCATATCGGGCGTTTCTTCCAACATGCAACAACAACAACAGCCGTTGCTGCTGGGAGTAGATGCTGTCAGCTATTTGGGCAGCTCGCACGAGAGCTTGGGTCAACAGCAGCAGCAGGTAAGTTATACGAGAATAGAGATAATAAATAAATATTCACTCCGTCTTCCATTACAGTTTCATACAGAGCAGCGCGATATGCATGCTTTGAAACGTGAATTATCGCTTGACTTGCAGCCGCTGCAACAGCCACGTCGAGGTGTTACATTGCCCGTCAAGGATCTACTACAGGCTGCCAGCTCGCCGAACAACTCGAATTTCACGGACAACACTAGTCAATCGGTGACGCCCAGCGAGTTTGGCTATCAGCACTTGCAGCGGCATTTGAGCATGCATTCGCTGCTGGCCACCGAAGAGAGCTCGCCACTCTACGAAGATTTTGAGCAGACACCCAGCAATGCGCTGTCGCCAGCAAAGCAACTACCGGTAGCTTCCATTAGTAGCCCTATCAAGTCGACAATTAGCATAACGTACAAGTCGCCAGAGAAGGAAAAGCCTCCAGCTAAGCCAGCGCAACTGCTGGAAACTAATTTCGATGAGAATATCGTGTATGAACAGGTCAAGTTGTTCAGAAATTCGGTGACGGAGGTAAATCAACTGCTGAATGAGCGGCACGGTCAGAGCCTAAAGCAAATTGAAGAGGAGGATGGCAGCGCACAAATGACGCAACAGCTGTTGCAGCTGCAAAAGGAACAGGAGGAGGACGAAGATGAGGAGCAACGTGCCCAGGAGCAGCTGCTGTATGAGAACATTGAGCTGCGCAAACCGAAAACAGTATATGAGAATATACGTGGCGAGCAAATGAAACTCAACATAGTAAACAACGACGCTCTGGAGCTTGAAACGGATTTAGATTTGAATTTGGAGTCAGTGGTGAAACATCAGCCCAATTGTGATCGCATTGAGCTGGACAGTTTGGATAGCTTGCCAAGTGTCGAACACAACACCATGGAACACGAAAAGCAAGAGCATATGGAGCAACTGCCACCCAGTAAATCGCCATCGTTCAGTGTGAAAGAGTTGGCAACTAAATTTGAGAGTTCGCCCGTTGACCAATTGCCCAATTTCGATTTCAGTCAACGGGCTGGCTCGATGAAGAAGCCCAACAATGAGCTCAGCCTACCGCCCGTTGTAGCACCTCCAAAGCCGTTGCTGATGCCAGTGCCGCTCAAGAATCGCAATGCTAATGCACAGAAGATAACACGTTCGCTGGACGAGAATGCCTTTGTGCGTGAATTTGGTGGCAAACAGCTGCAGGATCTGACCGCATGTAAGCAACAACAGCAACAGCAGCAACCGCAGGTGCCAATGTCAGAGTTAGACAATCGCCGTAAGAGCTTTGATTTCACGCGTCCCAAAACGTTGAATCCACCCAAGCGTTTGCCAGGAATGAGCATCACCGAAGAGATATGCCAGAAGCGCAACAATGAATCAGTTGATCAGCTGATCACCCCTACCACCGAAAATCGTATTTCGTTGATACAACAGAACAATGTGCCACTGAATCCGCCTGCGAGCAATGGACGTAAGAGCGTTTTAACTGGAGTGATCCTTGATCGCGAGCGCATCGATAAGATCAAGGAGGAGCGTCGCCAGCAGTTGACACAAAAGTATTATGGGGACACCATCAAGTCGCGTTCGAAAACGGAACTCAATTCGGCTGACGACAATTTCCAGGCATCTGATTCGCTGCGCGTCAAGTCGAAGTCACGCGGCGATATGCATTCGCTGCAGAAAGACATGGATATGAATCTTAAGCAGTTGGCTCGCGCTGGCGCTGGCTCCGAAAGCACATTGCATCAGCAGATCGACTATAGCACACAACATCGTGTGCGCAGCATCTCGGACGAGAAGAATCAGAATTGTGATACCAACACCAGCACCAATGGAGGCGGGGCCAATCAATCTAATCTGGTCAAGTCGGCTGCCCAGAAATATGTGCAAAACAATGCGCCAATCATCACAGCGATCACCACATCGACGATGCCTGGCAAGTTCGAGCGTGGCATCGGGAATCGCGAACGTTTCTCTAGGAGCTCCATGCCCCATCCAACAGCATCCACAGAGAGCAATGCGAGTGTCAAGTAAGTAGTTAACATTGATTATAGACTGTTGCCTGTTAATTGCTGAGCCATTATATTTAACAGCAAAGATTTTCATAGATGTTAGAAATAATTGATGATGTTTATAGATTTTGATATGATACCTATTAGCAGATTTAAAATAATAGCTGTTAAACATGTGCTAATATTTTATTATAGATCGCTTAACATATATAATAGGAGCTAATAAGAGAAGCAAATTTAAAACGTGGACATGTTTACATATGTAAAGATTTACGATAACATACAAATTTTTCATATAATAGTGCATGCACTCTTATATAACTAATGTCTAGTGTATTAAGTCTAAAACAAAATAATGTTAGTCTAGATTATGAATGTGGAACTGTCTTAGACCTAGTGAAGAAAATTAAATTATAGCAAAAATTATAATTACAGTTGATTGCACTATTAACTCATATCAAATATTCTTATACTTTCAGCAACAGAGAAAAGATCTCACCACAATTCTCAATACGCGATGTGACTGCGATGTTCGAATCTCGTTCACAAAATCAATAGACATGTAGGCAACATCGAAAACAGAATAATTATATATATTGGTAACAGAGAACAAAAGCAGAAGCTGAAGAAGTATAAAATGGAATAAAGAAGCGGTCGCGTTATATAGTTTATTTAGTTTGTAAAATTCTATATATTAATTGCATATTTGGAAATGCATTCTCTCTCAACTATTCGTATACATATATGTATATTGGATACTAGACCAAGCGGCACCAAAGACATGCAACACAAAAATCGCCGCTGGATATGATATATATATGTATATATATATATATATATATATATATATATAGAGCAGAGCAAAATTCAATTTTGTTTTTCTTTCAAGATAAATATGACTAAAAAAAGACCCAGATTCTAGGCGTTAAGTTTATCTATATATAGTATATAGAGCATATATATAATCGTTTATTTGTACACTTATTGCATTTCATTTGACTTGACTTTCTTCGGTTCGTTTGTTGTGTGATTTGTTTCATAAATGTTGGATTCAAAAAATTTCGAGAAAAAAAGAATATTAAAAATTTAAGTGTAAATTGAAAACGCAGTTTTTATTTTTAAAATTCAATTCAATTTTTGCATTTCGACGCAACTTTGAGCGAGTTGTTTTAAGTATATTATTATTATTATTATTATTATTATTATTATGACTATTTTTATTACTAGTATGCAATTAATTTATATAGATTTTTAACTAAATCACAAAGCCTAAAATAAATTACAAATTCAATTTTAATTATGAACTATTTTTATTTAAACCTAAACACTTGTAAATACTCTACGCTTGCTTTTACTAAATGCGGCTTACAAAATATATGACACAAAGAAAAACAAAATCGAATATACAAACTAAACTTTTGTTTAAGTGTACAAAATACTGGACTTAACAAATCTGTCAAAAATAAAATACAAAAGATATGCTAATGAATTCCAACTGAAAATCATGTTTACCATTCTCTTTCAATGCTTTTGTAAAGATATATACATAGTATAGATCTGTGTAGAACCTGGTAGCATAACACTATGCAAACATAATGGTTGTTTATAGGCTAATTATGGTTACAGTTCGCTAAGAGGAGAACAATAGTATAAAGAAATTTTAGGAATCATTTTTTTGAGCTATTCATTACCAAAAATTAAATAAAAAAACAGTTTTTGAATTCCGAATATCGCTAATGACAAATTTGTTAAGTCCCGCTTCAAGGCACGCGAATATACATATATGTTATATATTACAAAGCTGTCCTATATATACATATATATATGTTTATATATTGATAAAGACCAATAAAACCTAAATCAAAAAAGAGCAGTACTAAAAGCTAACTTATTTAATTGATATACGTTCTGTAATCGCTCTCCTTAAATATTCAAATTTTATCTCCTAGTGAAATTTCAGCTATATAAAGATTTTATTAAAGAGTGCGAAAATCATTTCTTTAGTCTCGAGCCAGCTGCCAAATTTTTTACAAAAAAATTTAAATATTGAAAATTTATAAACTTGAAAAAAGAAGCAGAAAACGAATTGTAATACAAACAATAACTAAATAGAAAGCTTTAAAAAATAAAACAAATAAGTTAGCATTTGATATATTTTGATAAATGAAAATAATAATAAATAAAAATAATAAATCCAGAACTTAGCTATAATCAATTGTATTGTATAATGACTGACAGCTAAAGCGGAGAAACAGTTGCGAAATGAATTACATTACATATATATACGCATTACTATATACAAATACATAAATACACACATAAATATATTTATTATAATGTATTTGATTAACAATCAATCAACTTAGCTGCAGGCTAAATCTGAAGCAGAAACATTTTTCTAAAGCGGCAAAACACAAGAAACAATAACAATAAACAAATCATGTAATGCATATATTTAAACAAATATATATATATATTTTTATTCATGGCAAATTGTGGGTAGCTTAAAAGTGTAGAGTATGTCTTACCTTAGTATCTTAGCTACGACTGTGTTGAAGACGACACAATGCACTCAATATCGCATGACAATATATTTAATTCAATACTTAGAGTGAACCACTTAATATATATTCACATTTTTGGCGGATTTTTATAGTAAATAATTTTAGAAACTGCGCGTGCTACTCAGTGTGCTTGGAAATGTCTGAGCTTCGCCTCAGCTATTGATATTAACATCAAACTTCTTAAACTGATTTCTGTAGGCTTTTCGTGTACAGCAAAATAATACTTACTACCTGCTAATGCCAAGAATTCATATCAATCAACCCAGTCCCCCCTTTCCTCTTGAATGGAAATATGTGCATTCCAATTAATATTATTTTAAAATCATTACAAAAACAATAAAAGAGACGTTTCGGGAGCCCTGCGGTTCACACAGCTCCTCACATCCCACTATGTATACTCAATTGGCCCGGCAACCTAAGCTGCTAGGCACTACTAAAAATTCTTTTTAGACTCATTTGAGTGCTCCTCTCCACGGAAATCTTTAGTAAAAGGCGAAAGATTTATTCGACAACTGAAGAGAAGCCAGAGTGAATATCCCAGGCCAAACATGCTGACTCTACCTCTTCTCTAAGTTAACTAATTGAGAATTATAGGGAATATGTTTTACCTGGTCAACCCCTAAAGTATACTATACCTAAGTCTTCTTAGGTAGGCAAAAGGTGTTCAAATTAAATTCGTTTATAATTCTCAACTGGTTTTAGTTGTAACCCAATGGAGTAGACAATATTTACCACTGTTGAGTTATCGCTTCTCGGCCTTATGGCTAAGATCAAAGTGTAGTATCTGTTCTTATCAGCTTAACATCTGATAGTTCCTCCATTGGAGGACAACAAATGTTAAACTGATTTTTGGAATCAGACGGAGTGCTAGGGGCTTGCTCCACCTCTGTCACGGGTTGGCCCGGTATTGCAGTACCGCCGGGATTTCGGCCCACTTAAATAATAAATATTATTATATATAATGTATTTGCTTGTTGAAGCGAGTTGTTATTCATATTCAACAGTTATAAGATCTGTCGGACATTTTAAGTCTTACTTGTTGGTTGTTGGAGGCTTTGTTTAAAGCCGTTAGAATGACTGTGACTCTGTTTGCCAAGACGCTAGAGTTCGGTTCCAGCCAAAATGTTAGCAGTGTTTAAAGTTCTAAGGGACACTTATTCAGAAATGTCAACCTAGAACGAAAAGTAGCTGTATGCATATTGATTTCCCAATGCCTTGTAATTATATAGAGGTGTCCTCGATGAGCATATCTGGACTAAAGAATGAGTTCAACGGCAAGCGACTCGTCAAGAACCAACATCGATAGCTTACGAATTAATATTTGGTGTATGAAGTTGCGATATAGAAAGCAAGAATATTCTGATTTCAGATTTTTTAAGCCAATTCTGTTCCGTTTAGCTTCGAAAGCATCCTAAATTTTCAGACTGCTTGCACTAGAAGCTGACTGACAGATTTGATGGAAATTTAAGTAAATTTGTCTAAATATCTCGCAAGCAAGTGTGGCATTAAGGCAGTATGTCCGAAATGCCCTTCAACTAAGTCATAAAGCTGTGCTAATAATATGCAGAGGCTTTGTTCTTGTCCTTGTTCATAAAGGGGTTTTGTGCGCTCTGTTATTTTTTGATTAACTGGTCTGCCTGCTGTGCTGTGCGTGGGGCGGGAGGCGATGGAGATGGGATAAAAGGACATCACGTGAGAAAACTAATTTGATTAAATTGCCACAGAAACGCACAGCGTGAGACGCGCCGCTTTCAATGACAACACAAGAGGCACAGAGGCGAGCTCTTATCGCCTCAGAAGCATCTACCAGACAAAGGCAGCTCTCTATAAAGCAATATAGCCATATAGCTGGCTACTTAGGACATGAACAACCACCCGGAACAGGTAGCACAACATATGTATATAAGCACTACTATATAATATTTATGTATATATATATATATATATGCGGGTTGTTTTGAATGCACTAAGCGCTGTGCATAAGTGTGAAAACGTTTGCATCCTGCAGAGAGCCTTGTCCTGCCTCTAACCCGGCACTCAATGTTTGGGTTGATTGACGCTGATAGGGCACGTGTTGGCAATTATTTGAGAATAAACATGAAAAGCTTCTGCTGGCCAAATCAGATGACTTCTTGTTGAGCACGCCAAACAGGCTGTCAGTTAAGCAGCCAGGCAGCCAGGCAGACAAACAGAAATTCAAGTCCAACAAATGCAAGTAGGAATGCGAGTCTGATCATTAACATTTTAGAATAAACGATTATTTAATGTTGTTACTAAGATCAAGAGTTTTCCGTATTCTTGTTTACAAACTGCAAACTATGGAAATGTTTCTTAAAAATGCATAAATCAAGGTTTCATTCTGATAGCAACTAAAATTCATTTTCGTTCGAAGAATTAATTTATTTTTTTTTTTGTAAGATATTTTATTCTGATCTTATACTATCAGTTCTGAAATAATTTTCATTCAATGATATATAAAATGAATACAAAGATCCAGTTAGAAGAATTATTATTAATTTTCATTGATTTCTTATATTTTTATGGAGCTCGAATGTAGAGTCGATCCGAATCATATTATGAAGATTTTGATAAGCTCTGTGTATGAAGAGTATATTGGTTTTGTGATATTGGGGCTCAATATGCATAGCTTAAATTTTTAAAAAAATTCAGTTGTTTAACTTCAACTCGTGCATGTTTTTATGTGTATTCAAAAATTAATTGATAAGGATGCAATAATCTTTAAAATTTAGTTTCGTTATCATGCAAACAATTTTTGTGACCAATTTCATATAAAATATGTATATCATTTGCAAAAAGGTCAACTGGCTATGGATTTCTCAGCTGTAATTTGTGTGTCAGTGTTACACTTAACTAGGAAATATAGCAAAAGAATCGCATTGGTTACGCCTACTTTACTTCTGTTCGCAAACCCGTTCAATTTAACAATAGGAAACATTTTTGGTAAATCAAATTTTACTACAATTACGCGCTGCAAATTAAATCATGGCATCAAATAGCTGCAAATCAAACAAATGTATCAAAATAACAATATATGTATATATATAAATATAGATGCATATATATGTGTGTTCCGGCTGATGATAAAATCATTTAGAAAATGCCAGCAAATTACAAACTGCCCCGCCCTCGGAGGGTGTTCTGCGCCTCAGCCTGGACCCAGCCAGTGTGCACATATTTCTATGTAATTTAATATGTGGCACGCGTCTGGTAAACTTTATTTTTTTTTCTGGCAGGACGAGCAGGATATGCTCGGCTCTGCGGCTCAATTGTTGCCAATGAGAGCAATTGTGTTGCTGTCGAGAGAGGGCCAGGCAGACGAGTAGTGATGAAGGGCGAGAGGGAGGAAGAGGGAAGGGAGGTAGGGCAAGGGCGCTGTAAGAGGTAATTGCATTTGTTAGCGCTCTAATTGTTTGGGCGGGCGAAAGGTTACTCTGTGCCTAGGATAACAACAAGAGGCTTTTAATAAGCATAACCCCATTGGCAGGCCAAGTCCTGACACTGAAAAGTGGCTCGGAACGTGGACAAAACTTTTGCAAATGTGGGCGTGCAAATTGACCCACCCGAATCCCCGGCTCAGCGAGAGCCTACAATTAGGAATATGCGAAATTAATGGGCGTGATCCAGCCTCCTTGTATAATGTAATTAAACATATTCTTCATCAAATGAATTGGCCTTAAATTAGACTATAATATCAGAAGTAAATCTATGTGAACTAAGCGACTTCTAAATGAAATATAAAAATATTCCGAATTTTTCTATCTTTTATGCTTTGGTGATATATTATGTCTGAAGAACAGAAACCTCTTTTTTTTGGTATTCCACATGATAAAGTATATCTTATCTTTGCAAAAATATTTCATACTATTAATTTATATGCGCCTTATCGAGGCATGTTTTTCTGTTCAACTCTTTTCTTTCGTCTGAATGAAAGCTTTGATATTAAAGGCAGTCGCACTGAAGGCTCACAATCGGTGACTCTTTCACATTTTCGTAAACATTTAGTTATGCTCTGTATCGAGTCCAAAGCTAGAATACTTATCGCGAAAGTAATCAGAAAAAGCATTTTCTGATTACTAAATAACGACCATAATTGTTATTGATAACCAGATAACAGTGCAAATAGAATGGGGGTAATATATACATATATATATATATTTATATACAATACAAATATGAAAGTGTTATTTAATTTAGTTTTAGAACATGTAGGAAGTACCTAAAACCGATATATAGCTAAACTTATCCATCTAAACTAAATATATATTTCGACTGAAATAAAGTTCAATAAAAGAAGAGACAGAAGAACACTTTGCTTTGGATATAGTGGAACATATTATGTTAGTAGATCGATGAATATCTAAGCACCCCAGCTCAATATTTGAAGACTCTTCCATATAGCCTGTTTGCTATATGGAGCAACTGCAGTCTTTGATCTTAAAGGATGTTGGCACTTGAGGCGCGACCCTCTTTGTGCCACAGGCATAAACAAAGTACCCCCAGCTGAGTGAACTAAATCGTAAGGTTTACGTTGCTCGTTTCAGAAGTTAATTTACCGAGAATCAAAACTCAAATGCGGATGCAGCAATCGAGCAGCATCTGAGAAAGGCCGCCGTCCGTAACCTGATCTTTGACACACTTCAACCTTGATTTCAGGGAATTATGCTAAAAAAAACACAATGAGAAGACGACGCCTCACAAAAGGATTTGCCATGCAAACTGACACAAAATGTTGTAATTGCCAGTAGACAGAGCATAGCCCTCTCTCCCTCTGTCCTTCTCTCCCTTAACCGCAAGAAGCGTTTGCAATTCGATGCCAGATTTTTATTATTATAAAAATTAGGCTTAGCACGTCTGATGGGCACGTGCAGCTCCCGTAGATTCAAATGAAGCTAAGCTAAATGTTCCCAAGCCTCCATTCCACTAATAACGATAGGAGAGTTCTCTCTATATCTACCTCTCTCACTCTCTCTAGTTGTATATATTTTACACATGCTGCAAGCTCTTTCGCACGTTCATGTCAAATGAGTCATAAACAAAAAGCATAAAAGAAAACAATGGCACCGACCCGCTGAAGTTGTCAGTTCCGGGGCGCAGTTTAAGTGCTCGCAACAAGCAGCTTGTGTCAGTTACTAAGGACCTCGGCAGTAGACAGCTTATGGCCACGCCCCAGCCCCATTTGCAGTCCCAGCCAGAGTTACCTATACCTCAGAAATAATGCCAGAGATTTCAGCCAAAGCGACTTAATTGCATGTCGCATTACACTGCAAGAAATTGAACGCGTTTTTTAAAAAATTCTTCAATATTAAATTCTGAGACATTCATTTGTTAATAATTAATTTGATTTTAATGGAAACTTTAAGAGTTTGATAAATAATATACGCATTAATATTGTTGGACTTTATATTTATTTATTTATTTATTTACATCATTCAAGGATCTTCTAAGGATATTCTAAGCTTTTATATTGTTATACTTGCAAATTCATTTTTAAGCATCATTAAATCATATTCATTTATGTAAGATGCAAACTAAGCCTCAAGAAGCTCTGGTAGCTCTGATATATTTGACTTTAATATTTTTTATTCGCATTGTTTTATCAGTGACCTCTTTGATGTCAGTGTAGTTGTCTGCGCACACCATACTCCAACACATTAAAATGAGTGCGTATGCGTGTGTATGAGTGAACATCTAATGCGCCCGCTTTAGGGCTTTAACCTAATAATGATGTTCGACTTACTTTGCGTGACTTATTTTATTAATAAAACGAGCAAATTTGTCTTGCTTTTTGGTCGCAGCCATCGCGCAAGTACACACACACACACACACATTGAGTGTACCCACACAAGCACATACATACACGCACACCGACGGTATCCTTTGCTAGCTCGCGGTCCCCTTTCTCCACATACTGAAGTCTTAGCTAGCTAGCTTTCCATTGCCATTTGCTCGCTGTGCACGCGACAAGGACAAATAGCTACTTGCTGTGGCAACCCCAAAGCTCGAAGCGCTCTGATTGGCTGCGGCAGAATAGCAGGACACACCCCCTGCGAGCTGGCCGGCTGATGGGCTGCCTGTCATGGGCCCAGTTGGGCTGCGTAAAGCTATGAAAAACGATTGAATTACGGCCAAGTTTTTTTCCTTTACGACTTTTGGCTTAATTGCCAGAGCTTAGAGACTGTTGTAAGGAGAGTAGGACAGTAAGCGAGAGGGAGAGAGGTAGCTATATCTGACAGCTCAGGCTAATGCGTATTATGGGTACATTAGACAGATACAAGTGGAAGGTGGTGGTACAGTTGTGCACGCATGCAAACAGCTGTGGTCCACATTACGCATACGCCCCGTTGCCAGACGAAAACTCTGCCTGTCCGCCCGACCGTCTGTCTATCTCTCTATCTGTCTGTCTTTCTGTCTGCCTAGGCAGCCATCAGTCAATAATTTAATTATAATAATTGTGGCATTTAATGTATTTAATGCATGCACAACACAATGGCGGCCATGACACGTTAATTATGGGGGCAAAATGGCGGCTACAGCCGCAGTCGCTGCCAGCGTCAACGCCGACCGCAACTGCGATCGAGTTATTTGCGGTTAACATGAACCAATTAAACTTAGCAACTGCATAAGCACACGGCAAAAAAAAATAAAAATTAATATACATTTAAGTTTCATTATAATGCAAGAATTAAGAAATATTAATTTTCTTATATTTTGTTTACATTTAAAATAATCTCATTCTTTATATGATATATATGATAGTTATATGATAGTTATGATAAAATAAATGATAAAATAATAAAATAAATCGATTTATGTTTTTTTTTTGTAAAAAGGTTTCTTGATTTTAATCAATCGAAATTGCATTAACATTGACTAAAATTTATTAATAATATAATATAATATAAATGATATAAATAATATTTTATTCGAAACGCTTTTTAAGTGAAAATTGCATGTATAACTACAACATATAATAATAAATAAACAATTATTTTTAATTGAAATTCTAAAATGTTAAATAGAGTCTTAAAAAGTTAGTTGAAAAGAATGAAAAGTTGTTCAATGAAATTTCAATTAGCTCACTATATATATTATAACTTGTACGTAGACGTGTATATCTTGACTTTTATATTAATTACTGTTAAGTTTACAAATTCGAAAATTAACAAATGGCGTAAAGAAATGCAGACCAAGCCATCATTTTTGGCTGTGCACAGTCGAAGGCCAACAAATCAGAATACTAAATAAATATATATATAAATATATATATATTCATATATATATTATATATATATGTATATGCCTATACATATATAGTTGTATAGATAAAATGCCAGCATTATGGGGCCGAAATCAAACGGTGCAAATGGCTAAATTGCATTCGGCCGTAATGCCCTTGTTGTGCGAGGGAGACAACCATATATGCTACACATGCAAATGGGGGTGTGTTCACACATACAGAGAAACGTACATACATGGATGGACGATATATATATATATATATATATAGGTGTGTGTGTGTTTTTGGGTGCCTGAGCAGCGAACCGCAAGTGCATTGCCTGCTTTTGGGGGTGGGCTGCTGTGCCGTGGCTCAAACCGGGACATCGCTTAGAGCGATTTGCTGGTTGATGTGCGGTGATTGCCGCAAACTCAACGCGACCGTCAACGAGCAAACAACATAAGCGCGACGGCCAGGACTCGAGCAGGAGCAGGACATGATGTCAGCGCTTAATGAGAACAGCCTCAGCCCAGTTGCAACTGCAACGGCGACGGCAACAGCAACTGCAGCAGCAACTGTAGCCAGCAGCAAGTGCTCTGCCACAACGGCCACAATGCTAACCACAAAAACGCCATTTTCCATCGAACACATATTATTTCAAAACTTAAACAATAATAATAATAACAACAACAACAACAACTCCAACAGCAATAGCAATCAAAAGTGCAACAAATATTCAGTGAAAAGTGCCAGGAGCAATACGAGCGCCAGCTCCATATCCGCCATATCAAATACCCTTTCGAGTGGCAGTGGCAGTGCCAACGCCAATTCAAGTGCATATGACAATAACAGATATCCTATAAACCCAACAGCGCCGGCCTCGACACGCCACACAAACAGTCCGCACCATTCGGCAGCGATTTATGCCAGCGAGGATTACGTCAAGTCCATGCACAGCCAACGGTGAGTGTGTATGAGTCTATAAGATATATGAACGGATTTCTGTTGACCGAAGTGCAAAACCTACATTAGCTGTGTCCGCTCAACGAGCCAATTCTGTCTCTGTTCGATAAGCCCACAAGACACGCGAAAAGGCTGTACAGAAACGTTTAGCTGTGATCTGAGCTTAACTTAGCTTTGTTCATAATGTGCATAATATATAAAATATATTTTTTATAAATATCTGAACATTAAATTTTTCAGACAGCGAGTTTCACAGAACAGTTAATTAACCGTTCTTAAATTTATTCTTTTAAATTCGAGTTATTCTACATAAATCTGAGAGGCAATCAGCGTTAAACTCCTTCAGCTGCGTGGATTAGTTATTTATAAAAAAATATATATTTATATATTTATATAAATATAATATATTTATATTAAATTATTCAATGCCGCGTTATTAGAATTATCAGTGCAATATCTTCCCATATTGCAGCAAAAATGATTTAAATTAAAAAAACTCTTAACTGACATTTCAGATTTGAAAGTTTAAATCTTTTATTTGCATGCAATATTCATACACGGGCGGAGATAAAAATATAACAATAATAATTAATAATTTCAAATTAATTTTAATTAAAGTTAAAACTAAATAATAATTTAAAATAGGCATTGAATGACAATATTAAATATAGATGAAGCTCTGGTATCAGAAATGTTTTTCTGATTGGAGTTGAAACCAAATTTAAAAAAGAAATTTAAACTCTGAAATGAAAATGAAATATGTTTGACTAGGGCTGCATGGGTATATGACGAGCTCTTCATCTTTAATGATGAACGGAACTAAATCGGAGCTAGGTTAAATTTTTACTAAACTATTTAGCAACTGTACAAAAGAGTAATATATATATTCATACATACACATTATGTCTACAAAAATCTCCTTTGTAAAAATATTGAAAATAAATAATGTAGATATCAAAGTTAACGAAGAAAGCTTGAGTGCACATTTGACTTGAATGTTTCTTTATGCAGTATTGAGTGAGTGCTGTGCTGTATAGTTTAAGGTATATATATTTGATCAGCTTAACGTTATATACGTTATATCGAATACACTATATGCATATATGTAATTGAGTTCAGGTAAATTCAGATGTTTAGCTTAACTTGATTCAAAGATCATTGTGTGGGATTCTTAATCCCGCATATTCAAATATTTCAACACAATCAGAGAAGCTTATGAGTCGGACGTTGAAGTAGTATACGCTATCAAGATTATATAACTCATTCGGATGCTGTTAACTTCCAATTCCCTACAGCAGCGCGCACCAACGGTCAGCAGCCGCTCACTATACCCATTCGAATTCGGGGCCAACTGTAGAGCCAAGTGTACAGCAAATGACAGCGGCAGCAGCAGCAGCAGCGGCAGCGGCAGCTGCAGCACCGCCAGCGCCACCTCCGCCACCGCCAGCAGCAACTGCCCCGAATGGTGTGCTGTACCCGAATGCTGGGTATGGCGATCATGGTTTCTTACAGATGACCCTCGGCTATCTATCCCCGTCGTCGGGCACGTACAAGTCGGTGGATCCCTATTTTCTGTCCCAAGGTATGCTCCTGTTCCTCTGCGTGTCAATGGCCATTAGCGACACCCAAATGTCCCAAAAGTTGACTCTATGTCAGCGTGTAATTCAATTAATGTGTGGCACCCACTTTTTGCAGCCAGCCTGTTTGGAGGAGCGCCCTTCTTTGGTGCGCCCGGCTGTGTGCCGGAGCTGGCCCTCGGCTTGGGCATGGGTGTGAATGCTCTGAGGCATTGTCGACGTCGTAAGGCGCGCACCGTCTTCAGTGACCCGCAGCTTTCGGGGCTGGAGAAACGTTTTGAGGCGCAACGATATTTGTCGACGCCAGAACGCGTAGAACTGGCCACGGCGCTGGGCTTAAGCGAGACGCAGGTCAAGACCTGGTTCCAGAATCGTCGTATGAAGCACAAGAAGCAGCTGCGACGACGCGACACTGCCAATGGTGAGTGAAGTAGCTGGAGTCGAAGTCTTTTAGTCTTCGGACCAACTTTTAACTTTGTAGAAGTTTCTTTGGCCAATTAGCTTGGAGCTCCTTTTGATGAAACTTTTGCTCAAGTTTTATTTGGCCCCTAATCAAATTAGTTGTAAATTTTTGGCAATTTTCTGGCCCACAGAACCCGTTGACTTCTCACGCACCGAGCCAGGCAGCAAGCAGCAGGGCGAGCCCCACAGCCCCACAGCTGTCTCCACAGATTCCAAGTCCAAGTTGGGCCAAACAACTAGTCAACAGCAGCACCAACAGCAACTGCAAATGTGCTTCCTGCAGCATGGCTACTCAACGGATGATTATTCCGATCTGGAGGCTGACAGCGAGGATGATGATAATTCTAGCGATGTGGACATTGTGGGCGATACGAAGCTATATCAGCTTACATAGGACGTAGGTGTGTAAAAAGTTGTCCATTAATAGACTTAATATGTGCAAAAAATACCACAATATTCAAAAATACCAATGCGATGGCTTTTAAGATAAGAAACCGTATGTAATTCCTTATGAAGATTCGACAAATCTGTTTTGTTTTTGTATTTTCTTAGTACATTTTGAGATGAGTGTTTAAGTTTCAGTTTTTTTGTTGTTTTTAAAATTAAAAAATAATAAAAATGTTACTAATTTCTGAAAACAAAAAATTATTGAAAGAAATCATAAACTACATTATTTTTAATTAATAACAGATTTTAATTATATCAAAGATTTACTTACTTTTCATAACTTACTGTTTAGTACCTTCACTTGATATATATTAAGAAATGTATTTATTGGTATTTTTTAATATAATGTTAAATATTCAAGTCAAAGATAAATTGCTTATATATAAGATTTTATCAAATTATGAACTAAAAATTGTGATTTTCATTTGATATATTTAGAAACAAACGGTAATTAATTATTTGCGTTAATTTCTCTTGTTTTTTTTTGGTATTTTTTGCGCATTAAGCATACCACATCGAGTCTATACAACTCCGAAGTAATCAAACTCTGTAAATAGTGATCACAATAAGATTTCCAATTGAGCGCGAGTCTAGTCACAGATAAATTTAAGCTGATACACATATACATTGAAGTATTACAAAACAAATAGTGATTTTATTCGAGTACTTCCATTTAAGATCTCTTTCTCTTTCATACACCCTGTCTCTCTCGCTTTCTCTCTCTGTCCCCTTCAGTCTTTCTCGGAGTATCTAATTCTCTTTGTAGCTGTATATTGATGTGTTAGACGGCTTAGTTTTAATGCTTTCAATAAAAACTCATGTGAAAAATTAAAAAAAAAAAGTTTTTCAAGTTCCGACGGGTAATCAAATCCAATTGACTGCCAACAACAAAAAGTAGGCACTAATCAGGTTAAACTGTGACATTTTTATAGGGTTGAAGTCACGGACACGCCCACCGACTACCGCCCACTCACGCTTGGGTGTGTTAGCCGAGGGTGGAATATGCTGAAGTGCTCTTAACAATGGCAAAATAATTGCGGGTTATTAGCAAGCCATTTAGGGAAACACTTTGTTGCGACTCGGCAGCTCAAACAGTGAAATACTTCTTGAATACTTCCAATTGAGTTCTGATTGTGTGAGCAAAAGAACCAGTTTCCGGACTCAGCAGCCCCCCATATGCTTGGCGTTAAGGTAAGTACATCTCAATAGCATGTCATCCGTCTAGGATTCGGTGGGTTTGTCAGCGAAAGCTTTTTCTTCTATGAACTTATTTATATACATTATATTTAGAGTATTCACATTCTATATTTAAAGTTTTCTAAAGTGACCAAAAATATATACAAATGAGCATTTATAATTTACGTATATATATATAACATGTAATAAATAAATAAGAAAGCTCTAGTTAGAGTACCTGATTAGAAGATAGAAGATTTTAGAAATATTTTTTATAGCTTACCTAGCATAAAATCGCAATTTCGATTCTGCGATTTTAATGCATGTGCCCAAGTATATAGGTAAATAAGTAAGAAAGCTCTAGTCGGGTTGCCCGCCTAGGAGATATCCTGATCCCAGTCTTATCTGCGTTTTTTTAATATTTTCCGTAGTTTGTATAGAGTATTAAAAAAAAAACAAATAAAAACTGCCATTACGACACCAAACTTCGAACCCAAAGTGTTTACGCAACGTGCATCAACTCTACCAACACCGTCACATCATAATCAAAAAAAAAAATAAATAAATAAAAACAATAAAAATCGTCTCATCTCCGCGTGTTTCGAACCCGCTTACGAGCGCCGCCTCTATTAACGTAGCCACTGCACCGCTTGCAAGAAGAGCTGCAAATTTGGAGTTAAGTAGCAGCTGATAATTCAAGCAGTATTCAATCGCAATTTTGATTCTTCGAATAGAAAAGAATACACGCATTTGAATGCATTAAAGAAGCAAACGCCTTCACATAGTGGCCCTAGTACCAACTAAACTAAAATTTTACGAATGTGATGAAATTTGGAGCCGGTATCAAAAATCCAACAAAAATCAAAATTGCATAAAATATACATAAAACTAAATACAAAATTTGGTAGCTCTTAAGAAGTCCGAGATATAATTTATTAACTACATTTCGATCATGTTTTATTCGATAAGAATCAAATGCAAATAGTTATCGAATATTTGAAACAAATGATATGCGCGTGCTATACACGGACCTACAAAAAGTAAAGTCTTCAGGTCTCTAGCTTTAATAGATGCTGAGATCGACGCGTTTACACATACAGACAAACGGACGGACGGACAGAGTGAAGGATAGGACTCATTCGACTCGGCTTGTCGTCCTGATCAAGAATATATATACTTTATGGGGTCTGCCTGTTACATACATTTGCACAAAACCATTATACCCTGATCTCACAATTTACAGGGTATAAAAATACATACGCTTTGCTTGCTTGTCACGTGCTTCAGAAAATTGGCCAAACATTTTGCTTAATAATTTCCGTGCTACTTAAATTCAGTATATGATCTACATATTCTGTTGGAACATTTGTCAGTTTAGTAAAGCTGTAAACAATTTGGGAAAATTTGGAGCCCATATAAATTCAAGTTTCAAGTCAAGTCTTTAGGTTCTGAGATCGCCGCGTTTACACACACGAACAGACGGCCGGGCAGACGCACACCTCCTTCTGCCTTTTGCACACATTTTAACAAAAACAATTTTCCCATTTTTTTCTCATTTTCAATGGGTTCAGGGTATAAAAATATATATAATATGAACTTGTTATTACCTAATTATGCGAAAGAGTTTTCTGCTTTGCATATAATTTGTACAAAATATAGTCCAAGTATGAAGTCTACACTACTCCATTGCCATATTTTATATATGCTTAGAATAATATTTTATCATCATTTCTTGTTTATGTATATAACAAATGTTTCTAAATTTTTCTTTCTTAAACTCATATGCAAGCCTATATATTCTTATATGTATAGGAATATTTTTGTCTGACGTCAAAAATGAAATAATATTTGTATTATAGTTTCATAATAAAATTGCGCGTGTTTTTAATATATTTTTGTTTTTATGTATGTCATGACCTATGTCTAACTTAAATCGAGAGTTATGGCGATAATAAGATACGGATTTGTGCTTAATGCTTATTACGTTGAGTAAGTCAAAAGAGTTGGTGTATTTGATATAAATTAATTCACATAGCTTTATAGAAGTAATTATATATAAATCGAATCCGGTCTATTTTAGTAACTATTTATAAATATATATTTGGGTTCACCTTTCTAAAGTTAAGAAAGCTTAAGCAAAATTTGGAATAGCTTTAAATATTTTTTTATTAAAAAATATAAATGGGGATACCCTGAAGTCTAGAGTTTAGGGACTTTATAAAGCTTAAAAGCAATGTTTTTTCTCGAGCCGATTAGGTTACTCTTATACTCTACGCTCAATATATTTGTTGATAACAGAAGTTCTTAAATAACACAGTTATATACAAATTAAAAGCCAGCTCTATGCAAATTAACTAAGCAAATATTTATAACTTGAAGAAATGTATTTCTGTATCTCTCAATTTATACTCAAATTTTCTTTAACCTTATTCACGCTGTCTTCTTTGCATTGAACAACATTACTGATTAGCTCAATCAGCATGCACATAATATATGTATATTCTTAAATGTATATGCATACATATACACATGTAAATATTTACATGGGAGTTGGCGCATGTTTATGTCTCCGTCCGCTCACCATTTGCCGTTCTCTCCTCTCTTTTTCGCTCTATTTCTTATCTGCCGTTACTTTTGCGTACATTGACATGTAATATGCTCACGATACCCTATAGACGTAGGGAGTTGGGCATATGCTGTTGTAAGCTATTAAACATAAGAAGTATGTGAAAAATTTGGTGAATGTCAATTTGAAAAAATGTTAGAACGATCTCAGCATCTTGAAATTTTTTGTAGGTACGTTTATAGCACGCATATCTAGTTTGTTTTAAATAATTGATAACTTTTCCCCTTTTATTGTTATCGATTAAAAACATAATTAAAATGCAGTTAATTAATTTTGATTTTTATTATATTCTGAATATCGGCTTCAAATTTCCCCAAATTCTTAAAAGTTAGAGTTAGAAGGTTACTCGTTGCCGAGGAGTTAATACAAACTATGTCGTAATGTCGTAATACAAACTCTGGAAAATATTAAAAAACAAAAATTACGGTATCTGATAGTCGTTTTGTGTTTTGTGACGTTGCATTCTCTGCCCATTCGTATTCGCGTTCACATTGCCAGCACAAAGCCAACGTCGCTTAGTCTCTGCAGTACAGCCATCGAGTGCGGTGGTTTCGCTGCTTATTCACAATTTTCTTCAAGTCTTCTGTTTTGATCGCTACGTTCACTGTTGCTTGTGCTGTAAGTGAAAGTTCTGTATATATATAAATAAATATATATATATATGAATATATATTTGAGGAAGCACTACAAAATGTTTTCTGCCGGCATTGGCGAGGGTCAAAGCAAAGTTATAGCCATGTGGGCGATTCTTAAAGATTGCCCACGTAGCAACATATATTATATATATCTAAATCTAATCATGTGTTTTTCTCTACGCTCTTGCCAAATTTAAATTTGGGGCACGTGTCGCTTCTCTCAGAAATTGTGAAAAAATCGACCGAAAAACACTTTTCGCTTGTTCCGGTTTTGGTTCATATACGTGTATGTCAAGAATTATGTATGTAGTCGAACATATATACCAAGTAGATCAAACAGGTTATCAGTGCTAGGCTACACACAACGAAGCTCCACTATCTATCACTATGTCGTATTTTTACTGGGTCTTCATTTGACCTTCAAACATTTATTTGGTTTGGCATTTAATTTTTGTGTATGACATTGTTGTTGTTGTTGTTTTTTAAAGAACCACAGGAACCGCATCATATATATATATACACCATATACGACCAAGCCATGGCGGACAGCAACGGTGATTGTAAGTGGAAAAATGAAACCCTGCACTGCTTTCCCTCTACCCGCACCAGCTTCTCCTTCGTTTCCTGCCTGCTGCCTGCCTCCTGTCTGCCTATTGACTATTTACCCTCTTAATTGCACCACAAGTTTTCAATTATTACAACTTGCATAACAAGTTGCCCCAGCTCCACCCAACTAACTAACGAGCTGTGTAACATTATGATTCGTAGATAGTCCTGCACTCTATACACTTTGCTATCACTAAAAGCCTAGCCCCTAATTCTTAGTAGATTATAAAATTGATAATCCCATACTTATTTACGCTGCTATTATTTTAATTTGTTTTGCAAACTAAATATTTATTATTGTGCTTATATAATATACTAAGCACAATATATGCTTATTCCCTGGCTTTATTATTTATGATTCCATACTAATTTTGTATAACTTGTCTTTAATCTAGGCTTGAGCAATGGCTAGAACTCTTATCAAAAATAATGAGATAAAATAAAAAAATAAAAATAAAAAATGTATATGATATATGCTTAGTTAAAACAAAATATATATCTTAAATATTCAGATATTAGAAACAATTATTTATGCATACATAATTTACTTTTCTTTAAATGCTTTCTTTTAGCATAGATCTTATAAAATTAAAGGGAAAGCCAATCATTTTTTAATGGTCCTCATATACATAAATCAAAAATATTTTTATAATAATATATCAAATCTTGCATATTAATATTATGTGTGTATACTGAAAATATAGACTTCACTGCCAAGCGCAGTTTTCTTAATAGATTAAGTAACTTAAAATATATGTTCCCTGCCTAACCCAATGTTAATAAAATGGGTCGCATATATACTTAATTAGTTTCCATGGCTAAATTTATAGTTTTGCCAAGCAGGCTGTTCGACTGTCTTCAGATCGTTTAGCATATAGTGACTATATGCGTCGTATCTTATTAACCATTTCACTAAGTTACTTTAATTTCTAAAAGCCATTTCATGGCACACATTATACCCTGATTTCCCATTTTCAATGGGTATAATAAATTGGAATTTATCATGTCGAAATTATGTATCATAAAAGAATCCCAATGTGACATTAGCCATGTTAGCTTATAGTAACAATCAATGTCTACATTGTTGTAAATACGAAATGCTATTGCTCGATCCTAACTGGAATAGAACTTTGCCTAACATACTTTTTCTCGATCCTTCCGACTGTTAGCAAAAATGACTCAACAGGGGCCCGCCTTCGACTCGAATGCGATGACGCTGACGCGTTTTGTCCTGCAGGAACAGCGCAAGTTCAAGGAAGCAACTGGAGATCTGTCCCAGCTGCTGAATTGCATACAGACAGCCATCAAGGCGACTGCATCCGCAGTGAGAAAAGCTGGCATAGCCAAGCTGCATGGAATCGCTGGGGATATCAATGTGCAGGGCGAGGAGGTAAAGAAATTGGATGTGCTGTCGAATGAGCTCTTCATCAATATGCTGAAGTCATCCTACACCACCTGCCTGATGGTCTCCGAGGAGAACGAGAATGTCATCGAGGTGGAATCGGATCGACAGGTGAGTGAGCTACACTTCTCAACAGGATTGACTGATTGATTGATCGCATTTGTGTACAGGGTAAATATATTGTTTGCTTTGATCCGCTGGATGGTTCTTCGAATATTGATTGCCTCGTCTCGATTGGTTCAATCTTTGCTATTTATCGGAAGAGGAGCACGGGGGTGCCCACCGTACAGGATGCACTGCAGCCGGGTAATCAGCTCGTTGCTGCCGGGTATGCGCTCTACGGCTCTGCGACAGCCATTGTCCTGGGTCTGGGTAGCAGCGTGAATGGGTTCACCTACGATCCGGCTATTGGTGAGTTCATTCTAACCGAACCCAATATGCGTGTGCCAAACAAGGGCAAGATCTATTCGATCAATGAGGGCTATGCATCCGACTGGGATGCGGGCGTCTACAACTACATCGCTGCAAAGAAGGATCCCAGCAAGGGAAAGCCGTACGGCGCTCGCTACGTCGGTTCCATGGTGGCCGATGTGCACCGTACTATCAAATACGGCGGAATCTTCATCTATCCGGCCACCAAGTCGTCGCCCAATGGCAAACTTCGTCTACTCTACGAGTGCAATCCCATGGCCTTTCTCATGATCTTGGCTGGCGGTCTGGCCAGCGATGGCAAGATCAGCATACTGGACATTGTGCCCAAGAAAATTCACGAGCGTAGCCCCATCTTCCTAGGCTCCAAAGCTGATGTGGAGGAAGCGCTTAGCTACCTAAAGTGAATCTCCTGTCTGAATAAATGTTTTTTAAATATTCTATTCGAATGCCAGAGAGAGGATTGGATGGGCTATGCTGCATACAAAATAAGATTGAAAGGTCTTCAGAACAGAGCTGATACTCCAATCCCATTTTGTATAAAGTATAAATAGATATTCACATATGGCACTACACAACTAGGTAAATATGTAAGTATATTATAAGTAAGCCAATTTACAATATTAACTACTTGGATTCCAAGCTAAGGTCAATTAAAAGGCAGCTTAAGACACTTGCCTAGGTGGGCATAGAGTTGAAAATGTTAAGAGTAACTGTTAAAATGTTTTGATTTATGACTAAACATTAGCTACTCACATTCTCTTATACACACTATACATATCTAGTCTGATCTTATGTTGGGAGAGTCGTAGCATTTGAGGTGTATCTCTTGTACTTAAACACCCCTCAGCGATTAGCAATAAGGTAAGCCTGTACAGTTCCAGTACCTGCTACATAGTACTCATATTCATAAACACACATGAACTGGCATACTCCTGGTAAATCCTTGACTCTCATATGTCCTCTCGAAGTCGAAGATATGTTCTCAAATAGTCTTATATTAACAATACAGTAGCAAACATTAATAGTTAACAAATAATGCGCAATTCCTAATGTCTAACCGCAGGTCAAATTAGACTTAGGATTTGCAACAATTGAATTCCATTCTCCTATGTAATTTGGCTTATTCTTAAAAGGAATTGGCCTTGTGTTTGGGCACAAAGCTAAATCCTTGGGGTACAGGACCAAGTAGCATTTCGCTGAGTCGTACCCAGTCGGAGGCATTGCCAGAGCTCATCAGTGTTTCCATTTCATCGCGTCCGCGATACTTTTGAGGCCTGGCATTGATTTTCTGTGGTGGCGACTGCTGCAGCTCCTCAGGTATGTAGCGATAAAGGAACGATTGCCATTCGAGTAGAAAGCGTCTGGTGCTCTCCACGCCTTTTGTATCGGAGCCCCAGTGCTCCAGTCCATAGTTGCAGTAGCGACGCAGCAACTCGAAGCGTTGCGTTGACGTGGGGGACCATGCTTTTTGCTCTTTGATTTCCTGGAAGATCCAGGGCTTGATCAATGCACCACGTCCAATCATCACAGAGCTAACGTGGGGAGCTAGAGCACGTCGCTCCACATAGTCTTCGTAGCTCAGTATGTCGCCGTTCCCAATAACGGGCATGTGCTTGGCTTGCTTGGCGCACTCCTCAATGTACGTCCAGTTGGCTTGGCGTGTGTATCGCTGCTCTCTCGAACGTCCGTGCATGGTAACAGCCGCGGCGCCCCATTGCTCCACCAGCGGCAGCAGCTCGTGGGCAACACTCTTATCTGCATAGACACCTGTGCGCATTTTCACAGTAAAAGGCAGTCGATCAGACAGCGCTGAGCAACTGCGCACAGTTAGCTCCAGTATATTGGTGCGTCGCATCAGTGCACTACCGCCGCCCTGCTGGTAGATCAGGTCAATGGGACAGCCTATATTCAGATCGATGAAGTCAATCCGCGCTGTTTCGTGCAGCACTTGTGCCGCCTGGCTGATCACATTCGGGTTGTTGCCACACAGTTGCACGCCAAAGATTTGTTCGCTCTCATGGCGCTTGGTCAGCGCCCACTCCTGGCCGAGACCCTTGAGCAGCGGCACAGCGCATGCCATCTCCCCACAGGTGATGTCTGCGCCGAATTCTTTGCAGATGCGCCGAAAGGGCAAATTGCCCACTGTGGTCAGCGGGGAGAGCAACAGCTTCTCACGAAAGTCGATGACGGGCTTTCTTTGAGCATCACGTCCGGCTGGCGCTTCACTTATAGCACAGCCAATAGCTTTACTCGCCGTTGACTGCTCCACTGTTGCGTCTTCCTTTTCTATCGATTCTATTAGCTGCTCATCCTGCTGCTGGTTTTCCTTACTTTCTATGCCCTTGTCCTCCAGCTTCTGTTGCTTCTGGTCCTGCACCTCCTCTTCCTTCTGCTGTCGATTCTTCTTATTTTCATCTCTGAGCTTCTCCGCCATCTTTATCAACTCCTTGCTACGACTGAAGTCGTAGTCATGCTTGCGCAGACGCACCTGCAGCTCTACTTAGAAAATATATGTATCATTACACTCATGCACTACTTCAGTTCCATTTTACTTCACCTGAGCTGATGCCGTTGCACGTAGTCTGCGCCGTATTTTCGTCGTAATTCGGCTTCTTCATGTTTTGTCCATTCTCATCTGTGTGGGATTTGGCGAAACGGCATGTGATGCCACGGCCACAATAGCCCTTGGTGGAATAGACATAACACTGCTCACCCAAATCCGCACCTTTGGCTTCGATAAAAGCCTCAAGATCGTGGACGTAACGGCAATTAGGTACAGTACATGGTGCGCCGCCAGCGCCATCTATCAGTGAGTGGCAAAGATGCGAGTAGCGCTCATCTTTGAACACAGGGCGATTCTGATAATAGCAAACGTTTTTATACAAGAACTGTAAGTTAAATAAATATTTACTTTATTCTGGCCACGCTTGCGCTCTTTTTTGCCACTTCCACGTTTACTTTTGGGCTCGCTTGTATCCTCTGCGTTTTCCAGGTGTTTTCTTTTGTTTGTTTCTCCATCAGCGGGCGTATTTATTTCGCTTCTCCGGTCACCATTAGGTTCAGCTAACAAATACCTTTTTAATGAAAAATCTTCCATATATTCAACTCTTTAAAATGCACATAGCCATCACTTACTCCGGCTTAATGTAACAAATGCCCGGCTCCATTTCGCAACGTGCGTGAGGGTTCGGAAACAGAAATAAAAGAAATGTTTTAGTACAAACTAGAGATGCGCGAATTGAACTGCAGTCGAGCAACCAAAACAACAACAACCAAACATGTGCTTAAAATCAGCTGTTTTTATCGAAAACTTTTAAGATAACTATCGATTGCCGTTGGTGCTCAACTCAATGCTTAAATATATGCGCATTTTTATTTAATATAGTCTATACTTACCAACGAAAATGTAATTTAATTCTCAGTCTTTTGTGTCGAAGGCTGTCAGTCGTAATTATTTTAATATGAACCATGGTTCTATAGCAAACTTTCATGTCCATGTTCACAGCATACTAGCCCTCAGTAACCGATCAGCTGTTTGCAATGGTGCAAGTATTTAAGTTCCTGCTAAAATCCACAAAAACGGTTAGTAGTTTAGTATAGAATTAAAATGCAATTAATGTAAATTACTTATGCAGCATACTCGCGCACATTTTCGCTCCAATTTCCTGGATACTTTGCGTCTGACGGTACGTGGAGGACATGGTGGCAATGGCCTACCCAAATATGGAGGAGTTGGCGGCCAGGGCGGCTGCGTCTACTTTGTGGCCAAAGAGGGGCTAACATTGCGGAAAGTAGCACAAAATCTAAAAGATAAACGTGTTCAGGCGACCAGCGGCGAGGATAGCAGCAAAGTGAGCATATATGGTCGACGCGGCATGGATCAAAGAATAGAAGTACCATTGGGAGTGCAGCTTTACGATGAGCAACAACAGAAACTGCTGGCAGATCTCAACGAGCACGATGCCAGCTGCATTGTGGCGGGTGGTGGTACAGGCGGCTGTATAGGCAACAATTTCATCGGTCGTCCTGGACAGAGTCGTACAATTCAGCTTGACCTGAAATTAATAGCGGATGTGGGTTTGGTTGGTTTTCCCAATGCAGGAAAGAGCACGCTGCTAAAAGCTATATCCAATGCGAAGCCCAAGATAGCAGCGTATCCTTGTAAGTGCTAAAATTCATGTTGCTTCTATTGCTTACTTTTCGTTTCTTTTTGAAGTCACCACAATTCGGCCTCAGATCGGAACCGTGGAGTATGCAGATCTACGTTCCATAAGTATTGCCGATCTTCCTGGTTTAATTGAAGGAGCGCATGCCAACTTTGGCATGGGCCACAAATTTTTGAAGCACATTGAGCGCACTCGCCTGCTGCTCTTTATGGTAGACATTTTTGGCTTTCAACTGAGTCCACGCCACTCACATCGGGACTGTCTGAGCAACATTTATGCCCTGAACAAGGAGTTGGAGCTATATGATCCTGAGTTGCTGGAGAAGCCCTGTGTGTTGTTACTCAACAAAATGGACAGAGAAGGCGCAAAGGAATTGCTCTCAAATCTAAAGCCATTTCTTAAAGACTTAAACAGCAGTCTTTCCGCGTGTCCCGATGAACTACGTCCAAAGAGAGTGATCCAATTTAAGCATATTTTACCAATATCTGCGAAAAACTCGGCGCGCATTAGTGAAGTAAAACAAAATCTGCGTGCAACACTCGATGATCTGGCGGAACAGCAACTGGTCACAGATCCAAAGGTACTTAAAGACCAGTTGCAGCAACGGGTGGGCGTTATAGGACCCAAAATAACATAATAAAATTAAGGTTAAAAAACAAACAAAAAATATATAATTAAAAAATGAAAACATTTTTATTTTGTCTGTTATTGAACAAGTCGATTAATGGATCCCAACAAAAATGTAGAATAAAATGAATAGTTCTGGTAAGTATCTTAACAAGAAACCTGTATCTGCGCTACATTTTGAACGATTAGACCAATTCGACGCTGGTCGCTCTCTGATAACACTTAGTGCAAGTAAAACATCCCAAGCGGTTATTTTATACATGTGATCCATTATCGAATCTAATTAGAAGTTTCGAATTCAAATAAGCGTTGCCATTTTTCCCGATTTCCGTATCGATAGCACTGCGCAAGCGAAAGCATCGAACATTACTGCGCCACCTGGCGATTATCACATCACTAAGCAACCACACGACACACATACTTGCAAATATACGCACATGCATGCACGCAGGAGTTTGTTGTGTCGCGTCGCGCTAAATTAACGAAAGGAATGAAAAAAATCTTAAAAATTTCAGTGCTCACGCCTAATGTAATAATTTCCAATTGGTGATCAATCGTTAACTAGTGAAAAATATGTCCAATTGGCTTGAAAGCGTCTTAATTATGAATGAATACAATTGACATTTCGATACATACACAAACACATACATGTACACATCTTTGCGAGGGGGGCAGAACTCTGAAAAACTGGTATATAAAAGACGACGCCAAATGAAAAAGACAGCGCGCGCGAGTGAGAGAGATAAAACAGTAGTAGTATACTGCGGGTGTTTTTTTTTTGCTAATTGCCAATTGCATAGGTAAAACGAAAATTTGCCTAAAATCAGAAATTCAAGTTTATATCTAACGTAATGTCACAACACAATAATCAACCGCATTCGCATCAGCATCAACAACAACATCTTCACTACTACCAGCAGCAGCAGCAGCATCACCTACAGCAACAACAACACCAGCAGAATCAGCATTTACAACATAAACAAATACAACAGCAGCACAGTTGGTACTCACATGTTGCTTCCTACCCGCCCCAACAGCCGCACCCCTATGCGACGCCCTGCAAGAGCAGCAACAATAACAATCACAACAACAACAACAACAATAACATTATGAATGCATACGGAACGGGTGGGACACACTATTACGGCGCTGCTACTACTGCTGCTGCTGCTGCGGGGGTGGGATATAACCTTGAAGCTAATACTGTGGCCTATGCGCACAACCAGCTGCTGCAATACCAACAACAACAACAACAACAGCAGCAGCAGCAGCAGCTTGGTCAACGTTCGTATATGCCGCACAGCATAATGCACAGCTCCTATCCTTATATTAAGAGCGAACCGTTGGAGCTGCCCGATGACAGACAACGCCATCAACAACACCAAACTCAGCAGCAATTACAACAGCAGCAGCAGCTACAACAACATTTTCAAAACCCGATGGCACCGCCGCCAGCACCCGCCTCCAATCGCCACACGCTTGATGCCAGTGGCGAAATGATAATAAAATGTAAGTATCGAGATTTTGGGGATATCGATATCCACACTTAGACAGTCATGCAAATATACTAACTGTTATAAGCAATTGGTTCTAGAGGAGGTCGTAGAGATGGGCATATATTAGATATTAATGGCACGACACAAAACATACTTCGAACCGAACGAATTTCTACAATAATTGCATATTTGATGACTTTAATGATGAAACGTTGATTTTTTATCTCTATAAATAAAGTTTATTTCTTTTTTAAAAAAATGAAATTGTGTTAAATTTTGAATGGTTCAGTCATTTTATAATTTTAATTAAGAAAAATAATAAAATAAGCATGAAATGGGTTAATTTCAGTAGAAAAATATTGTGATTTAAATTTTTTTTAATCTTAACGAAATATGTAACTGGCGTTCGTGCCGCGCACGCTTTAAAATTCGTGTTTTGCGTTCGTAAATATGCATATGACCATATCTAATTGGTACAGACGCACTCACATAGTCAGAGCGTAACAAAAACAAGACTGAGAGTGTAATTGACTGAGTGAGAGAGAGAGAGAGCTTCCAGTTACTGTTACTTGGGCGCCCATATATTTTGTCGTATAGCGTAAGTAGCAGTAATTTCAGCTCCGTTTTTTGGCGTCGCCGAATCAATAAAACGTTTTGTTACAGAGTTAATATACGCTGGAGTTTTTAGCGGTGGTTTCGTTCGGTTAGTTTTCGGTGGGCTCCCTAGGTTTTCGGTTTAACAATTTTAGTTTTCGATTTTTTTGTTCGTCTACGTATCTGTATCTCTGTTTCTGAGTGATTTTTGTCTGTTTTCCTGTGTGTATGTATCTATTTATTCGCCAAAGTAGCTAAAATATATGTATATACCATCGTATTATATACTCAGCTACATAGATACCTTATATTACCGGCTATGACCCTAACGTTTATGTATACTGTCTCCAATCCAACTATTGATGAGCATTTGCTTGGATGTGTTTTCGTGTGTGTGTTTGTTGATTCTCTGTTTTAAGTCTCGAATCTTATGTAACTTTCAGGTTCCTAAATATATTATAACCTTTGCATGCATACATGTTCATAACCAATTGGGCGCTGTCTAAAAAAAATGTAAAAAAGCTCTTTATCAATTTTTACCTTAATTTCTTTAAGCACACTTATGGAAAACTAAGATATAGTGTTTTCCATACTTATAAATTGATAAATTGATGTGTGTATATAGAAAAGAAAAAAGAAAAACACTCTCGCTTCTGTTATCTCTATATTCATGCTTATCAAAGTAGCGAGAACAACTGAATACAAATCTACAGTATGAATGTGTACGTAAAACCATATAAACTGAAAAAAACTAAGGTCTTCTAGAAGATACTTCTACATACATATATGTGTATAGGTACATGCATCCATACATAGGTATGTTTTCGTTGGTTAAATTAAATCTTAGTAGCTTAATTTTCGTTATAAATATTTTTTTAAAACAATCATAATTATAATCATCCTTTAATAGTGAAAGCGTTTTTATTGTACATTTCATTTAACATATGGTCAGATCAGATTATTTTTAGCACTCAAGCTGTAAGCATCACACAATATGAAAGAAAAAAGTATAATTCTTTGTGATTTCTTGGTGAATTTCTCATTTATTGGATTTCCCGATTTATTGTTTTAAAACATATTTCTATAAAGAATTTGTAAATGGAACTTAAATATTATCAAAAAGAATAAAATATTAAATATTATCCATGAGCGATTATAAAATATTACTACCTGAATATAGAATATAAACATGTATAAAAGTATGGGACATATTTTCTATTTTGCACATAAGATTTGTTTCGATATGCTTACAAAAATAGATTTCTAAAATTAAAATTAATTTCATTAAAGCACAACAAATTCAGCCGAACGAAATTAGATCGATAAAGAGCTGAGATAATTAAATTGCATATTAATCAAAAATTGTATATATTAATTTTGTTTTTGACAGCGGAACCCATTGACGAACATGCGTTCAAGTCCAGTTATATTGATGATAATACACCCTTTGCCGATTTTAGCAAATTCCCCGAATTCGGCGATGAAATGCTGAGTCCCAAGGTAGAGCTAACTGTAAAGGATGATGCCTACGGCAGCCAAAAGGTGAGCTGGGACAGACTAAAAACTGTGTTTTATTTATTAAACAGATTTATTCTGAATTGTAGAATCCGCTCAGCTTTCCTCGCCGTAAGCTACAAACGGAACGGTCCTCGGAGAGTCTGCCTATTTGTCAGCGTTGCAAGGAGGTGTTCTTTAAGAAACAAATCTATCTGCGTCATGTGGCTGAGAGCAGCTGTACGATACATGAGTACGACTACAAGTGCAACATCTGTCCCATGTCCTTCATGGGCGTCGAAGATTTACAGAAGCACAAACAACTGCATCGCACGGATAAGTTCTTCTGCCATAAGTACTGTGGCAAGCACTTTGACAACATTGCCGATTGCGAGTCGCACGAGTACATGCAACATGACTACGATAGCTTTGTGTGCAACGTAAGAAGGGAGAATGGATCTCATTTACAAGAGGAAGCCCTAACTAATTTTATTTTACCATTTGCAGATGTGCTCAGTAGCATTTGCTACACGTGAACAGCTTTATGCTCATTTGCCGCAGCACAAGTTTCAACAGCGCTTCGATTGTCCTATCTGTCGGTTGTGGTATCAAACTGCGCTAGAGTTGCACGAGCATCGTCTAGCGGCGCCTTATTTTTGTGGCAAATATTATGCAGCGGCACATCAGCAACAGCAACACCAACAGCAACAGCTATCGGAGCAAAGCAACTACAAGCTGCAAGACTGCCACATGGGCACAATAGAGAGTGAGCCTTGGTTATTCAAACTGTTTTGCTAAGCCTAATGTTTTCTTTCTTTGCAGTGACCGTGCCGCAGCATAAAGCATTGCCAGCCACGGCGGCTCTTAGTTCCTTACTGCAGCAGCGTCAAGCGAATGCTGACGGTGGTGCTTCTCTCTTTTCCTCTTCCTTAAAGAATGAGCCAAGTGTTAAGCTGGAGCGAAGCTACAGCAACTCAACCAGCGAGTCTGGATACAGCATGCACGAGAGCAGCGGTTACAACAATGCATATGGGAGTGATAATTCGCTGCATGGCAGCGGCGTTGCAATTGGTGGACCGCAGGCACATTCTTCCACGCTAGATGAATCGGAGGATGCGCTGTGCTGTGTGCCCTTGTGTGGTGTTCGCAAAAGTACTAGCCCCACTTTGCAGTTCTTTACGTTTCCCAAGGATGAGAAGTATCTGCATCAATGGCTGCACAATCTCAAAATGTTTCATATACCTGCGTCGAGCTATACCAGCTTTCGCATCTGTAGCATGCATTTCCCCAAGCGCTGTATAAATCGCTATTCGCTGTGCTATTGGGCAGTGCCCACGTTCAATCTGGGCCACGATGATGTCGCCAATTTATATCAGAATCGAGAGTTAACCAACACCTTTACCACCGGCGAGGTGGCTCGCTGCAGTATGCCAAATTGCACGAGCCAGCGTGGTGAAAGCAATCTCAAGTTTTACAATTTTCCAAAGGACATCAAGAGCCTGATCAAATGGTGCCAGAACGCACGTCTGCCCGTCCAGGCCAAAGAGCCGCGTCATTTTTGCAGTCGACACTTCGAAGAGCGTTGCATTGGCAAATTCCGACTGAAACCCTGGGCTGTACCTACGCTCCATTTGGGTGCGCAGTATGGCAAGATTCACGATAATCCTAAGAATCTGTATGTTGAGGAGAAACGTTGTTGTCTGAACTTTTGTCGTCGCAGTCGCTCCTCCGACTTCAACATGTCCCTTTATCGTTTTCCCAGAGATGAGGTACTGCTGCGTCGCTGGTGCTATAATTTAAGACTCGATCCGGCCGTATATCGTGGAAAGAACCACAAAATATGCAGCGCTCACTTTATCAAGGAAGCTCTCGGCCTTCGCAAATTATCGCCAGGTAAGCAACTGTATGCCAAATGCTTTCTTACTTTTATAAATAATTTCTTACTTATTGGACGATGATTAGATTTAGCTTATTATAAATATATAAAGGAGAAGGCCCACCACCTTTCCTTTTTGATTAATTGTCGAGTTTCAAGAGCGTGATCCGATTTATTAAGCCCGTCATAAAAATACTTAAGATATATCAGACAATATCCAGGTAGCGATGGCTTAAATGTCCCAGCGATTCACAATGTCTTAAATTTTATTTTGACTGCTTCCAAACAGGATATACAAGAATATTTCCAGGATATAATAGAGTATATCCAGTGTATCTTTTCCTCCTACATTTGACCCCTTTACTATTGTTTTATTTTTGTTGGCACTTGCATAAACTCATTTTGATAGCGTTGGGCCTAAGCATGACATCATTTGAAAGTTAGTTAATATCTATATACTTGTTGAATGTTCTCTGTATAATTATATCTAATATTCTAATTACCATATAAAATAATACATTTACAGGTGCTGTACCAACACTGCATCTGGGTCACAATGACACCTTCAACATATACGAGAATGAACTGTGGCCCCCTCCAGCACCTTCGACGCCCACACATCATAATCATCATCATCAACAGCAGCTACAACAGCAGCATATGCAGCAGCACCAAGCGCATCAGCAGCAACAGCAGGTTCATCACAAATATCAAAGACATTCGGCTGCTTCCACTTCCTCGTCAGCCAGCTCTACATCCCACTATGTAGATCCAGAGCTAAGTGCCTCCTACATGGCCATGGGCATGGGCGCTGGCGCCTCATCCTCCGGGCTGCTGAATGCGAGCGATAGCATGGACGTCTGCTGCGTGCCCAGCTGTGAAAGCAAGCGGCACAACAACGAGAACATCACATTCCATACCATACCCAGGCGTCCGGAGCAAATGCGCAAATGGTGTCACAATCTCCGTATACCCGAGGACAAGATGCATAAGGGTATGCGTATATGTAGTCTACATTTCGAGCCCTATTGTATTGGCGGCTGCATGCGCCCGTTTGCGGTGCCCACGCTACAATTGGGCCACGACGAGGAGGACATTCATCGCAATCCGGATGTTATAAAGAAGCTAAACATACGTGAAACCTGCTGCGTGGCTGTTTGCAAACGCAATCGAGATCGTGATCATGCCAATCTGCATCGCTTTCCCAGCAATGTGTCCCTGCTAACAAAATGGTGTGCCAATTTGCAGCGAACCGTTCCGGATGGGATTAAACTCTTCAACGATGCTATTTGTGAGGTGCACTTCGAGGAACGCTGCTTGCGCAACAAACGGCTGGAGAAGTGGGCAGTGCCCACTCTTATGCTTGGCCACGAGAACATTCCCTATCCGCTGCCCACTCCCGAGCAGGTGGCCGAGTTCTATGCCCGACCATGTGCACCAAACAATGGCGATGAGCAGGGCGAATGCTGTGTGGAGACCTGCAAGCGTAATCCCAGCGTGGATGATATTAAGCTCTATCGACCGCCGGAGGAGTCGCAAGTGCTGAGTAAATGGGCGCATAATCTGCAGATTGACATTGCTCAGCTGCCTGCCATGCGCATTTGCAATCTACATTTCGAGGCCCATTGCATAGGCAAGCGAATGCGCCCATGGGCCATACCTACGCTCAATCTGGCCAACAATATAGAAAATCTCTTTGAGAATCCCGAGCAGCAGATGTTGTACAAGCGACGCACCTCCCATCTCAGCGTGCAAAGGGAAGGAGCTGATGGAAGCCTTATCAAACCCACCTGGGTGCCACGCTGCTGTCTGCCGCATTGTCGCAAGGTGCGCGCACTGCACAATGTCCAATTGTATCGCTTTCCCAAACTCAATCGAGCCACGTTGGCAAAGTGGGCGCATAATCTGCAAGTGCCGATGGTTGGAAGCGCTCAGAGGCGTCTCTGCTCCGCGCACTTTGAGCCGCATGTGCTCAGCAAGAAGTGCCCAGTGCCTTTGGCGGTGCCGACACTTGATCTCAATACTCCGCCCGGCTACAAGATCTACCAGAACCCATCTAAGATTAAAGCAAATAAATTGTGTATGCAGCGCGTTTGCATTGTGGAGAGTTGTCGTCGGCAACGAGGCCAGGGTGTCCAGCTCTTCCGCTTGCCACACAGTCCCACCCAGCTACGCAAGTGGATGCACAACATACGAATGCGCCCACGCGGAGCAATGCGGCAACAGTATCGCATCTGCTCTCTCCACTTCGAGACGCACTCGTTCAATGGCAAGCGATTGAGCACTGGCGCCATTCCCACTCTCGAGCTGGGCCATCAGGACGATGATATCTATCCGAATGAGGCACAATCGTTCGTCGAGGAGCACTGCGCCATCGAGGGCTGCGATGCTTCCAAGGAGCAGCCGGATGTGCGCCTCTTCCGATTTCCCAACGATGACGAGGATCTGCTTTGGAAGTGGTGCAACAATCTCAAAATGAATCCTGTTGATTGCATCGGCATGCGCATCTGCAACAGGCACTTCGAGACGGATTGCATCGGCCCCAAACACCTCTATAAGTGGGCCATACCCACTTTGATGCTTGGGCACGACGATGTCCAGATTGAGCTGATATCAAATCCTAAGCCTGAGGATCGCTATGTAGATCCGGTGTTCAAGTGCTGTGTTCCTACCTGTGGCAAGACTCGCAAATTCGATGAGGTGCAAATGAACAGTTTTCCCAAAGACTTGACACTCTTCGAGCGCTGGCGCCACAATCTTCGACTGGATCATCTTAATTTCAAGGAGCGCGAACGCTATAAAATTTGCAATATCCATTTCGAAGACATTTGCATTGGCAAGACCCGCCTCAACATAGGATCTATACCCACACTAGAGCTAGGTCACGACGAGACGGAAGATCTCTACCGCGTGAATCCCGATGAGCTTCAGAGCAATTTGTTTGGACGACAGCGACGCGTGAGTATCAAACAAGAACCGGAGGAGCACTTTACTAGACAGGTGAGCAGGTCAGCAGCGATTGTTTATTCAATTTATTTATGCTTCTTTTTACCAGGTGAAGTTCAAGCGATCCCAGTCGGAGCTCAAGTGCTGTGTCGCCAGCTGTGTACGCAGTCGATTAGAAAATGGAGCTCGTTTGTTTCCCTTTCCCACGGGCAAGCAACAACAGACCAAGTGGCGGCACAATCTTCGCCTCAAAGCTGACGAAGTGGATAGGACAACTCGTGTTTGCAGCGCCCATTTCAATCGACGCTGCATTGATGGCAAACAGTTGAGAGGATGGGCCATGCCCACCCAGCAGCTGGGCCACCAGGAGACAAACATCTATGAGAATCCCAAGAATATACCGGGCTTCTTTACCCCTACCTGCGCGTTGGCCCATTGTCGTAAAAGGCGGAGCATTGACAATGATTTGCGCACCTATCGCTATCCGCGCAGCGAGGAATTGCTTGAGAAATGGCGTGTAAATCTTCGCCTCGCTCCAGATCAGTGTCGCGGGCGCATTTGTGCGGATCACTTCGAGCCCATGGTGCGTGGAAAGCTTAAGCTGAAGACAGGTGCAGTGCCTACGCTGAATCTGGGTCACGACGAGGGTATAGTCTTTGACAATGAGGCTATCAAAGTGGGTCTGCAACAAGAGGAGGAACCAGATGGTGAAGAGGCGGCGAACAGCTTGGACTTGCTTGATAAACTGAAGAATGAGCCGCAAGAAGAGGATCAGCATATGGCAAATGACGAGCGGGCAGAAGAACCAGATGAGGAAGAGGAGCAGCAGGAGCAGGATGAAGAAGGAGATGAGCAGCAAGATCAGGGCTATTTTGACCCCTTAGAGCTTGTGGAAACTTTTGCCGAACAGCACAGCGAAGATGAACAGCTCTATAATGACGAAGATGACGATGTTGATGATAATGAGGAAGAGGAAGAGGAAGATATTCCTGGCAACGATGATGAGCTGCTGCTGCCCGATACTCTGCCCATCCAGCTGGCACTTCCACCAAGACGTGAGAAAAGAGAGAAAGCCGTGAATAATGTGACGCCAATATGTTGCCTCAAGCATTGTCGTAAGGAACGCACTGCTACCCATCAGCTGAGCACCTTTGGGTTTCCCAAGGATCAGCAACAACTGCTCAAATGGAGCGCGAATTTGCAACTGGATCTATCCGACTGCGTTGGACGTGTTTGCATTGAACACTTCGAAGCGGAGATGTTGGGCACACGCAAGCTCAAGCAAAACGCGGTGCCCACCTTGAATCTGGGTCATGCCACACCCCTCAGCTATCGTTGCAATGGACAAGCTTTGGGCATCGTTGATGCACAGCCGCAGCAGCATTCGGTTTTTCGGCTTTGGAGCCTAAAACACTGCCGCAAAAGGAAATCGCTGCTGACGCCGACGACGACGACGTCGACGAATCTAGCAGCGACGACGGCTAAGCGTAGCTGCTGCCTGCCCAGTTGCGGCAAGCAAGCGGAGCTGCATGGCGTTCAATTAAGACGCATGCCAAGAGAACGTTTACTGCTGCGCAAGTGGCTGCACAATCTAAAGCTGCCCGCACACTTGAACATCAGCCAGGCGTATGTGTGCGAGGAGCATTTCGAGGAGCAGGCCATGTTGCCTACCTTGCAACTGGGCCATACGGATAGCAACATTTATCGTAGCAGCAGCAGCAGCTCAACGGCAGCTAATGGCTGCCTGGTGCCCAGCTGTCCATGTGCACGTCTCAATCTCTATCGAGGCTACGCACTGCCCGAGCATCCCCAAGTGCAGGAAGCCTGGCTGCAGTGGCTGCAACTGCCGCCTCGTTCTCCTAACTTATCGAGCCACGCCCAGTTGTGCGTCATGCACTATATGCAGCTGTTTGAGCAGGTGCCGTTGCCGGAGAAACTACCCGAGATGGTGCTCTGCGAGCTGCGGGAGACCTATGAGCACATCGCCAGTTCCACCATGGCCATGGCGCTGCGCTGCGCAGTGCCCGGCTGCCAAACCAAATATACGGACAACGTACGGCTCACTAAGTTACCCATGTGCCAGCGTACCCGTGCCCAGTGGTTGCACAATACAAAAATCGACTACGACCCGGAACGCGATTACCTCTATCGCATCTGCATGCGGCACTTCGAGCCCCATTGCCTGGGTTCAGTGCGTCCCAAGCAATGGGCGGTGCCCACGCTACACCTCAACCACAACGATCCGGATATTTATCAGAATCCCAAGCTGGAAGACAACACAGTCGGCATAGCAATCCAGCAGGGTGTACCGCTTGAAATGCCGCTACGCATTAAGACGGAGCTGCCGCTTTTCCTATCTCTCAGCCCGACGGCCAGCCCGAGCGCAAGTCTGAGTCCTAGGGGTAAAATACGCACCTGTTGCATTTCTAGTTGCGGGCAGCAGGCCAATGCTCTCACCCGTCTCTTTCGCTTTCCCAGTAGCGAAACTGCGCTGCTCAAATGGCTGGTGAATACACAGCAGCAGCCGCGTTTCGTGGATGCGCAGCACCTGTTCGTTTGCCAGGAGCACTTCGAGCCGGAGGCCATTTGCAAGAAGCTATTGCGCAGCTGGGCGGTGCCGACGTTGAAACTAGGTCATGATGGTCACATTATACCCAATGCTCGCCACAATGGCAATATTGCTGACAGCCAAGAGAATAAGCAGGCATTGCAGTATATCTGGGCCAACTACTGCTCCGTTCTTACCTGTTTCCAAAAGCGCAGCGAGCAGTTGCGTCTCTTTGCCTATCCCACGGATCGACCCACCATTCGCCGGTGGGCTGCCAACTGCAAGCACCGTTCTATGCAAGCCAGCAGCGATGGATTTCAGGTAACAGCAGATCTGAGCATATATATATAGATATGTATGAAGATAAGTATATATAAATATATTTGTCATTCAGTGTGTATAGCTGCATAGGCATTTTTGTATAAGCCTTACATATTTCTTGTTGCGTCCGACTGAAAGAATATATAAAGCTGTCATATGATAAATTGACCGGAAGATCAAAATTCAATGGGTATAGGGTATAAAAAGACCCTGAACCCATTGGAAATAGAAATATTGGTTTTGTAAAAATTTATGTAAATCGAAGAAGAAGTCCTGGCAGTCCTTATAAGTTTATATATTCTTGATCCGTTGACCTGATCAGTCGATCTAGCCATGTTCGTCTGAGTGTTTGTCCGTCACCACAAATACTAGAAATTTGAGCTTAGTTCGTATAATGATTGGAAAATCATAATTTCGTAGGGTACAGCGCATCTCCTAGTCGAGCCGTATTGCCTATTATTAGTTCACATCTGTTTTCTATACTTTTTTCGCATATGCAAATATGATAAGCTCGAAAGTTTGAACATCATCGGATCGTATTGTGTCTTTTGCAGGTCTGCCAGTCGCATTTCGCGCCAGATTGCTTTGAACCTGAGACCGGGCAACTGAAGGAGAACGCTGTGCCCACGCTTGAGCTAAGCCGACCCGTCTATCAGATGCGTTGCTTGGTTAATGGATGCATGAAGGAGGAGGATGCAGCGCGCCGTCGCTTATTTAAAATGCCGAAGCGAACATCACAGCTGGAGGATTGGTGTCACAATTTGCGCATTGATGCGTCGTCCATTATCGGCCAGGAGCCGCACGTATGTGAACGACACTTCGAAGCGCACTGTTTTAATGCGTACAAGCTGCTACGGCCTGGTGCGCGACCCACACTTCATTTGGGCCATGACGACCTGTTGGATGTGCTGCCTAATCCGGCCAAGTGGGAGGAAGATGCCCACGTATGCTTTGTGCCCAGCTGTGGACGATCGAAGGATGTGGATAATGTGCAGTTATTTGGGCTGCCAAAGCTTAGGGTTCAGCTGGAGAGATGGCTGCAAAATTTTCGTCTCGATCCGAGCAAGGAGCAACTGCACGGCCGTCGCATCTGTAGCGCACACTTCGAGCCCAGCTGCATAGACAATGAACGTTTACACATAGGCGCCATGCCTACACTCCAGCTGGGTCATGATGAGACGGATAATATACACCAGAGTTTCAAAGAACTGCCATCGCCGTTCCGGGGCAAGCGAATTACAATCAATTGCGACTGCTGCTATCCTCATTGCGTGGAACTGCAAAAGAGCTATCAAAAAATTACCTACGAGTTGCCAGAACAGCTGCGGCTGCGCGAAATGTGGCTGTCGTATATGGGATTGGAGCAATGTAGTCAGCAGCAGCCGCTGAAGCTCTGCCCGCTGCACTTGATCATGCTGTACGAGCAGTTCCCTGAGCTTTCAGCGGAAGAGCAGCTGCTGAGTACGAACTACGAAGCTTCTCGCAAAAGCATACGCATACGCCTAGTCAGCTGTGCTGTGCATGGCTGCAGGACTCTAAAACCAAGGGATGAGTGTCGCTTGCATGCACTGCCCACGCGTCGAGATGTGCTCGAGCTGTGGCTAGACAACTTGCAGCTAGCTTACTACGATAATCAGCGTTATTTGTACCGTGTGTGTAGCAAGCACTTCGAAGCTAATTGCCTAATGGAGACGACGCGCCGTCTAAAGCCTTGGAGCGTGCCCACACTGGAGCTGCCAGAGCCACCATTGCATCAGAATCCCACGGAGGAGCAGTGGCAGCGCATGAATGAGCAGCTAGCCGCGCAGCAGCTCTTAGAATCTGATGTTAAGCAGGAGCATGAGCAGGTGCAGGAGCAGGAGCAGGAGCACGAGGTGCAGGAGCAGGAGCACGAGGTGCAGGAGCTGGAGCACGAGGTGCAGGAGCAGGAAGAGTCACAGCTCCAACAAGAATCAGAGGTCAAGCAGGAGTTACAGCTCAAACAGGAGTTACAGCTGGAGCCGGTGCCACAGCCTATGTACGAGGACGATTATGATGAGCAGCAGCCACATGAAATGCAAGAACTGGAGGTGCTACTCGAGGTGGGACACGTAGAGAAGTGCACCACGTATGAACAAATGGACACAAAGTCATCTGTGAACTATGGCGAACAGCTGCTGCACAATCCCTTAGCTCCGGCACATTCTTTAGGTAGCGGTGCGATAGTCAGCAATGGCTCTTCTCAGTACAGTGCACGACATTGCAGCGTGCGGGGCTGCGATGTGACGGCGCTCGATGTGGATGGCAATCTGAAGTTGCACAAGTTTCCAACTTCGATAGATGCTATGGAGAAGTGGATGCACAATACCCAGGTGGATGTGGACATCAACTTCGCTTGGCGCTTTCGTATTTGTAGCTATCATTTTGTCGCTGAGTGCTTCAATGGATCGCGCATTAGACGTGGAGCCATGCCTACGTTGCGTTTGGGATCCCGACGTCCCGCGCATATTTACGATAATGAATTCAATGTTCAGCAGGAGCAGACGATAGCGAATACCGTGGAGGAGCAGCCAGTAGCGGCTGTGGACTCAAAGTTTGATATAAATCTGCGCCTGCCCTGTCCCGCTCCGCCCCGCAAATCTAGTAAATTCTGTCAGATCGACGGGTGCTCGAATCATTTGACCAGCGAAAATTTGACTCTTCATAAGTTCCCCCATTCGGCGGACATGTGTGCTAAGTGGCAACACAACACGCAGGTGCCGTTCGATCCGGAGTATCGTTGGCGCTATCGCATCTGCAGCGCACACTTTGAACCCATCTGCTTGGGCAACATGCGGCTGATGCATGGAAGTGTGCCCACCTTAAAGCTGGGTCCGCGGGCTCCCAAACAGCTCTTTGACAACGACTTTGCAGCGATCAACTTGCGCTTGGATAAAGAGAAGCGCAGCGAGGAAAATTTCACTGTAAAGCAGGAGCAAGCACAGCAATCCGAGGATGATGACCAAGTGCAGGAGCAGGAGCAGGAGCAAGAGGACTTAAGTATGCTAGTGCCAGAGCTGCAGTTGCTTGAAGCTGAGGATGAGGAGGAGGAGCATCAGGACAATTATTCAAACTGCAATAACAATTGGAGCATTAAACAAGAGAAGTCTAGCAACAGCAGCTACTATAATCCCGTCAAGTCGGGCTATGACAAGTGCTCCCTGATCCATTGCCAGCGCCAGCGTTCACAGCATGGTGTGCACATCTATAAATTTCCACGTTCCCGCCAGCTGCAGCAACATTGGATGCATAATTTGCGTATTCGATACGACGAACGTCGTCCATGGAAGACCATGATATGCAGCGTGCACTTTGAGCCGCAGTGCATACGACTAAGGAAGCTTCGTCCTTGGGCAGTGCCCACTGTGGATTTGGGCGACAATGTGCCAGAGCAACTGTACACGAACGAGCAGAGCCAGCAGCAGATGGAGGCGGGCAGCGAAGGTGAGGGTGACGGTGAGGATTATGATGTGGAAGATACAATGCTGGAGGACTACGTTGATGATTACGAAGACAATGAGCCGGAGGTGCAGCCTGCGGAACCTCATATCAAACGAGAGCGCCGTTCACGCTGCGATCCTTTGCCTCCTGGACAGTTGCCGCCATGGAAAATAAAGCAATGCTGTTTACCCTACTGCCGCAGACCACGAGGCGATGGCATCAAACTCTTTCGACTGCCCAACAACATTAGCGCCATACGCAAATGGGAGCAAGCGACAGGCATGCGCTTCTATGAGTCGCAACGCAACACAAAGCTCATATGCAGTCGTCACTTCGATCCGCAGCTAATAGGCGTACGTCGCCTAATGTCTAATGCGGTGCCGACAAGGAATCTTGGTCCAAATAACCCAGAGCCGGAGCTGCCGGCAAGTAGTCCGCGCTGTTGCATCACGGATTGCCAACACAATGGGCTAGTCAAGCTGCATAAGTTTCCCAGTGGTAACGCAAAAAGAGAGACGGCGACCATTCTGTTTCAGCTTCTAATCTGTCTCTCACTTTTCTCACAGATCCTTTGCTGCTGCATCAATGGTGCCAAGCGCTGGATTTGCCGGAAGTACAACGCTACTCTGGTAAACACATTTGCGCAATCCATCTACCAGCTAAGGCTTTTAGTTGCCTCATATGTGGTGTTGAGGATGTGCAGCTGCCCATGCAAGACTTCCCCGAGAATCGCAATCAGCGTGTCAAATGGTGCTATAATCTTAAAATTGAACCCATTGCCAAATGGGACAACACGAAACACATCTGCTCTAAACATTTTGAGAGTTATTGCTTTATACAGCCGGGTCGTCTGCTCCCGGATGCAATGCCTACGGTGCATTTGAAGCACACTGATAACAATATATTTCTCAATGAGTATGCTATAAATAAGAGTAAGATGCTCTGCATCAAGGATGAACCCTTGGAGAGTGAGGATCTGATGCTATAACACCCGCAGCCTAAATCGAAACTGTCATTTTATTGCCCATTCAGAAAGAAGAATACAGGAGGTCATATTGGGTTTGTGCAAATTATGTAAGAGGCAAAAGAAAGCGTTAGCAATCCCATTAGATATAAATATTCTTGATCAACACGACGGCCGAGTTGTGCTCGTCAGGTCCGTCTGTATGAGAGTTTCGATTTTAAATATAGTTATGCGTTCTTATGGGTTTCACAGTAATAGGTTTTAATTTTTTGCGATACATCATTAATCACAATACCTTAATATTTATAGCAATGAATAATTCGACTTGACTTTTAAGATGTAGAGTTTCCAAATTTGGATTGCAGGATCAACCAATGAATACGCAGGTTATGAATATTCTCCTCTCGGATTATTCCGCCACTATCAGAATGGTGCTCTAATGCAGGTCACCACAGGGTTCAGGGTATCTATTTCTTTGTCGGGCAATCCCGATCAGATTACTCTTAGTTGTTTGGAGTAGAAGTATCAAGTCCCCCCTGTCTATAAGCCACTTCATTTTAGCCTAGTATTAGTCTCAAATAATTTAAAAATACCTAATACTTAGTTAATAAGTATCGCTATCAATGTATTTATGAAAGGAAGCATCACGTCTACCCTAAATAATCTTAAGTAGAAACCAACCCCTTTCCTAATCGTAATATAACGAAGTAGCTAATCTATATATTTATACATATATATTTTATATATATAATATAGTCGTCTATTTGGTAATCGAGTGATTTTATAAACCTTATGGCCATATGATTTAACCTTCACAATGTTCCTTGTTTAGTATTTGATTTAATTCAATTCTTAAATTGTTTTACTTTTAGTTTAGTATTATATTAAAGTAAATATATGACAGCTCCTCATGCCCAAAAGGTTAAAGGATATTTGTGTGAGATGTGTCCTTAAATATCAAATTTTAGTATTGACCGTTGAAGATGAGCTACACTTAGAAGTCTCCATAACGTTAGCGTCGACTCGTTGCGAAAACTCAACCATTTCCTTAAGGATTGCATCAAACAATATGACTATTGATCCATCATACTCCTTTTAATATCAAATAAGCATATATATATATATATATATATATATATATATATATATATATATATATATATATATATATATATATATATATGTAAACCTGTAGCATATACAAAAGTACTTGGTGTCTTATAAAATATACATAATAAATGAAAATCTTATATTACTAAGATACTTGCCATAAAAATTACACTTGACTTTGACCTTATGTTCTATACATATACTATACTATATATATAAAGTTTAACAAAAAGATTTTTCGACGTGCCGAAGATTACTTTTGAGGACATATCTTATTATCTGTATACATTTTGCGTTTATTTAAAAAAAAAACCTATACAAGTGTGGTTTGAAAATGTATTAGAAGTGAAATTTAGCGCGCTCTTTTTACGTAAAATTGAATTCAATTTAGAAATATATTTAATTTTTTGTGATTGTAAGAGGCGAAATATGAATATCTAGCCGAATAGACAAACGGACATATGGATAGATTGACTAGACCGATTCCTATATGCTATATGCATCTGCGGTGAAATATGCGGGTGGTGTAAGAATTCTGAGAGTAGTACGAAGATAAAGGAAGGAATAAAATTATTTAATACAGTACTCTCTTAAATCTTTAGGTCTTAAGCTTAAATAAAAAGAACCCCTAGAGAAAAGTCTGCTACTGCTTGCCCGATTCATTGGCATCCTCGCTTTGCATGTAGCTGCTGTCCAAAAATAAATTGCGATCCGATTTGTTTGACTGAGCAAAAGAGAGCAGCATGTTAGTTAAAATACAATGTATACAGTTTTTTATAAAGTTAAGACACCACCTCACCTCGCGATATTTTTGCAAGTAAATGGAGAGAGGTTCTACATAGTTGTCAAATCCCAAATTGCTGAAAGCCACCAGCAAATCGTCTCCATTCACTGTTTTTCGATTTTCAGCGACGCTGCGCTCAATGGCCTCGCTGCTGATGAAGGAGATGAACTCGGAGACACATTCCTGTATACACTCCCTGGCATCCTTGGCTATTTTTCCATTCTGCGGTACGGGAACTTTCATTATTTTGATGATATTGCAAATGGGCAAAAAACGATCCTGTTCGCGCAACATGATGCCGTGTCCATCCTGTCTGTCCGATTCGTCTGCAATACATTTAAGTCGTTAAGCAAGCTACAGTTGTTCGATTTATTGCCCACCTCCTGATGCCTCATCCTCCTCTTTGACCATCATATCGTTCAGATATTGCTGTGAGTCCTCGCTGTTGCTCATTTTTATTTTGTTTATGTTAGCAAAATTAAAATTCAACCATGGATTTCACTAATTTATGTCAATTGCTACAACTACGTTCCTCAGTTAATTATTTAAGTGAATGACCTATTTGAATCAGGTGAAGCCCAAGCCTATTAATCTAGCAACGATTTGCAATTTAAAAACAAATTGAATTTGTTTGCTTATTGTTTTTTTCCTTGGGAGTATCTCTCACGCAGTTACAGTTCAGTGTACAAAAAATTGGTTATTGTAGTGGTGAAAAGCTATCGATATCATGCTATCGTACATAAATCTAAGCGATATATATTGCACGCGAAGCACGGGCTATTCGATACACTTTCGAAGAGTAGTCGATAGCGGCTACTGATCGCAGCGGTACTTTTTTTTTGCGCACTTTTTTTACTCCATAAAGCGATGCACGAAGAAATTGTTATTAAAAAAGAGGAACTTGATATTGATGATACCAAGATAAAGCTCGAATTAGATGAAGATGCGCCTGAGTTGGAGTTACCGTGCGGTAAATATACATGTCTGATTTTGCTTTTGCAATGTGCCTTTATATGTGTACGTATGTTGGTATGCGTGCGCATGGTTGTAACTTTGCATGTGTTGCGTCTATTTTTACTACGCACTATACCGTTAGCTTTGTCTTAATTTGTGTATTTGCGTTATATTTGCTAATGTTTTACAGCGGGCAGCTTTCTAAAAATCATCGAAGAGAGGCCAAATATGATAACAGTGCCGGTGCATGACTACAAATCCGAGGACGAGCTCAAATTCATTGAGAGTCTCAGCACGCTCGATCAGCAGCAAAGGGTAGACCCTAACCTTAACACAGTAGCATATGTAAACATGTCATTAATTTTAATGGTGCGATTCTCTGTACATTACAGTTATTTGTGACGTCATCCTGCGAAAATGATGGCGCACTTGCATGCAACATTTGCACTTTCAGGTGTGAAAATCGTCTGGCACTGGCCTCGCATCAGATCAATCATCAATTAAATCGACATTTTTGTTGCCATGGCTGTGGAGCTTGGTGCAACACGCTGGAGGAAATTCTGGAACATGAATTTCGCCAGCATGCGGGAGGTATAAATAGATCAAACTGCAGGGTAAGTGTGTTATAATAAAAAAAATAGATATTAATAACGATGGCAAAAACTGGGTCAAAGTTTTTCTTTATATAAATTTAATTGACATTTTTAATGAATTGAAGTATTAAGATACATATTTGTTGTCAATATCAACAGCCAAGTCCAAGTAGAGAATTACTTTAATGATTTAAAACAAGCCCAAAGTATACCCTAACTTTTTAAACTTGTGCTAAATGAAGTGTTTAGGAAGTAAATGTATATATTTGCGATAATAAAGAGTGTTGTCGATCTTTTGCTGAAGCAACTTTTATTGACTAATTGTATAGAGGTAAATCACATTACTGAAACGTATTTTTCAAATTGTTCTTCATCTAACAATTTTTTAAACAAAGAATAAACTTTCAGAATCTGATGATCTGTTTAGTCTAACGCTTAGTGCACTGTCCCGGCACTCTGGCGATGTTGTTGCATATACATTTACAAGGACATGTATTAAGTAACAATATTACTTATGCCTCTTACAGATTTGTCTATTAGAATGTAGCGATGCCACCAGCCTGGCCAAGCACATAAGCAGTCACTTTTTTGTACGTCGCTTTGTCTGTGCGATATGTCGTAGGCACTTTGAGACGCGGCCCGGACTACAGCTGCATTGGCAGCACAGCAAGGAGCTATGCGGGCAGGTGGAATATGGAGACATGCATGGTAATGTAGGTCAGTTAGTGGCGATCAACAGGTTGGACACGAATTTCGACGTGCAAATAAAAACGGAGCCGCTGGATACAACAGAAGAGCAAGCAGATCAGGATATGAAATTGGCAGATGTTGTAATCAAGACAGAACCACAGACTGATGAAGAAAAAGAAGAGTTAAAATCCGCCCAGGAGGCAAGCTGGACAAGTGGCAACAGTCTAGCAGGACAATTGCGTGGCAAATTGCGTCTGCCAGCAATAAAAAAGCCATTTTTCGTGGAAACAGCCAGCAAAGTTGAAACTCCAGCCATACAGTGTAAGTTGAGTTTAAATCTATAATACCGCTAGTTTTCTTTTATTAATATTCCTCCTATGCAGTTGTACCGTCCAACAAGAGGAATCTCGTACAAATAGCGCCCTCTAAACCAAAGCTGTTGACCAATATTTTGAAGACAACAAACAAAAGCAACCTAAATCAACCTAAAATTCTGCAATCCGCAAAAAATAAACCGCACATAGCAGGTAACATCTTGAAGGTGTTGCCCAGCAATTGTATGCTATTCAAATTACCACCAAACACCAAGATTATTAAAATATCGCCTAACCCTGGTAGCGTAAATTCAAATAGCTGCTCCACAGGCAGCAAAATTATAACACTGCCAAGTGCCATATCGATAAGTTCGTCTTCACCGCCGAGCAATAGCCAATCGGTTACAACAGCACCCAGTGCGGCTGTACTGCAAACCGGAGCCGCGCAAAAGCCCGTGTTGAACCGGAATGCCTATTTCAATGCCCTAAGTTTGTTTGAGAGCCTGCCCGAATCTCGCAAGATCATCACCGAATTCCAAAATCAAATACGTAGCATAGAGCAAACACTTCCGCTACCCGGCAGTGTTCTGCAAACGCCAAAGAGAAACAATAAAATAGTATTGCTATCGCAGCTAAATGTGCTTCGAATGCCACCCACCAAAACAAGCCATGCTAAAGTCCGTCAATTGCGTTTTACCTACCCCGATCATCGTTTCCACTGGGAGTGTCCAAAGTGTGCGCGTTGCTACGAACAGTATTTGGCTTTCTGCAACCATTTGACGCAGGTGCACGGTATTGCGGAAGCTGAGTTTGATCAGATTGAAGTGGAAGTCAAAACGTATAAGAGTGAGTAAAATTTGTTCTGTTGCTGAAAGGTTTTTAATAATTTGTATTTTTCTAGAATCAACTGAATCTAAGACTTTGCGAGCTACAAGTTCCACAGGTACTACATCGGCTCCTGTAACGGATGGTCCAGCGACAGAGCAAAAAGTGACAGCAGCTAAGGCTGGGTGTTCTGTTGCAGCAGCAGCACCCGCACCAGGAATTGTATCTCCGCTTGCCGCTCCTTTGAACGCGGCGTCGGCCGCTCCAGCAAAAGTAACGGTGGCTTGTGCAACAAAAGCTTCTACAGCCTGTGCATCTCCACCTACCTCTGCTGCTACTGCTAAGTCAGCACGATTAGGACCCGTAGCTCGTCCCGCTCAGTATAAATGCGAAGATTGCGCCAAATGCTTTACGACAGTGGGCGCCTTGCGCATCCATAAGATGATACACACAGGCGAGCTGCCACATAAATGCAACTATTGTGAGAAACGCTTTCGAACACCCGGGCAGGTGCGCGTCCATCAACGCAGGCACACTGGCGAAAAGCCTTTCAAGTGCAAGGTAAGGGTGTATTCTATATCCAAGGAAACATCTATGCTTCAGTAACAGGCTTGTTTTTTGGAACTTTTTATCTTATATTTTTTTATAAATGTTTTGACGGAGATTTTGCTGTATTTGAACTATATCTCACGCTAATGTTCTCTTCTTGCAGGTTTGCTCGCTGGATTTCACGCATCGCGAGACGCTGATCTCCCATCTATCACGTCACATTGGTATGAAGCGCTACAAGTGCTATGGATGTGACAAGAACTTCGTGGTGGTCAGTGGTTTGCGCGCACATCGCCGGCTGCGCCCGGATACGTGCGGAAAAGTGAAGTTTACGGCTCGTGCGCACGGGCCGCGAGTGCGTGTAATTCGTGGCGAGGTCGTTTTCGAATCCCATCCCGAGCACAATGGTTACCTGCGCAGCGAGGATCCATTGAATATTATGTCCGAGATTAAACAAGCCTCTGTTGCTAACGAGAACGAGTCTAGCTAACTACGCTATTTGTATATAAATTTACCCCTATTTTCTCTGTTTGTTTTGAACGTTAACATTTTTTGAATGAATATATCAAAAAATTCATTTTTATCTACTCTTGATGAGGGTAATAAAATATTGTCACATTTCTTGAATGTGAAGCAAAGCTAATCTTCAATAAACTATTTATATAGTTGATCCACCAACTCGACATATCAGTTTCTATGTCTATATAATTATGTACGCTAATTATTAAGTTTTATTGCTTTATCAAATAAACTTGGCATATGTCGTATGTCGGCCGGATAAACAATTTGTATCAAAGCAACTGTAATTTTTTAATAAAAAAATGTAACACTGAATAACTATATCATTTAGTTAACATCAAAATAATTCAGTTCAAAATTAAGAAATTCGTTAACGTGTTATTGACAGCGACAGGAGTTATCTTTTCAATAAATGTTTTTACTGGGTCGAGTATATTAGTTTCGCCGTTATTGAAATTAAAGGATTCAAATTTGTAATATTTACTGTATTCGACTTATGTTGTTGAAATATCGATATGCCTAGGGGTGTCAAATCGATAATTATAACTTTTTATAATATTAAAGCCGATATTGAAGCTTACGACTTGGAATTTCAAATATAAAACACCCGCCTGAAATATGGTCTCATCTTTTGGCAAGGGTATTACTGTGACCCTTCTCTATTATTTGACCAGAAATTATCTATATGTGTTTTCGATCTAAAACCAAATAAGTGTTAGAAGCTAAATCCCCAAATTTTACATCCTTTCATTTCTGATCTCTTCTACAAATAGACATCACGGCATGGCAAATCCGATATCGATTTTTATTAAATTAATGTAGCTAGCGATCAGTGATCTACTATGTAGTTGGTTGCAACCGACTGAAATAAGAACTTATTGGCCTTAAATGATAAATAATTTAAAATGAAGTTGTTCTTTTTCCGTAATATGTATTTTTATTTCGTCTTTTAATATTCATGTTCATTGTTTTTCCAGTTTTCGAAAATTATATATGTATAGTATATATAGTATATATCTGATACATATAGTCGTATGATAATGTTTAACTTCATGTAATTCTTACATAAAGAATTATTTGTATAAAATACAATCGCTCGACTCTAGCTTGATTAATTTTGGGGCTTTTTCGTATGTATCATTAAAATTGTTTTATATCTGACTAATTGGTAAAATATATGTATGCATGTATATATATATATTTATATATTAAACAATTTCATATAGTATTAACAAAATTTGACAAGCCGACCAATTTATTTTTCTTGTAATATACAATATAGACTTTTGTAATTAATTTATGCAGAAATATGCTAAGTATGCTTGCAACGCTGGGGTGATAACCATTATCTATTAGACATCTATTGTTGCTAATCGTTAATGCTATAATTTTTATTTATTTTATTTCACTTTATATATTTATATATATATGTACTCCAAATATGCCCTAGTACTTTATTTTTGGGTTTTGGCATTGCGCCAACTTGTCAATTTTCTAAATTCTAGCTCCAATTCTTTAGTGGGCAACACGCTAAATTTGTTATATAACAGTTACTTATGAGAGTGTATGAGTGTACTTATATCTTTAATGCATTATGCACAATGCGTATATATATATATATATTGTATTTATTTGTAGTGTACATACGTATTACTATTGTTGTTTAACATGTGGTTAAATAGTTGTTTAATATTTAATTTATTTTTGCTTTTATGCATTCGCTTGCTAACGACTTCATATATAAATACTATCGGCCGATTAAACAGCATATCAAATATGTATTTACACTATAATTCTTAGTTCATAATGCCATTTTATGTTGATGTAGCTTTATAGTCGGTATAAATGGGTGCGATTTATATTAATATATAGACGTATTCTGCAATTATATGCAATTTATATTAAGTATTCTACAATGTATATCTACATCTTATTACTCGTCTATCTCTTTTATCGGCTGGGTGTATTATCTATTGTTGCCTTGTCCATACACGTTAGGTACCATAATTTTCTAGCTGTAGGATCCTATTTACTTATATATATCTGCAGGGTTTAGTGATGTATACAGGAATACAATTATAAAATAAATTTAAGAATGATGTGCTTATAATAATTATACATGAGTAGGAATGTCAAATGAATATTGTAATGGATTCCTAAAAACCGTTTACATAATTTAATAAAATAAAATAAAAACACTTTAATCAAGTACAAAGGACCTAGAATTCGATTATTACAATTTGAACACTGCTCGTAAGTTATATAGCATCAAGGGAATGTCACAATGTAGAAAAAACCGCCTGCTAAGTAAAGTTAATCTTTAAACTAATTTAAACTAGGCGCTTTAACAGATATGCACTACGCAAGACTTTTTACTAATTGCACGGTTTACATTTGCTTTTGTTACATATATTATTAAACCTAAGCGGACTTTTTAAGTATGTCAAGTATAAAAAACATGAAACATATTTGATTGATTGTTGTCAGACAATACAAATATATATATATATATATTTATATATATATATATATATATATATATATATATATATATATATATAATTGTAATGATAATTGGATTTTGGACTACATTGCTCTACCATCTGCTCTAGCCGACAATTAGCTTAGGTTAATTTTCTTTCTCGAGATTCGTTTAGGCGGTAAGTTTTTAAAAGCTACCAAGTCCTTAGTTCAAATATGTATAGGTTAATCAAGTGGGTGGGTTGCCCCGCCGCACCACAACAACAAGTTGATTGACTACTTTGATTAGTTCGAGCAAAAACTGTATGCACACATGATATACATATATAGGTAGGGACATATGTATTTAAGTATAAATTACTGATAATTAAACTTGTAACAGTCTTTTTGAGTTTACATTTTATACCAAAATCAAAGACCGGGAGTGATAAAAGATGCTAAAGAACTAATCAAAATAGGGACAATGAAATGGATATTAAAATGTATATAAGCGAGGGTAGTCTGAAAACTTTTCCGACTTATCAAAAACTATATTCATTTAAATACCTTTTATTTTTCTACCATTCTATCTGCTTTTATCGTCACGTTAAGATCGGAAATATTTCAGACTACGGCCGTATTATGCATAGTATATAAGTAAGTATTTTGTGGGCAGTATCTGGCTATAATACTTTAAAGTTAAGGTATCCGTTTTTATCGTAAATGCGTATTTATGCGTACAATTTAAAACAACGAACATGCAACATTTAACATGAACATAGAGTCGACAACGTTTTTGCTCTGTAGCCGGACATCAACTCCAACTTCTGTTCCTTTTCCTGCTACTGCTTCAGCTTCCGTTTAGCTTCCTCAGTTTGCATAATTGTCGAACGAGCCCAAATACTCCAAGGCTGCGCGATAGCAAAAATGATATTGGTCCTGTAAAAGCGAAATTGGTTTAAGCCAACATATTTTAAGCACTAGAATGTGGTATCTACTCACTTCCGTCTGCACCATAGCGGGTCGCTGAGAGCGTAAAATGCGCACCGTTTGGAACACATCGAGCACGCCTTCGTATTGCATTCGCTCTAGCACAATGCTGAGTGTGATGAAGACGCCCGTGCGTCCCACACCAGCTGAACAGTGAACCGTGATCGGTCCATCCTGTCCAAATTGCTCCTTTGTCTTGTGCACCTGTCCAATGAAGTCGATAAAGCCATCACCAGACTTTGGAACGCCCTGCTCCGGCCAGTCTATGAACTGGAACTGGCGAACGGTGCGTGAAGAACCATCACGAGCATCAGTTACCTTTTGAGTACGAGAAGGAGCTTGTATAGAAACACATATGATTTGTGCAGTGGCATAATTTACCTTAAACTCTCGCAGCTTGTACTGCGGCATATTGTACTCGGCGATGGGATCCACGACATAATACTGATAGCGTACGGAGCGCTCGTGAGGCCAATATTGGAAGCACTTCTCCTGCAAACGGAAGAATAGGTGAATTAGACGATGTCCAATCAATTGAAGTTTTATGTTATGTTTGGCTTATGTCCTGGGTTGATCATGCATAACTTACCCTGCCCATTTCCTTCAGCTTGGTCAACATTACAACTATGGTGGAGTTATGCTCCCAGAGCATTCGCCAAAAGTCCTCGGCCGTATCCTGTACAGGTCCCTGAGCTGCAATATAGGCCGAACGATAGCGATAGCCATCGATGAAACTAGCATTGACATAGTCGCTGCCTTCAATTCCATGGATGGGCGTCAAATACACGCGACTCGATTCGTAGGGCAGAATGTGAACCAGACGATTCTTATGCTTATTGCAGGCCAAATTAGCGGTTACAAATTTGGAAGAGTCCATCTTGACATTTGAGAGTTTTTTGAATTCCACCTCCATGCCTGAAATGCTCTCGCCTGGCTCGGTGGTGAGCAGCTTCTGCAAATGGGTATGTAAATTGCGTGCAGCTACCTCTGTCAATCCACAGATTATGGCCTCGAGGATGGCGTCGTGGATGAATATATACTGATCTTCCGTTTGCACCATATAGTTGCGCTGCGCGCGCAGGCAGGTCACATGGCCATAGATGTCGATGATCTTTTCGTGCTTCATTCGCTCCAGCATCGAGTCAATTACAATGTAGCAGCCAGTGCGACCCACACCCGCTGAGCAGTGTACTACAACCGGCCCGGACTCAGGTGGGGTCAGGGCGCGACAGCGACGCAGGAACTGCAGGAATGGAGCTGGATGATCGGGTACACCGTGATCCGGCCAAGCCGTAAACTGTAGCTGCTTGATCTCGCGCCGATCGTTAAAGCCCTGACGGCACAGTTGGAAAGTGCGTATGCTGTAGGTGGCCAGCTCTTGGGTTTCGGTGATGGTGACAAAGATCTGGCCGTAGGTCTCGGTGCCTCGGGAGGGCCAGTACTGATCGCACTTGATGCGTGTGCGTTCCTCCAGCCGGGTCATCATCACAATCGTTGCCGTCTTCAGCTCCCAACACATGCGCCAGAAATCTGCGAACGTCTCCTGCAACGGGCCCTGAGTGGCTACATAGGCATTATGCTTGCGATAGCCATCACAGTAGTTGGCATTGATGTAATCCGAGCCAAGGACGCCTTCCTGGGCGGGCAGTTGGACCCGTGAATGATCATAAGCGGTGACATTGGCATAGCGATTCTTGGACTTATTATGCTCATAGTTCGAATTGTCCCAAGTGAATTGCTGGCCAGGCTCGATGCTCTCGTACTCCTGGGAGAATTTTTGATTGTCATTGGACTTTAGTCTCTCGATGTGATTGGCAAACTCCGAGATGGGTATGGGCGGATGTGAGATCATGCCAGGCGTCTGGAAGTTTAAGCGACGCATATCAACTGGATCGCTGGGCGTTGGACCAGCTCCCAAATCAGCGGCCATCAAAGGTCGTGTAACAGCTGCCTGATCTGGAGTTTTGCAGGGCTGCCGGCGACGTCTAACCACATAGAGCACAATCAGCGTGGTGGAGACAACAAAGGCAGTTATCAAAGGCAGCACGACCCACAGTATTTCCGGCTCGTCCTTGTTGCGGTTAACAGAAACCTCCGGCTCTGAGGGCCAATTGGGGTCAGGGCGATGGGGACGTTCGCCGGGCGGAGCTTCGCGCATATCAAGCGATAGGAACTCGGAGAATGGACTGGATGTGTAGAGATGCTTCTGCGGGGTATCTACAACGGCGCGCACAAATATACGATAGCGTTTCTCCCTTTCCAGCTTGCGATTGGTGAAATTATGATAGTCATCGCCTGAGCCAAGGTGAAAAGTGAAGGGTATGGACCGCTGTGGAAACTTGGCAGCTATATATGGTGCATTAGGACGCTCTGGCTTATTGCGACCGGGCAGCAGGTCGTCGGTAAGGAACTGATCGGGATTTTTATGCAGATTTGACTTATCCTCGGGTACCACTACTAGATAGTAATGTGAAATAGGGCCATACTCCTCGGATGCCTGTGGCAGTATGACTAATATCTCCTCGCCATTGACCACGCCATAGAAATCGGGCTTGACCATGGGCTGTGGTGCAGCCATTTGGGTGGTCACCGTTATCTTCGTCGGCGGTCTGTATGAATAATCCGAGGGTATGGCACTCACATTTACATTGTAAGTGGTAAATGGACTTAGTTCGTTAATCGTGTGAGTCTTTACGAAATGCTTTAGGATTATCTCCCGCTTTTGCACGCTTTGTGTTTGGGAGAAACCCTGCGAGTCCACAAACACCTTCATCGCGTCGAAGCTGATCTTGTAGTTGACTGGATTAAGGCGTATGGGTGGTGACCAGGAGAGCGTCATGGAGTGCGTGCTGACATCGTGAGCACGCAGATTGAGCGGCACATCCTCCGGCTTGATGCGCACCGTCACCTTCTCACTAAGACGTCCAAGTCCGTTCTTAAACCTGGCTGCAATTGCCACGGCATACTGGGCAAACTTTTCCAAATTAACCAGATCGGCCGATTCAGTTAGACCCACTGTCTTCGTTTGCCAGTCATCGAGATCCTCGACGGCTGTCATGGTGTAGAAGATCTTATAGCCCAGCAGCTTGCCACGACTTGGCACTGGCTCCCACCAGATTTCTGCTGTCTGCTCGGAGGTGGCCACCGCCTGCACGGACATGGGAGCTCGTCCCATATCCCGCTCCGTTTCTATAATTAGCTTTTCGCTAAATGGACCCGCACCTTGTTTGGTGTACGCACGCACGCGAAAAATGTACTCAGTGTTCTCCTCTAGGTTGGTGAAGACCGCCTTGCGCAGTGTCATATTTCTCTCTGAGCCCAGTCCATGATCAATTTTCTTATGGAACTGCACATCGTAGCGTGTGATGAGCCCATTGCGATGATCACGCGTTGGTGGGTCCCATGTGACGCAAAGAACATCTGGTGTTTGGAAGCGTTTGGTTATATTGGACGGAGGTCCGCCGGGTATGCCCTCAGGAGTTTGGAAAATCTTGACAGTTTCCTGACCAATGCCGATGTGATTGCTGCCTGCTACACGAAACTCGTATTCCACGCCACGTTCGAGATCGTTGAAACGTTTTTTCGTCATCTGCGGTCCGGACAGCATCTCCTCCTTCAATGTCTGATCCTTGACGCCCCAGCGCAGTCGATAGCCACGCAGTTCCCCATATGTTTGCGTCGGACGCTCCCATTCCAGTTCGATAGAAACAATTGGTTCGCGTTCCATGATCTTAAGACTTACTGTCGGTCGCACGGGCACACCACCGGGAGTTTTGACAATCACCGCCGCGCTGCGATCACCGTCACCTTTGCGCGTCAAAGCAGCGACTTGAATAGAGTATTTAGTGTCGGGTTGTAGACCGGTCACACTGTATTCCAGCGTGTCAACCACGTCGAACTTGAAGGGTTCGTTGAGGAAGCCCTTTCCCTAAGTGGGAGTAGTTGATGAGATTTTAGTTGTGACATTCCTTTCCAAAGTTTTTTCCTGTGGAACTCACCTCGTCTCTCATTTCCTGCACGTGAATGTGATAACCGCGTATGATGCCATTGCGATCTTTTTCTAGAGGCGGTTTCCAGCTTACATGTATGGACGTTGAGTTTAGGGGCGTGGCTTTGACATCTTGCGGATCTCCGGGCACTAAAGACGACGGCGAAGAAGCAATAGATTAGCTTAGGGTAAGCACAAGTTACGCATTTGCATTAAGCCATTTGAATACTTAAGCTTACTTAGGAGCTAACTTAGGTTATTATTTAGACATTGTTGGAGCTCAGGTTTCTTAAGAGTAAGTTGCTTAAGCTTAATACATAGATGAAACTAGAGACAGTAAACACTAAGTGCTAAAGTTGCCTTAGACCCTAGGAGCAATATACAAAAACCAGAACGAACTTAGCTCCAAGTCAACCAAGTCACCACATCACAGTTAGAAAAACGAAATATATAATGTTGTAAATTGTAAAATTTGTATAAAGCACCAAAGAAAGTGCTGCTTAGGTGCTATATGTATGGTATAGTTAGAGTTATAGTTTAGGTAGGTAGATATATAAATAAATAAATAAATATAGGTTGCTCAGTAGTAGAAGGTGCACAAAAAGTGAATAAGAAGTGCATTTGATACCTTGCTAATGTATATGTAGTATATATAATACTTATAGAGTAGCTTCAAAAAATTTACACAAAAATTTGACAATCGAAACAAGATCGAAGCAGAGCATCGGACCATTTTAAGTTAGGTTTCAGCTCTTGTTCAACTCTTTCGACTGGGCAAAAACAAACATGTAGGCATTCAAAAAATGTTTTTTTACTGTTCGTGTGCAAAACATATAGTGGAAATAAAAAAATATATATTTTTATTTATATATATGTTAGATCAGTAGATATTTTTGGGGGCTCTTGGTGGAAAAAGACAAGAGCCCTATTCCAAAATCCTCGCAGACATTTTGGCTTTTAAAAATTTTTTGTTTTGAAATAGAAAAAACATGTCAAAAAACAAAAAGAGATTTGATTCTTTAGTGATAGGTCAACAATATTTGGGGACCAGTACAAAAAAGAATATTAAAAATATTTAATTTTAGATATATAAATATAGTTTGTATAGGGCATTCTTAAACATTATAGTCAAACCATTTAAAAAATACTCACTCTTTTTCTCTAAATAGATTTAAAATGTGTTTTTTATATTTTTGTATTTATTTTTTAATATTTAACCACCATCCATTAAAGGGTTGCGTTCAAAAATCAAATTTCGCAATATATGTTTTTTTGTTTTGTTTTCACACATCAAAAAAGTTTTCAAAAATTTTTGTTTTACAGTTTTCCATTTCGAGTTTGCATTCAAAAAAAGGTGCACGAAACAGAGCAAGTAGAGTGCAAGGTGCGAGTGGCCAAGCAAAGATATATTTGGTATTTTTAGTGTGTTTTATATATGAAAAAAGATATAAGATATAGTAGCTCTTTAGTTTACAGTATACAGAAAGTATTTAGTGCATATTACAAAGGGGATTAATGGGGCTTAAAGTCAAAAGAAGAAAATAAAGAGTTGTTGTGGTTGAAACAAAGGGAAAAAGTGGGAATGATTAAATATTTGATATATGTATGAATATTTGATACAAAATGTACATATTTGTTGGCACACCCGCTTTGATACTCTATTTAATTGATATTTCTTATGATGTGGTATTTTGTAGAGCTTAAAACAAGCCTAAGACTTAAGGTTAAGCTACGTGTATTATTGGATTACGCTATTCAAATAAATTATTTAATTTCTTATATGTATATATAGTTTCTAGTTTCCATATAGAAGTTGTTCACTTCATTAAAAATTTGTTGAGCAACTGCATAATAGAAATTATTCAAATGCGACTCGCGCTACAAATGTTAAATTATGCTTCATTAGTGCCCTCCTATACAGTGGGCCAAGAGTTATAAAGGACTGTGGGCTGAGGGCTGAGAGCTATGTCAACTGTAGCACTTTGCATCAGCTTTGTCTCTCTTCTGTCATTTCGCATGCATTCACACATTCACACACACACACACACCCACTCGCGCACACACTAGATGAGTATATAAAATAATTAAAATGCTAGGAGGTCTCCTCTATATAAGTATATATTTTTTCTTTTTGTGCGCTGTTGAATAGAAAGAATACAGGTACGTGCGAGTCCCAAGCTAAGCTACAAAATTTTTGAGCTGCTATTTTTTACAGCTCTTACTTATGTTTATACCCCGCAAACTCTGTTTGAGTTGGGACATGTTCGATGACAAGTTTATAGACAGTAAATGAATTTTAAAATTATTTAATAATTTTAAATATCTGAAAACAATAATTGATATCGGCCTTCGTGTAAAAATATTTGTATTTTATAAAAATATTTCAGATATTTAAAATAAAAAAGATAAGTTTTTATGTAAAGCAATTAACTTTTAAAGTGTAAATATATTAAGTAACTTTTAGATATGTATTATATACCGAAGTAACAATTTCTTCACTTTTCTTTTTTTTGCTATAATCAAATTTTTTAGGCTTATTTTTTCACAAATTTGAGTCAACTCGAGTACGCACAGAACTGACACCGCATGGAGTAGGGTATAAAAGTAAGAGAAGAACATAGCAAGTGCCCAGCTTTGGGACAGGTGCTATTTGCATTTCGCATTGAAAGCGAAGCGCAACGAAGCTAACAAGCAAAATATATATGCGAAAAACAAAAATTAAGAAAATAAAACATATATACATATGCATATATATATATACTTATATATACGCATATACAAATATAGCATAGATGGTATTAAAAATACTGTAGCATACTTATGCGCTGACCCTTCAACTGTGTTCTGCAGCAGCCGCAGGGATATCAATGGAAGTCGCAGACATTCACACACACACACCCACACACACACACACTTTTGATTGTGCTAAATTGAGTACAATTAAAATGATATACATATATTTATATATATTTTAGACAGCACAGACGGAGAATAGAGAGCTGTGCAGAAGAATAATGTGCTGACTAGACACATTGAAGTGCTTGAGGTGCATTGCTCATAAAATATAATATAATAAACATTCATTATACGTCCAACTCTAGATAGGAAAAAGGTAGCCAGGTTAGTTACAGTATATCTGTTTAAGTATGTCCTTTGACCTCACATTCTCTTTGTGCTAGGTGCATTTACTGTTGCAATTCTTTTTTCGAGTGCTTTTACAAACATATTGCAGTGTGCTTAATGCTTAACTTAGTTGCGATTACTTGGCTAGGTGATTAACATTAACTAAAATTACAATTCATTAATTTGTGCTTAGCCAAAAACAAATTAAGTTAAGTGAGTGCCAACACCTTGCCTCATCATCTCATCATTGTTTTCTTCTTCTACTTTGTGTTGAAATAACTTAACAGGTACTTTGTAAATCAAGATGGTTACTTTAACAAGCAGTTTAACTTATCAGCTAACAAGCAGAGTTCATGAGTGCGGAAAATAAAGCGAGTTGGGAAGGACTTGCAACAATGTAAAATAACGTTGATAATTGTAATTAGAAGGCATCTAGGTTTTTAGGCATTTGGATAGTGAAGTAAAAATATAAACTAATATATATATTCAACTTAAACATTCCTAAATTGTATGCACAAAAATTGCATGTAACGTTATGGAATGGATTGTATAATAAATAAATAAAAAGTAATAGAAAGCTTAGCAATTGAGCAATTAGACTATCCTGTTTGAGTTTATGATAAATTGTTATAAATGTAAGTTAAGCCTGATAGTCTTCGCTCCTGCTATTGGGTTTTCTTATTAACCTCAACTTTTATCAGTAAATAATTAAATAGCAACAATAAATAAAGGAAATTGATCCAATCTGATCAATAGTATTTTTTACTAATCCTTTTTTAGTTTTTTGTTCAAATTTATATTTATGGTCCTTCTATTTTTTTTTGTAACGCTGACAAAATTCTGTTCTCTTTTTACAAAACGGAAATCTCTGTGTAGACTTTATATAAATTTCAGCTGTACAAATTTTATAAGTTGTTAGTTCAACTATCAAGTTTTTAATTAGAAGAAAAAATAAACACTAACTTTGAATAAGATAAAATCGAAAGCCATTTAAAACAAAAAACGACAGTTTTACATTGTTGCGTTAACAAATGGGCAGATTAACTGTCCAGTAAAAATAGATAGAAAGAGAGGGAATCGAAGGCGAAATTTGACAGAGTGAGCGAAACGGAGAGCGGGGGCAAACAGATGCAAATGTGTTAACTGGGCAAACATGCAGGTGATGGCAAATAAAACTTAATCAAATGTGTCAACAGAATACAAATTAAATACAAAAATCAAATAATTTTTATGCGAAAATCAATTTAAGGATTTTCGCCATGTATTCGCGCATTTGCATAGCAATAAATAGCAACAAAAAAGCCATATATGTAAAGGGGCGTGGGAGCCAAAGTGCAAAATGTTTGCCCACAAATAAAAAGGAAAAGGCAAATATCAAAAAACAAAAACCAAACTCGGGAGCAAAGCCCAAAAAAATAATACAACGAGCCGCTGCCAAATGTTATTAAATATGTATACATACATGTAAATATATATATATAAATATGTGTGTGACTGGGTACAATTAAAAACAACAAAAAAGAAGCACGTGTTTGTGTGAATATAAATAAATGCAGCGAAACGTTTTGCATTATTTGCCTTAGGTAAACCACAATAAAAGAGCTTGTGCATAGAGGGGCGGGGAGGGAAGCGTATTGCAGGGTATCGGGCGGGAGTTTGAGGCTTTCATTATGGACGTATGTGGCATTTGTGTACAACTAGGCCCTATTTAGTCGTATTTTTTGGGGGTTGGTACTTGCTTACATTTATAATTGCATAAATTTAATTATGTAAATAAATCAATTTAATATTTTATGTGGCTCTTTTGGTGGTTCGTTCGCAAAAAAAAAACAAACAACAAACAAACTAACTAAATTTACGAAAATCATAAATTTGTATTTGTTTAGATTATATTTATATTTGTTTAAGATAAGTGTTTGTTTATAAGTATTTGGTATCTGGTGCGCTTACAAAAACACAGAGCTCTTATTATCTTTTGTGCTATACAAATTACCACAAAAAGTTGATGCATTATATCATAAAAAAATTATCGTGTATATATTTAAAATATTTATCCAATTCGTTTTTTTTTTGCAAATTCAGATTTGAGATTCAAATAAATAACAAAAATTTATTCTTGCATATAGTACACAATATAGGAGTTGTGCTAAAAAAGAGTTTCGTTTGCAGTTTTTATTTTTATAGAGATACAAGTGCAAAAAAGTTGTCAAAAATTGCGCCAAAAAATATGCAATTTTATAGTACCAATAAAAATTTGAAACTTTCAATTTTTTTTTTCAATTTATAAGCAAAAATAATTGAAAAAGAAAAATAATTTTAAATGGGCTTCAAATCACAGAAAACAGGGAATTGGGAATTGATTAATGATAAAAAACTAAACGAAACACATTTAATAAAAAATGATCAAACTACTTAGTATTTTCTTTTTTAAATTAAAAAAAATTATTGAGAGTGGAGAATCTTGACAATCTTTATGGAAAAGTATACAAATTATTTAGTACAAATTTGTTACATATTTTTTGAAAATATTCATTAGAAGTTGATTTTGAATCTTAAGGATCTTAGAAATCTTTTTTAGAAAAACAAACTTATTTTGAAAGACACAATTCTTCAGATATATTTCAAGTTATTCATTAGGACTTTAAGTCTTGGGAATTTTTTAGAAGCTATACAAAATAAACACATATTTTGAAATCGTAGAAGTCTTTGTTGATATAATTGGGAAGAACTTATGAAGTAGTTCAAAAATATATCAAAATATATGCGAAACTTTCATAAGGAATTGTCCCGATAAATACATTTAAAAATCAATTAAACTAAACTTAGACCTTAAAAACTGAATTGAAAACAACTATGAAAATCAATACATACTCTAGAAAGAAAAGGGGGATTAAAGTACAGCTGCATTCAAAAATAGATGAATATTTGCAGCTTTTATTTAACACAATTATGTTATACAACATATGATATGTGTATGTGGCATATGCTATTTACTGTCAGTTGAATATCTAATACGACTTTGGGTAAATACACACACGCACACACACACATACATAAAAATATGGTTTTATATTTTTATTTTCTGATCAAAAAGAAAATCAAAAACAAAACGCTCCATTGCGTTTCCGGCAGCTCCTGTATTTGGGATGCTCGTTATCAAAATTCAAAAATCGTATAAAAAGTTGGTTTGATTAATTATTTAGGTTTGGTAACGTTTTAAACATAAATTAAAAATATTATAAATTAAATGTAAAATATGGTGATGAAAAATAAGTTTAAATGAGAAAACGATAAATGTGAACAAAGAGAGAGAGTTAGAGAGACTTACGCATAGGTAAGATTGTCATTGGCATACATACCATCCTCTTGGGTGCGCGTTATGATTGGATGGGAGCGCGGACCATCGCCAACCGAGGTGCCGGCTAGCACCCAGATCTTGTATTCGGTCCAGCGCTTGAGCTCGTCGAGCACAATCTGGGTCATATTCAGGGTCAGAGTGGACGCCTCGTCGTCCGCCCGGCCCACCTCGACGAACAGCACCTTATAGTATATGATCCGGCCATTGGAGCGCTCCGCGGGCGGAGGCAGCCAGCTAAGCGCGATCGTTGTCGAGCTGTTCGCAATCGCCGTGATATTGCGTGGCGGAGCACCTGGTACTAATTACACAATATAGATGGGAACGTGTGGTTGTTGTTTTTTTGTGCATTGAAAATTTGGTTGCGTTATAGCCAGAGAGAGATATTTTTCATAGCGTTCAGCGATTAGCGTTAAAACCAAACGAAAATTGTTTTCAAACCAAAAACATGTAACGAAAAAAAGCACCAAAATAATGTTTGAATAAATGACATAATGGATAATAGGCATAAGTATATATAAGTTGGCATATAAGTTAGGTGTTATATCAAAAATCATAAATTCGAAACTCAAATACAAGACATAAAAATTAATTTTGATCGATCCAATGGTTTATGCAAATAATGTAGCGTTTCTTTTCTGTTTTTTTTTTTTTTTTTTATTAGAGAAGACTTGCTTCTCGCTTAAATTAAATTGTGCATATTTTTTGGTAACGATTTTGAGCTGAAAAACTAGCTACACACCGAAAGAAATTGATAGTACATAATAGATAAATATATAACATAAATAGCATTTGAAGTTGCAAAAGCATGCAGTAAACGAGCGAGCTCTACAAATATTTAATATAATCTAAATAACTTGATGCAGATATTTAAATGTACAGGTCACACACACACTCATATACACACGCACACACGCATACATACACTATGAACATTAAATTTGCATAAACCATGTGGCAGTGGGTTTTTAATTTGTTTTTATTTCTTACATAAAACATGAAACTAATAGCCAGAACATGAAAGTAGAAACTAACATTCATTCGAATATATGCATATAAATATATATTCAACATACACTTTATGCCATCTTAAGTGAGCAAAATTGTTTAAGCTCGTATAGAAATAATAATATTATGCTTAATTGAAACGCAATAACTACAAATTGACATATAGCAAAAACCCAAATTGCAAAACCATTTCAAATAACATTCATGCCAAACTGCAAGGAATAAGTCAATGTGGACCACTGAGTAATCCGCATGCCAAACTCATATCTCATTTGGTTGGTTCTTTCTCATTCAGTCAGTCTCTCTCTCTCTCTCTCTTTCTGGCTCTCTCCCTATATATTGGGCAGCCGCAAAACAATTGTTAAGCCAGAGAGCCACTGTAACCACTTAAACTTTAATTATGCGCCAAATCAAAGCTAAGAGTATGCAAAACGTGCAAATATGAAAACCAAAAGTGATGCAATACAAATATAGAATAAACACAGACACACACACATATACATATATATATATATGTATAAATAAATAATATATTATATATTATATTGTGCATAGAGATAAATTTAGTGATACTTAAGCTATAACAGATTGTTTGCCTTCAGCATTTGTCTTGGCGCGTGTCTCTATTAAAACGTATTTCAAAATCAATTACAAACTACAAATGCAAGAGGAAGGGAGGCAGAGAGAGAGAGAGAGTAAGAGAATGAGTTAGAGTGAAAGAGAGTGCAAATTAGAAAGAGAGCGTTGCATTTAGAAACAGCAGAACTTTTGGTTTGTGGCTTTTAGTGCAGTTGCATTCAAATTTGAGCATGCAAAGGCTGCAGATACTTTTAACCATAATTTCCATAATTCAACACTTGAAATGAAATGCAATACACATACATATGCACTACATAAATTTACTTACATATACTTTGTATTTTATATATATATTTAAGGTGTAAATATCATTTGCAATCAAAATAATTTTAGAATTGAATTTTTTGAGTGGTTTTTTGTACTGGTTTTTTCTGTACTGAAGTTTGTGATGTGGTGTTCTTTACAGTGTTGGCTAACGTGTGAGGTTTTTGTTTTTGATCTTACGTTTCATCAATAGAGAGTAAATAGAAAATAGTTTAGGTCTGCATAGATAAATGAAATTATGAAATTATGAAATTATTTATAATAACAGAGAAGCAATTTGTGTTTAATAGACAACAAATTATAGAAATTATAGAAAGAAGAAAATAAATATCGACTGCGTAATGCTTCGAAAAGATTGTATTAGAATAAAAATAAAAATAGGAACAAGTGAATAGTTTCTTGAATGAAAATCTTGCATCTGTCGCAATGTCTCTCCTTGATCTATTGATGAAGCATAAGTAATTATTATAAGCCCTGACTTTGCCAACTCAATAGTAGAATAGACATGGGCTTATATATATATATGTGTTTGTATACCTAACTAACCTGTTGTATGTATGTTATATGTATTAACTAAACTAGGATAGCTTGGAGTAAATGTAGTTAGGAGTAGTCTAGTGTATATATATGTATATGTATAAAGTATAAGGTATGTATATAAACTGAACTATAAGCATATGTAAATATGATATAAACTTGCAGTCAACTAGAAACAATCACATATCATACAAAACATATTATGAGTAGTTATCTTATTAAGATAAAAAGTGCAAGTCATGTCACACCTCATACACACACACAAACACACGTATCCATACACTTCTATTTTACCTGCGTCCTTGAGAATGCCATATCACACAATGGAAATCATCATACACACACTCACACACACTCTTTATCAATAAACAGTTATTTAAACTGAATAGTAAACTACATTTATAGGCGTTGAATATGACATATAAGTAGTTATATGTATATATATATATATATATATATATTATAGATTTATAGTTATATGGAACGAAATTTATGTATAGAATTTTATAATTTGTTTTGCATTTGTACTTAAGCTAGAGAAACTCATACTACAACTTAGTAGAGTTTCGCTTCTGTTTCTTTAGCGGATATCCGTTTATCTAACTTAGGATCAAAGAGTCTCAGTCACTTACCATATTGCTTGGTGCGAACGGGAATGGGAGGGGTCGTTGCGCCTTCGCCGCGCTGTGAACGTGCTGCCAGCCAAATATAGTAGAGGGTATCGGGATACAAACCATCAAGCGTGTAAGACTCAGAGTTCGAGATGCGCCTGCAAAGAGCACTCGATTATACATATCTGATAGCTTTATAAATATATTTATGCGTGTAACTCACTTGTGATGATCCTGATTGGCATATGTGTCATTCCAGTAGAGCTCGTAGTGCACAATGTTCTCGCTGGAATGAGTTGGCTTGGACCACTGCAATGTGACTGCGGTCTCGCCGATATCAGTTGCCCGGAAATTGCTCGGTTGTGATGGCACACCTGTACAGAGATACATACAGATACATATAGACATGGCAATTTGTATGTGTGTTTCGCATTCACGTAGGCACATATTTGGTTTTCGGTTTTCGGTTACGGTTTTGGTTCGCTTCGTAATAATGAAACGGAAATTACGGAAATTAAATAAAATACACAAACAAATCAATGCGGCATTTATTTATATATGTATATGCGAGAAATATGCGCCCATTCAGATATTATGATTCAGATACACTCGAGAGACATGCAAACCAGTTGGCCAGCCACATGAATACATAGCGCCGTTCAAGCCTACAAAATTGATTGAATTATTTGCTACAACCAAACCAAATATTGAAATGCAAACGTGTTTGGCTATTGCCAAAAACGAAGACCTGTCCCCGTTTTTAGCATATTTACATGGACCTAATAAAACAATATATTTTTGTGTGTCTCTCGACAATGTGACCCTGTAAATATGAGATTGATGCGTAAGCTGTGTGAGTGTTCATTCAATCTACCATTAACTCAATAACGATTCCACCTGGATGAAGATGGGTTGACTCTAGAGTTTTGCAGGAATTCCCAACTCAAATGAAAACTATTTGGAATTATACAAACTGATTCTAAAAATCAAATTTGGTGTGAAAATCAACTGTGCGCCATATTATCGATTAAATGCCAAGTAATCTGATATAACTATGTTATAAGAAACTTCAAGTTTTCAATTTATCTTAGTTTCCAATATGTGATATATGAATGAACGTACTTTGCTTCAATTTTCTGCTCCCTCACTAGGAGCCGTACAAAGGACTTACGGTCAGAGAGGTTGCCCCAAAACGAAGTTAAGCGCATTAGGCAACACAACTACAAATGCAACAAATTCAAAGTCACACTATACACTGTCACGCCCCCAAGCTTACGAAGGAGTTTTGCCATCGCCCTCTGCCTGCCTGGCGAAGACCTCGGAAGCCACAAAGTTGCATATCAAAGTATGGCAAATGCAATTGGTTCAGCAGTCAAATTTAATGAATATTTGCTGCACACCAGGATGCGAGACACACACACGCCCACACACACACACGCACAAGTAATTGTTATAAATGGATTTGATCCGGAATAAACTTGGAATTGTGTTAAAAGAAAGCACTTTCTACTCTTTCAGAGTTCTCAGATTGTGTAAGTTATTTATGGTTAAAGCAGCATCTTATTCAAAATAATCCAGACTCAATGACAAAGGCTGATAACAGTTTAAAAATAACAAATACCTTTGTTTTATTATATTTTATTTACTGCCTGACCCACTGGGGTATTAGCTTAATTAATTTTGCAGCTATTCATAACACACAAATGTGACCAATGATATAGAGTAAATGCAGTTCAACGGGCTTTGTATATATATATCTCTTAAATTAACTTGAACTGAAATGCATTCCATATTTATAACACATAATACCCGCTAACGTCCAAATCAAGGGACTCAATACAATTAGTTAAACAGGCTGAAGTCAATACGTAGTTATCGAAATTATTAATCATCTGCCCTAAGCTGGATATTTTGAATTCTAATTAAATAATTGTTGTAATCTGTGCGGGTTGATTTAAGCAGTCCATTTAATTGAATACGGTCATCCATATTGGTGCATGTAGGTTGTAGACTGTAGGCATTTGGCACTCACCTTGCTGTGTCTTCACCTGGACGGGCGTGGACATAGGACCGGCTCCCATTGAGGTGTATGCCTGCACACGAACTGTGTAGATGGCATGAGGCGTCAATTCCGAGACGGTTGTCAATTCGCTATTGTCAATCATTTGAGAGTTCCACGAGGCTTCCGGCTGATTCGAATTGGTCGTGTAGTACACCTTGTAGCCCTATATAGAGTGTTGTTAAGGAAGAGAGGGAGATACAAAGAAGAATATCAACATAAATATCCTAAGATTATACTTAAGTTACCCGATCACAGAGTACGCAAAGAAGAATTGATGAAATGCGTTCACAGAGACATAAAACTTAATTAGATGTATTATTAATGAGAAGCATTTGTATTCTGCATAAGCTCTCAGAACGCTTAAACATCTTCTTTGCGAAGCTCAATTAAAAGTCGCATGTCTTAAAATCTTTTGCCTAACCATAAATTGCTGGCTCGAATGAAATATGGCTTGTGGTCTCAGATTTGCGTACTTTATAATTTTGGCCTTGTGGCGAGCAGTGTTGCAGCTGCAGCACGACGTGCCACGATGCACAACAACGGCAGAAGCAATGGAGACCGACCACAACAATTGCGGCCTAGCACTTGACTCGATCAAAGTGCAGCCCGCCAGACAGGCAAGGAGGTAGCAGCAAGGATCTGGCTTGGGGCATGCAAGCTACAAGCTACAAGGCAACTGCTGGCTAACTGGCTAACTATGTGGCTTTGATTTCATTCGCACATTTGCATTTAACCGCTTGTCCTGCTCCCCTTGCACCGTCTCCTCTTCCTTATGCGTTTTAATGCCAAACATGGCTAACGTCATTTCATGCCGTTTCCTGCCGCCCCAGTATCTGGCCTTTCGACGTGACAAAGTGGCGACCCTTGGCTTGGTCTGCCATGCAGCTTTAGCTGGAACCTGTGTTCCTGCGTTCTCTTGTTTAATATGCGTACTCAATGCCAGGTACTTACGGTCACTTGTCCATTGGGCGTCTCTGGGGGCTCCCAAGTAATAACCATCGTTGAGGAGCTCAACGGCCGCACTTGCACATTACGTGGCGCACTTTCCATTTCTGAAAAGAGACAAAGATAGAGAGAAAGCAGAGAGTATGAGAGCGAGTGTGATAAAAGGGATTATTATCAATGTTAACACATTTAAAAACAAAAGCGAGAGAGTTCATCAGAGAATGGCGATGAGATAGAACAAGAGACAGATAAAGAACCTCAAGGAATATAACTACCAAGACAGTCTCCTGAATACTTAACTATTTTTTATCAAAGTTAAGCGATACTGCACGGAATTCTGCGCAAGTTAACTAAAGTAATTTAGTTTCAAACTGTTTTTAATCAGTTAGAAATGCGCTTTAAATACAACTAGACAAATGCCAGAATCGGAGCCGACAGACAGCCAACCGATTGATGCGTTTCTGTTAAATGAAATTTTTGGCATTTGAAACCGGATTTGAAATCAAATGCAGAGCCAGGTCGAAAATAGACCGCAACATGACAGCGGCAGCAGCCGCTGCTGCATAAAAAGAGAAGAGAACAAGGGACAGCGACAGAGAAAGAGAGAGAGAAAGGGAAAACTAGGTTTATTGAACGCTCCACACAAATGTTTTACAATGCAAACAATCATCCATCACAATCGCCGGGAATGAACTTTTGCTAAATGCATGTCCGCCTGCAGGACTCGTCATTGTAAACATATTTTTGCACAGCTCGGGCGCATTATAGTGCGAATTTTGCATTTATAATGTGCAGCGCAATGCTGCAAAAACACGCGCAACGGCAACAGCAACACACACACACACACACACACACACACACAAATTAACTGATTTTCTATGTGAGAAATACAATACCCAACATTCGCTAGTATCAGTTAAAATGCCAACAATCGTCTATAGCCATATTATATGCCAGACAGTTGCTCTAGGCTTTTGGTAACGATACCCTAGAAATGCACACGGCATGATTGGGTATTGTCTGGAATATTAGAAAAGGTATAAATATTCATGTTGCTCTGTTATAGTTTTACCTTTTCATTTATCACTATCATTCAATGGAAAAAGGCATAAAATTAACTCGATTGAATAGTTCTTAAGCCTTGCAGGAAAACAGCTTATATAAAGGATTCATTTTGCATCTTAATACTTAAATAACTTGATAAGATCCTCACATCGTGTGGCAAACGATTTTTATTGACCAGCGCTGTCAAACTTCCACAAGGAATTCCAAATAGTCCTGGTAATTTCGAAATATTTAAAAGCACATTTTTTTCGATCTTATCTTATCTGACTGAAGTTTAGCAAATGTAAATATTTTCTACACGAAGGCTTTTGTTTTCCGAACCCAAAAAGTTGAAGACTTTTTTGGGCTCGACTGCAATTATCTCACATTCAATATAATATAAGCATTAAATAGTTGATTTTGTGCTTTTATAGAAATAAGCCGTGTAAATAGAAAAAATCAAAAATTAATACAACAAATCAGTTAGTTTACCAAATTTTACACTATAAAATTCATGATCAATATCAGTTGGCTATTAATTGTGACTTGTTAACATCAAAGGCCACATAAATATCGGGCGAGCAAATTTGAAGATCAGCTTCATAACAATTTTGTTGCATACCTAATGGGGCACCCGGTTGCTGCGCTTAATTAATTTGGTTGAAATACAAGTCGAACAGAAGTTAGCAACGGCGTGAAAACTCTTGCTTAATACATACACGAGAGTATTATGTTACACACACACAATTAACAGTAACGCGTAACAGTTGCAAAGAATGTTAAAGAGCAAATGTAATGTAAGCTATATTTCAGGCACTTTACGTATGATTTAGACAAGATATAATTGTTGGACTTGTAGAAGTCTGAAGAAAGAGAAGAATTCGCTTTTATTTAACTTTGAACCATGATAGAAAATATACATATTTTTAGACCATTTCAAATGGAGCGCAGAGACTTTGCCAAGACAGTCTCAATTGAATGGGGCTGTGCATCAAATCAGTGCTGCTAAAAGCAGACCAAATAGGCTTTCAATAGTATTGTCATATTTCATTAGTAGGTTTAGTGTACTAAAAGGATATTTTTATTAGCTGAAACATAATGCGTTAATTACGCTTTTTGATTTTTAGAATCGATTTTAGTTAAGGCTACTTGAACTGTTTCAACTGTTTATTGGGTATATTAGAGCCAAACCGCATTCGTACATGTGGGAAATGTATTTGCGAGGCGTGAAATTGGTGAACTGAAATAGCAGCAGAAGTTGTGGTTGGTATTGGAGATAGGTAGAGGGAACAGTAGCTAGCTACAGGTTCTACTAATTAGTGGGCAGCGGCAGTGGAAGTGGAGCTCGCCTCAATTGCTGTTGCATGTTCCTTAGTGTGCGTGTGTATATTATTGTCTCTGAGTGTGTGTGTGTGTTATATGTGTTGCAACGTTTCCTTTTCTTGTGCTCCTCAATTGGTTAATGGCCAATCAATAAATTCCAATTCTCACAATTTTACTGCAATATCTTGTACATGGGGTGCCACTGCAGCGTTTTACCCACAATTTATATCTCAGCCATCTCATCTGTTACACAAGTGTGTGTGCTGTGTGTATCGGTGTGTGTGTGTGCTGTAGATAGAACGAGCTGCCATTGCCATTTGCCGGGTCTAGGCTAAGATTTGCATGCACAGCACATGGGGCACTCAAAAATTGCAATAGCTTCGCCTCCACTACCTTCTGGCTGCCTGGCCTCCTAGTTGCCTTGGCTATCCTGGCAGCTCCTTTTGCTCGTTGTGTGTGGGAGCGTCACGTAAGCTGCATTTAAGAGCATATACATTACATACGGATACGCTCCATTAATATGTATCCCTTGCATGCCTGCTCACGCCTACTGCTCTATGCTTACAGCCCATAACACTAAATTCTTAGCAGCCACCTACACATATACATATACATATCCATACACACACACCCACACAGTCACCCATGCAAAGACATCGGAAACAGGCCCCATGACCTATTACATGACGAAAGGAGCTGTTAAAGAGTTGCCAACACACTTTTGTGTGCATGTGTGTGTGAGCATTAAACTTAAACGTATTAGACCATATTAGTTGTATACATTATAGCCAAATTGCAATACAAGGCAGCCACTTCAAAAGCTTGAATGCAGACAATCGATCAAAAGATTAGGGAGTGAGAGAGAGAGTGAGAGGACAAGTCCTTAAGCAGCTACTGCATATATATTTATAATTGATGCAAATTGAGACAGCAACAGCTTTTAGCTTTCAGCTTTCCGGCTAGCGTGAAAAGCGTCAAGTTTCTGTTACACTGAAGCCTCAGCTGAGAATTAATGAAAAGCATAAATTACTGATTTAAATCCATATAATATTAACCGAAATAGATGACAATTCGCCCAAGCGGAAGTGGATAATGATTTGGGGAAACTTGAAATGCCAAAGGCAAAACTGCATAATTTTACGTTACATGGGAGCAGATGAGACGACGTTTACCATTTATTGATCTGTGATGAAATGAATGCAGCAGCCAAAACAATGTTTAGATGTTAAGTGCACGACAATGTTATTAACAAAGCACAGCCAGTGAAAATGTGTGAGTTAACAAATTAACAGGTCAGCTGCAGGCATTTATATAATTCATTCACACTCAGGATGCGCACAGAGTTGATTCATTTGTATCCAGATGAAAAGACTGAAGAGCATGAGTCATTGAATGCGGCGCTAACAAAGGATTATTATTTACAGAGGTTCTATAGTTGTTAGGAGACAACAATAGACAGCAGTCGGTAAAACATTTTGTTTTGATCGCGCATCATCAAACAGAAAAGAATGTGGTTAATATGTGAGTTTAAGTGACGCAGCTGCAAGCCAGGGATTATGGAGCTAAGCAAAAGCATTTAACCGCAGAGTGTTCATTGGCATGCGTATCTCGAGTGTACAGTGTGCATGGATTAATTGAGTAATTAATTGGAGTAATTAACAAGTATACGTTGTATATGCTAGAAATAACACATATAACACCTGAGCTTCAATGTTCACAGCGTAATGCAGCTACGACTCAGGTATGTACCATCTGATGGCTTAAGCTGTCTGGTGTTTATGGCACTCGATTGTTGCACTTGCAAGCCGTAAATTCGACCCTTTCAGCTGCTACCTAAACTTCAATGACTCGTGTCAATATCCAATGCGTGCGACCTGCTGTTGAATCTCCAAAAAATTGTACTAGTTTTTCGGCATTTTCTATTCCTTTTCTGTGGTCTGGCTGTAAACGGTGCCATCGAAATAATATTTCGAAACGATATTGGGCAAGCGATAAGCATAATTGCGGCAATAAAAGTTTTCAACTTTTATACGACAAGCTACAACAAAAATCTCTAAAAAATATGGCAGACAGGCTAGAAGAAGCGCAGGAGCAGAGACGTGGACGGCGCGCAGCGAGCGGAACGCAGTCGTAAGCAGCGCTTGCTTACGCGCAATTGCCGTAGCTAAAGCGCGCCATACACACCCAGCCACATGCATAGATACGAGCGCACACACATACATATGCAAGCCACTTGCAAGCAGAGAAACGACATTGATGCGCATTCATATGTACGCATAACAATGCAAAGTTTATGCGTTGCCAACCACATTCAGAATGATGGGAAGGAAGGGGTGGGGAAGCGGGTGCTAGGCGACGTGAGCCAGCTGCCTCTTAGCACATGCACACACATACGCATACATCAGCCGGCACAGTGTGCGTGTGCGTGTGTGTGTGCGCGATAGCATTTGTGTGTGCTTGAGCTGTTGCGTATGCAACGGTTTTTCTTTTTTAAACATTGCAGTTACCTTTGATTTCAAGCGAAAGGAAGAGGCGAGTGATAGAAGCAGAGACTCAGTTGAAGTAGGTGCGTGCAGTTGAAGCAAGGGGCTCAGTGTTATAGAAGGCTAATGTCATATGAATGCCGCTCAAGAATTGTTATTGAAATTGTTTTTGCCGTAAAATTTTGTTGGCATGGAAGAGGAAGCAGATGCTAAGGATACTTACTTGTGCCACCAAATGAGAAATCGCCTGAATTGCGGAGAGCGAAAAGAGTAGAAAATATAAAAGAGAAAAGACATAATGGGAAACGGGTGAGTACTGCAGTTTACATAAAAATTCACGCAAAAAAACCCAAAAGCTATAAACTCAAAAAAAAAAAAAAATTAAGTAAAATCCAATTGTTGAGAATTGTTGAAAAATCCTGGCAGCGTTTGATCAAAATGTATAAAATAAACAGAAGGAGATATAGAAAAACAGTTAGTAAATTTATCTTTTGTTATGTCAGGGGAGGGAATACTCACTTGTCTCACCCGTGGTGCAAGTCGCTGGTGCCGAGGGCGGGCCACGCCCAATGTTGTTAACAGCTATCACATAGAATTCGTATTCCGTATAGGGACTCAGAGCTCGGACCACATAGTACATGGTTATAATGCCGCTGATCTCACTAAAGGCCTGATTCGCATTCTTCGGCTTATACTGAATGACATAATACTGCAGGTCTTCGGGTCCCTTGTAAGACCACTCCAGGCGCACTGAAGTTGCGGTTACTTCGGAGATTTGCACATCCGTAGGCGCCGTTGGCAGTGCTAAGCATAGACAGAGAGAAAGATAAAGACAGTTAGTATGAAGAGATGTGTTGAGCCGTGTTTTATAAATCGTCCAGTATGAAGGATTTAATTCAAATTCCCGATTTGTTTTACGACTTTAAAAATAAAAATTCTCAAAAATTCTGAACATCTTAAAAAGTTGAAAAACGTTTCATATGTTGAATCGTAAGCTGTCTTACAGTATATTTTAGAGTTTTGTAGTTTTCAACTGCCACTTACATTGCACTTTAACCACGGATACCGCATCGATCTGGCCCAGCGAGGAAGCAGCTATGCAGGTGAAGTTGGCGCTCTCTTGTATATTATTTAACTGTAAAACATTCCGACCTATGGGTATGTCATTCTCCGGTGTCAGATCTTGTGCACCTGCATATATGATAATAGAAAGAGAGAGATTAGCACAGTTAGCCACGTTATTTTCTTTTGCACTAAATATTACCCTTCATCCACTTGACGTGCGGCATGGGTGAACCGACAGCTACGCATGATAGATTTAGATTGGAGCCCAGCATCACTTCGCTTATGTGCTCTGGTGGGCGGGAGAAAGTGGGCGGGACGCGTCGTACCTTCACATACAAATTGTTGGCCTTTGAGTGCTCCGTACCAATTATGTTCTCTGCCACGCATTCGTATTTGCCCTGATCCTCTTCGGTGCTGTTATTGATTTGCAATACACCTGAAAGAGAGTAAAGAAAAAAAGGAAAATATGAAAATGGGTTAGATTACGTTACAGCTTATGACCCTATAAGAGAAGGCAGATCTCACGCGGACTATATTGCCATAAACTACTTAAGCACAAAAGGATTTTTTGCCAACCCCTTCTTAGAGGTAAGTTTGGTTATACACTACCTAACTCGCACTACATTCCCAGCTACCTGATTGCGTATAAAACATGCAGCTTTACTAGGCACTAGCTCAGTTACTTATTGCCCACTTAAGAAGAACTACTTGAAAATGCTTCGATTACTGCCACTCTTATTGCTCTGCAGCTGTTGGGGAATCGTTCTGACCACCAGTTACGTGACAGTTGATAGTGCTATGCAACCTGCTCTTGCAGAACAATTTGAGATGCTGGATCTGCTGGACTTGGGGGACAGACCCAGGCGTATGGTCCAACCAACCGAGCTTCATAATTCGGCTTCAAAGTTTTTGCTGGAAGTGTACAATGAAATTAACGAGGAACAGGAGCCGCAGGAGGTGCTGCAGCAGCGACACAAACGTTCGCTGACCGATGACATATTGCTCACTCAAGAAGACCGTCAGGAGATGGCCAGCTGCAACAGCATACTGACCTTCTCCAGCCGTGCCCAGCAAGATGAACCGGATCAGCTGGATATGCACATTACATTTAATACGAACGATGTGCCAGTTGATCTAATGCTGATGCAAGCCACACTGCGCATCTATAAGCAACCCAGCGAACAGGAGCGACGCGGAAATCTGACAATTTCTGTTTACAGAAGGATTCACAGCCATCAGCAAGACACAGACACTACTCCTGTCTACCATGTTCTTAACTCTGTGAACACTACGGCTCATTACAAAGGCTGGCTGGAGTTTAATCTGACTCCCACGCTGCGCACCTGGCTGCTCAACAGGAATCCACAGCGACACGAACTGCGCATCTCATTGGGGGAGGAAGCACAGCTGAGTGCTTTGCACGCGGGCTTGGTGGCTCCACAGGATATCCACTCAAATCTGCAGCCCTTCATTGTGGGCTATTTTAATGGACCTGAGTTGTTGGTGAAGGTGCAAAAGCTGCGCTTCAAGCGGGATCTGCAGAAGCGTAAAGCCTCTCAACCACGGCCACCTCCGCCGTCCGATCTCTACAAGCCGCCGCAGTCTTGCGAGCGCCTAAACTTCACAGTGGATTTCAAGGAGCTGCAAATGCACAATTGGGTCATTGCACCCAAGAAGTTCGAAGCGTACTTCTGCGGCGGTGGCTGCAATTTTCCACTGGGCACCAAAATGAATGCCACGAATCATGCCATTGTCCAGACTCTGATGCACCTGAAGCAGCCCCACCTGCCGAAGCCTTGCTGTGTGCCCACTGTACTAGGCGCCATAACCATCTTACGATACATCAACGAAGATATTATAGACTTGACCAAGTATCAAAAGACGGTGGCCAAGGAGTGCGGATGTCATTAAGAGGTTTCAAATTGATTTAAGTTATTTTGAGCGCAGCTACAGAATAAATTGTAATTAAGTCAGTAAGTTTAAGTTACAATTTTTGTACATTATATCATTTAAGAAATGAGAATAAAAATAATGTAAGATATTTAAATTTGATGTTTAACGTGGATCAAAACAGTTCTGTGGTGGCATAAAGGAATGGAACTGATTGGAAACAAAGCAAATGTTGAAAGCTAAAGACATGATGAAACAAGGTTAGTATTTGAAATTTTAAATGCTTTTCCTCTCAATTCATTCTTCTAAGACGTTTTCAAAACATCTAGATATATGTTTTCTTAAATTTTAGTGGGTTCAAATGCTGTTCTGTACATGCTTAAGCTTATAAAACTTTAAGTTGCTGCCTTTTATAGCTTACGAATGTCGACACTGATTAAAAATATATATATATATTTATGTTCCATAGATTTTTCCAAAATTATTCCCATTTCAATGCTATGGCGGCATAGCAAAATACTAAGGCATTAGATGAAAAATAATAGTAAATTTATATAGCCAACTTATGAAAAGAGAAAAGGCTGGCATAAAAAACTTTTAAGGTGAGCATATTTCAAAACACTTTCCTAGCCGAAAATTTAGCCTATAAAACATAAAACAGCAACAATTGCTGAAAATAAGCAAAGTTGAATTTTTGCAGGCGATAAAATTGATGAATGTTTTCAGAGTACACATCCTATTAAATCCGCCTGAACTCATCATTAAGTACAATTTCTATATGTAACATTATATAAGCAAATTTTGAAGGTAGGCAAAAGCTTTAATGATTTATTGCCACAAAGGAAGGCATATGTAAGTACTGCTTAGATCTTAGATTTATCATATAAATTTGAAAGTCAAAGTGTGGGCCTTCATTTCGCTTCCTTTAATGGTCGAACCCACATGATACTCATTGTAGCCATAAAATGGCCAGAATTTACCTTTTTACGAGAGTGAAGGACGCAGGAGTAGGGCGGAGCAGGCAGCAACACATGAAAATTAACACAATTTTTTATATGTATATGATTTTAAAGGCCGCATAAAAGTTATGACAGTGCAATCTGCCATGAGGTCTATTAAATATCGAGCGCACTTTTCCGGCATATTAAGCTAATGTGAATGACACATATAAAGCGCCATAAACTCAGAGCGGGCAGACCCTCGCATTATATTTATATGACCAATAAACAAGATGAAATATGCACGCCAAACAAGCTAATTCCGACACACATTGAATAAAACTCCCGCTCAACAGTTTCTAATGAATATATAGAAGGTAAATGCTCAGCTTTTGAATTGAAAATATCAATTTTAATACAATGTTCTGCTTGCTGCTTTATAATGAAGCAATTTTGAAACGATTTTATTGATTATATTCATCTAATTTGGTGTTTCAATTTGCGTGTTGGCTACGTCCACCAATTAATCTTCTGTCTTAATTTCGGATATTTTTCAATACGAATTTATTTGCGAGTCAATTTGAGAGATATTTATGCGAAATATGCGCATGAAATATGCATGATATATGAAAACAATTCATTTGAACACATTTCCACATTTTCACATAGCAACATATATATCAAATATTTTATTTGTGTGTGAAATATTCGCAGATTTTAATCGTTTCATTATTTATAGAGCGCATTTTTATGCGATAAAAATTGTTGCAGCACTTCACTTGGTACGTCCAGATTTTATGGCACTCTCTTTTTTTAATTACTATTTTTCATACTCTTTATGTGAAGGTGCTTTGAACGGAAATGACCGAAGGGGTAATACACTCATGTCCATTGCAGAGGCTAAGGTGTCTACGTCTGTAATTTATATCTGTAATTTTATTACAGGGTACAAAACAAGGAGAGTGAATCGATAACGTAAGTTCAATTTTCGAAAAGAATGATTCGTGATAAGTGCTTCAGCATTATACATATTTAAATTGGTAAATGTCAAGGCAAACACAAACTATTTATATAAATAATAAACAAACATTTATACATGTATTCATAAAAGCCATACAAAATGTACTCATACATATAAATGTATTTGTACATATAAAATAAATGTTAATATATTTGATGGTCAGCTTATTAACTTCTGTAAGCCGCATGGTCTTTCATGAAACTCCCGGATTGATTTTATTTTGTATACATTTTTTTATATTTGTATTTATGTTATTACTTATATTATTATTTTTTTTTATTTGTATGTGTTTTAATAAAACATAATTGTCATAATTAAATTTTTTAAATAAACATTTAAAATAATCTCAATAATTACCTTTAAGAAAGACTAACTACAGCTATGTGCAAGTGACAAATGCCCAACGTGCTTATTTGAACATCAGAAAATGCTGAGCCCGTTTCTTATTTTTGTCTTGCAATACGAAAAGTGAAATCAACGTGAGTGGAAGTGTGAAAGTACAGAAAGGGATTATTCAAAGTGTGGCTATTGGTAGTGCGCTGGATAGGACAGTTGTATACAAGTGTGTGAGTGGCAAAATAGGGAGAACAGCGCTGGCTGAATACATTTACCCAGTAAGTCAGCTGGAGCAATAACAAATCCCGAGGACTACATACCGTAATTATTACTATAATAACATTGAGTAGCTTTATTTGTACAACAAATATAGCCTATGCTCATTTATCACAATGTCTGATAGCTCGTTTGAGCAAATTGTTGCTGCCTACCGCAAATCGGCAGCTCGGCCATTACTGCAAAGAACATGGGAGAGTTGTCTAAGGACGCCTTTGTTGCCGATCTGATCATCCACAATAATCTATATTTAAATTATAATTCACAATTAAGTCTATTTAATTTTAGGCACAACTTATTTTAAATAAAATATCGTATTCAATTTTTTTTTTAATAAAATATAACATTTTAAATGCTTGAGGACAGGTGAAATAAATTCAATTTTCAGTTCGGGCTGAAATTGACAAATACTTTCACGATTTTAAATGTCAACAATTTGCTTTTTTATTTTTCATATATGTTTTTTTAATAAACTGTAAAGAATGAAAAATGTTGGTTTGTGGCTAATGCAAATAAAGTATTCATAGCTGTAGATGTTTCACTTTTGTTTGGCCAGATAAATGTTTGTTGAATGTTTTGTTGCTCGCCAACTAATGAAAATGTACTACACGCCTTGCCCCGTTGCCAAAAACAAAAAAAAAACGGTGAAATGGAAAATGAACCACAGCGAAAGGAAATGCAACAATACGCGGCATGGCACACACACCCACACACACACTAAATACAGTTGAGTGAATCATTTTAATGACTCTTGTTGCCCTTGCTCCCCCCGCCGTGCACTTTCTCTTCCCTTCAAGCCCCCATTGCCTAGCAAGTGTCTGGGTATAAATTGTAGAAATGCCGAGCCGTGCTAAATGTTGCAAAAATTGTTCTACTACTCGTGTACCGTACAATAGGTAACAAATAAAATACAAATAAAAATAATCATAAAAAGCGAAAGAACTAAAAATGATGACGTCTGCTGCCGTTGCTGTGCTGATGATTGCAGCGCGTTTTTATTTTGCCTCACTGTGCAAAATGTTTCTTTTTTTTTTGTGTTTTAGTATTTGTATGTGTCTGTGTCTGTGTCTGTGCTTGTGCGAGTATGAGTGTGAGTGTGAGTGTACGTGTTCACCTACATGCATCAAAGTTGATTGTTTCGAAATTTATTGCATACTTTTTGGCTGCACATTTATTACGCTTGTTGCGCTTTCCGGGCCGCGCAATTGCTGCTTTTATCGTTGTTGTTGTTGCTGTTGTTGTTTAGGAATCGCTGAACCATTCAAACAACCATTAAATGCCACTGCATTTTAAATATTGCTCCTCGTTTTTGTGTGTGTGTGGATGTGCTCACATCAACCTTTCACACACTCTCTTCCCACTCTCGCTCTCTCTTTTGCTCTGGACATTTGCATATGCTCTGCAGGTGGAATCTTTTGCACCCAAAAAAGAAGAAATGTGATTAAAATTTATGGCAAGCAACTTTCATTAAAATTGCTCGCAAGCTGGCAAAACATTAACATAAGCCACACACACAAAGCTAGGTGAGTGTGGGTACGGGTTTTGGGCCTGCAATAAAAATTAAGCTATGAAGCACTTGAGAGTACCGCCTGACTGTCCCCAGTGTTTGTGTGTGCGTGTACATGGTATATAACTCTTATGAAAATTAAAAATTCTTTTAAGCATCGTAAAAGTAAAGAAATTGCTAACGCTGCGAATGCTCTGCAAAATTGGCTGAAATAGCAACTGCTCAACATCAAATGCAGAGTGTTGACTGCACATAAAACTGAGTAGTTGGTTAAAGTCCTGCCTTTGGAAGCGACGTCATCTGGATTTATGTGAGAGAAGTCAGCTTCTAGTGACTCCTTTTAGTGAAATAATGAGGTCTGCTGCCAAATTTGAATAGTCAATTACGATTTGATTCACACTAAAAACAAATTCAAATCGCGTAATTGGCATGCTTTGACTTGTTAATCGAACTGGAAGATTCTGTTGAAATCCCTTCTGAATGGCTCTGTATAGGCTGCTTCGTAACCACTCAGACAATGCCCGAATAGTTTGCATCATTCTGAAACTGGCGCTCAATTTGCTGGTGCTTTTAATGGCCGTAACGACCATTTAAGCCAAGTCAATCACAGAAGAGCTGTGCTGAACAGGCGGCAGTAGAAGGGAAACTCCGACTGGTTTGGCGTCTTTTGTGGCCGTGTTGCCATTAACAACAGTGGCGAGACAATGCCGCCTGCCAATACAAACGACGAGGACCTGTGCCCCAGACTGTGTTTGGCTGCGCCCTAATCCCGCTTTCAGCTGCGTCGCCTTCGCCTCGCTCAGCTACGGCTACATGGCACACATGTGGCATGCCACAACTGCACTTCCGCTTGCGCAGTCATTTTCATATTTTGCAACTTCCGTAGCCAGACGCACACACACATACACAAGAGTAAGGACAGGGTGGGAGACAGGGGAAGGGGCTAAAGTTATCGCCTGGACGAGTCCCACAGCCACTAAGGCGTGTGGCACACAGCGCGTGGCCAAATGGGATTATTAATTAAATTATGCTTTAATTTAAGTAGTCCACATCTTTAGCAACAATATGAGACAGACGAGAAGAAGGAGAGAGAGAGAAAGAGAGGCGGGGCAGAAAGTAGTTGGTGAAAACTTTTCAATTTTGTAGCAAGCGACTGATCGGTAGAAAAACTTGACTGGCCTCGCCTCAAAATGGGACGCCCGCCCTTCGCTTAGTGGCCAACCCTTGCAAGTGCCAAGTGCCAAGCGCCAAGTGCTCACAGTCATGCACATTTTGGGGCAATTACTGTCTCATTTTCAACAAAAGTGACTGTCAACTGAAACGAGACGAAAGGAGTTGGAAGCGGAGCTGGTGGGGGTAGAGCTCATAATTTAAGCATTAAACTTTCTCAAATGCTTTCAAGTTGACTTGGTCTTAACTACACTTTTACAGCTCAAGTAAATAATTGCGAATGAGCGCCCCAAAGGAGGACGCCTGGCCACGACAAGTGGGCCGGCCAAAGGGGGCGTGCCTTGTAATGATGGGCAAAGCAATTAAAGTTATAGTCGCATGGTTATTTTTGACGGGTCTGCTACGGGGCTCTGCGCCTGTTTTAAAGAGGCTGCACAGCTGCGACCAAAAGCTTTGTAGTTGCAAGTTTAACAGCAACTTAAACAAGAGCACATAAAAATGCCAAAAACAATGCTGAGGAAAGACAGAGAGAGAGGGGGGAGAGGTGTGTGTGTGTGCACAACAAATGGACAGAGTCGAGAGACTGCGACAAGGTGTATTCTTTTACGACAATGGCCAAACATAAAGTTTAAACAGTTCCATAGAAGCTTACGACACGAGCATTACGTATTTAACATCGAATCGAGGTTGTTAAGATTTAAGAGTAACTTACGAGCAAAGGTAGTGCCTTAAAGATCTATATCTATATGCATATATATATATATTTATGGAATAACCAAAAGACTTTAATAATTTATAATAATAATGATTTATATAAGCATTCTGAAAATTAAATTAAAATAGTATTTCCTTTTTAATTTTTCTTAACAAAACAATTCTAAATATTTAAACATTTTTTATTGAAAAGTTACTTTTTATTTCGTGCTTTATGCTTAAATAAAAAATAAGAAAAAATTATAATTAATTTATTTAAAAACTAACAAATTTGTTTATTGTCTAGTATAAGACAGATTGCAAATAAAAACAGCAATAAAAAAAAAAAACATTTTTTTAAAAACTTTTTTCAACATATTTCTTATTTTTTGCTATAAACTTCTATTTATTCGATTTTTTTGTACATCCCCCTACTTTGCATTCTCGTTGGTTTGCTTGGGCTGAAAAAGTCTCAAAACATTTTATAGACTACCACAAAAGCTAGTCAGCGACTTTAACGTTTCATTAAATCTCTCAATTATTCTTCTTTTGTATATTTTTTTTCTATCTCAACCCTTTCTGAACAGCTCCCATTTGTTGCTGGGCTTCATCTGAAGTAATTCCACTTTGTACTCCAGCTAAGGGCTCTTCAGTTGATTTTTCACTCAATTCCCTGGCTTGTCATACAAATCATTAAGTGCTTGCTACTTGCCACTTGTCGCATTCAATTCCTGGAAGAGCCGTATGACAAAGCCTGGGTAGGAATTACTTCGTGCTTCTCTCTGCTAGTCGTAAGCTCATTGGCCATTCCACGTGCTGGCCATTAAGACAATTGGCCAAGCAAAACCAATTTCTGATAAGCCTCTTTTGCTTAAAAGCCAAATTATGGTATTTGAAAAATATTCGCTATACCTTTTCTCTTCTCTCTTTTGCTGTTCACTTCACATCTTCTTCCTTTTGCCTCTTATGTTGTTGTGTTTTCGCAATAAGCAGCCCTTAACCCAGCTACTAGCCATCAGCCACCAGCCACCAGCTCGGTTATAAAGTAATTTCCCCAGACGCATCGAACCCTTCTAAAAAAACAGTAGGAAGAAGCAGTTGCAGCTGGAGCTGGAGTATAACGCGGTCAACACAACCCAGTTGAGGTGCCCGGCTTTCTTTTTATTATTTCTTTTTTTTTTATTGAGCAAATGCCCTGAGGGACTATTTGGCGGGCCATCGAAAAAAAATAAAGGTATTATGCTCAATATTATTATCGGACTTCTTCTGTCTGTCTGTCGGTTGGACTGTTTGGAAGTCCGCGTGTAGACGAGCCTCTGTCACAGCATGGACAAAATTAACTATCAACGGCAATGCGGCAATGCCCCGAAGTAATTTTAAATAAAATATTTATAAACGTATTTGCGCATTGAAGTGCGACCGTTGTCATTTGCTGGCGAGTAGAAGAAAAAGACAAAAGCCAATGCAGATCGGTTTTACCACGAAACATTTTATACCCTTTTTGCAGGGCTATTTAACAGAAACGACCATTAGGGGACTTGGCTTTAAAAACTGCAATTGAGACCTCATCAATATAAATGTCGCGCAATTGTTTTAAACTTTTATACTTAATTTGAAATTATCAATCAGTGAATTGGAATTGGATTCGCCGCAGTCTCCTTCATCCTCATCTTTTTTGGTTTGCATTCGCAAAGGTTTTTCTTACAGCTGATATATATTTAGTCATTTTTCCTCTGAGAGCTATAGGTCTGAAATATACTTCTTTCTATTTCCAGTTGGGACTTGAATACACAGAACCTAAAAACTCTCTATGCTAAGACCCAATTAATAATTGCCTTACACATTGCGCATGCATTAACCGTCTAAGAAAAAGGATCCAGAATAATCATATTAATGAGACTTAAAGCAAATGGGGCGTGACCGAAGGCGTAAAATGATTGCAACTATGACAAAGACAACAGAGAACATGGCAAAGGCAAAGGCAAAACCAAATGAAGGCAGCCCGTGGGGTTTTATTAAAATAATAAAGTTCTAATTTAATTATGAAGCAAGCACAAAGCACGGAGACGCTGAGTAGGCTGCGAAGAGAGAGTGGAAAGCGGGAAGTTACATACTTTTCATTTTGATAACTCACGTACCCCTCCCGAGGGCCCTAATTAGCAGGCGACGGCCGTATAACCGAAAAATCAACGCGCCCTCAAGCTGTTGGGCTTCGGCTAGGGGTTTTCGGGCTTGTGGCAGAGTGGTTTGCAAAATAAAGGACCATAAAGTGCTAATTGAATAAAACGGCACATGACTTGCATAACTTATTATCAAAAATACATATATATGTATATATAGACGATATTCCCGCTGGCCCATCATTTCTATGCAGGTCAGAGCTGAGCAAAGACGAAGCAAAAATCCAACCCGTCCGCGCCTCAAGCATAAATTTATTTCATTTTCATAAATTTAAAACGTACTTTAACACAAAAGTAAGGGAGAGAAGAGAGGAAGCAGGTTGGCAGGATATATATATATATATATATATATATGTATGGCAGCAGAAGGCGCCGCTTAGAGAGCTTAAGGGCGCCCAAAAGGATATTTAGCTGGCGGAAACATTTTTACGTTTCGTTTAACGTGCCAAAGATGGCAACCAGGCGACCAGCCTGGCTATCTTCTAGCCACCCAGCTCAGGGCCTTGCCCACCTGCTATCAAAAGTCTGTGGCCAAAGTTGAGCGGCCCACGTAAAACTAATTTAACCCGCAACGTTCCACGGACACTTTTGTTCGTGTTACGCTAAATTAGTCGACCTGCCGCCCAAGCCGAATCCAAAAAAATAAATGAATACAAAAGCGAAAAACGAAAATTTTCTGTTTCAGCTGAAATAGAAATGCGAATAACAACAGCAGCAACAACAACAACGACGACAACGAGGGGCACATACTCTACTAATACCATAAAAAATTATTTTACCTTGGGGAAATTTTTGCAACAGTTTTTAATTTGTAATGCGCCACGGCCACTAAAACAAAGTGGTTAGTTCTTAGTGGGTAATTGCAACTGGCCATGAGTGTAGGGTATATCTATTGATATAGAAGAGTTGCCACGACTGTTAGTCATTTGAATACCCAATTTTAATCAATAATTTATCGGGTAAATTGTTTTTTATATGAATGGAATTGAGGAAGTGAAAAAGGCTTGAGAACTTGTTATCAAAAGAATTTTAGAAACAGCGGAAACATAAACAAAAGTGAGTCTAAAATGGTGAAAAAGCAGCTAGACAACTAGATTAGCTGTCGAATAACTTGGAAGTTGTCAAGCAGACTGTTAAGTGAGTATCTTGAATTTGAATAAAAAATAGACAAGAAAAAACCTGAATAGACAAGAACAAATTGACAAATTTGCTTTTACCAACATCTGAATTTTTCTAATAAATGTATTGATAAATATCTAGGTACTGCTAGTAATTCAAATATCGAAATTATACAGCGAAACCAGAACAAGACTCTCAGAATGGTTGCATGTGCACCCTGGTATGTGACTAATTATAAATGTTGTTAAAGTTGTTAAAGAAGAAATACAACTATATGCAAACAGATACATGAATAAACTACATAACCACGAGAATGCTCTATCACTAAGACTACTGGATGACTCAAGCAACCACAGGCAACTCAAAAGAGTTCATGTCCTAGACCTGCCCCACAGAAATAGATAAATATGTAAAGTAGGATTGATATATGGATTGATCTCATTGGAGCCCAAGCCATGCGGTTACGTAATATTATTGTTAACAATTTTGTTTATTGTCTAGTATAAGACAGATTGCAAATAAAAACAGCAATTAATAAAAAAAAAATATATATCTCCAGCCAGGCCTAAAACTTTAGCCAACTTATTGTGGCATCATTACAGGGTATTCAATTTCTGGGCTGCTGGCCGTAGGATTTTGTGTGTCGACGACGAGTCAATTGTTTAGTGGGTTGTCATTAGGCGAGCGTCCAATTCATTAGCATTGCGGCCAGGTTTGCGAACATCAGCGCCAGCAGCAGCCCCGCTCCAGCTCCAGCTCCAGGTCCTATTCTTGCGATTTTTACTATGCCCAACACGTTTTGAATTGTTAAAGCGGCTGCCGCAGACCGGACCTATCCGGAGCTCGGCTTCCGGCTGTGGCACCGTGTCCGGGTCAGGGCCAACAGTTGGTCTCTGATCGGTTGGACGCGCTGTCAAGAGCACTTGCAATTGAAACGCGAGGGTTAGCCACGCCTACTTTGCCGCCTTCTGTTCGCAAACATAATCATTGTTATCGAGGCTGTCACTGGGTCTGTCGCGTCCATTGATGTCACTTTAAAAGGACTCTTTTTAATGCATATTAATGTCAATATTAATGTCAATATTTGCGCTTCTAATGAGCGTCCACGCAGTAGCTGTTGTTGACAGCTTTGTTAGTTTTTCAATGCCGTTTGATGTGTCCTCTTTATCGGGAGCGTAAGCCGTCGTAATTACAAATACCTGTCCCGAGAGAGCTGAAACCTGAAGCGTCGCCTGATTAAAGGTCGTGGCGACATTCTGTTGACATTTGTAAAGTTTTCTACCTAATAAGATCTCAACTAGCTGGCTCATAAAACAGCCGCGGCTGCCCAAGCACTGAAGGCAGCTTCTGGCTTCGTCCTTAAAGGACCAACTTTCCCATTTGTCAGCCAGCTTATAGAGAGAAGGCGGAGCAATGCAGAGGTTCAGGTACGCAGCAGCTGGCAAAAGTCAAACGTTAACTAAGCGCCGAAAAACTTGTGACACAAAATGCGCCCAAGCATAAGTAAACTCCTAAGAAATTCAAATGAGCGTAAGCGCAAAATAGTAAAAAAATGAAGAGAGAGGGAAGTATGGCAAAAAGGTAGCAGTAGAGACTAGAATTTTAATAAATGAAGTTGCTTCACAGCGAGAAATAGCCTGGCAACGGGATCCTTTTTTCTAGCGCACATGTTCTAAACACATCAAAGAGATGGTCGAAAAGGAATATATATAAGTATATATATTTATATATGTATAAAAGTGATATGAAATACTGGAAGAAATAACTGAGTTTTGTTTCAGCTTTCAAATAGAAAAGGTTGGCGCTTTATAACGGACATAGCTGACTCTTAAATTGAGCCTAAGAAGAACTTTAAATTGATAGTGACTCAACAATGTTTTATCGATATAAAACATAAAATAAATGGCTCAAAAACAACAATCGAGCGCTAAGAAATCATTTACAGCAAATTCATAAATAACTATGCTTTGTAAATGATCTAAGGCCAATATGAAATTTGCATTTTAGAGACTATTAGAATGCTCAAACATTTACTCCACACCCAAAGTGCATCTCCTTTGGCTTCAAGGGTATCGCAGTCTGTCTATGAATTTTATAGCTCATTAATTTATTAATAAGAGTCATTTAATAAAGAGTTAATAAGACTATTTTTAACATGAGAACTGCAACTCGGGCGACTCTCCGACACATGCCAATAATCAAGAGATGGCAGATGATTGCTTAAAACGCGTTTGATAATAAAATAATTATTTGATTAAAAAGGCAATGCGTCTTGCTTAATTTGATTAATAATTGATGTATCTATAACTATTTTAAACATTATTAAATACATTATATATTATGAATATATAAAAGTTAATATTCTGTTGAACATCTTACTCAATATCTCTTACAATCTGTACGGAAACTAGCTTCCAGCTAGAGTAATTTTAGCCGCAATAATTCTAAGCTATTTTGATTACTTAATTTGATTATTCTCTTTCAATTTGCTCTTCTTTCAGGTGGCAAAAAGCTTGCAGATATAATCTGATTATGCTCGGAGTTATTTCTTGCATAAAAGATTATCAAATTGTTCGACTTACCATTGTTAATGACATATCGAGGATTGCTCATGTCCACTTTGGTCTGGTTGATGATCCAATAGATGTTGGGCACCGGATTTCCAATGGCTTTGCATTGCATTTGTACGGTGTGGCCCACCTCGATGACACGTGTGCCCGGTCCCTGTGTTATAACCGGAAAGCCTGCGGGTGTTTTATCGCCTGCAACGAGGGGAAAAAAAAAGAAATCAGAAAATGTACAGTATACAACAAAAAAATAAAAACAGCACAGAGAACCGGATTTAAAAATTATGTTGCATAGTGAAAAATAACAATAAATGTGTATGTGAGTGCGCTATGTGAAGAGCTGCGGGTGGAGTTCTTCAAAAACAATATGCCACAAATATACGCGCACGCACATACACACACACACACACATATACAAAGTATTGTTTTACATGAAGCTTTTATAAGCGGAAGTTGGCGTTTTTTATATACATTTTTTAAAAAGCTTGCCTCGTTGCTTGGCTGCCTTTGTTGCCGCTTTCTACGCCATTTTGTAAGTCAAACAATGGCGTGCACCACACATGAATGTGTACGTGTCTGTGTGTGCGTGCTGCGGGGGTCAGCATTTTCCCTTGTGACAATTTCTTTTGTGCGGCGCACTTTAAGGGCTTGGCATTCGTACTCGCAGTGGAGGCTGCAATCGCATTCGCAGTCGCTTTCGCATTCGCATTCGCATTCGCATTGTTTGGCCAGTGGGAAGGGCACAGTTTAAAGCAAATCCACAACTGGCATCCAAGTGGCGGCAGTTTCCACTGTTCTCAACTGCATCTTTCAAATGAACAAAGCTCATTTACATTTTCCAATTAAATCCACCAGCCAAGCAGTCAGGCAACTGCGACGTACTCGACTCCTGCGCCCAACTTCCCAGCCACGCCCACATCGCCGCTTTTAGCGTCCAACTCCGGCAGCTGGCATTGCACATCTGCCGGATGCTGTTAGCGCTCCCACGTTCTGCCTGCACCCCGAGGTGCACAGCTGTTAGCATAGGGGTATGCCAACTATTTAATAAGCTATGTAAATCACATAAATATCTCGCGTCGATCAGCCAAATGCAAATTTAAATCAACAAAAGATTTGTGCATTGCTGAATGGCTAACATTTGAATAAAGGTTTTCAGATATACAGGTATTTCCCAGAATGTCTTACATAAAATGGTAATCCAAACCTTCGAACGAACTGCTACAAGTTCGTAAGGCATAGGAGTATTCCGTTTTGTGGGGGATCTATTAAATTAGCATTTATTTAGTTGTAATGAAAATTGATCATTCTTGCTCACACGTGCTCGACTTTCACAATATTGGATTAAGTGAATTATCCTTATCCCTATCGCTTGTATAATATCTCTTATATACTTGTAAAGCTTGTAGAGACTTTTCAGTAATACACAAAGTGGTTTGATATTTTTTATATTCGATAATAACCATTGATTTATCGATTTTCAGTTTTATTTCGAGTATGAGTACCTTTTGTTATTATTGTTACTGCAGCCTTTCGCTCGTACTACAACCTTAGTCTAACGAGGCGACTCGGTCTCAATATTTCCATTGTCATCATGGCACACTGCAGTTCCTACAGTATGTACAAAATTCGTTGAGTTTTTTGTCGGTTCGACTTGTTGTTATTATTATTTTCATTTGCTCTAAAAACATTTAACAGATGCAACATCTACAATAAACAGCACACGAGTTAGCTGCAGCCCTCTATAAGCCCTGTATCTCTCCCGCTCTCTTCAACCATTTCGCTATCCTATATATTTTCTTACCAACAGACAGATTTTCGTTGTTGTGTTTGTGTTTTTTAGCGTGAAATTAAAATTTAACAGAGGGACAAAAACGCAACTGAACATGTATGCATTATAATGCATACACACGCACACACAGCTAGCATATATACATATGCATAAATGCAAAAACAAGAAGAAGCAGCGCAACAATGGCAACAGCAGCCACAACAACAAAAGCAACAACATTGATGTTGACATTTGACGTTGGCTCTCAGCGTTCTCTTTTATCCGTTAGAGCCTCTGTGTTGGTATTTCCAGCCGTTTTTCCCGCCCCTGTACATTGCCACGCCCCCGTTCCCGTTGGGTTTTTTCGGGCGCTTTATTTATTATTGCAGTGTCGCTACTTCCCAAATGCATAGCGAAAAACAGCAACAACAAACCTGACTGAGAACTGTGCCAAAATTAACAAATAAAACTTTTTATTAAACAAATGCACGAAAGTGTATTCTGCTTGCTTAGCTACTGTGTGTGTGTGTGTGTGTGTGGTTAGTTTTGTTGTGGGCTAAAAGAGAATATGACAAATAGACAGACGAACAAACAACATACAAAGTACAAAAGCTGAGCGTAAATATGAAGTTGCATGGCTAGAGAGAGCAACAGAGAGAATCTGATTTTTTCCGAGACAAAAGGGCTGTAAAATTTTAGTGGAATCGTAAACCCATGTAAAATACACACATGTGTGATATACAACATAGTTTCGTCATAAAAAACATGTTCTATTATAAAACTTTATGGAGGCATCGGGGCAGAGAAGGGGTTGAGGATATACTATTTATACTGCATTTTTATTTTTAGTCTAATATTGCTACTGTGAAAAGATAAAGGGTAAAAATAGGTCTATCAAAAGAACCCACAACTTTGGATTATAAAAAAGTGAAACATGGGGTTTCCCATAATTCTGAGTGTGTAAAGAAGCAAATTTCTGCCCAAATGACCCTACATCATCATAAGTATAAAACCGATATCTCAAAATATCACAATTAGATAACATATACGCAACAAACTATAATAATTTATAGTCTGTTTACCTACTGTCCCTCAAAAAATTTTATCATTTTAAGGAATACAAGTATAGTATAGCAAGCTACGCTAAAAACCGAATTCAACTTTACGAATATTGATTAATTATGTCGGGACGGCGCGTACGCCATTCCCGGCTACCAAAAATTACACGCACGAGTTATTCACATTAGGAATAATCGCAGAGGTCAACTCAGCCGCAAGTGCAATGGCCAAGCCTCACTCCGGAGGAACCGCCTTCGTGATCACGGTTAACCTCTACGCCAGGTAAGTATGCTTAACTCAGCTTCGCCCTAGGATTACCTTGCGGCAACACCTAGAACCTGTTAGGAATTAGAAGAATACTACAGATGAAATGCGCCCTGCTGTAGGCAATACTTTTCTGATATGGCTTCTGCTTAAAGCAGGCTTTGCAATTTTGGTTTTATTTATGTGACGTCACAAGGTAGAAAGAAGGTTTGAGTCTTAAGGCTTAGGCAATATTAACTAAACGGAATTAGAGCTGCATTTATTGTATTCTTTTAGGAACAAGAAATAAGAAACATAAATTTCAATCTGCAGAAAATATAATGAACACCTTCAACTTAAGGCTAGACTTTAAAGCATTTAAGACTTGAAACGAAATATATTATTTAATGCTGATAAAGACGATAAACGAATAAAATATTATTATTATATTAACTACACTAAAGATAAAATTTTATTTGATTTCAGCATTGAATAGTTGTTTTTTATTTCCATAAAGTTTTAGTACCTCTTTAATATATATATAGATGTACATAAATAACGGAATTTATATATGTGCTATATTCCTATCCTGCTCTTTGCTATGTATAACATAATGTTTTATACTCGCGCTTTAAAGAGAATTTTGTATTATTTTTATTTATTTGCAGTGCCTTTTTAAGCACTATTCAAGCATTATGCTTGTGCAAATATTTGCCATTGTTCTAAACTAAAAATATGCAGTTTTTCAGTCGCTCTCAGATGCGGACCACATGCAGCACAGCCAACATTGACACCATCGATAGCCAGTCACGACAACAACAGCAGCAACAACAACAACAACTGAAACACCACACGCTGGTTTAACGACATTTCAGTTAAAGACTAAAATTGTTGATTTTGATGTTGTTTTTGTTGTTGCTTTTAGTGACTAGCCTTTGGGCACATTGTTGTTGTTGGCTATGCGTTGCCAATTTTGAAAATGCAATGAAAAATTCTAAAAGCGAAGGACAGTGAAAAACTCAGAGCCTGGCCAACTGGCGAACACTTCATTTACAGTATTACGAGAAGGCGTCAAGTGATGAGAGGAAGAGGGAGTGGGACAGGGAGAGGCAGAGGCAGTGCAGACAGCAGCCAACGCATCGCTGACCAAATGCAACGCGCCAGTGCGTGCTGTGTGTGTGTTGGGTGTGCGTGTGCATTTATTATAAAGCCAAGCGGCCAAAGAGCGAGCAAGCGAGTGAGAGAGACAGAGAGAGAGAAAGGGAAACAGAAAGAACGGCTGCTGCTGTCGTTGACTGCCAAATTCATGTGGCTTTTCATGCATTTCAATTAAGCTGCTGCTAGTTGGTGGTGGCTGCTGCGAAAAGTGTTGGAAAATGTGCGAACAATGTATACCGAGAGTTAGAAAGAGGCAGCCAGAGGCAGAGAGAGAGAGAAAGAGACAAAGAGGGAGAGGGAGGCAGACAGCCAATTCTGTCGCTTTTAATGAATTAGCTAAGTCGTCTCTTGACTTGTGTCGAGTGCCTGCACCTGGTCACACTTTGCTTTCATTTCATTTTATTGGGATCAAACACACTCACACACGCACAGGCACACACCACTCAATAGACTGTGTGCTGGCAATGTCTTGGCAGCGATAAACATCATTAGACGGCACAAAAGCGACGGCACATAAAGCGCTTTATTTGCATGTTGTCTGCTTTTAGATGCCACTGACCCCCTCCAACTGCCGCACAATAAACAGCCATAGGCGGAGGAAGAGGCGGGACAGGTATACAAAGCATACGCCCAGGTGGCAGGTGTTTGCATTATTGAGTCACTTTCAAAGGCGCATTTTCACGCCGCATTTTTTTTGTTTTTTCGCTCTTACAGTTTTGCTCTGATAAATATGCTGTTTACTCAGGGTTGCCATAAGAGTGGGAGGAGTGGTGGAAAATGTTTGTAATACCCTGCCTTATAAGCTGCAACTATTTGTCGGTTGACTCTATTAGATGTTGCCGATATATGCACAGAAACTGATTGATTCCATTTATATTATTATATTTATATTATTGCAAAAGCTTCCTTTATCTTATTCAAATTTTATTAATTATTTTATTAGCATAACAAGCATTTGTTTAAAAAAGTTTTAAAGGATATATAATAGAGAAATGTATTGAATAAAGACATATTGAAGATAAGAGAATTAACAAATTACAATGATAAACTCAAATAAATATCGGTCTACGACTATTATAATATAGTAGTTATAATAACACTATATGAATAAAGCATATTATAATTTGAATTGGAATTTTTATTTATATTTGCAGAATGAGTTCAAGTTCGGCAATGAAGGATTCACATTGGTGTTAACTTAATAAGTTCAGTAGCTTGTTATTAAGTTAATTTTAAAGAACCGTTCAACTGAATTCATTCGGAAAGATAGAGCACAACTGTATTCTATATATCATCAAACTTAATATCTAAGAATCTTTCAACACAGTGACTGGTAGAGCATTTAATAATCGGCTTTACGTATTATATCAAGGCATTTCTTCATGTTCGAGCTGACTTCGTTGTGTTGGCAAATATTTTAGAGGCGCCGAAAGCGAAAGGCAACAGCAACAGAAACAGCAACAGCAACAAAAATTGCTCTGAAGACAGTTTAAAGAGACTTTGTGACTTTCTGACTTTGGGTTTGGGCTTGGTCTTGGTCTTCGTCCTGGTCCCGTTCTTGAGCTCACGCTCGGGCTGCCCGAGTTGTGCCTTAAAGGCAGCCAGCAACTAGCCACAAGTAAATTTACATATTTTAATTATTCATGCATTTTTAAGATTGATAAGAGGCGCCTTTTTTACCCCTCCTACAGAGCTTGTGGCAAGGGTCGATTGCGACTTGCTGCCTTGACTCGTAAGTTGACTAGAAATGCCATTTTTCCACTAGTCAGCATCTGAGAGCATTAGCTGGACTTTTAAGACATTTGCATCCAGTTGTTGTTATTTTTAAATTATTAAATAGCTGAGACGCTGTAATTTGTAAAGACAAATTCAAGGCAGACAATGTTGTCGAAGTGTTAGGTTAAGAATATTTTTTAAAATATTTTGATTGACTTTAAATTTCAATTGATACCAGAGAATGATTCTGAGAAGATTCTCACTTAATGGCAAATAGGTTAAACACTTGTAATTGTTATACTTTTATGTTATGCAAATGTAATACATTTCCTTGACATTTGCTTAAAAGCTGACAAGTGAAAACATTTGCTGTTTAAACACATTTTTTATTCACTTGAAAACTCGGAGCCAACTTTTCGTTGCGATGATTATTCAGAAAACTTTCTGCGACCAGCAATTGAAAACAAATCAAAGCAAGCCAAGCCAGCCTATTACAGTCAACACTTGTCGCGCTGTTCAAACGTATTTATAGGCCTCGTCGAACTCGTGGGCAAACACAAATGCGGGCAGCTTAGCAAAGTTTCAAACCCAAAGAAGTATCTGTGACAAATTCCAAACAAAACATGCTTCAAAATTGAGTGTTTATTGTGTTAAGTAGACACACTCGCACACAGAGCGAGAGCCCCAGAAGCTGTCGGATAGAGTGAAAAGTATGCGATGCCTGTGGCAACAGAGTAAATAAGCAATTTTTTCTTTTTGCCTTTTTTAGTGGTAGCAGCCGGAAAAAAGGCAACTGGCTGAAGATGTTAGACAATGCCAACAATAAAGCCGCAGGCACAAAAAATCGACATAGAGGGAGCAGCATAAGAAGAAGCTATAACAAAGTTGCATCCGCAAGACGCTAGACAGAAATTTGTGGGCAGTCAACACTTCCTGTGAGCACACACTCCCTCTCTCGCTCCCTATCGCTGCCTCTTAATCTGCTGTCTAGGCGTGACATGAAGCAGCCCATTGATCAGCCTAATAAAGGGCCAACGTTTGCCTAATTGCTGTCGCTTCCAACTCCTCCTGCTCGAGCAGAGATATGTATATACTACATATCTTATATTGCACTTGGACAAGGGACTTCGCTTGCAGCACAATTGAAGAGTCGAGTGAGTGGGCTACGAGGAGTGCCCAAGTGCTCCCTAATGATAGCAGTTAATAGTTATGTCTGATACCAAATTGATTGTGAATAAGTGAAGAATGGGATTGGGAGCCGACGATGCACAATGGCCGTAGAATTAAGCACAATGTGAGCATGATTCGAGTGGCACATAAACTGAAGTTGAGCTTCATGTGTGCCAAAGGAATCTTGAGCAAAGTGGCGAAAGGGACATCTTATTGAATGCAGCAGCTGTTCAGGAAACAATACCTAAAAATATTCCTTTTATTATGCTGATAATCAAATTAGTTTATTTTATTATAATTGGAAACGAAAACAATGAATGTGTATATATATATATCCATAGATATCTTCGATCTAGTTAAGTGTATTTAAAGATTATTTGAATATCAAATTCAGTATTTAATATCGAAGAAGATTTTAAGCATTTGTCTGGTTGGAGGTAACATGTTTCTCGAGGCACGTTCACACTTTGATATATATATAATATATATATTTGATGCAGTACCCACATCATGCTGTCTAATACAAAATGCAGTACAGTTGCGACCATAAAATGTTTACTGATTACAGTTATAGGGCAACAACTTGGCAGGGGCAACAAATTTTGCTGACTCGCTGACTATCGCCCTGTCTCCCTCTGTCTGGCTGACTGTCAGTTTTCCCTCTCTCTCTCTCTCTCCCACTCTTTGTGTGATAACTGACGGCCAAGCTGACGAAAGTGGATGTATGTATGGCAATGGCTTCTTCTGCTGCTACACAGTTTGTCTAACTGTCAGTGCATTCGTGATAGTTGCATGTGTATCCACTGACAGACGACATGCAGCATAGTGAGAGACTGAGACAAGAAGAGAGAGAGAGTGAGAGAGACAGACAGAGCGTGTGAGAAGGTGGCTTACATCTTATTAAGTTTGCATTACGAAGCGGCTGTCCGGAAGCTGGTCTGGTCGTCTTCTTAGATGCCAGAGTTTCAATTTCGCTGTCCAGACCATGCGCCTGTCGAAGACGATTTTAACATATATAGAAATGCAGCAAACTCTCATCTTCTATTACTATCTGCCTTCCTTTCCCTACTACGCCTTCTCTGACTACTCAGTACAATTTAATTTAATTTTTTTTTCTGCTTGTCGTAGACATTTGATAATGCTGCTGCTGCTATTCCTGCTGTTGCTGTTCGTCTGACTGACTGGGCAGTAAAATGTTGCAATAGCGAATCTACTGGAGCAAATGGCATAGAGCCACGCCTACATGCTGCCCCCAGTTGTCTGGCCGTTATGCGCTGGCGCACTTTTATAAATTTTTAAACTTATGACTCATTTTTATGCATTTCCAGTGACTGCACACTGAAACAAATGTCTGCAAGGGAGCCCAGACAGGATACTCATCTACCAGCTCTCCTTACTGGCTGCTGCTGCTGCTGCTGCTGGCAGTCTTTGCCTAATGCGTTCTAATGCAACAATAAATCATTGGAAATCCATTTATATTGTCAACACAAGCCTGACAACTGGCGACTCGCATGCTCGAGGACCATTAAACGCCTGCTGGCAAGCAATAAAAATGAAAACAAGCAAAGCAAGTTAAGGCAGTGCGAGGCAGAAACACCTTCGCCTTGTTGCTGACCTTATTAATGAGCTATCAAACAAGGCAGAAAGTTAAAGCCAACTGGACAAAGAAACCAAAATGTAATACGAAAAGGCAACACTAATTCAAGATACTCTAATCATAAAAGACACAAATAAAAATAATAAATTAAGTTAAATTTAAATTTATTCTTTTTTAGTTTTCTATATAAAATAAGTTATAAAAAATACGCCAATAGGATCAGACATTTCAATATAAATGCTAATCCCGAAATAAAATAAATATAAATAAATAAAAACTAAACAAAAATATTTTAATATATCCGAGAAATGAATTTTTTAGTCAGGCTATAGGATATAGGGTCAGAGAGATTTAGAACTCCACAATCCAAAGCGCGTGTGGTCCAAATTCTTGTTTGTGTATATTTGTGTATATATTCAACAAAATCACATACTCTGCATAAAATATTTGAGTATAAAATGTTTTTGTCAATACCCTGTACATATATATCAATGAAAACAGTAAATATTTATCACAAATGACAATTTGTTTAATATTGTAAATAAATAACATAATATTTTGCGTTTTTACTTTATTTTAAATTCTATGAAGCCGAGTGTCAGAATTATAAAAGGAATTTGAATATATAAAGCCGTATATTGTTATGAATATATTTTCATTTTAGTATAATAAATAATAATATTTAAATCTATGTTGCTAAAGCTTGTTTAACAGAATTGCACACATTAATATTTTTTAATGTAGTTTTCCCGCAAAAGCTGCTGTTGTGTGGCTTCATAAGCTAAGCTGCTTTTCGGGCACATTTTATGAAACAGAGTTCAATAGGCTCATGAAGTAAACTCATGAGTATATAAATATATATACATATGTATATATTTACATATGTAGAGAGAGATAAAGTCAGTGAAGCAGACACACAAAACAAAACAGACGCTGAAATTAATAAATAAATTAATAAATTACAAATAATTTATCACGAAACACACGCGTATTGGCAGGCAGTTGTTCTATAGCTATTTGTGTGTGTGGGTGTGTGTTGTTGTGTTTGTTTGTGTGTTTCTTAATAAGTCTATTAGAGAAATGAAAATAAATTGCGTGCTTTCAGTCGACTGCCAGTTGCCAACTGGCAGGACGGGGCGTTGAGCCCAAACCTGGCGTCCCATCGATTGCTAAAGCTGCCAACTTGGACAGACAGCGTCAAAACAGCAGCAACAACAACAACAACAACAATAACAGCAACAACAAAAGCCAAATTCAATTATAAATGCGTGTAACAGGCATTGACTCGGTGTGTGCGTGTGTGTATCCTTACTACTAAGTGCAAGTGATTAATTTTTGACAGGCACATTTGTTGTGCGATATTGAAAACAATCAATGCGAAATGTATGGACGCTCCCCCTAAATGGCCATAGATATATACACACACGTATATAAGTAGATAAATATATATATACTTATATCTATAGATATATGGGATTTATTGATTGACTCTCGCATAAAATATGTATAAATGCTGCGTGTTTTGGCCGCAAGTCAAGGAATTGATAAACAATTAGTATAAATATAGCATAAATATATGTAGAAACGGGCCAATAAAATGTTTTAAGCATCTGTCGAGCATAGCTGCAAATGTAGTCAGAAATAACAAATAACAAAAGTGTGTTTCTCTTTTGGGAATAACCAGCTGCTCAATATGCCTCGCAGAAGAAACCTTGGGACATTTACATATTTGAATAACAATCTATGGAAAGAAACATCACATTGAATATACATTTACAAAAAAGCAAACAAATTGACTGAAGGAGTGGAAAATGAATATTGTTAAGACGTGTAACATGGCAGCTACATATATTGAGGTATATATATATGTGTGTGTGTGTGTGTGTGTAAGCCAACTCTCAAAGGTCTTTAAAAAGTAGCTTAATGATGATTACTTAATTACATTGAGCAGCAAAATAATCTGATAAATTGTTTTTAGTTTAGTGTATTCTGTCAACTAGTTTTGTTTTTTACAGATATCGAGTTGAGTTTTAAGTGCAACTGTCAACTTGTATTCTATTATTGAGAAGACTTAAGTGCAGCTGACAATTTGTTTGCTTGAGCAAGAACTCTCCGCTGAGCGCGTCAACTGTAGCTGTTGAAATGACTGCCAACCTGCTTAAATAGTTTGGATGGCCTGAATGGTTCTCGAGTGGAACTGCCAACTTGACGTGACTCACAATTGAAAACTAACTTGCTTAAAAGGTTATCTACGATAGCAGTTGGAATGAGCTTTCTCAAGTGGAGCTGCCAAACTCAACTCACCTCCAAAATTTGTATGTATTCTTAAAACTATGCAAGTGTCTTAAAGTATGTTTTTTCAAAGGTGTCAACTTGTTGTTGTCTCTGTGAGCCATGGTGAGTGAAACTGGCAACTTGTGTGTCCTGTTTTCATACAATGAAATAAGGTCATATAAATAAGATACTACTGTCAACAGAAAACTCGACTTGCTTCAAATGCTCTTAATGAATGTGGATGTAAAGTGAAACTGCCAACTCAATCCAAATGTTGTCAGTTAGTGGAAAGCAGGTGAAGCCATGTGAGTCAGACAAATTGTGGTTAAATAAGTGAAATAAAGAGGTGAATACAGTTCAAATGGCAAGTACATATAGCTTCAAGAGCGGCAAAGTACTATACATTCAAACGAACAAACAGCTGAAGTCTTCTCTTTTCATTGTGCTGATTGCTTCTACAAATGTTGGCATATATCGAAACTATTTTAAGGTAAAAATACTTTTGTTTAATTACTGATTTATTTTTCATTTTACAAGAAAACACCTCTAGCTGCTTTTACCTCAATGCTTGAACATTTTATTTGCATTAGCACCTGCTGCTCTCATAACTCCATCATCATCCAACTCAGTCTCGTGTATCTCATAACTGCCCACACTGACCCGTGTCCATTGTTATTTAGGTGTTTCAAGCATAAATCGTTGTATTTAATGCCTCATACCCCACTCATTCGTCCACCTACACCACACTGCCATCCATTCATCCAGCTGCTGATTTTTGTTTTTTTTTTTTCTTTTTTATCAGGCAGCACGTTTTTACGAGTATCTTTCGTGGCCCAAAAAGCTGAAATGTGCGTTTTGGGTAAAATTATGCCATAAGCCACGTGCTGCGTACAGAGCAGTAGCGGAAAAAAAAAACAGAAAATACCAAAAATTATATCGCTGGCTGTGCCCAAAACAAAGCACAGTGAAGCCTCTAGAAACCGCCGCGCTATGGCCATAATGCAAATTTATGATCAGAATTCAATTATGTGCTTATTGGAACGCAGCTGCTGTGCTGTGGGTCCCTCCTCTGCTCCTACCTGAGAGCAGGCAGTGTCCTGCTGAGCGGAAAAGGCAGTTAATGCTGCGCAGTTTAACGCTTAAAGCCAAAATGCTATGATTTACACACGCACACACAGCAGAGACAGACACGCAAAAGCAATTGCATTTGTGGCTTAAAGTGCGTGGCTCGCATTTTATGAGGCGCCCACACACCTCGAAGAGGCGTGGCACTGGCGTCATTAAACCAGTTAACAAATAAATACTTTGCGGCCTCTCGTCACAGCCAAAGGGCGTTGGGAGGTAAGCCCAAAAGGCGCTGCTCTGCGACTTTACGACCTTGTAACGCTCCACAATTTTATGCCCTACACCAGGGAATGCTGATGCAGCACGCGCAGCAGAGGAAGCATATTAGCTGTGGCAGGGCATGCATGCGTCACAATCAATGCTTAAGCTCAGGTAATGTTACAGATAAAGTCGGGTAATAGATATGAGGGAATTTCTTATAATTAGTATGGAAATATTTAAAGAATGTGTGGTGTACGTAAACAACAGTCGACAACTCGTGTCGATCGTAACTAGCTCTAACAAAGCTGAATTACCAGTAAAACTACGGCAAGTGATAAACAAAAGCATTGAATAGAGTGAGAAGGGAATACAATAAATTTAAAAAAGTATTAGATTTGATTATCTTAAATTTTAGAAAAAAATTTAGAAAAAAAATTTATTTTAAAATTAGAAAAATCTTAAAAGTAGACAAGTAAAGTGAGGGAGATTGCCAATTCTATATATCCCATAACTAATTTGCCTTTAAAATCTTTACGAAAGATTTGCAAAGGAGGAAAAGGCAAGATACAAAAATGAAAGAGAGCGAGAGTATAAGTATACAAATATAGTATTAGATAAGAAGAGTTATTCTATACGAAGAGCTGGGAGGAACCTAAAAGTACAAGGGAAAATATGGGACATAAAAAAGCAACCTGGATTTCATACATAACATGAAAGTGGGCAAAAAGATACGTAATATACATAACGAGGCATTTGGAAGAATAATTTATAGAATATTATATAGAATTATTTAAAATAATATCTAGGGTTTACGTAAGAGTTGGCGCTACATGGATAAGATTGGTCTCTAACTGACGCAAAAAGGTATAAAACAGAGAGCGCACATAAACATTTAGTGGCTTTCAATTGAATAACTTGTATCACATATGACTTCATGTCGTCCGACACGCTTAAACTCTTTAATTTCTCTCTGTGTAGAGCATCTTAGAGCTCAGTTTCAGGAAAGCGCAATGTTCGCCACAATTCGCTTGGTTTTATTGACAGCCTTGTATTATATTCCGGACCTTTTGGCCAGCCTTTAATTGAGCCCAACGCATAGTGCGAACAAGGCCTCAGGCTGTGTAAAAGTTTTCCCATAGTTGATTTTATTTGTTAGCTCAGTTTTTACGGGCCAAACGCGCGTCCATGTATAAATAATTTGAAATTAATTACATGTAACATGTTACTCACTGTCTGGCCATTGGTCTGTTTGTTATTTCGTGTCGTGTTTGTTCTACTCCTTTGTTGCTGTCTTCTTTTTCTCTTTTTTGTTCAGGGAGTTATAAAATATATACGACTATACGACTGACTATATATGCGTTATGCGAGCGCGAACCTGCAAAAACTGGCAATGCCAGCTGACAGTGCGGGTTTGAGGTTGACGACGATGAGGACGACCGCTGCACACAGATTTATGGCATGCAATTAACAATGCCGGACATTAAAAGCAAATACAACAAGAGTCTCGTGTAGAGTAGAAAGAGGGAAGGTGTTAAGGGCTACAAGTTATCCCTTTTCCAATTAGATGACCATTTGAGCCAGTCTGGACTTATGAAGTTTAAGTCTAGTTCGACTGTTCGAAATTTTGAATAGTCTCGCTCATAGGAGAATTAATTTGTTTCTCTGCGAATATACAAATATATAAATATATATAATAAATATATAAATATAATAAATATATAATATGTAAGCTTCCTAACTTTTGTTTAATAGTAATATTTACTCATATCTAATATTTTATAAATTAATTGCGTATTCAAGCATATGTAAGCTCTTTCTGCAAATATTTTTCAGTTTTTTAATTTATTTTATTTAATTTAAATTCAGAAAACACAAAGGTCCAAGATAAATGGAGGCACAGTTAAAAATAAAGAGATATTCTATAACAATTATGATATATGCCTTAGGAATATTCTTGTATTGTACAGGAATTGTGCTATCATTAACAATTCACTTTTTATAATAGATATATAAATGTATATTTATTAAGATCGGAAAGGTTGTCTTTCTTTGAAAACTCTGGGGCCTGAGATATTTATTTATATATATATTTTATACATAACTTTGCTTACCTTTTTACACTGCCTTTCTGCCTCTTTTTTACAGGGCATCACGAGCAGTTACAGTTTCGAAAGCCAATACATTGACAGCTAACGGAATGGACACGAGTGCACATACACACACGCACATAGAGAGACAGAGAGAGAGAGAGAGATACACACAAACAGGCGAACACACTTTATAGCATACTTTTATGGGCAACAGGAGTTTTTATGCGTTTTGCATTCGCATTGGGCTTAAATGTTTTTGAATTTAAAGTTATAATTAAAAAACTTTGGGCGCGCACGCTGTTGGCCATTTAATTGGCTCTTTGTTACGCTTGCTGTATGGCCCCAACCCTTGGCGCCTGTCCCTTTACACCCCGTTCCACCATGTGTTTGCAATTGCTATTCAATGCTGCGCTGCCATTAAATCTTTCATATGTAAATGACATGTTAAACATTCAAATAGACTTGCATAAAGTTGCATAATTGCAATTTTACTAAAGCCCGAACCACAATTTTTGCTGGCCATATAATTAAGTGGCAGTCCTTTGCTCATTTTTGGTTGCTCCCATAACTATCTAAAAGAGTATGTGCGAAAGTGTTTGTGTACGTGCGTGTATTATTTATGGGAATTATGCTCATTAAATGTAGAGCTGCAGGGCACCACTGTAAACTGCATATCGCAACAGCACAAAAGTATGCTATGAATTATTATTAAACACCGTCAAAGCAAAACCGATTTATTTTTTAATACTCTGTAGATAAGCATCGAAAAATATCGAGTTTTAAATAAAAAAAAAAATAGTAAGAAGCTTAAGTTGAAAGAGTCTGAATAAGATATACCCTGAACACCGTCTGATCTGCATTTTTAAATATTTTTATATGTATCTATGTATCTAGCATAAAAAAGATAAAGAAAAACTGACCTTAGGACACCAGGACTCGAACCAATACCCGCCAACACCGTCATTTCACTACACACGTGTTTTGCTCTAAAATTTTGCTTAACATCTATGTCACTTAACGAATTTCAATAAAATTGAACGTACGAGATATAATTTAATAACAATAAAACGGGAGTAACGGGAGAGTCTCGCTCTTATGGGTTTTCCGATCGACTTAGTTTCACGTCTCCTTCTACCTGTTACACACATTTTGACAAAACCGTAAGACCCTCAACTACCATTTTCAATGAATTCAGGGTACAACATTTTGAAGTATGAAACAAATAGTGGAAAAACGAGAACGTGTCTGCTTTGACAAGCACATGCAAATAAATTATTATATTATGCAATTCAACATTTTACTTCATGCTGAATATTTGGTTCAGAACTCAAACGTTTAAGGTCTGATTTATTATTTTCATAGTACTGCTTATGTGCAATATTCGCAAACGTAAATTCTTTCATTTGGTGTGCATTAAAGAGTCAAGAGTAGCGTTTAAACATTTGCATTTGTTTGTAGTTCGCATTATATTTTTGCTTTATTGTTGTTTTAATTAACCGCTGCAAGTTAAATTAAGACAGTAACATGACAACAGCAATAAAAAAGGCCAGCCTTGATTCAGACACACACACACACACATGCAGAGCACGCACACACACATGTAGCAAAGGGCATAAAACCACGCACACACACGTGGACCGTAAAAAATGCCGGAAATGCCGTTGAAAAAAACTAATAACCAAACGGAAATGCAGAAATGCACAGTTACATACATTTCTCTTCAATTCTCTACCTCGCTCACTCACTGCCTACCTATAGCCATCTCGCTTTGAAGGTAACAGCCATAAAGTTGCGACATTAAATGCATAACGCGAACTGACAATCCGCAAAAAAATTTAATTAATTTCATATGCACGTCGACTTTTCACTCTCTCTTCCTCTGCCTCTATCAATTTTTCTCGCTTTTTTCTCCCTCTCTATCTCTCTGTACATGTTGTAGTGCCCTTTTCTTTTTAATGTATATCCAAAGAGTAATATTTTGGCGGGGTTTATTTGTTATTTTGTTGTTTTGGCATTCGCATTTCCATTTGTGCTTGACATCTATTAAATTTTTTACTTTTTATCATTCAGTGTTCAGCTGCTCTCGTTCCGCCCTCAGTTTTTACTGGTCCGTTTGTTATTTTTATAGTCTCACATTTACATAATTAAATTTAAAAACATTATTGGTCGCATGCTTTTAGCTTTATTAATTTTGTGCTCCATTTTGTTGCATATGTCAGCATTAGGGCAACATTTTTTTCCTTCCGCTCCGAGTCGGTTCCTCAATATGTCGGGGCTCTCCGTTAATTACATTGCCTGGTAGTTCATTTGATTAATATACTGTTTTATGACAGGCAATAGACAGCGGCAACAACAACAGCTAAGTCAATGGGGAATTCATCAGTAGTCGATCAGATTTCAGTGCCTCCTGCTGTGCGAGTCCTTAGAGTCGTTGTTTCATTAATGCATTTGCTAATGTACTTTTCGTAGTCGTTTTTAATTTGTATTCATATGTTGGAAATAACCATGGTCAATTGTGCTGCCTCGCTTAAAATTGAGGGATCTATTTGCTTTATATATTTAGTATATTTTATTGATATTCTACAGTGCACTATTTATATATTGAACCTAATTTCTCTTATAAGCTTGAAGCTTGACTAATTCTTAGCTTGTAAATCAGATCTGTTTACAAATATATCAATCTTTTTAAATAAGCTTTATGTAATAGCTTACTAATTATTTTATCTTAAATAATTTAAAATTAATTTTTAATTTTTTTCATTTTCCTATATATATTTTATAGCCGTGCAACAAAGTTATCATAAGTTTCGAGTTGTCAAGTAGTTGTGAAGAAGGCTTTAAATATTATCTCATAAACTTTTACCCTATTTATTTATTTATTTTTGTATAGATTTTCTGATTTAACTATGCAACACTTGAAAATAAATATGAATTAAAAAGCTGCTTTCATTTTATGCACTTTAAAGTATGCTCTGTGCTCATTGGGCGCTGGGCGGGGCGGTTGCCTACTTATGAACTTCCACTTCAAACGCTGATTTGCGATTAAATGCGCTTTTTTTTGCTGTTGCTGCTGCTGCTGCAGCTGATGATGTTGATGCGCACTTGGCGCATGAACAAGTTGGCAAGTGGCATACAATTAATTGAAAATGTGGGCGTGGGTGTAGCAGTGGGTGTGGGTGTAGATATGACAACAACATTAAGCTCTTGGCACAACGAATGCTAAGCAATCAAAGCTTGGAAAACTTGTTTTGTTGTTTTTGTGCTTTTTTATATTAATTATAGACTAATTAACAAAATGCTTACTCAACGCAGTTCAGTCGTGCATGTGTGCGTGTCCACTGCAGTGACAGCTGCATAGCAGCAGAAGAAGAGGAAGAAATAAAACGAGAGTCACTCGCAAAGTCCATATTTAATTGCTTGCTTTTGCTGAGCGGGACAAAGTTGTTTGGATTGTCGTTTGGATTGTTGTTGCTGTGGTTGTTTGTGATATGGACTTCAAGTGAATGCGTAAATAAATGCTAAGAAAACTTTATAATTATGCTAATTGTGGCCACAAAGACAGTCGACGTTCGCAACGGCCGAGACGGCCGAGTTTGATGTTTGGCAAAAAGCTTCTTGTTTTTGGGGAAACCGCTGCAACCCAATAGCGCCAACGCCTGCAACTGTTGTACTGTATGTTGTGTGGGTCTGTCGCACTTGGACCATAGATATGCAAATGTAATTAGTTGCATGCCACAGCGGACGCACCGGACATGCAGGCGGTTACACGGCTTCAGCTATACGCTCCAGCGAAACAATTTATAGTGAAAATAGAATTAAAACCACGAAAGCAAAACATGCTAAACAAAACAACATAGCGACAGAACAATAAAAATAAAAATAAAATAAAAGCCAACAGAGAGCTAGAAGAAAGCGATAGAAAAATGTATAAAGCTGAAGAAAAATGCAAACTGCCAGACTAGGCGGGAGCGGGGGCGGGTTGCGCAGAGGAGCGGAGTCGGTCGGCTAAACCAAGATTTATATGCAACAAAAGAATTAACTTAAACAATGTTTCTTACTCGTGCATGAACGACTCATCGACACCCTGAAAACAACGTACGTAAAATGCCAAGACGTTTGCTATAGAAGACCTTCTAGGTGCGCCATCTATCGGACGGTGGATTATAGATTATATGCGTTATGGTATTTAAAGTAAATGATATCAGATTTGAACTTATCTTTACGTATGGTGTTTAAATACTAAAAGATTGAGCTTTTCTATAGATTTTACCATATATTACACCGTTCTTAATGCAAATTATTTGCTAATTTAAAGCAATGACATCTAGTGATCAGTAGAGTAAACAATTGTCGAATAATAATGGTATATGCAGTATAACTTAAACAAAGTTTGGTTATGTGCAATATATATCAATGTTGTTATTTTTATATATTTTTAATTTGAAAACGTAAGAAAACTTCCTAAAAATATTTAAAAAACAAAAAGTTTCCATGAATATTATAGACAACAAAGCCTTGAGCTTAACAAACTCCATAACCAATATTTAGTCTTGCATATACCACACGCATACATAACATACAGGGTACCACTAGAAAAAAGGCCAACATAATAAAGACGAAGCGAAAGGGACTCACGAGCAGAAGGCCAAGCGGCTAAAAAAATGTGCATAGATTTGGCCACAATGCCAGGCACACGACAGGAACCAGCGAGAACAACGTGGCTAACAATACCAACAACAGCAGAAATTGCAACAAAGAGCGCTGGCCAAGCACGACGCGTATAAATTTGTAATTCTTGATGCAACCGCAACGTTTATTAATTTAAAATTCAATTTAAAATGGCCAAGAGTCCGCCCCTAAAAGAGGCGTGAGTGAGTGTGTGGCGTGTGTATGTGTGGGTGGGTGGATGGGTGTCTGTGTGTGGGCGGAATCAATAGATTAATGCAACAGCAATTAGTGTGATCGAGCGTCTAATTGTTTTTGCCACGGCAAAAGAAATTTAAATTGTTTGCTCAGGCTAAGGTCGGGGAATTATTAATCTGATGCCAGCCACAGCCACAGCCACAGCCACAGCCACAGACAGGACCATAAAAAGTAGCAGCAACAGCAGCACTAACAGTAAAAAAGGACTCGCCATCAACTGCAACTGGACACATTCAAGTCGGAAGCACAAGAGAAAAACTCATGTTAAGAATGATAGTTGCTGTAGACGATGATATAGGGACAAGCGCCTGATTGCGTTTACGAGTTTATAGAGCTGAAAAGCAGCATAGCTGAAGAGAGGGGATGAGCTAAATGAGTGCAATTTAAGCTAACGTTAACATTAACATTAACATTAACATTTTTGACAGTCTGCGACACATGGATATGCACTATATATAATTATTTATATTGTTAAAATGAATAAATTTCAAGGCTTAAATCTTTTTATCAGTAACACGTTACATTTTATTGCTCTTCTACATTTATTTCTCATTATCTGCATAATACTTCACCACGGTCCAAACACAGCTACATTTATGCTTCAAATAATATATACATAAAATAAAATCAATTTCTTCTAGAGCATATGATAGTGCTCCATAAAACTGAGCAACATGCCAGCTAGCGAAGTTTAACGACAACTTCTTTTTTATATATTCAATAAGAAATACTTCACGAAGCTTTTATAGCTGCGACAGGATATTAACAACAGGATATAAAGTTGCGCTTATCTGGTTTTATCTCATTGTAGTTGATCTAAAACTCACTCACAATTTCGATAATGTGCTGCCCCATCTATTTTTTTTGTTATTGTTTGGCTATAGGGGAAAACTGCAACGAGCAGAAAGTGAGAAGCAGAAAAAAACTAAAAAGCAACGCGACTACAACAGCAGCAAAATGAAGAAGAAGAGGCATGAAAAGGGGCTGCACATTAAACACAACTGACAGCTGCAACATACGTCACGTGGTGTTGTCGTAAAGTTGCCGCGAGACGAGCCCCTGTAGGGGAGAATGCAAAGAAGAAGAAAATGTTGCTAGCGCAGTGTGTGGCACACACACACACGAACAAACGAACAGGACACATCGATGACTGTGGGGCATTTTTAATGGAAACTCATTTTTGAGGTTAATTGTAAGCAAAAGATGGCGCGCAAGAGAGAGACAGGGGAAGGGGGAGCGGGTTGCCAGCGACAGTTGCACATGTTACGGTGGAGGGCATGTGGGGTGCGCGGCTGGGCTCTGCAGCTGGCTCAAGGCTAAAGCTGCATTCATTGTACAAAAATATGAAAAGCACAACGTGTGGTAAACGTTGGTTGGTGGCCTGCCTGGCTGCCTGGCTGCTTGGCTAGCTGGCTGGTTGGCTGGCTGCATGCCACATTGCTGCCTGCTGTGGGGCAACTGCAAGGCATGCCACAGCAGGAGAAACAGCGGCAGATGAGGTTGATGTGCGGCATTGCGTTTTATAATGAGCGGAAGGTTTTAAAGCGGCTTGCGTTTTGTTTCATATGTTGTTGTTGCTGTTGTTGCAGCCGTTGTTGTTGCCGCTGCTCAGTTGGCCGGGCAAAACGCTTGGCATAAGTTGGGGCCCGTATAATCGGGAAAGTATGGTAATGTAGAGCACTCAAACTGTACGTCGGGCCAAACTCGAGTTGAATGTAAAAGGGAATCTAGCGGCATTTGCTTTACTTTTTCTCTCTTTTCTGCGGGGTGTTGAAAAAGTTAAAAGCTGGCTTAAGCTGTGAAAAATAATTGTTATGAAATGCCATAAAAGGCGGCGAGCGAGCAGAGCCACAGTGCTTAAAATTGGTATACAAATCAAATGCAGCTTAGCTGTTGAGTAAGTCTATATCGCTTAATGAAAGACTAGCTTACAATTTTCGCTTTGTGATAGAGCTCAAAGATCAAAGACCAGTTGGGTCTTTGCAACACAAAAGTAATAATGTTTTTTACGGAATATGCATTCAATGATGGAAACATAAAAAAGAAGGAACGTATAAGAGTATTTAATAGATAAAGTCAGTTGCCAAAACGTTGGAGTATACGAATCAATAAAAATGTTACCATTTACGTTATTAATGGAAGTGAGAGAGACAAAGAGAGAGAAGGATGAAGGGAAAGAGAGGGAGATACTTAAATTTTAACTTAGACTTCAGTCTGTAAAACATTGGCGAATAGAGCACAAAGAAGAATTTCAGATTGCTCCAGCGCTCTACAAAGAGTAAGGGTCGAGAGTGAGAGAGTTAAATAAATATACAGCAAAACAGCTATAGAACGTTGGAATATATTTCAGAAACAAGAATTTATATAAATACAGATCGCGCAATACATGGATAGAGCTTACTAATGAAAAAGGAGTACTTCACTTGTCCAATGATAAACGCGAGAGTTTTATGTCAGTAGTCCGCTTACGTCTACTAGCTGTAGGCTTCGAACACTACATAAAGCTCTTATCGATATATATTAATATGTACATGATAAAAAATTATACCATTGCTGGAAAAAAATTAAAAATCAATTAAGCTCGTTAGCTAAACAGTTCTAGTTCTCGTTCCCATAGAACTGAGCAGTAAGTTTTTCGCCCTTTGAAATGGAATGTGAATGATTACCTTTTCATGAATAACACTCATTAGCTGCGCCGCACTCAAACGATATTCAAAGCGCTAGGAATGTGCTAACAGCAAGAGCAAACAATGCTGACTACAGACTGCTGACGGGGCCAAAAGCATAAACCTCTTTGCTCCTACCTACCGGCAATCATTATTATCATCATCATTATCATTATCATCATCATCATCATCATCATCAGAGCTTGAAGTTTTGCCTTTAAGCGGCTTTAATTAGCTTCAAAGAGCAAGAATTCAAGTTCGGGCCAAAGTTAGCTGACTTTGACTGCCTTCAGTTGCTGGCTGGCAAGTGCTTAACATTTTTGTGCTGCCCTCGCATAAATGGCTTAATTGCAGGCTTAATGACAAACTACAACAACAGCAATAGTTAACAACAACTCGACGGAACAACTACAAAAGCAGAAATTTCTTTTGCCAGCTGCGCAATTACTTTAATTGTCCCTCGCATTGCTGTTGGTGTTGGAAATTGCAAATATTTATTGGTATTTATAAGCGCACAACCAACATACTCACACACACACAAGCACACACACAATTGAGTCGCTGCTTTGTTGTCGTTTATGACAATGCGTAGAGCGCAAAATTGTTGACATTTTTGTCATTTGTTTTTAGATTCTAGTGGCAATGACACACTGCCAGAGTTGTCGCTGTTCTTGTCACACACTTACATACACATACAAACACTCCCAAACACACACTTCTGCATAGCCATATGGCGAATGTTATTTATAAAAATGACAGACACTTCTATTTCGCCACATGCCACATTGCAGGTCCTTGTCATTGTTGCCCCTCCCGTCTACAGCCCTCTAACATCTTTCCGCCCCCGCCCCGCACCCCTCTACTAGCTCTCACTCACTTTTAAGCCATATGCAGAACGGAATGCTGGTGAAAAATGGCAACTGTGTCACGTCGCATGCACATCGTGAGTTTGTCACACATACCACACTAGATTAAATTATAATCGAGCTGCAGGATATACTTATGTATGGGTATCTGGGGGTTATAGGGGAGGCAGCACTGACAACTGACAGAGTGCGAGACTGGCAGATGCCCTGTGCCAGTAGATGATATAAAATCAAGTGGAGCTGTAACATGTTAAGTTTGCTTTCTTGAAAGTTATTCTACATATTCGGCAATGTTTATTGGAAATCTACTACATTTAGCCGTTCAGATATATATAGTCAAACAAAAGAAAGGGACTACGGAAGAAAGCTAATGTAAGGTAGGAATATTTCATATCTAATTGATATATGCTCGTATTATGATACTTGTAGATGAAGTTGTATATTTCATGTTTTCTAGTCTATTCTTCTCCTTTATTCTGTTCAAGTTATTGATATCTCCGTTGCAATATACAGCTTCTTAGCTACACAGCATACAGGGTATATAAAAAGCCCCAGCAGTAGGCACCCCCCCTGCACTCCACCCGCTTTTAGTCTCTGTTCTTTTAGCCATTTGCATCTACAGCTGCGTCTGAGATTTGCGCAATTGACTGTGTAAGTGTTGGCATAGCTGTCTTTCCTTCTCTTTCTCTTTCTGTTTCTCTCCCTTTTTTTTGGTATTTCGTTTATATATATATTTTTTTATTTTAATGAAATGTCAGCCAAGCATTTCAGCCATTTTTCATCTGGCAGAAACAACAACAACTGATTAACTTTTAACGGCCGCCGCTTCGTTTCGCTTTGTGCATTGCATCACATTAAAAAGTATGTGGGAAAGTGTAGCATACTTTTGTGCGTTGGCATTTTTTCGTTATGATAGACCATCGTAAATCATGCAAGGGCAAGCCACGCACCGCTCGACGCCCCGCTGATGTGCTGTCAACCCTTTTGACATTTGCGCCACGAATGCAAGTTTGACATTTTGCTTTAGTTTATGCGATATTTCATATGTGATAAGGGCAACAACAGCGACGACAACTAGCTGACATTTGCCTTTTGTTGTCCGTTTTATGGCGTAGTCGCTGCTGTTGTCCAGTGTTGGTCAGCGCGTGTTGTACCTTTTTTCGCAGCTCATTTAACACTCTGGTTAATCAGGCAAACACATCAGCCGTAAATATAGATCTACAAATATGCTGAACTAAGCAACTGATAAATTGAACCATTCCTGGCGTTAAGCGCGGCAAATTTTTACTCTCACTGATAACTTTTTGTTCTTTTTTATTTTTTGGCCAATTCAGCAAGATAAATGCATTTTTCTTATCAAGAGAGCGAAAGTTGCAGAGGGAATCCAGGGCACTAGAAGGGAGGGCAGCGAAAAAGTAGAAGGCCTGTTAGATGAGGTGAAGGCTACAAAAACACTTTGGTAATTTCTTTGTTAAAGCTTGCAAACTTTTTAGTTTTTTCTTTTGCTCTCAAGATTCGCTGAATGATGCGACATTTAGACTTTACTAAGGAGTTGAAAGATATAAAGACAAAGTGAAAGTGAGAGACGTATAGTCAAGGAACAAGAGATAATATAGCAATTTTCGTTGTTTATACTACTAATTTGAGCTACCTTAGAAATAATATACATTTTTACTTTACAAATCTGTTTTTTTTTATATCAAAATTTGAGTAAGAGTAGGGAATATTAAAGATATTTTTCTACATAAATGTATATGCATATATTTATACTATATATGTATATTTATATATTTATTTATAAAATAAAATCGTCGCTAAAGAATACTTAGAAATATGAAACCATTTCATGGGCAAATATTTCAATATTTTGTATTTCATTATATTCTACATCAATCCTAATATATTGTCAAATGTGTTGCAATATTTTATTGGAATTTGGGACGGCATAAAACGTTGCACGATTGGCAACACCTTTCAATTTTTTATGTCACATGTCAACTGGTTGACAAGGATGTCCTCGCATAGCTCCGAGGCACAACCCTTAACAAACACACACGAGATAAGTAAGAACTCAAATAAACAAAGATGATAAAAAAAAAATACGTACATGTGACTTTTTTAATGGCAGAGACACAAGGCTCAAAGCAAATGCAAAACTTTGTTACACGTGTAATGAAAAAAATAAATAAATAAATAAACAACCACAATATGCGTGCGGGATATCATGTGACGAGCCCCCAACCAGCAACCCCAACCCCTACTCCTACCCCTACCTTAACGAATCCGCCGTTGAGTGAATTGCTCCGATTTACAATGCGATGCCTGTCGCTAAGCCGCACACCCGAGTTGAGATATCAAAAGGCAAACAGAAAGACGAAACAAATAAACAAATAAGCAAACAGCAAAGAAAACAAAAGGACAAACACAACAAATGCGAAGAGTATGAAACAAAGACATATCTCTCAAGTGGCATCGTATGTCAGGGCAACTGCTGGCATGTCAAGTGCATGAGGTGTGGGTAGGTAAACCAAGTCAACCTTCATATTCCCACAACCTTCCACTCTGAACCCCCAACCCACAGCCATCCGTCAATCTAATTTGCCTGTGAGGCAGCGTAGCGTGTGTGGCATGCAACAATGGTAATATCTTTGATAAACTTGTAGACATTTCCGACTTCCTCTCTGCCTCTCTCTCTCTCGCTAGCACTCTATCTCGCCCTCCCACTGCTAAAATTGCAAAATATATATCAAGCATTTCTCCCACACAGAGCGTATACTTAATTTAAACTCGGCTGCGTCGAGCATTTATTATTTAGAAATCGGCAAAATAAGCGCAGAAACCTCTGCTGCTGTGTCATTGTGTGTGTGTGTGTGTGTGTGTGCATATTGCATAACAACAAAGGCTACTCGGCAATGCAGTTGGCAAACAAAGCATTCAAAAATGAGTGAGGCCAAAGCCAAAGCCAAAGCACAAGCTAAACCCAAACAATAGAGGACGCGCCCACAAAAGTATGCTTTAAGAATTTGTCCAAAAAACATGGCGCACCATATACAACACATCCTCTTGTGTATGTAAGTGTATGTGTGAGTTGGTGTATGTTCATGACTGAGCTGGCATTATATGCACACTGAGCAGCATCTCCTGCATAAGCATACAGTTTTGCCATCAGACCAAACTGCCAAACTGCCAAGCTGACTGCATTGGGCTTGAGCTTTAATAAGAAAGCAAAACATTAGATCAAAGTATTACAGGATATATCCTGGGATTCCATAAGCTCTTTTATGACATAAAAAACTATAAAATATGAGGCAACTGAAACTATAAAATTTGAAGCTGATCATATAAAAATAAAAGTAGTTTAAGAAGCACAGCTATGATATATTGCATAACATGTTTCTATAATTTTTCTATGGCTTTTTCATTTGTAATATACACACCTTCCCTATGAAATATGAAAAACATATTAAATTATGTCATGGAAAAATACTAATTGTGCGTAGCTCAAATAATATGAAGTTAGTTTTGCGGACAACTCTGGCATATTGCACTTTTATATTTCTTTAAGTACCCAAAATATACAGTTAATAAACAGTTAAGATTATACTTATAATTGTAATAAATGTTAGGAGTTAGCTCATTGTTATTTATATATGTAGCTAATTTAAAGCTGGCTTTACACTTAGCTTGCAGGTCTGGCCCGCCTAGAGCAAAGTCCCATATACAACAGTTGCTCGGAGAGTCCTAAATTGTTTCAATTTATTGTTAAGCCCATGGATCAAGCCTAATGCCTAATGCCAACTATTTAGCAGCAAATGCTATGTGGCCCTCACATGAGTCTATCTCTCTCTCGTGCTCTGTATGTGTGTGTGTGTGTGTGTAACGCCCCTAGCCCTATCTAAATGCCCAGGCATAGCCATCAAATCCATTTTGGTGGCCACACTGCAATGCGTCAAAAACGTTTCTCATGCGAGTTTCGTGGCTGCACTTGGAGCGCATCGTTTGCTGTTATGATGATGGACTCCATTCAAAACGGGAAGGGGGCTATGAAATATTGCATGTGGCAAATGTAAAACATGGCTCATGACTCCTTAAACTATGCGCATGCAAGCTAGATACCCTGCACACGGAGAGTGAAGTAGAGACACAGAGAGAGAGAGAGAGAGAGAGAGAAAATGTAATTTCACTTTTTTTTTGAAGCCAATAAAAGTTCAATTTTTTGAAGTCGCTTCCAATTTTATTTAACGTCGTTACATTTGAAACTTTAATACCGAAAAGAAAACTTTGCACTTGTTTGCCATGCCATAGCTGAGCAGAAAGACAGAAAGGGGGACGAGTCTATTTCAAGGGGGAGGTATATTGAGTGTCTATTGAAGGGCAGGCGGCTGTCATATGAGTAATTGGGGCCACGTTGAATATGAAATGCTCTCTAGCCAAGCTGAAGGTACAAAAATTGATCAAGATAAAATAAATTTCATAAAATTTAAAAGATTGGATTTTCTGTGCCATCAAACGAGGAAGCCCGATTTCCTAGCAATATTTTATGCGTTTGTGTTTTGAAGAGGAAATACTTTGTCGAGCTTATCTAGCACTTCTCGCTGCATTTAATTATTTTAGCTTTAGTTCAATTACGATTTTCAATTTTTTGATTCGTTTCAATTTGTGTTTGACGTCAGGGCATTTGTTACATCAAGTGCACGCTCTGGCTTTTTTCGTGCTATCAATTTTTCAATTTGGCTTGTAACAATTTTCTGGCCAAGTTTCTCGCTTCCTTTCGCCCCTTATCAGCTCTCTGTTGCATTATATTTCTATGGCAGCGACTCCGCTGTTACTCAATTTAAGACGTTGGCTGGCGACGAAGTCGCTTTGATATAGTTACGTGTGGCTACACACGCGAGACAGCAAACCTCCTTCCTCACACCACCCCGTTCCACCACTCAACCACACGCCAGCAAGCCAGAGCTTAGTTATTGCTGCACTCATATTATACGTAGCTACAGCTACAATTTCGGCTATATATTTGACATTTATATATGCTCTCTTTGCCTGGCACTTGAACTTCTGTTAGCACAAGTCAAATGAAATTTAAGTGAGCACCTAATGAATTTCGCATTACGCATAATACATGAACTGTTGAATAGTAATTCATTTTTATGGCTGTAATAGGCATGTGACTTGATATATAACAAAACTTTAGGGCGATTGTGTTAATCATCTTCAACAATGTGCTTCTGAAATGGTTGCTCAAATTTCAGCTCATTTACATTAACGCCACCAACATAATCAATAACTGAATATGTGACACATTTAGCATTGAGTTAATAATCTGACTATTGTGCTTTGCTATTGCTTTAAGTTGCATTACATAGAGCTTATGAATATGAGTTCATTTATGCATACAGCTAATGGACTTAGCTTTATCCAATTAAGGAGAATCATGGCCAAGTACTTTAGACCAATTCTCTTTCATTTGAATAAAGTTGAACCTACAAAATGAGATTAACTTTTTGAAATTCTTGAATGCTGTGTTTTATTTTGTGAATTTTTCTAGTTGCCTGCTTTAAATTGCGCTTTGCATGCAACAAATTTGAAACAAATTCCAGGTCGTTATCATAATGTTGTTCGACTCGAAAGAGGCACACACACACACATACACATATCTATATTATTAGCATAACTTTGCTTAACTCCATGTTGCAGGCTTTACTTTAAGTTTACCAGCAGTTCTGTCCCCGCTTGGCCTGTTCTATGGGCTCTATTTCATATATATAAAGCGCAAAGCGCTCTAAGCCCAATAACTTTCAGGCACACACACTTCATTGTACAGAATCTGTATCCCCTCTTCTGCACTTCTCTCTCGCTTTCTCTGCAGGACTGCATTGCTGCAGGGCTGGACTCTGCAGCGACTTGCCTGCAATATTTCCCATTTAAACTTTTCGCTACTGTACAATTTTCATTATTAATATGACTTTTTGGGCTGCCCGCAAACGGCAAACGGCAAACGGCAAACGGCGCCAAGTGGCTGCCAGGCCTGGGTCCTGGGAGCTGGGTCCTGCGACCAGGATTTGGCCAACTCGTTGGCCAGTTAAACGCGCCCAGTGTATTGTCAATGTTTGTCTGTGACCAAGCAAGCCTCGCAACGGGTGGTCCAGAGCAAATGCCAAGGATAAAGTTTTTCGCTTGGCTCCAAACTGAGCGACTTGCCCGTTTGACTTGGCAACAAGTGCAGCAGACCAAGAGAGAGATAGCGAAAGGGAGTGCGTGAGAGACAGAGGGAGAGAGAGAGAGAGAGAGGTAGAGAGAGTGAGAGAGAGAACGAGCAACCGTGTCCAAGCGGCCTTTTTAATCAAGCCCAACTAATGGCTGGGCACCTAACCCTACCCAGAGACCAAACCCAACCTAACCGTAACCACCAAAGCCGCTTATTACTATAAAGTGAGATTAATGAATCTCAGGGAAGACGTCGAAGCAGGCCTGCTTTGCTTTTCATATTGTATTATTATTATTTTGGCTGGCAATTAATGAAATTTATTTGCCATATTGTTGCTGGTGGGTGTGGTCTCGCGCTGTGGTGCGATTTGGTGGTGCAGCCTTTGTACGCAAATTTAAAAGCAAATTGTTTGGCTTTTATGGCCAAGACGCAGATTGGCATAAATGGGGCAATTTATGGCCAACAATGGTTGAGCTGTCTAGACTGTTTTATGGACCAGATTTCATGTGAAATAAAATTGATAAATCATAAGAAATTCTGGTTAAAACTGTATTTTTAACAGCAACAGATTCTTAGTAAATGCCTGGCTACAATAAGACACGATTACGCACAAGTGAATCAGTTATGTATTTTTGGAGATATCTTATAGAGATTCCATAAAAAATTGCTGACCAAATTATCTCAAATATTTGCCATATTTATGATTAAGTGACATACTCAGTTTACCAGAGATTTTTCTACTATAATAAATAGCATTTGTAGATAGCAGTGGCAACTTGATTTCTTTTTGTCATTGATCAATTACATCTACTTGGAGAACTTATCTACCGATTACTAGAACAAAAATTATATCATTTATATAACTGATATTCCCCATGTTTAGCATAAGGACAGCAACAAGAGAAAACATAACTCAATAAATAATTTATACAATACAATAATTTTAAGTAACTCGCTCAAGAGCATTTCATACCATTCATCTTTTACTTATAGGGCTTCTCAACATAGTGGTTTGATTCCGAAAACTTCAATCTTATTATGCTACATCTTCAGACCACAAATCACTTCGGTTTTACCTTTTCCAACTGACATTTGAACGACAACAAAGTCAACTTTAGTTGCCTCACTCTGCTCGTTAGCTGCCCTACCTCAACCTTGTTATTATTTTATGTACTTAATTAAAATTTTAAATCAAAAATGTTGTCTAGCAAAAGTGTCGGAAGGGTCTGCCGTTCACGTACATATTGCAAAGCAGTATTTCGCTTTTATGGTAGTAATACAAATATAATAATGCAGCACGGCTGGCATTATAATAAATACGCAGCGACATAAAGAGAGAGGGAGAGAGAACTAGAGTGTTTGGTTGGGGGAAAAAAATAAATATAGTATGCAATAAATTTAGCAAAGCGCAAGCAATCAGCCAACAAATTGTAAACAGTAAATTTTGTGCTAGACAAGAGAAAGGGAGGAGGAGCCTGTAGGAGGTGCTAGTAAGAGCTAAGAGTAGGAGCGACTGCTCGCTTACACATTAACACTAAATCGCAGCGACTAAACGCCGCCAGTTAGTTAAACGTTTCTCATATAAATACGTACACACACACTAACGCCTGCGAGCAGGGCGGGAGCAGTACCACGCCCACAAAAGAAATTTATCTGCCGTGTTGCGGCGTTAGCATGCGAAAAATCCTTTGCGCGCTGCAACGCTATGCGGACTAATCTTTATTTCGATATTTGCATAAAGAACACAAAAAAAGAAAAACGGAAAGCAAAAAAAAAAACATGTCAAAAAATTGCAAAACGTCGTCGTTGCCTGTTGGTGGGTTTAGTGGCTTTGTCTATATACCCTGTATGCGTGTGGAAAAAGGGCGTGTGTCGAAGGCAGCTTGTGAAAAGCAGACGTTACTTTCTAAGCCATTACCTTGTCCATAAGGACACACATAGAGGAGAGTGTTTTGAAGCATAAGTGTTGAATTCTATAAGAGAACTTTTTCATACTAACCTCGGTACGACATCATAACAAGAAATAAATTCTATTTTTACCTCAGATGAATTTTGAACTAGGTTACAGGGTATTTTCTATTCGCTCAATAGTTAACTAAAATGCTTATTTGCTTAATTTATTTTTTATTATTATTTTTTTGTTTTTGGTAGTGCATAAAATATCAAGCCAAAGGATTTACTGCAGCTGCCACGCCCACAGCGGCTGCCAGAGATATTGCCGAGCTGCTGAGGCCGGAGTCACGTTATTTGCAGGTGTTGCAATCTATCCGACAACTCCGACGTCTCCAGCTGTGTATGTGTGTGTGCTCACAAGGTGGCAATGGCGGCTTTGTGGTGAGTAGTAATAAGAGCAGCAACACACACGCACATACACCTATACACACACACACACACACACACACTTCTCGCTGCAAGTGTTTTTGATCTCGCGCTGCTTTAGCCTGTTGGGAATTTTGATTAAAAATGCTTCCACGTGAAGCTCAAACGTGCTTGGCACCGAGTAGCTGGATCTGGAAACTCTTCACACACTCGCTCTATCTCTCTTACTCTCACATTCTGTCTGCACACATGGTTGGATGGGCGTTGGTGGGCGTGTCAGTGCGCCTTTATTGGCATTGGCGCGTTTATTTTAACGCGTTGCTGCCTGCCGAGCGAGTGTGTATGTGTGTGAAAGTGTGTGCGTGTGTTTGTGTGTTTGCAAATTTTTACATTGAGATTTATCACACCAAAAACTTTAGCCCAGCGCGCAAAAGAGTAAAAAGAAAAGTGCAATGAGAAAAGCATGTGAAGTCACACGAGTCGAAGTCCGAATAGCCTAACAACTTTTTTATCTAATTATAAATGAATATAGTAATGAAGAGAAATGGAAGCACAATAAAGGAGAGAAGTGTCTTTCAAATACTCACATATGATATATATATTTGAATATAATTATATGTGTTAGTCACTATTCGGAATGCCAGTTACTTAACTCCAATATAGAACGAGACTAGAAGCAGCAACACCTTCACCACTCGAATGATAAAGCGAAAAATAGTTTTCAATTTTTAATGGTTGACAAATAGAAAATATTTTTTAAATGATCAATTTTAGTGTATAAAGTTATGTTTCATCAGTTGTGATAAATGTTAATAGGTATGAGCAGATTTCCCTTATGCACAATAAGCATTTCAATACTTGCAAGCACTGCCTAAAGATAAGCTAGTACACAGCTGTCTAGCTCTCAATAACTTAACCAGAAGATAAACTAACATTTAAGCAAGCGCTTAGTAATTTATCTTTTACATCACCAAGCTGCACGGCACAGCTCTTATACCCTTTGTTTTAGTGTATAGAGATGATGTAAATATCACAATATGCCGCAGCCTTTTGCAACAGCAACATAAAGCAATTAATTGTTAAGGCTGCTGGCGCTTGTGCAGCTGCAGGTGAGTTATATGAGATATATACATTATTCCACACACATATATATATCTATATATATACACCTAGGTGATGGATATACACAATGCTAAATGCGGGCCCTAGCAAAAGGTATAAAAAACGAAAACTTTGTGATGATATATTTGCAGCAATAAGCGAAGCGAATTGCTTCAAATTTAAAGTAAAAGAAGATGCTAAAGTAATATATACACAACCTATGTATGCAGATAGTGTGATACATATTCGCTCAAATAAGTGGGTATAACTAAAATTTAGAAACTAGAATGTTGTCTGCTTGGGTCACATGACAAACGAGCGGCGTGTTAATCCCAACTTTTACCACCAAAAGGCTCGGCTTGTAGTCCCCGCTAAACTACACTAATTACTTCCCTTCGTTTCGTATGGGCTGCCCAAAAGCTTCATATAACTCACAAGCCCTACGAGACGATTTGGGGCTCCATCAAGGAGCGTTACAAGCGGCCACAAATCAAATGCACACCAATTACCTGGCGCCAGGGCGCACAAAGCATAATCAACTGGCATAATTAACAGCTAAAAATGCAAAAGAGAGTGTGCGAGTGTTTGTGTGGGCGCTAGAGTGTATCAACAGAAATATGCTTTTGCACCTGGCCTGTGCAATTTTCACACATTTTGCGGTGCTACCTAGCCTCAAAAGCTCCGCCCTTTCCCGCCCCTGCAAATCTCTCCGCACTATAAACAACAATAACAACAAACAACAAGTCGCAAACAACCCGTAGACAGTGGTAAATTATAAGTTGCAGAGTCTCGCCATAAAGTACAGCACATTACTCATACGCCACGTGCATAAATTTCTGCCTTTTACCTTGCCTGATAATTATTTTCCGTTTACAAAATGGCTGCCATATCGAAAAAGCAGGCAAAATAAGGGGATAAAAGACAATTCGGTAAATATATGAAAAATTCGCTGTACACAAATTTGGCTAACATATAAATGTTTCATGGACTTATGAATAAAATTGATTTCACTAATAGTTTGCGAAAGGCTACAATTATTTTATGTATTCGATAAGTAGCATAAATATGAAATTCTATCAAGTCTTGTGACATTAGAAAGCTAGCATTTGCAAATTAGAGAAGAGATACAGTTCTAAGGCTTGGTAATAAAATTATTTGTATATCCTGAACCCAATGAAAAACTCAAATATAAATATTGAAAATTATAGAAAATAAAAATTGTTTTCTCTCGCAAAAGCGTGTTCTTATCCACTAGTAGCAATATTTTGCCATGACTTCAAGTGAGTATTCAAATGAATCATTGGGTAATTTTATAGCTCTTCAATCCGTCTGTTTATGCATAATAAATATATTTATATACCACTTAACAAGCCTACGCCTTAACTCTTACCCTACAGCTGCATACATATAACTTGATCATAACTTCGACAAACTTTTCGATGCACAATCAATATAAGTTGCTGCTTAATCAAATTTGAGCAGAGTTTCGAGCTTCTTTTTTGTGATTTCGGGCTTGGGGTAAATTATGCAAGTTTATGGTCACTAAATTTGTTTAGCAATAAATCCAGAACTCAATCAATTTACTACCTATAGTATATATATATATATATATATATATATAAGTATATATATTTATATATACATACTTAACTTTTCAAGTTTGGTTATTCTCCTTTTGCAGCGATTAATTTTTATGGCTTTACTGCACACTTAATTAGACACAGCCTGCTTAAAGCTCATTAAAAATTTAGCAGAGTCGGAGGCAAAAGTTATGACGCGCCCGCCACACTTCCCTGCTTCCTTCTGATTATTGATTTGCGCAGAGAGCAATACAAAAAGGAACTTTTAGCTGTTTATAATTTAGTGTAAAATTATAAATACTTTGGGGCGCTCGGTTTAAGCAAATTAGTTCAATTGCCGGGGTAAGTAAAGGAACAGCAGCCCCTCTATCCCTCCTGCATACAGACTTGATTAGGCTTAGGCCAAAAAACTTTATCCTTTGCACAGTTGTAAATAAGCAAAAGTAAATTTTGGCAAGTAATTTAAGCCACACAAACAAGCTGGCAAACAAGTTTGGAGTGGGCGGCAGTTAGCCCACTGCCGCCTGTATGCTTGCCAGTGGTATTGGCTGGGGGTCTCCATCCTCCATCTTCAATTCTCCATCCTCCATTGCTCCCGTTTCCCGATTCTGGGTAGCTATTACGCCAAAGCATGTAAAGTTCTTTAACCAGTTTTAATTCAAAATCAATGTATGAACTTTGCTTACATTACGCCAAAACTTTGCTGTGCAGCTTCAATTAAGGATATATACGGATGGTTGTCTCGCACTCACCTTCGTAGATGGTTAAAGTTGCATCTGCGGATACGGCATCGCCCACTCCGTTCTCGGCAACGCATTCGTATGGTGCATCATCTCGTCCCGCTCGCACCGGCTCGATGCGCAATATGGAAACACCGCCCGGTTGTTCTAGCACCGTGTAACGGGATTGAGTGCCTGTGTTGAGTAGTGGTTGAATGCGGAATTAGTCGATTGACTGCCTTAAGTGTTGGCTAATGCTACTGTTACCGCTGCTCCACTTACCTGATACTTTTTTGCCGTTCTTGCGCCACACTATGGAAGGCGGCGGATCGCCGCGCGCCGCGCAATAGAAGCTGGCCACACCTCCAACGCGCACGCCCTGATTTTGCGGCTTCTTAATGATCTCCGGTGGATCTGTGAAGGTGCAAAAGAACAGCAGGTGGGAATGAGTATCGATTTTCTTTAGATTGAATGAAGAGTTTAAAGCTAAGGGGCAAAAGAATTTGCTGTTCGAAGCGCTGCGTTTGCCGAAGTTTATCATTATGAAGACTCTTGGAAATAAATTAAGAAAAATTAAGTCAACTTAGAATATCGCTTTGCCGATATGCAGGCTATTCAAAGGAAAGTCGTGCTCTGCCGATATTTGACCAAGAGAGTTGAGTTAAACGATGAAGTAGAAGTGTTTTTGGTAGTCTAGCACGATCTTTCAGAGGGAGTCATTTCTTAAAAAATGAAAGCAGCCATCGTGATAAAAATGCAATACGGCTGACAATACGGAACCGCTAGTGAAAGAAATGCATTTAAATAAAACGAAGCTTTTTGCGATATCAAGGCCGATATGCTGTAATTGTTGTCCATGCAACAGCAACTGTTGCTGTAACTTTTTTTATTGTTTGCTCTTTTTCTCTCTTTTTTTTAAAGCCCTTTGCCTTTTGCTTTAGCAGCGAATTCGATTTATTTTTGCGTTTGTGTGTTTTGCGCACATTCTTTCTTTTTTACATATTTGTCACAATATGCTGTCAATACAACGACGCATGTTGTTTGTGACAGAAGGAAGGAGAGACAGAGAGAGAGAGCGAGAAATAGAGAGAGAAATAGCTGCGTACGTGCTGCACACATTGCAAGAGATACAAACAGGAACCAGGCACAGCTTGCGTCTGCCTCTGTGTGTGGCATTAAAAATCTGGCAAAAATCACGAAACGTTAAACAAGCAGCAATAATATTGTCATGTGCATCGTTTGTGCAGCTCCTCTTTGCCCCATCGTTTCGCCCTCTTCGATTGTCCTGTAAAGTAGTTTACCCAACATATCAATTCGATTTATGCATTTTACTTAAATTAAATGTTAAATTCATGTACATACATCTATATATATCTGTGTGCTATCTTAACTGCGCTTTGCTGCAGTACACAAAACTTACGTGTCAGATATTGTATATAGGGAAAATCCGAAAAATTTGCATCTGGAAATTTGATGTGGAGGTTAATATTAACCATTCATTAAAACGCGGCGAAGCGAGACGTAGTTTTTATCGTTTACGATTAACGCGTTTATCATTATTATAATTATTATTTTATATTCATATTATGCATTGTATTACATATTTGAAATAATTTTAATAGTAACTTAGTTTTAGATTTAAGACTTAAGCTTCCTAACTAATATACAAAATATTTCTAAAAGATACTTAGATACATAATTTTAGCAAAATTTTATTTCATATATTTATAGTATTTGTTAAAAAAAATTTTAAAGCTTACGTAATTTTTAATATGTCTGTAAAAATATTTTGAAACCAATAGAAATAAATTTTGAAACATATTCAAGCCCACAGACTGCATACTAAATTTTAGCTAGATAATCTACGTATTTTCCTATTTCTAACCTTCATCTACACTTTTCAAAGTTCAACTAAAGCAGAGCCTAAGCTAAATAAACTAAAAATGTTGAAATACAAAGTAAATAAATAAATGATTAGTTTCAAGGAATTCATTTAAGTATTCCAAGATAAAAAATTTAATTTATTTAAGATATTGTTATATATAAAAGCATACTCTCTCTCTGTATTATGAGTGGGGCATTAAAACTTTTTTGGCTTTCTGTGCAGATTTTGAAACTCTGTTATAAACTTGGCGGCCGGGCGGGAATCGGAAACAAGCAAAAGCAATTGCCGCAGGTTGAATAAGTAAATATTTATATATATGTATATATAAAAAAGTATATAGAAATAATATTTGTCGTCGAGATAGAGAAGTAATACAGTGTGAGAGCGAATGAGAGAGAGTGAACTGCATTGTTGTCTTGGACACGAATCTGAGGACTTTGTATAATGTACAAGTATTGTAAATAATTTAAAGTTTGCCACAAGGCGTTCACAGCCAAAACATGCAGACCATTTGGTTGGTAATGCGTTGCCATTGAGCCAGCTGCCAGCATTGTTGTTGCTATTCAAGTTGTTGTTGCTGCTGTTCGTGTTGTTACGAATACTTGGTATCATTTGGCAAGTTTTGCGTTAAACTTTTGCCTCGACAAGTTGCTGGCCAGAGTTTTGCATGTGGAAAATACTACCAAACACACACGCCACACAAACCAGCAAGCAGCAAATTAAAATGGAGGAGAGTCTCGCACTATGTGTGGCAGACCACAGTCGAACTCACAGTCTAACAGCTGGCCAGGCCAATCTCGCATGTCTACCTCAAATTTCACGAAATTCACAAAATTATTTCAAATTTGACACTTTGAAAGCTCATAGTGTGGTCACCAAATTAACCTGAAACAAAATCAAAAGGCCTGTATGCTATCGAATTTTGAAGAGAAAAGAGAATGTGTTGTAAGTAAATTCAGTTAATTTAAGTTAATTAAAATGGGGCTTGAAAACAACTTAATATATGTCTTCCTCTTTAATTCTAATTGACATTAAAAATCTTGACTTTTGATTTTAATATATACAATAGAGAAATTTAATGCAATTTATATATGATTTATATAAATTTAAATTCTCATTAACATGTTCAAGTTTATTAAATTATGAATTCTAAGGGAACCTGCCTACTTTGTTTTTATATTCACATATTGTTAAATCAGTTCTTGAATTTGAATTTGAATTTGAGTTTCAATTCGTATGAAGAACATTTCCAGGAATAATTTTCAATGCAACTAAATTTCCTATTGCTCATTATAAAAAATACCCAATGGAGTCTCGTCACTCCGCATGTCTCCTCTCTCTCTCTCTCACTCCCTCTCTATTTCTCTTTATCTTTACGTATGTCGCCATCTCATTCTGTTAGACCGCGAAACGTCGCTGGATTTGCGGAGCACTTGAAAGCATTTTACGCTTACGTTAACAGTTTTTATAGCCCGAGCAGCAATAAGCATATTGGTTTGTGGCTGTAATGAGCTACAGCATCCGCTGCCAGCGCTCCGAATGCCCCGTGCTCCTCTTTACTCACTCCCCTCCCCACGCTCTGGCCCAATGCTCAAGATGGCAAAGCAAATTTACAGCGATTTTTCTCTTTTTTATATAGATATATATCTTATTTTTTTGCAGCGACGCCTTCGCAGCGCGCATTTGTAAAGTTTTATGTTTGCTTAAACAATTTGATTGCGTTGAGAGAGTGGGAGAGTGAGAGTAAGATATGCAGACGGAGAAGGCGATAGAGTATCTGCCGTGACGAGTCATAAAAATCGTATCATTATAGCCATAAACTGGGATTTCGGTTTATTTGCGGGTTTTGCTAACATTTTTGCTTGTTGCTTGGCTTCGACTAAAAATTTAAATAAATTTAATTATATTTGCGTGCGGATGGGGGAGTGCCGTTTTGGACCTGTTACAAAGATTAAAGGCATACGTAATGAAATTTGCAGATGTCATAGAAGATAGCACACAGCCCGAGATCTCGTTGAATTGGATTGGTTTGTGTAGGGATTGTGGGTTTACAGTTTAAATTGCAGCCAAGTTTTAGCTTTCTGTGCAGCAGAGCCCCAACCTCCCCAACCGCATCCCCATCTTTAGCTGAACGCCGCCACTGCTGATTTTTCATTTCGCACGTTTGACTGGCGCAGGGGATTAGATGAGAACGAGAGAGAAAGACGGAGGGAGAGCAGCAAGAGGGTGTAGGCGGAGCTTCATAGAGCAAACAATTTCGTTGTTGATATGTGCAAATTGATTTCAACGTTTCAAATGTACAGTTATAGATGCACACACACACGCACACACACACATGCGCACACTCGCACTCACACATCTAGAGCAATAGGATTACTAACACAGGCGGTCGGGCAATCTATATGGAAATTAATACTAACATTTTTACTATAACGTAAAAAAATAAGAAATAAAATATATTTTAAAATAAAAATCGAATTGATTTTCGAAAATGTATGCGGAAAATGTTTCAACAGGCAGTGGCGTAGTTTAATAGCAAGAAAATAAAGGGGAAATGTAAAAGATTAATATGTGCCGCATGTTTCGTATAAAATATAAAGAAACACTAGTATATACTGTATATATTTATGTAGAGGACACGCATACAACATGTTTGATGTAGACCCAATGCTTAGGTCCTCTGAATCAACTTTTATATAGACATTACCAATTTTAGTTACCTTGCCACTTAACTTTCGCTCTCAATTGAACTTACTGGCATTCCAAATAGACAAAAAGCCCTCTTGTAAATCCCCCCACCAAGTGCAGCCTCTGCTTTTGAAACATTGTTCAAATATGCCCATAACTTTTGGCCTTGTTTTTCAATATGCCAAAATGCTCATAAAAATTGACCCCGTGTGGCACAAGGCATTGAAGAAGGTAAGGCCAGAGGAGGACGGGAATCCGAGCATATAAAATCAGCATATGCTCAGCGCCGTAAAGTATGCAGCTGTTTTTTATGGCCCTAACCCTAGTTCCAGCAAGTTAGGCCTCCAAATGCTTGGCCTGGCAATTTATGGCAACCTCCCGCACGCCCTTTCCAGAGCCCCTCATCAACCACTTGCTAACAAGGTTTTTCTATTTCATCTGTACGAGTTTTTAATAAGTGCAAAGTGCGGGCAGAAGTTTCTGCAAAAATTTCAACATTTAAGGGTTATTGAGAAAGGGGGGTAATAGCAGGGGTTGAAAAGGGGGAGGTTGGGTTTTGCTGCTGATGTTGCCAAACTTTATGTGTGTGTGTGGAGGGGGAGGGGGTGTGTGGGTGTGTGTGTTGAGGACAAATCATTTGCCAGCAAAAACTAGCTACGAACAAGATATGAACGAAATGAAGCAGCAGAGGAATATCCTTTGCCTGGATAGAAACCCCAGTGCTCCCCGGTTGCCATTCCACCTCCTCAGCTCTCTTCCATTGCTGACTGACAGCTGCAATTCACCTGTCAGCAGCAGCAGCAGCACATTTCGTTTTACTGAATTGCATTGAAATACGATGCTAAATTTAACGATTCATTGCATTTGCTGTTATCCAACACTTGCCCCAGCAAATTGCAACTCTGTTGAAATGCCCCGCTCCCATACTCAGCCTCTCTGCGCCTTTTCCTCTGCAGCCGCGCGTTGTGTATTTTTAATGCAGCAACTTTGGCATAGAATTGCTAAATCTGCTGAGTCTAAGAAACAGAACGCCTTGGCTCCAGCTTTGGCTCTGGCTCTGGCTCTGGTTCCCTTTTCTGTAAAACTCTGCAAATAAAATATAAAGTGCAGCATAGTTTTACGCTAGAGTTTTTATAGCCAGCGCCGAGCAGCTAAATTTTAATGTTACTTCAAAGGGTAATAAAAATAAACTTTACGCAAGTTGAGAACAAGCTGCGATGCTCTACCCGGAACAAAAGAGCCCGTGATTATATCGCATGGCCGACTGCAACTATGCAATGTACAATTTTAATTAAATTGCACAACAAGATGACGATGAGAGAGACTTTGTCGAAGACAAAGGAAAACAAGTGCAGTAGGCACGGCTCAGGTCTCATTTGCAAATTGTCTCAAATACGAAAGTGTCAACGAAATCCCATTAAACAATTCATCAAATCAGCAAAAATGTGCCTGTTCCCGAAGTTTTGGGACAGGACGACAGGAAGTCGGGCATATAAATGATGTGGGCATGCCTCTCAGACAATCATTAATCAAAATTAAAAGTATGACCACAGCTGGACTTCTTCTTCACGCTCTTCTCTCACTTCCTCACTTTCACTTTAAGCTCCTAAGCTCCTCTTAAAGTACAATTCCGTACTCCACATTTGGACTCGCACAGCTGCGTTCCCGATTTCCTATTCCTATTGCCATGCCCAGTGACCCTTCACATTTGGCATTTTGGCTAAATGAACCGATAAAAAGGTAAGCCATTAAGTCAATCTACGTCCCATTTTACAGATCTCTCAATCAGCTGTCAACTGTCGAGCGTAACAAATGCCAATTTTAAACAGCAACAATCTGCAAGTCAATAGAAACAAAATTTCAGCCAAAAGCTGGGACCGAGTTGGTTAGCTTTGTGCATCCGACTATAAATTGATCATTAATTATACAACAGCTTTACTGGAGTAGGGTTAAAAGATTTGTTAAGGTATTCCACATAAAGTTTTAATTAAAAATTTATCTGACAAACGCAAATTTTTGAAATGTCTTTTCCATGTTCAGAGTAATTTCTCTCGCCGAAAAATTTAAGTTTTAGCCTTAAATCCAATTATGCCAATTATGCCGTTAACTTTATCGCTTCTTGAATTAGTCATGTATAATATTAACCCGTAAATATATTTTTTCATTAAGAAAGTTCGAAAGTTCACAGCTATTTATTATAATATTTGAAATCTTATCTTACTCCGTATAAGACTAAATTTTTTCTTTCAAATAGTATAAAAGCAGATACGGAAAATAAGTTAATCAACAGGGCGGAATGTGAAATAATATCACAGACACTAAGCTGGAAGGCATAATTGCTCTCCATATTCGTAAACTTTTTGAGACACCCTCGTTTACTGTAATATTAACAGACTTTTCGTTTTCTTTATTTTATCTTCTAGCCGCTATGTTCTTGTTTTCGACAAGCATTTTTCAATTTATTTGATATTCATTAAATTGGATTTTCTAATATGTATTATATTTATTATTTGATTATCTTTTGACTTTCATTCTATCTCTCTAAAACATACTATTTTTCTTAAATTTGTTTGAAATTGAAAATGGGAAATCAGGGTTTAATGGTTTGGTTAAAATTTAACATCATAACGACAAGCCAAGTCGACTTAGCTCTGGATCTTAGCATTATTTTCATTTTCGAGGCGTCACAATTGTGATTGAATTGTTGTTTGCAAGATTTTCAACTTTTTTGGAGATTATGGTTTGAGTCTTGGCGTCGCAAGGACCGCATGTCGGACAGGGTTCAGGGTATTTCGTAGTTGGCCACTTTGTGCTTTCCTAATTTTTTTTAAATAAATAAAAAACACTCATAGAATATTCTATGTATATATATATAAATTTATATCCTTCAAATCAAATTCAGAAGTTAGTCTGACCCAGCCAAAAAGTAAGTTTCGTTTAGCTCATCAACATAAATTTCTTGCAATTCTGTAAAACTAGTTCAAAGCTCAGTTGGCACGAAAAGTGGACTTGGCAGATTCAGCGTTAAATGGACCCAAAATTGAGCACACACACACACACATCTACACACACGGACATATACAGTACACTACTTTACTGTTGTTAACCAACACAGTGACAACTATTTCTGACCGTTGCCAACACACGAAAATTTTACATGACATTTTAATATAATTAGTTTTTGCTCCGGGCATAATGTAAAGTGCGGCCAAAAAATGTCAGCACTTGCCACAGAGTAGGCGGGAAAGAGCGCAGGACCTAGCTGCTAGCTCAAGTTGCCTTAAGGACAGCAAAGTTGACTTCACTGCGGTTGCCAAAGGAGGAGAGCGTAGGGCAGGGGCCTAAAACTATTTGAGTTTGCGGTCGGCTGGCAGCATTTTATAAGCCGCAGCATATTTTTGCACAAATTTCAAGCTCACGCCTGTTCTATTAAATGGGGATTTGCCACACACACATATATATATATATGTATAAATATACCTACAGACCGACATACACAGCCTACCTAGCAATCTATCTATATGTATCTGAGCATCTATCTATCTGCTTGTTTTTTTATACAAAGACGTCTCAGGCCAGGGCTACATTCATTATTTCTCTATGCGGGATTACTAAGTAAGCCGGGCTACGGCTTAAAATGCCGCAAACTTTATGAGACGCAACACACGTGTCCTGTCCGTTCTCCCTTTCCTTGGTCCTGGGCTTTTGTCTTGTCCTTTGACTAGGCCTCTTGTGCAATTTATGATTGCTTCTGCTGTACTCAGAGACAGAAAGATCTTGTAGACAACCTGGCAATTTCATAAACTGTGCAGACACTTGCCAAATTGGCAAGAACACTCCCGCCCTCGGTTTTTTCTCCATCTGCGTACACCCCTGGATTTTGCTTTTGTCTTTCATTTTACGCACGTAAAGGCGGCTGTAAGCAGGCTTTGATATTTTATTGAGCTTGTCATAATATTTATGATATATATATATATATATATTTGGTGCGTATATCACAGTGTAAACAGCACAGAATGCTGCAGGATTTGCCTGCCCTCTCTTTCACTCCCTCCTTTCGCTCTGCAAAACAATGCAAAAACTTTGGCCAACAGTTTGAAAAAACTTTTATTATTATTAGCATTAAGAGGCTCGAGCCATGTTTTTCTTTTTTTCCTGTGCAGACTTTTATTAGTTTCAACTTTTGACAGAAATTATATCGAGTTTATACACATACCAATATATATATATATATATATATATATCTACCGAATATACATATATAAATTGATGATGCTGATGAAGGGAAAAACTTTTGGCTCGCATCAAAGTTTCGTTTTTTCCTACGGCTCGCAGCGCTGTTTTGTTTAATTTGTGTTAAAAGTTGGTAGAGCACAAGATTTGCTGGACATGCCAAATGAAAGGAAGATTAAAATAAATCAAAAATTATGTATATCAGCGTTGGTTGTTATAGTAACGCACTGCAATGGAATATACTAATATATATATAAACTCAACATTAATATTCGTTTGAATATATAGAGAGACTATAGAGAGAAGAGAAATTGTAATATTAATTTAAGTGGTATGACCAGTAGTTCGAATCATCTTCTTAGCTGCAGAGTTATTGGTATGTATAAAGCGTGACTGTAAATTGCAGTTGGCTTCTTTATAGTAGAACAAATAAAGAAGCAGTTGATATAAGTACATACATTTATATCGCAAATGTGTGCTTAAAAGCTTTACATATTATGTGATAACAATAAAATACCCCTTTTCAAAGCACACACAAAAAGGTTGCCTGGCACTTGGGCAACACACACACACAGGCAGGCAGACAGCCAGTCAAACAGCCAGTTGACAATGGCAATGGCTAAATGCGCACCAAGGTAAACAAGCAACACTTAAAGCAGGAAAAACAATGCAAGAAATAGCCAAACAGTCAACAGCTAACAGGTAACAGCCAACAAAGGTAGCCAAGTCCCCGGGCAATTAGAGAGTGGGAGTTAAGGCGTATTGTGCCGGCCTGGCTGGAGTCGCCTTTAAGAGCGCTTGACACAGCAACAACAGAAACAGGAGGCAACAACTGCAAAGTTTACTGAGAGATGTGTTGGCATTTAAGAGCCACGTTTCAATTCAGCATTGTCATAGCTTGATAAATAGCTGAAATTACGTGCAGACAATCTGGCAACGCTCTGCCAAAAACATTCAACATATCCAGTGAATAAAACTGCGTTCAAGAAGGAAAGAAAGATTAAGAGAACTGTTGAAAAGAAATCACAAAGTGCTGCAGTATAAAGCAACGACTGGGCTTAGCTTGATGACAAACAGCGTTGCCAGATTGTTGCACTTAGCACTACGAATACTTGCAGAAAGTTTTAGCTGCATGAAGGTAGGAACTTGTTGAAGTGCTTGACGAATTGTTAGGCATTCAGATACGATATGAATTGTTCACTTCGTTTGCTAAAACAATTACATCTAAGATTTTCTGTTCAGGTAGGTTTTACAGAGGAATATAAGAAAAGGAATGCCAAAATAGGCCAGCTTTAAAAATTTTAATTATTATATTTATGCAAAACTTTGGGAATTGTCTTTAATCATCAGAGTGTAACTGATTCTTTGCATAGCTCAGTTACTTTATTCAACTTATGTGACAAGGCTACGACAAGGCTCAGACAGTAGACTCTTTTAAATATCTTTAATATTTTGTTTATGCTTTTTCTTAATTATTTGCCGCTTATATAGCTGAGTTTCATTGCATGCATCAACAATGCAATTAATTAAAACATCTACCAACTGGAATGCACGGAATTTCAATCCAAGCAAACTTTTCATGCTTACCCCTGAGCTCTTTTGTTTAGGTAAGTTATGCGATATGCGTTTTGTGTCTGACACTCACGTGAAATTCCGAAGCTCCAGCAGCGAAAGACAAATCAATCATGACAAGCAGCATAATAAAAACTTTCATCAAATCTGTGGAAAACTCACCTCAAGCCCGTAAAACTTACAGGCATTAATATGTAGCCGACACCGTTCTCCCCGCCCCTCCATATGCCTTTAAGAAACTAAAAGACAACCGCCACACTCGGCATAATTCGAGAAGGCAAAAATGCTTAGACGCCCGGCGACTAGCTGAAAGGAAGAGCCATAAAGTATGCAATGCCTTTTGCCTTTTGCTGTTGACTCCCACGTAGGCTCTGTTTGGAGCCCATGGGGCGGAGCCTTGGCTCTTTGTTTTATTGTTTCTCAAATCGCTGTCGCTGCTGCTGTCTGGAGCTTTGACTTTGCCTCTTTATTATTATGCAGCATGCGTTGCGGCTCGACCAGATTATAAAGGTCGAGCCAACAAGCGAGCGAACGAGTCAGAGTCGAGGGCGGGGCCAGGGGCCTGACATTTGCACAACTTTGTCACGTGGAGCGGCACGCATTACTTTTAAAGGCGAAAACTGAGCGAGCAGACAGCAGAAATATTTAGGTACATTTACAATTTGATAAATGTGCCAAGAGCCTCGAGGCCTGTTTTACTGCTACATTTACATTATTTTTTGGTAGGACTTATGGAAATGCGCCACGAGTCAACGCCGGAGGCTGCCCAGGAGCTGCCAGAAGCCTTGGTGGGTAAGTGCTTAGTGCGTCCAAAAAGTTGCCAGAGACAACTGTTGCAATGGCAGCAATTATGAGAGGGGCGTGCCAGATCAGAGGTATCTGTAAGCAGCCATATTCAGTATATAAAAACTGAAAGCGGGAGGAAACGAAAAAAATGAAAGAGAAAAGCAGTTGTGGCCACATTAGAGCAAAGGCATTGAGCGAGCGAGACGATTAAGACGATAATAACAAGTGACAAGTTTATTGCCCGCACAAACACACACACACACACACACTCAGTCACTCACTTACTCACAAAACGGAGCCACAAAAACTCTTGCCGGACAGACTGACAGACAGCCAGACGAAAGCCTAAGCTTTTGTGGCCTGAAACCTAATGTGCCAACAGCAGCAGCAACAAAAGTGCCACAAAAAGGGGACATCGTGTTGCGGGGGCGTGGCAAACATTGCCCACATTATTGGCATGCGGGGCACACAACATTTGCCGCCTTAAAAGCCAGTTCCACTAATGCCAACAGCTGGCCACATAAATATCAGTAGAGCGAGGAGAGCAGCCTGTAAAGGGCGGGGTCGGTAACGGACTGTCTATAAATGTTTTTGTTGCCAAGTGTTGTTGCGCTGGCCGCGCGAGCACTAAAACCACTAAGTAAGATAAGTGAGGTCAAGCAAAAGGGGTCATGTGCGCGCATTGTTACGTATACGCAACGTACAACCTAACAGGGGAAATAAAAGGAGCTCCGGGGCCAACCACTGGGATTCTGAGTGGGGGGCAACTGTAACTGTGCACCAACAACAGCATGTGAAAGCACAGCTCAGCTCAGCTCAGCTTAGTTCAGCGTGAAAGATAGTAAAGACATTTTCCTAGTACAGCAAGGCCAACCAAATTATGAGAGTTACCCCAGCTGGACGGCAGATAAAGTGGGAGTTGGACCAGTGACTGGTTATCGACTATGTAGATGTATCGTTCTCTTAAGAGCTCTCAAGTGTGCCAGGTTTGTTAAATATGTTAGTGATGATGCTTCTTATATAAGCTGCATTTTGATTCATTCGATTTGATGAAAACATTTTGAATTTGTTTGTTCTTTTCAAAATTTAGTACATTTTTTTTAAATTCAAAAAAATTTAAATAAATGATTCACTTTAACAAATTCCTCACGGACTATGCCTTATGAAAAAAAAATTTCATCGTAAATTTTTGTGCTTAAAAAAATTTGAATCTAGCTTTGGGCAGTTAAATAGGGACACGTGTATATCTTCTATACGCACACTTTACTCTGAATTGTTTTCATTTTCTTTTTAGGAATTCCTACCCCCGAACCAAATTTTGTTTTAAAGCAGACACCTAAGCTGTTTTCATGGCTTCTTAGGCTTATTGTGGCATATTTTGTTGTTGTTCGCTATAAATTAATTAGTTAAGCTTTGTTGTCATATTGCAGATTCATTAATTAAAGCCAAGCCCCAAAGAGCTAGATTTACGCCCTGGCAGAGATAATGAAAAAAAGAGAGAGAGCAGCAAAAAGTAGATAGTCATTGCGTTGAGATTAGAGGAAAGGCAAATCTATGGGGAAAACCGTGCGATTGGCAGTGCTAGCATTTTGTCAAAAAGCTAAGTTGCGACGAGCTTTTGGCCAATAAGGAAATTATTTTACATGATTCAGCATATCAAACGGCAAAGCAATTATAGCCAAAGTCGCGCTATCATTGCGAACAGCATGAAAATGTTATCATGAGAAGACAAAATGCGCGGACGAAAATCTGCGCACTGTTAGCCTACAGTGAGTGCGCCCAGTATGCGGATTGAGCTATATAAGTTTTCACATGAAATAAAATTAGTTGGGCTATTATTGTTCCATTTAGGTGTAGGGATTGCTATCGAACATATATACAACACAAAGAACTGTTAACTGCCTTGAAATGAATCGATTATCGTGAAAGTTAACGCTGTTCCAAAGACAAATTCCAACTGCAACCTCATTTGAAAATCAATCAAAGACAAAATATTCCATTTACCACAAATCCCACTACAAACTATGAAGTCTGCAGAGCAGAGAGAAAGCTACGCAAATTGAAAAATTATGTTTGCCAGCTGCACTGAAAGTCGAGTGCAGATGCAAACATCAAGTGAAGTCAAGTTTCTCCCTGCTAATGTTTTGCAAGGCACAAAGCAAAAAAATAATATAAAATATATACCAAAAATACTCGTATGCAAAACGAATTTCAGGAACGGTGTAAAAGATATATGGTAGGTATATGATGTGTGTGTGTGGCTGTTTGTGTATGTGTGTATCGATAGATTAATGTTAAATTGATGCCATGCCGAGTGGGTTATTGTCTGGCCCGCATATAAACAAGCAAAACAAAGCAAAAGCAAAGAGTTCAAGAAAAAGTAAAAACTTCAATAATGCTAAAGCATTTTGTATTTCGACTGACAAGAGATAGAGAGAGAGGTAAAGAGTGAGATAGATGAGGGCGACAGGCAGTTAGCCAGCAGCAAAGGAAGTTGAGAGGCTACTTCTGGCAATTTATGGCATATGTTACCAACACACACACACACACACACAAATGCACCCACACAGTCGCCCTCATATGTAAATGCCAAAATAATACATGTGCGTATGGCATAAAAATTGATATGCCAACGTTTTTTCATGTGTGAGTAATTCACAAGTAAAATGTATAAAGTTTTTAAATAAATTATAATATATGCTTAAAGAGCTTAGAGTGCGCCATATGCGACATTTTGTATGCCCTATAATTTAAGAATTTTGTCCCAAAGAGAGTCGAATACTAATAGCAAATATTATCTTTTAAGATTCCATTAAACTGAGTAACACAAATGATTGATCGAGGATATTCAGTGCTTGCGTTTACGATTTAAAATAAAATTAATAAAAAATTGTACTAATAAATTAGACAAACATGTTATAAATAGTTTAAAACTTAGTTGGAAACATCACTCAAGCGATCTGTTAGTGGCATTCCCATACCATAAATTCACTGTTCATGCAAGATAATCAATTACGAAATACACATTAAATGTCAACATTCAACATTCAATACGTTTTCTATACATGTTTCCCGTAATTTTAAGTTACAGGGCATCGTTTTCTGCAGTAACTATGGGCTAAAATAATGCCACACAATAAATTGAACTTTTCATAAATTTTTGCAAGCTAAAATTGGCAAGGGTCGTCGATGTCCTCGGATTCGGTCTCGGCCTCGGCGTGTGCTCCTTCTTTATAGGCCAGCCTGGTATTGTCAACGTCTTTGCCACGCCCCTACACCGCTGGCCGTCCCTGTCGCTGCATCAAAGTGCTCGATAGCAGCAGCTCAGAATTTATGGTTGGCAGCTTTTAGGCTTTGTTTTGCTGCTTATTATTGTTATTGGCACCAACAGTGACATATTACGAGCGCCTACTCCGCACGCTTGTCGAAGCTCATTTGCTGGCTGAAGCCGTGACAGCCACGACCCCTCCCGCTCCCCTCCCCGTAACGCCTTCACCTTCCCTAGTAGCTTGTATATATAGAGAGATTTTGGCCGTTGCGTACGCCGGATTATTAATATTAGAAAAAGGAAATATATTTTCTAGTGACCGGCTGCTGTTTTCGATTATTGTCCAGGCCAACACAAGAGTGTCCTGCGCCCCACTTTGGTCCTTTTTGCCGTAAATTGTTATTGACAACGGAAGCAGCAGTGCGGCACAAATTGGGCGTTGAATTTGTGGCTTGGTTTTTCGTTTAGCTGCCTTAGCTTTTCTTTTCTCTTCTTTTTTCTTTTTTCAATTTTTTTTGCTTTCTTTCATTCTGGGTTTCTGTCCGTCCATTTGTTGTGGTTATTATTATGGTTGATTTAGTGGCCACAAATTGAATGAATTGTCTTACTTAAGCGCAATAAGCAATATTCGATTTACACACACACACATATATATATATATATATTTATATATGTATATATATATATATATTGCAGTTATATACAAGTTTAAATTCAATAATGCCTAAGTGCGTGCTCAAATCAGATTAAAAGACGACGCCGGCAAGTGCGGAAATGACAGGGCCGGAATTGAATTAATTAATGCCAGTTGAGCAGCACGCAGAGGGTACAAATCTGAAGAGTAGTCAAGAAGTAGGGAACAGCCAGTTACCCAGCAAATAAAGTTGACAAATGCTGACAGCGGGCGACAGGGCGCACAAAATATTAAAATAAAGTTGTAATTAAACGCATCGCATAACTTGCGCAATGCGCGCACAAAGCACGAATTCAACCCAAGCTAAATTTTATCCTAAAGCGCTATATATAACTCACGTACATATACATATGTACTTGAGCAACAGTTGAATAGATGAAAATCACTCACAAGATGCCGCGAAACGAATGGGTTGTGTTTAAGTAGATGTGTGTGTGTGCGAGTGTATGTGTTAGTGTGTTGAAAAAATATGTGAATACCACATACACACGCAAATAACTTTGACAATTAGAAAATTAAAATTACACTGCGAGAAATGCTCGAGCACGAATGCACTGAAGCCTAGCATAAGTAAAAGAAATAAATTCTGAAATATCACGTTTTATTTTCTATATTTTTTACTGATTTAAATTGATTGAAAACGTCAATCAAGATTATTTAAGAATTGTTAAAATCCGGATGAATTTTAATGAAATTAAAATTAAAATATTTTTTTAAGCAAGCTTCAAGGCTTAGCATTGCAAACGGTGCCTCTTAAGGCATATGAATAATTTGGTGTGCATAGAAAACTGTTTCAATAGTTAGTTTAAACTTAGTTTAAATAGTTAGTTTAAATTGCACAAAAGCATAAAATGTCAATAATATAAAATTGATATGCAACTGAGATTAAATGCATATTTGGCAAAAAAAAAATTTTCAAAAAAATTAGAGCTGTTCCTAACAAATAAAATTTGCTCTATTATCGATAAAACTATTTTATATCAAAATATAATCAAACTATGCATTAAAATCGTATAGTGATGCGGAATGTAGCCTTCACATTGCTTGACTTAGCTCTCTTTCACATAGTATAACACCAGAGATCGTAGCCTTACACTACCGTTACTATTATTACATTGTGCAATGCTATAGTACTCTATCGAACTGACTGCGGCTATGTTTCTATTTCTCTCTCAGTTTTAAAGTCGTTAAAACAATGGATATTGTTCACAGCCAAGTTAAACTTACAGTTTGCTTAAGCGCTCTTAGACCACATTTATCTCTTGACTTTATGGCTAGCAAATTAGTTTATGACGAACTCAACTTTTAGAGAGTCTTACACACAATTGTTTGCAGTGTATAACCGAAAAATAAATAAATTTAACACAGCAACTGCGACACAATGGCAATAATTTTGTTGCCAGATAGACAGAGAGAGGGAGTAGTGGGAGACCAAGACAAAGAGAGAGAGACAGCTGGCAATTTGCAACCACTGTCGCCATCATTACGACCACCAGCGCCACTTACAGTGGAGCCTATCTTTGGGCGCCAGCTGTTTGGCACCGCAGACACCGAAAAACCAAAAACCCAAAATGAGAAATGCAGACGAAGGTGTGTTGCGGAGAGCGAGAGCAGAGGAGGGGGCCACACGCGCAAGCATATTAAAATATTTAATTACCATGTAAACTTACGACTTTTGTTTTTGTTATTGTTTTAATTGTGACAACAACTGTCATAATAATGAATATGATGATGTTTTGCGAGACAGCTAGGGGAGTTTGAGTGTGTGTTGTGTGTGGCCCTCACAAACGCAATATGCGTCGCTTTTTGGCCCGGAAAAGTATGCTACATGCGGCCAAAGTTTGAAATGGATGCCAGCCAAAGCTTTATTACATTTGCCAAACGTACGTGAGTGTGTGTGTGTGTGTGTGTGTGTTATACGACTGATGTGTTTGTGTGTGTGGGTTTTCGGCGGTTTTTCTTAGAATTGTGAAGTACTTTTGTCGCCTTGCATGTTATTTGAATTTTAATTGCAGTGCTCCTCTCATTGCACACATTGTCGTGCCTGGATTTCTTTCATTGTCCTCGTCTAACCAAATTGCTTGTCCTACTCGCACCAGCACACTCCTCTCTCTCTCTCCATTCTACCATATTTAATTAAAAATGCTTGTCTTCCGCTTCTTCTACTTCTACCACTTGTTCTGGTGTCTTTGGTGCATCCCAGGTGCTTGCTTCTGTTTGCTCATTGGAACTAATTAGTTTTATTTAGCCCCACTTATTGACTTGCTCGCCAAACATTTTCAATTGACATTGTCAGGACCGCACGCTACGTCCTTTCGTCCGTCGCCACCTCATTGTTCCACCTCCCCGTAGTCCGACTACTGTTTAGTATGCAGCACACAATACACATAAAACATTAATAAAGCTTGTTGTCCTTTTTGGCTGGCTGAGTTTGAGCTCGTGCTGCTCGTGTCCTGCCGCTTAGTAGAGGCCCTTGTCATTACCAAACATCATCCCCGAAGTCTGGCCCAGCATATGCTTAGCATAATTTTAGACCTATTCTCTGCCATGTAGCGTGAGCTTTGATTTCTGTGTCTGCCACACTTTAAACGCTTGACTTTCATCAATATTAACTTTCATCAATATTAACATAAAAGTTTTTATAAAAATATTATATAATAATGTCACATGTTTTCTATTTCGTATTACAGAAATGATTTAATAATTTAATTTCTACTTCAATGTGAACCTAAAGTATGTGCCTTTCCGACTCAGACACACCTTAGAGGGTGCTCAAAAGATCGTCACGCAAGTTAAAAACGTTTAAAGTTTTTTATTTTATTTTCCTTTTAAATTATGAAGCCAACTGGCCGTTGGCTGGACCTGGTGGACTGCTCGAACGTAGCTGATAGCGCTTGGCTCCGGGGCCACGGTTCATATCATAATTCAGTCATATAAAATTTGTCTAGCGTAAAATTAGAAATGCCGCAAAATACAACAGCGGCTAACAAGAGACCCAGCAGCAGAGGACTTTGTAATTAAAATTCGTGAGCATAAAAAAAATAAAATAAAATTACAACAACAAAACACACTAACCGAACAAGCAGAAGGAAATCACAGGCAGCCATTGATATGCTGATGAGCAAGCTGTTTTTTGCCTCTTCTCTACTCTCTGCTGAGGCTTGACATTCAAGTGACTGCGTGAGTGGCTCAGGAAGTTGGGAGTGGGGCACGTCTGCGTCTGTGTATACGTGAGTGTGAGTGTGAGTGTGAGCGAGAGTGCGTCACCAAGTTGTTTACATAAAAATTTAAAGGCAAACACTCGCTGATTTTTATGCTTATCAACACGGCGAAAATTGAAAATGAAGCTTGAGCAAAAGCTAAACATAAACGGAGTTGCCACAAGGCGTTGCACATTGGTGCAAACAAAAAACGGAGTTAGTGAAAGCTGTGTAAGTTGTATTAAAGGCATATGTAATACTTTTGGTAAGAAGTCATGATATAATATATATTATATTTTATATAAATATATTTAGACATCTTACTCTCTCTCCTTTTCTTTTTCCTGTTGTCTTTCTCTGTTTATTTTTTTGCAACTACATTGAAACTCTCTCTGTTACTTCCTTACTTTTGTCACGCATTCCCTTCCATTCATATTCACACACATATATATATATATATATAGATATAAATAGTCAATAAGTCCCGACTTACACATGCTGTACCTATATCAATTATTTGACTAAGACATTCGATTAGTTTTGTTTTGTCAGGCAAAAACTTGAAATGAAAAATCAATTGTAAAACAAACAAGGCTAAGCAAAACTCAATCTGATGACAACAATTTTTGTCTATCAACAAAATTGAAAATGCAGCCCCAGCTCCCAATTTGGAACCCGCCCGACACCCCCACGATGTGTAACCCATGTCAAGTTGGCATTTCTCAATCAGCTGCAGCCCACTGTGCGCCTTTTATTAAATTTCAGAACGCCAAATAAACAAATGTGTGTGTGTGTGTGGAAACATGTGTGTTGTGTGTGTGGCTGTAAGTGTGTATTAGTGTGCGTTGATTTTCAATCGATGCTGAGGCCGAATTTCCTTTTTCTTGTGGCAAGAAGAAAACTTGTTTGCCAACTTTGCGGTTTTTGAGGTTGACATGTTGGCTGCTGATGTGACCCAAACAAGTGGAGCAGCAGCTGATGCTTGATTATGATGATGGCTACTACCCCCGAAAATGGGGACAACAAAAGCGGGGTCAGTGCCGGGGCGGAGAGGCGTTCCAAGCAGGCTTAACAAATTGAGCAAACTTGACGTTACAAATTTTCACCAAAAAACCTGTCGAAAAGTTGCTTTTTTTCTTGTTAGACTAAGCCTTGTTGTGTGTGTTGCTTGAAAGTTAAAAGGAGTGTGAGGGTCGAGAACGACTAGGATATGCATTTCCTGCCAGGTAATTACCTGGTGATGGGCAACAAACAAGCCGCTGACTGCGAGCCGTCATCAATTCAAGCGGCGCTCTAATTAAAGATACGAATCAAAACATGCAAACGCCGTAAACGGACAACGAACTCCGCACACACACATACACACACAGCGTAGAGGTATGTGTGTGTGTGGGTCTAGTTGTTGAGTGCTAGCTGTAATTGATTTGCCGGCAGTTTGTCTTTCATTGTTGTAGCCTGTTTGCCTAGCTACAGAGCCGCCAGCGAATTTAATAAATATGAAAAACATCAAATTATTTCAAATGCTCCGCTGTTTGTCTGTTTGCCTGCCCCACTGTCCGCCCGCATGCCTCACTAACTGTCTGACTGTCTGACAAACGCTCGCCGCGCACGAGAAAATATGCTAGTGAATAGGTGGAGGTGCAGCGGGTAGCTGTGGTGGGTGTGGCACTGCATAATTTTGCAATTGCTCCACAACAAATCGCAGTTGATTGTTTTACGTTCCAGTACGTACATAACTGTAGTCCAGGGGGAGGGATTGCAGGACGAGGGGTTAGTTGGTTCCAAAAGAGCCTTAAAATATGCAACGAAACTTTGCTCAAAGCATAAAATCAACTCGCAGCACAGCAATGCAATGCCACTTGCCACTGGCAAAGGAGCTGCTGCTGCTCCTGCTGCTTCCAGCACTGCTGCAACGAGCGAGGCAAATATAAAATCACAGCAACAACAACTGAAACGGAAATGCAAGGCATTCTTATGCATATCCTCTAAACAACTGCACACAGCCATACACAGACAGAGCCAAGCAAACAGCTAGCAAAATATAGGATAGCTAGTGCCAGCGCTTCAGCTGAGCAGGGAAGACACGCAGATACTCTAGATTAATGATACTTGGCGATACTCAGAGACAACTCAAGAAAATGCTATAAAATACCCGAAAACAAATTCAAATCGATATTTATTAATATTTTTAAATTATGATTGAAAAAGAATTGAATTCTTCTTTTTAAAAAAAATATTAAATATACAAAACAATGAGGATTCTCTAAGATCTACTCATGCATCGATGCAGTACATCATTAATATATCGACTATATAACAGCTATTTATAAAATTCTTTAGCTGCTGGTTGGACACATCTGGTATACCCCAAATTACCGATTGGTAATATGTACAGGGTATAGCAACAACATCAAGAACAACAGCAGCAGCAACTGGCAGTTAGAGCTTCTTGACTCGCATTCAGAACTCTCCTTGTTTGGGGAATTGTGTTGCTTCTGCTCCTCGCAAAGCTGGAATTTTTTCATACGCAAATTAAATCTACATCCCGTAGCGCTTGGTCTCAGCTATGTGCCACGCCCACACCAGCAAACAGACAGAGCCAGTGGTAGAGGCAATGGCAGTCGCATGCCTTAACAAATATTCATTACATAATAATAAACTAAACTCAACGAAAAGTGCGGCGGCACAGCCAAAATCAAATTGCACATAAAAACAGAGAATGCTGGCAATGCGTGGCATGCCCAACAGACTGTCGGGCAGGAGCCCAATATATTTTATTTTTATGCACGCGTATGTGTGTGGGTAATTGTGTTTGTGTTTGTGGCAAATCAATGACATGTAAAAACTCTAATTAAACGCACGTTTCTGGCGCGCTATACTTCCGCAAATAGCAAGCAGTCCATAAAAAAGGAAACATAAACATAAATACAACCCTAACAGGGAAAGAGAAGGCGAAAAGGTGTGGGAGGGTAAGAGAGATAGCATACTTGTCCCAATATAATTGGTTTGCCTGGGAAATAAACGTAATTGAAGGGCTCCTGGCATATGATATATGGCCAAAGACCAAATAAATTTCTCTGCTCATAGAATCAAAGCGAAACTATAATTGATTAAAGTCAAGTTATTTATAAGGAGCAATAACTGCTCATTTAAAGATTGAAAGCATTGAAAGTCTCCAAGGCTTATCTGCAAATTTCATGAGTTATGAAGTCGATATATTCTGTTCTGATGAAAAATTCTTGACAAACATCAAGACAAGCAGCAAATTCTTTCTTTCTTATATCTGATAAAATACTTACTAATGTATAAAAATATATAATATATAAATAACTATATAAGACAAACGAAATTTATGTTCAATTCGCCAACTTCTTTTAGCAATTATTATTAGTTAATATTGTTATTAGTTAATATTTCACAGATTTAGCTTTTTTTGACTAACCGACTAAGGAAATTAATATTTTTGACAGCTATACATAAATATCAACCTCATCCTTTTGTTCTGACCAATTTTCATGGATATTATTAACTGAACCCTTTAGTTAGTTCCCATAGCACCACAAAATGAACGCCATATTTATCATCATTAACTGTGTACTGGCCTCAGCCCTGACAAAAATTCCATTTGCATAGTTCGCCTAATACCCTAACAAAACAACAACAAATGAGGGGCACATACAACCCATTAACCACAACAACTCAGTTGGCTGTGTATGTGTGTGTATTGTTTGTCGCGTAGCCAACTTAACTGGCTGACTAACTGGCCGACAGTTAGCCCTTTAGCTGGAAGCTCCTACTCTCCCTTCTACGCCCATGGCAGACCAAACCCATAATACAAATTATATTGCTTTCGTATTTATGGCATGTGTTTCATTTCATTTTTTCTTTAACAGCTTTTTAACATGTAAATTCGATTTTGGTACGTACTGCCACACACTCTCGAACACACACACACCTTAATTAAATTTCTAATTATTGTAATTAACCACATTAATATGACCTCATGCGCACCCTAATTTGCTAAAATTCCTAGCCAAACACCCGCCCTGCTTCCCAACGTCGCGGCGTAAAATTGTGTAGAAAATTGTCGGTAAACATTTTTACAGTTTATTTGCAAAGCGTGGAGACCGCGACGCAGACGACGCCCCATCAGCTCCAGCCCCCCTCCCCTGCTTATGCTCCCCTGACCTACACGCCCCTGCCTCACTCGCAGCACTACGTCCTGACTGCCCAGTGGTTGGCGGCTTTAGCTATATGTGGTCGCTGCTTGTTGCCTTTTATTATATGACCTCGGCATTGTTCGTGATATAATACCCTATAAAGTTGAAGGCATAGGGTCTGCTCAGCTTATATCCAGCTAGTGTTCCAAAATATAGAGTTCTTGCAGCACCAGATGGTTATAGCTTCTAGTTGTAAACTAGTTGATGTTTTAATAGAGTCCCGTTATTTTCTTAAATTCAAGAAGTTTAAGACTGGCATTTCCCATTATCTTTGGTATATAACTTATATATTTCTGTAAACTTTACTCCGGTTTCTTTACTTCCTTACTACACGGTTTCTAGTTAGCCTGCATTTTGAGCTTCACCTTGATTTTGCAGGATATCTACCTGTGCTGCATTTTGAGTGTTCACATTCTAACTTATTTCTGATTGTTGTTCGGCTGTTCGTTGTTGGCCAGCGGTTGGCCTTAATGAGGTCATGTGTGTGTGTGTGTGTGTGTTGGTTGTGCGACGCTGGTGATTATGATGCCATGAAATTAACATTTAATTTGAGCTGAACCGGCGCGCCATCTAGCGGCGGCGTCGCCAACTGCTCTGCGAGCGTGTGCATGCTTATATGTATTTGTGCTTTCGGCTAATTTATGCCGCAGTCTCTCTCTGTCTCTCTATCGCCTCTCGGCCCATAGACGTCTGAATGTGGCATCATTAGAGGCAACTTTGTGGCCCGGACGCGCGCCATTGGACAATGGCATGTAATTTATGTTTGTCTTAGCAGCTGGCTTGTGTGAATTGCTGTTGCCATCGCCGCACCACCACCAAAGTGCACCACCTAGATCTAGCTGGGCAACAAGTATGGCCACCAACCAGTTAAAAGTTTTGCGGCTAAAAGTTTTGCTTGTCTGCGTTTAAGCAGCGACCAGACCAAAAACCAGATCCCACGGCCAAGTTGTCCAAAAAAAAGAAGAAAAAAACAAATTTCTACAGTCTTCCTACCTCTCGCTCTTCTCTCTGTCTATCTCTATCTCTGGGGATTTTTGCAGGCTGGCAAAAGTTTTCTTGGCTTATCAATGACTTGCTCCGCAGAAAAAAAAACTGCGGCCAGTAAAAATTATTGAAAATAAAAAACAAATTCGGACATTAGCAAAAATCGTGCATTTGTCAGCAACAAAAGTCTGCGTTGAGAAATTTCTAGCGATTCGACGACTTTTCCTTTTTTTTGCTTTACGTATTCGCACTCGCTTTCGCATTCGCATTCGTCGTGCCTTACATTTCATTTCATAATATGGCCGTCATTATTTATTAATGAGGCTTAAGCAGCGTCTAACATTTCAAAGCTTTGCCAGCCGCCGCCTAGGACTGCCCTCCCATCGACCGAAGCAAGCAAAGGGAGTTGGGGTTTGGGTAAAAGTACAAAATAATAAAAATGTGCCCGCATTAAATATTAATTTCCTTTTGGACTGATAAGTGCGCAGCTATGAGCTCGAGCGGAAAAGTCGCGAAAACTGTAAGAGTAAAGCTTTATAATTTTGAGATCAACCGCGTTTGATTAATGTAAAATGAAATGAATAAGAAATACGATATTAATGTAGATTAAAGTCAATAAAGCAGCTAAAAAGCCCCTGAATAGTATATATGCATAGCTTAAAGATCAAATTATTTATTAGAAAGCGTTTGGCTAGTCAAAAACATTTTCTAAAAAACTCATGAAAAACGGCTAAATAGGAAAACAACATAAACCTTTAAAAGCGTAATTTCAGCTAAGGTTGCTCTTCAGAATTATAACTAATCTAATGTATATACTTTATCTTAGCTGAGTTCTCTAAATGTCAATGTTATTATAATTATAATTTCACTGTATACAAAATTAGCATATTAGCATCTGTGATATATTGAGTTATCAAATTACATTTATGGTATTAAATTATATTGAAAATTACAGAAATAGTAGAAGGGTGATTATGTTTCATCTATATCTATATTTGCACCGTAAGCTATAAAGATCCACTGAAATGCATAAGGTATTATCTCTTCGCTAAGTAAACATTTCCGTTAACACTCTACGGTTCAGCACACTTTAAGCAGAACCATTTGTAGAATCCCTTTTTCCGTCATTGACCCAAAACAACAGAAAATGGTGTCAAGCACATTGCAAAAAAAGGGGGAAAACGGAAAGAGTATAGAATAAGCAGTCGAAAAACGACAGACAAATTCCATGAACAAAATGAAATGTCAACAGTAAATTTACCTAACACTTTTGGCTATTGTCATTTGCTGTTGTTGTTGGTTGCTTGGTTGTTTGGTTGTTTGGCTGTTGGTTTTCGGGCTGATTATTTTCTTTTCTAATGCACCGAAAGCTCATTTTTCTTATTTCGGGTAAAAATTTTCTTAATGGGATTTACAAAAAAAAAAAATAAATAAAATGTCTATGCCCAGCCCAGCGGCCCGAATTGGGTTCTGTGTGTAAAATGGCGCATAAATATGTTGAAAATGGACTTGAGAATTTATTTACATAAAAAAGGATTTTACAAATGGAGCAGGACGTAACAAATATAAATATACAGAGATTTGTAGCTGTTGCTGTTGTTGTTGTTGTTGGTGTCTTTTGTCATTATTATAAGCGGCTGAACGATCCCTTTTTTCCTCTGCTACTTGAAAGCCAAAGTTGCCTTGGTGACAGCTAGTGAGGAGATATTGATAAAGAGGGGGTCAGAGTCGGGTTCTTTTTATTGAGAGCTCTATATCTGTTACACACATTGGGCCGGGCCAATGACCATAAATCTGTAGACAACCAACATAAGGGGAAGAGAAAAAATTTGGTTACCCCTCCAAGCACATATATATGTATATATATATATCTCTATATAAGAACAGTTGCTGACACTCAATTGAAATGCTACTCAGTTTTGCGCAAAGTTCATTTAAAATCGTTGTCAAGGGTTGTCGCAGAGGGTGAGACCGAAAAGGTAAAGAGGGGGCAACGCAGAGACAAAGTCGCGCGCACTAAGCAGCAAATCCTTTCATCCGATTTAAGTAAATGCAAACAAAATAAGTAAATAGCAAGAAGCAACAAACCAGCCCCTACTCTGCCGTCCCCTTGGAGCTTAGCGCCTCGCAGGCGAGCCTTCAGGCATTCCCCCGATGCCCCCGCCTTGACAGCAGCTCTCGACAGACACTTGGGCGAGGAGCTTGTTAAAACTTTAAGTCCGTTTTACTTAACTTGGCTCCTTTAGCTGACAGTTGTAACTGTTTCTGCTTTGCTATACTCTCTCTCCCTCTCTCTCTCTCTTCCATTCCTGGTATCATTCTCTCTTTAAGTTAAGTTAATTTTTAACTGCTTTGTTTTAAGGCCTTTAACTATTTAACACATTTAACTCTCGTTCTATGCGCTCTAATATTTTATTTTATTTTTTTTTTTGTATTTTATTTCTGCCAGTGACAGCGTCTCTAATTGACTTGCTTTGTTTCCATGCCCAGCTATCTGTCGCTGTCTCACTTTTGCTGTCTCTTTTGCTCTTGGGGAAGGCCCTTGTAATTAGTCAGCTCGCTTAGGCACTTTTGCTATTGACACTTGGCCAAAACGTCAAGATTGAAGTTTGGTTTTTTAATGAACAGTTCGTTTTTTAATTAACCCGATTCGGGTTATTGACGGGAATAGCATTTGCTAGTGGGCAACGCCACTTAAAAGGGGAGTTCTGATTTGAGGGTTGCGTATCAAACCGACAAATTTGTTTTGGCAGCTTTTTAATTGGAATTATTGTAAGAAAATGTTTTATAAAAAAGTAAACATATTTATTAAAAACAACCAGATCATTTTCATATATAAAACTATCAGATACTAAACAAATTTCATATAATTTTATAAGATTTTAAAAACTTAAATGAGCAATTTCAGGAAAGCCAAAAATGTTTTAATATTATGTCAAAGATCCACAAGCAACTAAAATATAAAGTATAAGATATCTAAGTCAACATTAATTAGTTTGAATGACATGTTTTAAGATGTATTTCCGTCCTCTCTTTTGACCTACAACTGCAATTGTTTTCAACTCAAATAAGGTCCGACTAATTGAAAGACAAATTGACAGCAGCTGAAATGCACACACACACACACACACACACACATGCACATGCACATGCACACACACTTAGCCACAATAATGAGTGAACTCAAAAGTCTCTGCAAAGAGCTCTCGAAATGGCCGTATTAAATGCTTAAAGCTACCCCGAAATGTAGGGAACTACGACTCGGCTCAAATCCCACTCACACTTGAAAAGCAAATATATATAGGCAGGAAGAGAAGGAGCAGGAAATTCGCCATACTGTGCGATATTTTGCGTAGCTCGGCATAATTTCAAATTAGTGCACTCAATGGCAAATGGTTTTCAGGTTTTGCAGGTTTTCAGGTGTATGGCAGCTTTTCAGGTTTTCTAGTTTTCCACAGTTTTGCAGGTTTTGCTGCATTTCAGCCGGCATATATTTACATAGTCGACGCACGCTCTCGGCCAAATTGAAAAAATGCCTCAAAATGAAGAGAGCGAGATTTTGAGGGGGATGGGAAGGCGTGGCACAACTGTTCCTCTGACTGCGAGTGTATGTAGAACCGAAAACCCCATAACATCAATTTCTGCAAATGCAGCTCAAAACAATTCGAAATACGGCATTCGAATGATATTCTTTACTGCACTGATGCGACAGCGGGATGCCCTCGAGCTGATATAAGTTGAGTCTTGGTCATGAGACTTAACACATGCATCACTAATGTGCAAAGTAGGGCCTGAGCTCTTGGAATGCGATTCGGCAAGTCAACTAGTTGTCCAAAACTCCCCGTTCAAGCTACAGCTACAGGGTATAGCGATACCAAAACGCAGCCAGTTGTTGGTGTTGCAGCTGCTGCATGCAACTGAATGCGTATTTTGCGGCTTAACAGCAACTGCAACGGTCAGCAGGTGGGAGGCGACCGTCTGCCCGGCTTTGAGCAGCGAGCAGCGAGCAGCGAGCAACGAGCAACGAGCTTTAAAGTGCTGTATAAGCTGAGGCGCATATATGCCACGCTGCATAATGGACAAAAATGATCCAAAAAACTGAAAGAAGAAAACAAAACACACACAAGAAAAGGCGAAAAGGAAAAATATATGTGAAATTGCTTTGACATTTTAACATTGTAGTAGCAAGTTGCGGCGCCTGGCCGTCAACTTTGTTGTTGCTGCTGCCTGCCCCTGAAATGGCGAGGGCGTAAAATTGCCGTAACATGACAGCGAACAACTTTTGGCGAAGGTAACTCAAAACGCGCTGCGAACACGCAAGCTAGCCCCACACCATCCGAACCACCCGGGCATAGCCGAAAAAATTGACCCACTAAACCGCCAACACTCCCAACGCCGAAACCCACTCGGGCGAACTGAAAATAATTTTCAAAGTATTTGCCTAATGTACTCGCAGCTTGGCTGCTCGCTTGTTGGTGTTGACTTAGACATGCACAAACACACCTACAGCTACACCCACACACACACACACACACACACACACTCAAGGTTAGGGTGTGTGTGGGACACGTTTATCAGTGCGCGCTAGTAGAAAGTTTTTCATAATGTGTGGAAAGAACTTGTGCTAGCCAAAAAAAAGAAGAAAGAAAAAAGAAAAGAAAAACTGTCAACTTGACACAGGCGGTGTCCTTTTCTTTCCTGGTTGCCCTATAACAGACAGGCACATAGGGCATGTCCACTATGTTGGTAAGCTTAACAAGTCTAACATTAATGCACAAAAAAAGAAACTGTGAGTAAATTAGCTATAAACAGATTCGTATATCCCATTATATTATTATAATTTCCAATATCTTTATGTTTTAAATACCAAATGAGAATACTCAAATCACAATGCCTTAGCAAGCTTGTCACATTAGCACACATAAAACTTCACAGCTTCTTATAAAGAAAGTTAATATAATGAAATCTAGCTTGATTCATAGATTATCCACTCTAATGTGTTCCTTTTATGGCACCTGTTTTTTCTTTCTTTCTGTTTTTATCTTTACTCTGTTCTCTTTATTTCTTGTTTCTTCTATACTGATCCATTCCTTGCTCTGCCCTTTTTGTTGCCTCATCTCAGCATGCATACAAAATACTTCCACTATTTTTATAATTCCCAACTGCTTTTATCTGTCGACAGCTCAAGTAGCACATAGTAGGCAACTTCGTCTGTTAGAGAGCATTAAGTATTCGTTATTGTAGACAATTTGCCAGGTCATATTTCTTGTTGTTCTCATTCTTTTCCTTTTTGTTGTATGTGTCTTCTTCGTACTTGCAGCTTTCCTTCGCCCTGCCTACATTATTTATGCATTTTTCTTTTGGCTGCTGCTGCTGCTGCTGCTGCTGTTGGCTTTTAATAGTTGTGTCTGCGGCAATGTGCGAGTATGTGCAGCGGTGTGAGAGTGTGTGAATGTGTGTGAGTGTGTGCGTGTGCGCGTGTTTACCACATTGAAAAGTTTTCTTTGCAAAGTGCTTGGTACATGCGAGCGCGCAAATATGCCAAAAAATATGCTACACAAAAATCGCTCAAGTGCAAAGTTTTAACAATTGGAAAGTTTGCATCCTGGGCGCAGTCTGTCGAAGCAAAACCAGAAGCTGAGGTGGCAGCTCCCACAGCTCCAATCCACAAGCAACCTCCGCTGTCCCCAACCAAGCTACGCCCCATCTTCATTCAAGTACTTAGTTAGAGCGTCAAACGCAAAATGCAAACCAGAGCACGAAAGCTGGGAGCAGGGGATCAACGTGTGCTTTAAGTGCTGGTCACATGACTGCAAAGTGCAGCTGACAAAAAATAAACTTGTCCTCAATTTGAAAGTGAATGGCTGTTGGTGTGAGTGTGTGTGTGGTAAGTGATGTGCAACGTTCGACAACAAGTGAAATATGAAGTTGAGCAAAATAAATAAATATACAAACACATTCATATCAATATATATAGATATATATTGATAGCATTAAGATTGTGTAAGCAGTTTATTAGTTGAAAGTAAACAGCAAATGCTTAAGAAACTCTTAAGTTGCATTTTAAGCGGAAAATTTAGACAAGAACATATAATTTATAAATTGATAATCAATTAATTCATTTATTGCCGCATAAAAATAATAAATAATGCATTAAATTTGATCGAAAGCAAGACAAATATGAACATTTTAGCATATTTATTTAGGCTAAGTTAAGTTAGCTTTAGGACAGCTGTGAAATAACCTAAAGTTACTAAGTAATTAATAAGTAAACAACAAAAATAGGAGCACACAAATTACTTTCAGTTGAAGACTTACAATAAAATTCTCTCAATATGCAAAATATTGAGCTATGTTAAATCTCATTTCTTTAAGCTGCACTTTAAGTTTTCACATTAAATAACAAACTCTTGTGCTTCTATTTAGTCTAAGTAATGGAAATAAAGGAAATAATTCCATTGAATAGAAACTATTTTAGGAATTGCATAGCCTTTTCAATTAATTCCTTGATTGAGTTTATCTTCGAATTCTTTCCTCACTATCTTCTGCTCTCTATTCCTGGCTCTATCAAAGGTTGTTTTATTGCCAGCCAAAGAAAGCTGAAATTCACTTCAAAGTGCTTGCAACGAATAACTCAAGTAAAATAAATATAAATGCATATTGGCTTTAAGCAGTTGACTCGCCTGGCGCAAGGCTCGAGATGCAGCCAAAGCAAATATGCAAGCAAAGATATATTAAATGTAGTTAGAAAGGTACAGAAAACAAGGGACACGGAGTGGGAAAGTGTAGTAAAAGCAAACTTTTGCCTTGCAAGTGGCAAAGTGGCGCCACCTGGCGACCCAATGAGGTGTGAAGATGAACAGTCGCATGTATCTAAAGGCGTTATTGTTGCACACACACACACACGCACACCTAAGCACATATAAGGCAAAAAGCAAATCAAATGCGCTACAATCTGTGTGTGTGTGAGTGTTTCGAGTGTGTTTCGAGTGTTTTTGTGGTCGTTTCTTCGCCTAGCAGCTGCTTTCCCCTCCTCTAACACCTTCAACACCGCCCACTTTCTGCCTCTGTCGACTGCCTGTTGCCTGGCTGGTCTACACCTTTGTGGAAATCCAACAATGTCAACTATGCAACACAAAAGCGACAATGCCGTCGCTTTGTCTGACTGCTAAAGTGCTGAGAGGGAGCGGAGGGGCACGGGCAGCGACTGCGGCTCTTGTTGCTGCTGTTGCAGTTGCTTTTTGCTTTTTTTCATTTGCTGTTTTCTTTCCTTTTTCTTTTTTATTTTTTTTTTGTGTGCCATACAAAAATAGCTCACTTTGCGGACGGTATTTCTCATTCTGTCTCGTTTCACGCTATTCTGTTGGTGTGGTAGCTACTCCGCCAGCAGCTCCCCTCTTCCCAAGCTTCGTTTCATGTTGCTTTTTTATGCCCGCAATTTGCATTGCCCGCTTTGTCGACGTCTTTTGCACTTTTGCTTTTTCTGCAGCTCAAGTTGAGAGAAAAAATAATGAAAATAAAGCAAAAATAACACATACACAAAAATAATGACATTAAAATGCGCATTATATTAAAACCCGATGCCCGATTTGCTGCTAGCCATGCCCTTAGAGGGAGCTTGATGGGCGTGCGGGGGCAGGCAGCACGTGCCGCTTGAACCTTAACCCCTTGGCGTGTGCTCTCCACACGACATGCAAACGGAAACGAACAACAACCAACAACCAGCTACAACAACGACGCGTCTGTCGACTGGCAAACTACTTCAGTTTTATGAGGCTACCCGCTGCTAGGCTCACCAGCTCACCAGCTCGCCCACCGCCCCTCTTCTCAGCCATCAATTGACAATTATGAGGCCACGCCCATTGCCGTGCTCATAAATTTTGTAATTATTCCCCTGCGTGCTCCACAAAACAACAACACAGCCACACGAAGTAGAAGAAAAGCGAACACACACGCATCATGCAAAGGACCACAGGCTGAGCAAGACAAAGAGTGAGCGAGACAGAAACGGGAGGCTTTGGAAATTTTTGGAAATAAGCATATGGTTTATATGGATAATGGCATATGTGAGATATGCCATGTGGCGTGATGAAAGTAAAAACAATCTAAGGAGTTCATCTTTTTGAATAGAATTTTATTGGGAGCTAAAGAACATGAAAAGAAGGCGGACTCCATTTCAGATATTAATAGACATATGGATGATTCTTTGAAAGAGTTAGTTGGAATTTATAGAGAGTTCTATTCATAACAAACAATTAGAACTTTTCAAAACTTTAACAATTGAGCCACTCAATCAGTATTCACTTTCACAAAATATTAAATGAAATGCCTTGACCAACAGCCGCTCCCTACCAATACCTTAAAACTGAAATAAGAATTATGTACAACTCTGTACAATTGCGGTCCCTAAAAAAAAGGGAAACCACGCCCGTTAGCCTCTGCCAGCAAAGGAAATTAAATGAAGTTTATTGTCACGCACACGTCTAAAAAGACGAACGAAAAGGAGAAATTTGTGTCTGGCCTGTTCGTAAGGGAATGCAATTAAAATTTCATGTACTTATTGCTGCCTGCGCACCTTAATTGATTAATACAAGAATCCCCCCGCCTTATCAAAAATATAAAAATAAAAGCGAATTTTGTGGCAAAAGGGCCAAACAAATTAATTAAAAAATGCGCTGTCTGCCTTTTAGGCGGCCGTCTTTGGCTAGGGCCGTCTTAACCATAACGCCGCTCTGCCCGCTAACCAAAAAATAAATAAATTGTACTTAAAGGGGCTTCCGAGTCGCCGCAGAGCAGTGCAGCCATAAACATTAATTAAAACTTTTGACCCTTGCACGGGGCAGGGGCAGAGGCAGCACAGACGGAGGCACAGATGGAGGCAGCTGCTGAAGGGCTGCTCATCAGCTGCAATATTCATGTGCAGGCCAGCAACAAGAACAACCTACAAACTAGTACAATAAAATGCACTCCAAATTTCTGCCTCAACTAAGAGAGAGTGGCTAGAGGGGCATAGCAAGGAGGCACGGGCTCGGGAGCTGGCTGTACGCTAAACGGCGGCCTGTGCGGCCTCAATGGCCTTATTTGCACGTACCGCTCGAAAAATTACGAGTTAAGCACTTTTTGCCCACGGCACAACACCAACACTCGCACGCACACACACACACACATGCATGCACATGTGAGTCATGAATCATTTAGCACTCACACATACAGCGAAACAGAGGCTAGTTCGTACGCGAGCCACAAACTTTTCGCTTTTCAAATGAAAACCTGTGCGAGCATTTCCCACTGTGCCCTGTAAAACGGTGAAAGGGCATGCAAAAGTCTACAAATTGATGAGTTGCACGAAGGAGAACTCTGATTACACTAGACAAATTAGTTCTTTAATTATATTTAATATAATTATTCTACCCTTAAATCAAAGAAACCATATTAAACAGATCTTTATTAAAGTCTACTCGTTGTGAATCAACAACTCATAAAATGATATCGTATAGAGAGTACAGGGCAGTTGGTTATATAGTTAAATGTTACCAATAACTTATCGTTTAATCTTTAATTAGTCTTTTGCATACTTTTAAGTATAAATAAATTACAGGGTATTTCTCTAGTTCATGCGCTTTTACAGTCACATTTTTTAGCACTTATTTTTTGGTGGCCATTGTCGAAATTTGTTCGCTACAAGCAAAATATGACACGGACATATGCCGGGCTGCCCAACACTTCGTGTGTGTGTGTGTGTCTGGTGTGTGTGTGTGTGTAGATGAGAGTGTATTGTGCGTGTGTGTGTCAGTATGGGAATGTGGCATACTTTTTGGGCGTCAGCTCGGTTAGATGGAAACAAACAAATAGACAAAAGTGGCAGAAAGAGAAATACACACACACACACACACAGGCACACTAATGCACACTCAGTTGAGCGGCGAAGGAAACTCAATTGAAGAGAAGCCCCGGCGAACCAGCGAAGCATTAAATTAACATTTTTTCTAATTAAACTGGCAGCCACTTGTACAAAAAAGGAAAAAAACTTAAATAAAAATAAATGCAGCACAATGCCTTGCCACAATTTGTGGCACTTAAAAGTGAAGCAGCAAAGATTTGCATAATGTCATTTCGTCTGCAGAAGCATTCGGGTTAGATAACTGAGAGTTAAAGCGTTTTGAGATTTCAGCAGCATATTTAAGTGTCTCAGCAATAAAAAGAGTTGCAAAACTCAAATGAACTGATTTAAAAATGAAGCCTAAGAATCTTATGCTTGAGTGTTAAATTTATCAATTGATATATTTCCACATAGGCTTATTGATAGGGTCTCTGCATTACTTAGTAGTGTAACAGAGATAGAAGTTGGAAAGATTTTGAAGTGAAACTGAAGCTATAGCAATATATTTATTTATACATATATTTATAGCCATATAAAGCTCAAGTTGACTATAGCAACATATGGAAATGTCAAACAATTTAGATAATAGATCGGTCAATGGTGAACTACCAAGAGTCGAGACGAAATAGAGCTTTTTTAATGCCCATTTCTCATTTGAGCAAACTCAATGCTTGTTTCTATGCTGATTGCCCCCAGCCTTGAAGACAGTTAGGCAAATGGGGCGAGCGAATGCGAATGCGTTTTATTAATGCCATCATATCATTAGATCAGCAAACATGCCCATATAAGAAGTACTTGAACACGCTCTTAACTGCCCCCGCTCAAATGCTCAGCAATAATAATGCTTTGGCATTTATCACACTTTTTTTGTTATATTTTATTTATTTTTGTTTTTTTTTTTTTTTTTGTTTTGTTGCCTCTTTGTGGCAAAGTGACCAAGCAAAGTGGCTCTAAAATTTCAGTGGCAAACAACGAGAGCAGAAAGGAAAAAAAGCAAAAACGCAGATAAATAAATGTGGCAACAACAACAACAGCAGCAACAATAAAGAGCAAAGCCCCATAAATCTAAATAACAAATTTTTACGAGAAACGAGACCATAAATAAGATGTTACTGCGAGACAGGCCTAGCCAGCAAATAATAGTGGAAACAGCCCGCATTCCCAGTGCCCATTTTAGCCGCCTCTCCCTGTAGCCTCTCCGGCTGCTTCGCTCCGTGTCTCGCTGGCTTCAATTCCTGAGAGTTCTGTTAATTTAATATTATTACTTTTCATTACAACTGGCCCTTCTATCTCTGCGAGTGTGTCGTCTCTTTTTTCTGATGGGCTACAGCAAAAAGCTGTTAGTTTTCTTCTTTTTTGTTGTGGCTATTTTTGTTGTTGTTGTTGTTGCTCCATTTCCATTCAGGAGAGGTCCCAAATGTCAACACATTAATGTCGCAGGACCTGGGCGCCGAGGCCAGGGTCATATAAATCAACATTTATCTGCAGCATCTGCAGCCATCGCCGACAATTGAAAATGACAGGCGTAGCCAAACGCAACGACCGCATAAATAAATACTTTCATCTCTTATTTTTCGCTAATTACGTAACGCCCCATCAAAAAAATATATATATATCTTTTAATATTCGCATAATTACCCCAAAAGTTGGCTACATCATAAAGCACTCTATAGATGCTTGCTCAACGCCTAAAAGGGCAATGGAATTTCCAAGTGGTAAGTGCGAAATTAAGCGAGTTGTCAAATCAAGTTAAGAAAGGTAAAGTTAAAGAAATTTATTTCAGGCTTGGCAAAGTTTTGACAGCTCGAAGATGCTACGCTTTTGACTGACATTTTAAGAGATCGACGGCTTAACAAAGCAAGTCATTTTAATATTATTATAATATTATTTTCAGCTAATTTTACGCCTCAACTGATTATAGGCAAAACTCACTTAAAGAGAGCACCAAAGTCAGAATAGCAAATGTTGCTAAATTTGTACTGCATTAAAGCTAAGCGCTGGAACACGTAGCTAAAGCCACACTTATATATACACATGTATATATATATATATATATTTCTTTATTCATGTATCTATTTTTATTTGGAATAAGAGCTGTTGTTCTTTGGCCTCACCTTTCGCACGGCTGCTTCATTGCATGAGGCTAATAAACAAGCTGCAGGACATTGCACAAAAACGAATGCGAAATGGCTGCAGGAGTTGCAGCAGCAGCAGCAGCAGCAGCAACAAAGGCAAATGTTGCACATCCTGTTGGCCAGAGGACTTTTTGTTGTACAGTTTTGTCGCACCTCTTTTTTTTCACATGTGTGTGTGTGTGTGTCGTGCTCGTATGAACCATTAAATTGAAATTTATGCGGCACTTTGCCGCGTGAAATGTTTGTACAACTCGTTGCGGGCTGCGGCTTTTCAGCAGGACATGCTCCGCTCCCTTTTCCCTTCGCCCTCCTCTGTCACTTGTGCCCTTGTCTCTCTCGTATCTATATTGCAGCGGCCCTGGGCGTTGACAGAGCGACAAACCGTTAGACAACAACATTTGTCGACTGCAAACAAGGAGGCAAAGAGGCAAGGGGTAGGGCTCAGGGCGCGGGGAGCGGCGAGCGAGACGTTGTTTCAAAACATATGCAAAACTGTTTGCTGTTTGCCGTGTGTATTGCATGTAAATGGTTCTTCGAGAGAAGTTTCCCCGCTCTCGTCTGGCTTGAAAACCATGCCACGCCTCCTTTTTTAGGAACACACACGGAAACGCTTGCCGGCTAATTTGTCGTTTGTTTGAAATTATGACACAAAAGCGGCTCAACGCCTGCCACTTGTCTGGCTTTAGCTCCTTCCTCGCCTCAGCCCGCAAGCTCTAGTGTACAGTGGGCCACGCAGCACAAATATCAGCCACATATTTTTGGTAAGTTTTTTTCGCTTTGTTTTTTCTGCAACAAGTTTTAATTAATTTGCCGCAGCTCCAGCCCAATCTCGACAGCAGCCCCGCAATAATTCTGCCTCGCCCCTCTCGCACCCTCTCTCTATCGCTCTCCCTGTTGCTCCCTCATTCTAGTACTCAGTGATGAGCGGGACGCACAAAAAGTTGATGCTACGATAATTTGAAAAGTTTTCGCTTAGACAGCGACAGCGAAGTAGGTAGAAAATATCCCCTCTGGCAAATCCATGCACCCTCCTCCATTCCGACTCCATCTCCCTCTCTCTCACTCTTTCGCGGTCTCACTCTAGCCTCAATGAGAAACCGAGAAACTGGCAACTGGCAAACTATATGAATACGACATGCTATATTAAGCCTCAAATAAATGCAGCGCCATAATTAACATATAGCAAAAGTTTTGCTACACTCTAAGCCATAAGCTGCCGAAAAACTAGTACAAACCACGCCTTCGCCCGCCCTCTTTTCACCACCCTCAACCAAATAGCATTCGCGCTGACTGATGAAATATGACTTCACAAAACTAGTTTCTCTCCGTGTAGGGGTGGGGAAAAGCAATTTGAAATTTACAACTTTCGCCTGATTGAGCCAAAAAGCAAAAGAGAGCGAACTAGAGGCAAAGGTATAAGGCAGTTAGGTATTTGATAAGAAGATACACCTAGTTTCAATCATCAATTATGTGCCAAAGCATAAGTTTCACTTTAAGTGACAATATAAACTATGGGATCATAAGCCTAAAACAAAACTTTTGGGTTAAATATTATCAGACAGGGCTCAGCATACAATTTTATAAGTTATATGTAATAGATGGCGAAGATCTTGGTCTATTCAATCTGAAGGTATCCCTAGCAAGATATAGTTATAGATATATGATACATATATAGATATATATATAAGATATGCTCTAACATTCGATAACCTGCTATTAACACGTATCGATACTAGTCTATTTATAAAGAAACCTGCTCTGAATTAAAGAAAATCAAATATAAAACAAATATCTTACAAAGTAAAGTATAGATATAACTATATATTTTAGTTTTGTTCAAAGCTGAAAACAGATATGATTATTATTTAAAGTCGATATTTATCGATAATGATGTCGATAACTAGGCTGAATATGTTTCAGTAAATACGTATTTCATACTTAAAGTAGGATCTACAAATATATCAAGTGATTAATCTAATGACTTAAAAGTATTTAAAATTTTATTTAAAAAATTTTAATTTTTGAACTTGCTATATTGATTAATTCTATATTGATTAATTTCAAAATAATTAACATTCTGATATTTGTTTTTGTATATAGTATTTGTAGTATTTTGTTTTGTTGTACTCACGGACTGCATCGACGGCCGCTGGTGTCCAGATAAGCAACAGGACTGCAAACAAGTTGGCTGCAACAAAAGTGGCTGCCACCTGCAGACCCATTATATATGTATGCCAAAGAGTGTGAGTGAGTGAGAGAGTGGAGGGTGGAGCGTGCGTGCTTGTTGTTGGTCGTGGGAAGTTTGTCACTGTTCAACAGTTAAACGAGAGCTTGTTTTGAATTTCAAGTTCTGATATGATTGCGCTCTCTCTCTCTCTCTTGCTCGATCAGACTTACTCTCTTTGCTGATATGCTGTCTCGCTCTCTTTCAAACGTTTCTGTCGACGTCAAAGCGACGCTGCACGCGCTGATTGCGTGACAGAGACGGAGACAGAGGCAGAGAGTAAAAGTGGGATAACAGTGTTGGGAAGTGTTGTAAAAGGAGTGTATAACGTAACGTATTACGTATGTGTGTGGTATGTTTTGTGTGTATTGGTTTTTATAGCATTTAGTTTTGTTGTTGTTGTTGTGAATATGTTGTTTTCAATCGTTTGTCAAATACATTTGCCCAAGCCGAAAATCATCGGATATAACAAGATGTGTTAGCAAATGCGATGTCATCATCATTATTGGCATAATATGGCGGCATTTGTTTAATGAAATACAAAACAATATTCAAGCGTGTTCAGCCCATGTGTCACGCCCATCGTTCCATTTGACGTTGCCGTTGTTGTTGTTGTTGTTGTCGTTTACGTTGTTCACGCATTGTTGACGTTGTTATCAAAATAATATTTGTTGACATTATTTTGCGTTGGTGTTTAGTTCATTTCACATGAGGTTTGACATCAGGATCATTGTTGCCATGTGGAGGGAAGCTGTTGTTACTATACGACAAAATTTACCTGCTTACAAGTTGTACTAAATACTTAGAAATTGAACTCTTAAACAATATAAAGATATGCAGTTTTATATTCTTCTGATTAATTTATTATTTATATATATTATTTATTTATATATAGATTTCTTTTTTTTTCCTTTTGTTGTTGTCTGTTGTTTTTTGATTGCCTGCAAAAAGAAAAATGCGATTGAGATGTTTTGCAATCGCAAATCCTTGCACATCCTTTGTCAAAAGATGTTGTATGAATGCGCAAGAACAGGACACCTTTGTGCAATTGTGTGTTTCTTGTGGTTCTTATGCAAATGAACACTGTTGATGAACCATTTAATACAAAGCTAAATTTAGCCTTAAGTTAAATAATGAACTTTAAGGTATTTCAATTTAAAAGCTGGAAATATTTGAGGTATCTTTTAGGTAGTTGATGTTGTCCTTTAACAGCCTTTTTAATTGTCTGAATATGCTGCAAAATAAATGATTCATTAACTTGCTTTGCAGCTCTTCAGGCTAGAATATATTAGGCTGATATTTAAATAAACAAATTTGTAGTTACATACATATAAGTATATGTATATGAACAGTCTACCGACACATTCCATATCTTACAGAAAAACAGCATAGGGATTTTCTTAAAACATATTGTTTAAAGGCCTAAGAAATCTTAACAGACTAATTTGCACTCTAGTTGCAGCTAATTAAGTACAAGTGGCAGGCCTTAAGGGTGCAGCAGGCAGGCCAACTTACCTCAAGGCATATTATTAGAGAGTTCGACGAACTAGGCGAACTGTGTAAAAAAAACAGACCTCAACCAACAAAAACAAAAACAAAAAGCAAAATATAATTGCAACAACTGTTGGCAATTAAATTCAGCTTAAAATGTCTTCAAGCAGCGCAAACTTCTCGAACTTCCAGGCAGTCGGGACAGACTTTCAGACAGGTTGGCAGGCACGGCCAAAAGGTAAATACAAAGTCGCTGCGCAGTAGCTTGAGCTTTGTTACTTTTGATTTCTGTTGATTTCAACTGGATTTTCCTTATGTTCTCGCTCACTTTGTTTACGACGGGCGGCAAAAAAAGAGTCAAGCTGCAGGGCTGTCGCTGTAGCTGGGCGTGGCAGAGCTTGAGTTGTAGTCTAGGCAAAAAATATATATATGAGCTTTATGCTCTACATGCACTTGTAGAAATCAATTAAACTTTTCAAGTGAAGTTATAATGGCTGCCAACTCGATGCTGTTGTTGTTGTTGTTGCTTTCTTATTGTTTTCATAGTCCTTGCATTGTTGCCCGTGCAGGAGTAGCTACGGCTGCTGCTGTTGCTCTTGTTGTTGTTATTGTTGTTGTTGCAGTTGTCAAAAGTTTTAAAATAATTGGATTTTTTTCAGTGCTCTGGCACTTTTGCTGTAAGCACAGAGGCACACGAAGCCCTCAACAAAAAACAAAAAAAAAAAAAAAAAAAAACGCCATAAAAATTAAAATTTTCTTTTGTTACTGACAGCCAGGTATAGAAAAACGGAAGAGAGAGTGAGAGAGATATATATACAGGGGGTGTTTCAGCGCGGGGGAGTGAGGGAGAGAGAGGAAGCAACACTTAATGCTGACTGCAGTCATCGTCATCCTCGTTGAGCGTTACCCAATTTTCACAACTGAAGTTTTCAACACCAATTGCAAAACGTCAACAACAACAATCAGCCGAAGCGATAAGAAGAAGCAGAACAAACAACTGGATGGGCGTAGCCAATCAGACGCCTACAAGGACTCGTATGTGGCAGTGGCACAGCGAGAGGTAGAGTAGTGGCTGAAGTGCCAGTTGATTTAATGGGTTTTATGCCACACGGCCTGTCATTATCGCCAAAAGATAAAGACAAGGGCCACAAATGCACTCGTATATAGACTATATATATATAGTAACTAAATATACTATAAGCTTTGTAGGTTACATATACAATAAAGCTTTCAGCATACACCCCACACACGTAGATCAAAGATTAGCTTTGAACTGCTTACTATAAGGAGCAACTTTGCTTAGCAGTTGCTGAATTGAAATTTATAATAGAGCAAAAATAGATTGTTAGATAGTCAGCAGCAATTTACGGCGTGTCTACTGTACTTTCCTTTTATAGTAGATTAGTATACGATTTTATATTTATCGCATAACTCGACTACAGCTGAAGCTCAATATTGAATTGCGCTGAATTAACTTTATAATGTCTGTGTAGGAAGGTAAAAATTTAACTTAATAAATGTTCTTAAAATTATATATATAAGAGATTAGAGCCCTTTACCATAGTTTAATCTTCAAACTTGAACTAGTCTAAAGAAGTATTTTGATGTACTGAATCTGAATCTGCAACTGGAATATCTCAATAACATAAGATATAAGATACAACATCATGGACAGAGAATGTTGTTAAAAGGATCGTTATCTAAAAGTAAATTTCGTCTTCTTTTAATGCGTAACTTCTGAAAAGTTTAGTCTGATTCTTGGGCCCTAAGTTTCATTAGTATATTATTATATTATTATTATTATTATATTATATTACATTATTATATTATTATATTATATTATATTATATTATATTAAATTATATTTTATTTTTTATATTTTTTAGAGCTTTGAAGGATATGAGCATAGCTTGAAATTATGTGAGCTACAAAGCCCTTTTAAGTGTTGACAAATATTGTTAGAACGGGACTGACATTCACGAATTGTTAAACACTTAAAGTAATAAAGGGAAGAGGTGCTGATATTGAAATACTTTATAACATTACCCCTCTTAAGCCCAAACATTAATCCACTTCAAACAGCTAACGCATCACAGTTGACTTCGCTTAAATACAACTTTAGTTTTATTTGAATTTGGAAAGCAAATAAAAGTATTTTGCTTCGTGCTCTCCCTCTCGTCATAGGTGCTAAGCCAATTAAATTGATTAATAACTCATTTAACTATATTTCATTAACACAAACTCTATGCAAATACAAGAGGCAAACAGATACTTTCTTATTTGCCGTTCTATTTATTTTTCCCTCTCATTATTTACACCCTGAAATCTTGCTGACTATTTTTTTTGTCAATTAGACTAATGACATCCGATAAAAGAGCAGATATATATATAAATATATATGTGTGCATATTAAGTATATAATGACATAAAACAAAGGAAACAAATGTCTGCAAATGGTTAAAGTTGACAGAAAGCAGAACTTGAGCTGTCACACACGTCGTATGCGTGTTGAGTGTCTACGGAATGAATTTCAAACGAAAATAAAACTAGATAAATAAACCTTACGAGCGTGCGTGACTAGCAGATACCCTATAGACAACGCTAGTAACACATTAAAGCACTCGCCGAGGCTCCACATTATTTGCAGGATATTTAAATCTGCGTGCGCTGTCGCAAAACTTCATTTAAATATTGCTTTGATAGTGCGCAGGCAAGAAAGAAAAATAGAAATGAGCATAAGAAAAAGCAACAGCTTTTATGAAGGAAGAAAGGAAAAAAACGCGCAGGTAAAATAGGCGCAATGGGTAAGGTGGAGCTGGGGGCGTGGCAGCAGCTGTCGACTACAGTAGCTGTAATATTTTCCATATTCATTTTACCACATATTTTCCGCTTTTCCCTTATTTTCATTTTGTTGTTTTTTGTGTTTTTTTTTTCTGTTTTTTCCCCTGCGTCGGGTCTAATAAAAACACTTGACACCGAAACGAGAAAAGTTGCTTAAACAAAGTGCTCGAAATGTGAAGAAGAATGTGGGAATGTGAAAGACGAAAGAATGACAGCAACGAGAGCAGGACGAAAAGGAGCTTTAAGTGTGGAGCTGCTTTAAGGAAGCTTTAAGCAGTGTGCGGAGAAACGTCTTATCAAAAATGTGAAAGTCTCGTTAACAACTGTAAAACTGTGTAAGACTGTGTGAAACTACTTCATCAGGCGCTTAACAGTTGATGTCCTGGCAGGTCCTTTGCCTTTTGTAAGCCAACTAACAATGTAAAACAACATAATTGAGCTGCTTGTGCTTGGCTTAACTGCAAATTATCTCTATGGCAAACAATCGAATGCTGCAAAAGTAGCTACAGAAAAAAGGACAACAACTGGCCCAAAGGATGCGACGCCATAAAAACCAGCACAAAAGTATGCTACATAGTAGCAGCAGCAGCCGTTGTCAAAGGACATGAAAAAGGACCAAATGCGAGCATTTGCAGTTTTAATGCGCCAACTAAATGTCTTTCCCTTCTTTTTGCTTTCCCCTAGTGAGCTGAGAGTTGATTACGAATCCAATGCTTCGCTGCGATTTGCTGCCTTCGATGCGATTCATAAGAGTTCGAATATTAGAAGCTCAAAGGCAGAGACCCTAAAAGGCGAAGCAGTGCATTCGCTAGAGAAAGTCTTGGAGAGGTCATGCATCATAAAAGTGTGCTAAATGTTAGCGAAAGGATTGCAGGACTCTTGGCCTTAGACTTTAAAACTTTTATTTAAGATTCTTTCGCTTTTCTTGTTCATCTCTTATTATTTTATTTTATTATTGTTGCTTGTTTTAGTTAAAGTATAGTTAGCCTCTGATAGTTTTATAGGTCTAAATAATATAAATTGATTTGCTTTTGCTTATTGAGAATGTTTTTAGAACCTTGATGGATAATAGAGAGAGACAGAGAGCGAGAGAGAGAGAGCTATATTTAAAATTAAAAATTACAAAGTATTATTTCACATGTTTCACACAGACAATTTGCTTTTGTTGAATTGAAAGCGAAGAGATTTTGATTTTTGTTATCTAAATTTAATTCTAAAATTCTAAAATTTCAGAAACTGTATTTTATAAGAATTTATAAAGAAAAGAAATCTCGTTTTCGTCTTTTCATTCTTATTTGCTTATCATATTCTCTGTTTAGAATTTCTAGGAAGAAATCAGATCCAAACCAAATGTTGAATTAAATAAAGATAAATAAAGTAAAGAAATATTTAAGTTGGCTAAATTAAAATAAAAAGTTGTTATAAAACGACAACAAAACACGATAACAAAAACTTTTAGTTGAAAAATAAGATATCATTGATAGAATAAGTATAATTGAAATAAGTTTTAATATTGAAATAAATTTATTAATTAAACATAAAACGCATGCTTTCCCTTCACTCTTTTATTTAACTAAGTCAAGACAGATTATTATTTGTTTGGTTAAAAGGTTTTGTTTTTTATCTTTGAATATTTTAACATATTTTTTGTGAAAAACTTAACCCATTATTTTGGGCGCAGCTGTAGATACATATTTATATTTATATATTAATTGTTTATGTATGTATAATTGAATATTTTTATTATCTCTACCGCAAAACACGCAATCGACTGCATATAAAACTGTATAAACGACAACAACCGTTACATAGCTATTATATATATTTATTATTTATGAATCAAGCCGCATCTGCTTGGCTTTGCAATTTGCAATTGACACTCAATTTTTAGCCAGAAGCAATCTATCAAAAATGACTTTGTGTGCTTTCACAGTTACACTTTCAATTCACTGAATGGAAATTCACTTACGACAAACAGAAATCTATAACGTAAATGAAAAAAAACGCAAACTGTGTCAATTTCTGGCACATCCTTTTCTCGCTGGCTTCTGTTCCACAAAACTTGAGGACAATGTCCAGAGCAAACATTTCAATGCCTTTTGCACAGTCAACAACAACAGCGGCACACAAAAAGGCAGCAAAAAATCACAAATCTGCGCCCAAAAACGATTTAGGCCGCCACCAAACACACACACACACACACACAAAGAGAAGGCCAAGAAGAGTGGACATCAGTCGCAGCAAATTTTTGGGCGTCAAACGCTCTGCCACGCCTCTCGTTGGCCTAACAACAAAAGTGCAAAACGGTTAACGCTTGCTTTAAGCTCGAGAGTCCCGCTCGTAAAAGCCAAAATGAAAATAGATAAAAAATAAAACGCACACGCATACACACACGCACACAGCTTCATTTTGTAAATCAATTGAATTTTCAATTGTAAGAGAGAAAAAAGGCGAAGAAGGTAACATAAAAGTCAATGCGGGCACAAATAAAGGAAACGACACTATTACCGAGGACCAAGCAGCAGTAGCAGCAGCCGTGGCAGCAGCAGTGGCAGCAGCTACTCGGGACAGGACAATGACACAGGACAACAACAAACACAACAGATTTTGATTTTGGGTTAGTTTCCTAGTTGTCCCTTTTCCTCTCTTTCACAGTTCTGACCTGACCCTTGCCCATCGTTGATTGCTGTGGAAATTGTTTCATTTTATATAGCTACTTTTTTGCCAAATTCTTACGCATTGCATAAGCTGAAATGTCTAGTAATCTACACACACACAAAGAGTGCTGTTCTTTGCATTCATTTATTTGAAAATTAATAACCAATTGTTTACCAGTTATTCAAGCTTTTCAAGCTTCAACTCTAATTAACTCGCGCCGTGCAATGCTATGCGAATTGTAGAAAAAATAGTAAATAGTAAAATGGCAAACAAAATAAGAACCGTTAACCGGCACACGGTAAACACGGCACGTTGCTTGAGTGAAGCGGGGCCGGGTACTCGAGGGAGTCGGGTTTAACGAACATAAACCGAGGCAACGCCGAAGATGTTAGCGTTTTGCAATACGACACTTTTAAACAAAAAACAAACTTGTCAACCCTTCAAATTTATTTATATTTTTATTTTTATATTTTTAGTATTTTATTTGTATTTTTTAAAACATTTATTTTTTAATTTTGTTGTACTTTGTTGTTGCTTTTCTTTTAATTTCTTTTCCTTTTTATTTTTATTTTTTGTTCACACACCGCGCGCTCAGTTTCTTACAGGCTGGTTACATCCTGCCAAATCCCGAAATTGTACTAAATACGTACAAAACTTTTACGATTGGCCAAGGCTCAGCACCAGCCGCACCGACCAGATGGTGCGTGTGTGAGTGTACGTGTGTGTGAATGTGTGTTAGTGTGTGCTCGGCTGCCGAACCTGAACGAGCATTCGTGAGCGAATAAAAGCATTCGGCTAGCGGCTGTGGTGAGTTTCGTGCAAGCAACCGAAGTGACGAACGAAGCGACAGATAAAGCAACTCAAAATTTAAGCAAAATGAAGAGCGGCAATTCAAATATTAAGCTACTCAGTGGGGATTGACACTCAAGTAGGCTAAAGAGAGCACCGGGTTTAAAACGAACTAGGACACTCAATGCATACGCAAGAAGCGTGTGAGTCGACATCAAAATAATGTGAAGAGAAAGTTTAGAGTGTGCAGCTTAGCTTCATAATTGCAAAATTGCTCAAAATCGGATTATTAAACATAAATATTGAAAATGTTTTTTAAAAACTTTATAGTTAATATGTTTATAAATATTAAACAATAAATAAATTAATTAATAATAAATACCAATTCACCGTTATATATTTAAGACACTCGCTCAATTTTGTAGCTCAAAGAGCTCTTTCACTTTCTCGAGCTATTTTAACTGCTCAAAGTAAGTAGCTTAAACTACTCAAATCTCAACTTAACGTAACTAAGAGTATCTCAAAGTTAATTCTGGTGATGGGATATATTAAAAACCCTTAAAACTTAAGTGACTCAAAACTCAAATAACTTAAAACTCAACTCAATGGCAAGAAGAGTAAATTATACCCTCAGCAGCTCTTTGAGCAGTTTGCATTTTAAATAACATGTATCATAAGCGCTCAAGCAGTAAATTCGAGAGTAAAGAGAATTGAGTGAAAACTTGCAACTCAACTCAACGTCAACTCTTTGAGCAACAGCTAACACTCAGCAACCGACCAAAAGAAAATGTCCGACTCTTTGAGCAGGAAAGTCAGTTGAGTCAACCCCCAAAAAAAACTCAACACACAACTAATGGACTGCTCAGACTCGTTGAGTGCACTGAACAGTGGAATACAGAGCTAAAAGTAACTCAGAACAGAGCGCATATTAGACTCTTTGAGCACGCAACTCAAAATGAATCCTAGCAAATTCAACATGGCACAACACCGCGAAAGCTCTGCTCTAAGCACTCGGCACATCGTTCGTGTCGTTGGGCTTCGTACGCGTGCGAATTTGTGACGAAGCTGGCCAATTCGCACGGGTCCTGAAGCGCTGCCGCTTCAGTCTTCAGTGGAGCGGCGTGCAGTGTGTTAAAAGCGGCAGGTGCAAAAGCAGTGGCAGCAATGGCTGCTGTGGCTGCTGCTGCTACTGCGAGCTAATTTGTGTTGCCTACTTTTTGGCGCGCGCGTTAGAGCTGACTTTATGTGAAATGTGACAAACACAGAGATAGAGTCGAAATACAAAGCAAGACAGTTGCAAAGCCAAAGCAGACGCTAGTTACGGTTGTGCGTTGTTGTTAGTGTGTGTGTATCCTGCCTCAGGAGACATTTAACATAATAAAAACGAACGTGTGCGGCATTCGTTGCTGTTTTTGCCAAGTTTTTGTAACCGTCTGTGTTGGTTTTGTTTAATGCTAATAACACACAGACACAACAGACACACGCACACTTAGCAGAAACAATATTGCAAATGTGTGCGGCAAAGCAGTTGGCAAAAGTGTCGTAAATCGTTTAGACGGCAAACGTGGCAAGCGCCCGGGACACGGACACAGGACACACGCACACGCACAGCCAGGACGATATGTAAACGACAATTCCATCGTGGGAAAAACATTTTATATATATTTATATACACATATATATGTACATAAATGCCACAGGATGCTGCCTGCTGATAGCGACTGCTCCTTTCCTTGGTTCATGTGAGTATAAATAAACACACCCACACACACCCAACGACTGAATGAACTTCATAACGGCACTTTCGCTTTTCTTCTTTTTTTTGGCGCGCGCATTTTTATGAGGTTTTAACGTAAATTCGAATGTTTGAATTAGGCGGCGAGTCCTTTGCTTCTTGCCACAGTTGGAGGCGTGATAAATTTTTATGTGTGTGCACACACCCACGTCGACATACACAGGCGTCGTTAGGGCCAATTAAAGTGTGGCTGTTGCAATCGAAACTGATTAATTTGTGCGCATTTTTTGTTTCTGTTCGGATCCAATTTGACCAGCAAATGACGTTTATATTTGATGTATTTGTCCACATTAAAGTAGAAAAAAATGCCTTATTAAATTATACTAAAATAAATTTGTGCCATTTGCTTAATAAATTTTTCGAGAATATTGTATTCGACTTTTGCTTGTGTTAATTGAACATTATTGTCATAAATGTTAATAACAAATTGTATAAAAAATTCAAATAGATTCAATGGCCTGAATTTTTGTGAATAAATATTAATTAACTTTGGCCAAGCTAATTTTCTATGCACAAAGCCAACTTAGAAAGAATTTGTAGCTATAATTTAAATACTTTAAAATTATAATTCGATTCTGGTGTTTACTACTCTGGCCATCTGAAGCGTTTTAAAAAGATTTCCTTTGTCTGCAAAAATTTGTTAGTACTGAATTTCGCTAAATGCTGCAATCTTCTATGATTGCTATTAAGATCACAAAAATAGTAAAATTGTAAAGTGATACAAAATAAGTTAACCTTTGTTATATTTGTTTTATGATTATTTATTATAACAAAAAATAAATTCAAATATTACTAATGCAATTGGCAAATGAAACTTTCAACTCGGCAAAGTAACTTTCTAGAGATATTTGTAATTTTGATTGTTTATGAAACTTTTCAAGCCCAAATTTGGAATAGTTTAGAACTGCTTCGATACCATAATCCGAAATGCCTTGATAAAGGCATAAGCGCAATATTTCGTATAAAAAAATATATCTATCATGAATTTGTCGCATATTTGCTTTCCTCTATACAAACTCTCTACCAACGGCTTTCCATTTCGCTTTCCATGACAATCCATATATCAACAGGGTATTTAAGCCTTAATGACGCATGCAAATGAAACTTTCCATTCGATTTGTATTTGATAAAACTTTATATACATGCAGATATATACATATATATATGTATATATATGTATATATATATGTATATATATATATATATATATATATATGTATGTAAATATGATTTGGCAAATTGGATGCGTTCAGGTTTTCAGGCACATTTGCCATATTTTTGGCCCGATTTAAAAGCCAGAAATGCAAATGTCAAAATATTTTCACATTCAATGCACAAACGAAAAGCCGAAAATGGAAAATTAACAAAAACAAAAGTTGACACAAATGCAGCTCGGCAAAATATTATTTTGTCCAACATTTTTGCTTTTGGGGCAGAAAAAAAAAACAAGATTATGATAATATGTTTATATAAACATACATATGTATGTATGTATCTACTGCAATTGACAAACAAATAAAATTGCTGTGAATTGTGCAAAAACATTTTTCGTCAAAAAAAAACAAATTGATAAAAGCAAATTGTCTTGCCAACTTTAGCAATAATTTCAATGAAATTTTCGACTTATTTTGTTTCTTTTCTTTGTTTTTTTTTTTTATAGGTAAAACATAAAAATGTGGCAAATGAATTGAGACTGAAAGTTGCCAGGGAAATCGATTAGCAAATATCAATTTGTAAGTAACAATAATATTAATATTTCATATCTAATGTTCCATGTAAGAAAACAAACATTTATATTATTTACCAGTTTTTTGCTTTTATTTAATTAAGAAAAAATCTTTTAAATTTTATTTTACAATTTTTTAATTATTTAAATATTTTTATTTTTTGTGTGTTTACAGTAATTTTAATTTCAGCTATGCATAAATGGAAAAAATCAAAATTGAAATTTGTATAAACACATAAATAAGAAGATATAACGATTGAGTTTTTAAATTAATAATTTATTATATATTTATTTGTTTTCACTTATATATACTAAAATAATTTATCCCAATATAATTTTATTTTGGCATTGAAGCTTTTCATATGACATTGCAAAAGATACTTTTCAAATTTATGCCTGAATTCTCAGATAATCCGAATTTGTTCGAATACAACTTGTGAAACGAGAAACAAAAGGGCAAAGAGAAGAAATTTTTATAAATTGTTATATATATACATATTAAAATTATATTTTATTTTTTATCTTTTGTTTAAATATTTTTCCCAGCAATAAATTGATTTCACTGTTTTTATATTTCCATTTAAGTATTTAGCAATAGAAACCGCGTTTCTTCCTTTTACATACATACACCCTAGAAACACACATTTTAGCTGTTCATAGCTTAACCTAAGCATATCTATGTAATATACTTGAAAACTCAGAAAGCTTCAGGCACCTTTTTAAGCGAAAAAAAAACCCACAGCGCCTCAGACAGAGCACAGAGGGAGCTCGTAAAACTCGGTCCCATTATGTCTGCATTTTTATGTGCTTAATCCTTTTTGACTACCCTTCCGTATATAACGGAACAATCTGTCACTTTGTGACCATAATGAAAACTTTCGCACATGAGTACAAAAATATATGAATTTGCCGAGTTGAATCGTAAAAATTCGTAAACTGCGCAGTCAACGCCAAGCGCAACAAGCAAATGCACTCAAAAAAAAGGGAGAAAGAATGAGGGGGACCTTTCTGTAAATGCAAACAAATCTATAAAGGAAAAAATAAAGAGACAACAAAACGTGTCAAGTGATAAGCAGAAGCTGCCCCAAAATGTGTCCCATGCAGCGTGCAGCTGCAACTTTACGAGCGAAGCCCGGTGTGGTAGGGAACAAGCTGCCCCCACTTTTTGTGCAGTGTCATAAAAGCTGGTGGCACGTCGCCTGGGCCATTTGATGATGCATACTTCTGCGCGTCTGTTAGTATTAATTTGCTGAGGTAACGGTTACCTGCCCGCATGCCCAAAAACATGGGTGTGGCCGTGGCTGGGAGCAAAGAGGTGAGTGGGGGTGGCGTAGTTCAAGAAGCAACTCCTGGTGCTCATTATGCATGCTTGTCCGCACGTATCTGCTTTGAGCTACACACAGAGAGCGTCGGATAAGTAGAGAGTAGAGGCAGGAGCAGGAGCAGGAGCTGTAGCAAGAACTTGCCAAGTTTTCGCAATTTCATTTTCAATTGACTGGCGACCAGGACACGCAGCCAGTGTTGGCTAACCAACAGCAATTGAGCGTATGAAATGCCGCAAAAGCAGAAGCCCACACAAAAGTTCGGAACACACGAACACGCACACAAAGACACTAGAATCCTTTGCTTTCAATTCGTTTCCTTTATATTGCAGCTACTTATTTTATTCCAAGCATACATGTATGTGTGTGTTTGCTTAGCTATTGGGTTGTACCCAACATTTTAGAACATATTAAGAGTTGGGGCTGTGCCGGCAGGCTACACTCAAAGAAAACCACAAGCTGCTTGAGCCGGCATATTCAGCTGACAAACAGCATGTTACGCAATCAATCAATTAAGCTTTCCTAGAGCTACATTTTTAGATTTAAGAATCAGTTTAGATGTCAATAAAAAAACTATTTAGACAGCGATTAATTAAAGTCTCTGCATCCAACTTCTTGGAATTATTTCGAATTCAATAATAATAATAAAGTAACAAGCATAAAGTTTATGAAAACTTGATGAATTAAATGAATTTCTATGTCAGTTCGACTCAGTTTAGATGAGCAGTAATGTGCCAGGTTTATATAATCGATTATTTGTCTCAGTGTCCTGAACACAGCATAGTTTGTAGTGAAACTCGGTGATTTTCTTTCAGTGTCGGTGTCTATTGCAAAGTTTTCTGGCAAAATTACGCAGCACAGACACGCACAATTCATTTGCAAATAGAACAGTTTAATTTGTTGCCTTTTGTGCCAGCTGATATCCTTGAGATCCTCCACACATGTCCGGGCGCCGAACAAAAGTTACAACAGAAAAGGCTAAAGGTGGCGCTCCAGGGAGACAATAGAGAAAAAGGCGGGGCACGGGGCAGCTGCTTAAAGCCCGCATTTTACACACAGCCTCACACAAAAGATTACTTTATGACCAGAGCAAGAGAGGGAGAGCTTAACATTATGGTTGGCAAATGTAGGCGCTGCCCATAAAACAGAAGCTGTTCAATACGCTGCCCAGCAATTGCGAGCCCCTCTCCTTCCCACCATCCCAACATCAACTCTCGATGAACTGTATTTGCACTGAATTCGTGGGAAAAGAGTCTAGACACTCAGTAAAATCCAACTCGATTTTGCATTGGCACGTAGCTTTGCTTTGGCTTGCTTTGTGCCTTCCTTTTGCCTAATGGCCAAATTATACGTTCAGCTGGCAGCGATTTGATGGCTTTCAGTTATGTGGCCAAAGATCTGGCACCACTTGACAAATGAGACCACAGCCCAACCCCAAAAGGCTCAACCAGACATGCGATATGCAAAATCTGCTGCTGCTCATTGGCCAACAACAGCAGCCATAACTGCGTAGCGTTTTGATTTATCGCCTGAGTGGAATATGAATGGAAAGCGTTGCGCAGCATCACTCTGAACAAAATTGCAATTAGTGAGAAATGCGACGTTTATGCATTTGAGCAAAACAAATAATAAGCTGATTTAACTAATAAGTGGATTACCTTATGCCATTAGACTAGCATGTCGGCCCTATGGAGAATTATAAGTATAGCCCAAATAAGAATTTCACATCGTTCTCAGTTGGCATCAGATTTCAATATATGTGAATTTATTTTATTCCACAAAATTTTATTTAAATAATAATTTTTATTCTATAGGAAAAAGCCAGCGAGAATATATTAAGCAGCTCCATATTACAACAGGGTCTAATATATAGCGTCGTATAGTATAGTATAGTTAGTAGTGACTCAGAGGCAAACTGATGAGGCAACTGGTAAAGGGCATGTTAAACATAGTCATAAACACAATTCAGTAAATGATCTGACGCAGCCAAGATGATAGTTGTGGAGCTGTCAGTTCATTAAAGAAATTAACAAAATTAAATTTAGACAAGGGAAAATACATTTTTATAATGTGTAACAAATTGTCATAGCATGATTTGGTTATAGATTTCGATATCTTTCCTCTATGTACCTGAAATTGCATTATGTGTTGTGATTCACACGGATATCAATCTGTTTATCATAGCGCATAAACATAATTATTATTTCTTATATTTTTGTTGTGTGAGCCATTTCGCTCATTTATTTATAAAAACTGCATATCTTTATATAGATTTTTAAATCATAAAAAGAGTTTTTTAAGTAATTAGTCAAACCGTAAAAGAAAACTCACGTTACTCACGTTATTACAAATCGCCATAGTTTTCGACCTTTGTTGTTCGTGTTGTTCTCATCCAAACTCTAAGGCAGTGACAGGTTCGTCCAATCAGCACAGTTGTAGCTATAAGAAAGAGATAAAAAGATAAGCATATTTGATTAGTCTTAAGTCTTGGCAAATAAACTCGTGGCTAACAATAAATTTTCTTTATATTCCTCAGCTTTCGACGTGGCTCACACTGAAGGAATGGGAAATCTCGTTGAGAAGCTTCTTCGGCATAATTTTATTTATTTCTTTTTGAAAAATATATGAAAATGTTTTATGTGGCGCAACAATAAATGTAAAAATATTGCTATAAATAAACCAATTTTCCATCAGTCAATAAAAACAAAATTTAAGAGACTTTCTTATGTTTGGACTTATTGCTGGGCGGGGCTGGCTTGTAGGCGTGGCAGGTGAGCCCTGGGACCTGCTGCAGCCGCATTTATGTGGGCACAAAATGATTGTTATTATACCTTCATATTATTATTATTGTTATCAAAGCCAATGTCAAGCCCCAACGGAGTCGAAACCAGAAAAAAACGAAAATGCTGCCACAAGTCAGCAGCCGAAACAGGAAACGGCGACAGCCAAGAAACGTGCCAGGCATAAGGAGAGCCGCACCACAGGACATACGCTGAGTGAGGAGACTGTGTGTGTGTATGTGTGTGTGTGCAAAAATTTATGTTTTGTTTGTTTATTTGTTTATATGCTGCAGTGCTTTGTGAACTGTTTTCTACACAAGCACACACAATCGCATCGCAGTAGCTCATGCAAATTTATATACACCTGCCCGGATGCCATCATAAATATTCGCCAAAAATATCTCATTTCAGCGCCTTTTGTCTACCTGGAGCCGTTGCGCTCGCTTGTCACGTGTCGACATCATTACCGCACGTAGCGCCGTTATTTATACAAAATGTATATCGTTTATAGCGACAAACCCCACCCACGCCAACCTATGGATGTAGCGCCTACCCCCTGGCTCTAAACACCCCCGCACACAAATACATGAGGCAAAAATGGCTATACACACAATTATATGTGGTATGACGCACATTAAATACTCTATACGCCTCCATGATTAAATGACTCTGATGCCAAAAGTAAACCACATTTAGCATATAATCAAAAGCTAGACAAGAATCCGAGCTAAATTTAACTTAATAAACCGTTGTTGATAAAAAAACTCTCCACTCTATCGCCGTCTTTCCGCTCATGAAAGCGGATTAATCTATGGAATGTACGCTCGCTAAAAATATTTATTTTTAGCTTTTCGTTTACTTACCCAGGGCAGTGAATTTGCTTTGAAATGATTCACAATCTCAACACATGATATTAATACATATATAAATTATATGAATTATTAAAACTTTAGTTTTAGTTTAGAATTGTGACACAAATTTTCCATGAACTGCTTCAGCTACAAACACAACCTCTGCTAACCGTCAGCTTCATTTAAACTTTTGGGATGAGCCCGCGTTTACCTGGCTCAATCAGCCAATTATTATTATATATTGTCACATGCCCAACTTACTTAACCTACTAATTGTTGTAAAATTATAATACCCATAGGCAAGTGTATATAAATTGAGAAGAAAAGAAATTTAAATCATCTGGCAGTTTATTTTTTCTCTGTTTTTTTTTTTTTTCGTTGGGGAGGTCTGGAGCAATTTTGCTAATTGTTCAATTCATGCAGAGAGCTGCGGCAGCTGCTGCTGTCGCTCGACGTCGTTGTTGTTGTTGTTGTTTTGTTGGGACTGTCGCTTTGTCGGTTTGTCGGCTTGCCGGTTTGTCGCTTTAGCAGCTCCTTTGGGGCATGCAATTTACGACACATGTGCACGGCCGAGCCGAGAACATGGCCAAAATGTAGAGGCAGCTCAGTGGAGCAGCAGCTCAGAGTGTTACAGTTAATTTGTTGACAGCTTAGTTGCCCAACACTGAACGGAATGGAACGAAACGACATGGAATGGGACATTCAACGCCAAGCCGGACTCCTTGGGGGCTACAAGATGTCCACATACAGCAAATGTGACCAGCCAAAGGCCGAAGCAGCGCGCAATTGTAATTAGAGAGTATGGTAAATAGTTTCGGGGAGGGTGGACGACTGTAATGGACGTATAGGGGGTGTACACAAAGTTCTTGCGGAAATTAGATGGTATTTAATGAAAATAGAGATAGGCAAAGGGCAGTTACATGTGCTTAAATGCATAACACATTCAAATGCAGCTTATTTGTTTTAAATGGCAAAAGATTACAAGGAAGCTGTGAACAAAATAGTGAGGAGTAATGAAACCTGAAAGTAGCTTGGAAATGCTTAGAATGTGGAAGAAATTGTTAAAGAACATCTTCAGTTCCTTGATGTTATTCAACAATATTAGCAAAACTCGATAACTTTAGCAGAGTCACTTAAATTCTTATAACAAAGAAAATTAGTATCTAAGAATGAGGTAATTGAGGTTCGCTTTTGACAGAGTTACAGATTTTGAAGTTTGCGTTTAATTATGGCAAATTACAGGGTATTACTTCTTAATGCATTTGCTACTAAGCACACTTGTTCATCTTTAATATATTATATTTCATACCTCAATTGCTGTCGTGGCTGGGCTATCTATGAACTTTTTTATTCAATTCCTCAGCTGCTAACAAGCAGCTTCATTATTACGACAGCGGCTTTTCACTTCACTCCAATTTTACACGTTGTCCTGCCAACTCATCTATGCCCTCAGGCCGTGTACGTACACCCACACGCACACATAAGTAAAGATAAAGAAGAGCCAACCACATTTTTTTTAGTTAGATTTGATTATCAATTGTCCAACAGAGAAGAAACTTAAAACTCGTCGCACGCCAAAAGGAGGCGTATATATATATATATATATATTGATATTTCCCCCTATTCGTTTCGTTATAAATACAATTTGGATTTCAATTTTCAATTGCTGCTGCTGCTGCTGCTGCAAAGATGTCAAATTTCAACAACGAGAACGCCAACGTTGTCGTCGTCGTCAACTAATTGGGTTTCAGGGCTCGTCAAAGATAGCAAACGAAAAAAAGATATGTATGGAACAATATTTTGCCAGCAGGTGGAGAAATGTGCAAAAGAAAAAGATTAAATTTCCTTGTTACCGCCTTACGGCTGAGCACAAAATGAGAAAAAGCGACAAAAGTGAAAATAAATATTGAATTATTGATATACAATACATATTTAATGCCAGTATATGTATATATATATATATATAAATATATAAGACTGTGTTCATATGGAGTTTGAGTTGACAATTTTGTATTTACTTATCAAAGGGTTTTTCTCTTTCCTCGGCGCGAGCTCATTTGAAATGCAGCTGACAATTTGCGTTCGGCAGCTAAAAACATACATTTTTCATAAAAGCCGCTCAAAATGCGTTGACGTATTGAAAAAAGCTGACAAACAGACAGACAGCTGCTTTATGCCTTTCTATGCGCTTCACAGCGCGCTGACTTTATTGCATTAAGGCAGAGAGTGTTCTAGAAGTAAATTTCGTATGAAACAAATAAATGAGTTTTAATTCAATTTTATATTTAATTTGTTAAAATTGTAAAAACAAATGTAATTCGATTGACTTTATTTGTTATTATTTATGACATTATTTATCTGTGTGCATACCAAAATATTTGGAGATTTTAAGTAGTTGAGTTATTCTCAACAATTGCAGCTTTTTGTATGGCAATAAAATTTTCAAGAAAACAAAATTAAGAGCATCTATATTAATGTTAAAAAAAGATCTGAAACTTTTGAAGAATTAAATTAAAGCTGATTAAAAATCTTTGAATATTTATAAGCCGAAATATAAGAAGATTTCTTATGGCAAAAAGTTGACTTTTTAAATGAATTATATAATTACAATTTTTTATTGTTTAGCTTTATTGAATTGCTTTATTTTATAAACAATATTACGAAATATATAGTATATATGTATATATATATGAAAATGGCAAAATGTGAAAGTTTGTCGAATTCGCAACGAATTTGTCTGCTGGAACTGTCGCGTACTGTATTTAATTCTCTTATTTTTTGCGCTTCGCTCAGCTTATTGTCAGCGCAAATATTTGTTTGTTTGTCTTTTGACGTAAGACTCAGCCAACCTACCACATCACAGAGATATATTGCTACAAAGATACACAGCGAGAGCAGCCCAACCAACCGCTAGGCGGCTCAGCAGGAAGGTGGCCAGGTGGGCGGGGCTTGGCTTATTTCGTTTAACGAGTATGCCGCTTTGGGACCAGGCGCTGGCAATATTTTGCATGTTTGCATACAAAATATCATATTTGCTGAGATTGTTTCATTAAAAAAAACGTAGAAAACGGAAGGTGATGCAGATGGTGCAGGTGGTGGTGCCTAGAGCTAAGCAGCAATTACCTTTAGGCATGCCAGTACGTGTTAAGCTTTAGCACCTACACCTACACTCACACACACACACACACGCACACTCACAAGCACACCACATGCGTGGACCATAAAATGGTCATATTACCAAAAAAAAAATATAGAGCAAAATACAGAAAAAAAGCGCTGAGAAAATTGGTTTTTCCACGCACCATGCCAACAGAAATAATATAATATCTGTGAACAGGCGAAGAAGCAAAGGCAAAACCACTTGAGTGCCAACTGAGAGAAAACTAGTTGTGCATGCCAAGCAGGTGGACCGCTGTCGTAGCCATAAAATGTACTCGCAGCGCATGTATTGAAAATACATAAAGCCTAAAAGCAGCCAAAAAGAGTTTTTTGGTTTTCAAATCAAATCCCAAAATCTCCAACGGCCCAAACAAAAGCTATAAAAAACTTGTTGGAAAAATTTTTGTAATACACAAAGTTTCCTAACTGAGACGCATATATGAAACACGCTGCATTATTCTTTAATCATTTGTATATTTGTTCAGATCTATGAAGTTCAACTTGGACACAAACTAAGCAAGCAGTTACATTTCCTTTGTTGCCCATACTGTAAATATTTAAATATGAAAAATACATTTAAACTGTAATGAAAAGGTTCTTTCAGCTTAAGCCTTTATCTTTTTGTAAAAGAGAAATGTTAAAATATAGAAAAGGTCAAACCCGCTTACAGAACTTTTTGCTTGTTAAGTACCGCATCTGTCATATAATAAAAGTTCTGTTCCACATTTCAATATGCTCTTAAGGTATTTCAGTTTATCAATAAATCATAAGCTCGCAATATTCGCTATTCTCGCTAAATTATATAATTAATAGACACGCCTTAATTGACATTTAATTTATAAAAAAAGTTTGTGTTACATTAAAAATATCTTCAGAAACATCGCAGTCTAAAATTAATAGCAAACTTGCTTCATGCAATTCTTCATTCATAGATTAATTCTTTTTATATTTAGATACTTTAACTTTTTGTCTACAGTCGAATGAAAAGCCTTTGCTTTTAACTTTTTACCTTTTGACACAAAACATGAAATAGCGCTAAAACATCAAAAATAGAGATTTACAACATCCTATCTGGCCTCTCCCTATCTCTATCACTATCTCCAGCGACCCCCCTGCCCATAAAAATGGAATAAACATTAACTTTCCATTTCAGTCAAGCTGTCAGCAGCCCAAATGTCCAAAAGCAACCCCCTTCTGACCCTTCTTAGCCTTATCCAAAATTCTCCATTCACTATTCATGTGCTATGCCTGCACTTTGTTGCCTTTTCTCTCTTTCCGGCACCTGAACACACACACACACACACACCTACGCCACAGAGTTACTCAATTATTTCGTTGACATTAAGCACATAAAGATACAAATAGATGACACCGAGCTACAACAACACACAAAAAAGGGACCACAACGAGTTCTTATAATGGTCAGACCCGCCCGCCGCCCCTTGCCGTGGGCCAGACAGCGATTTGTCTGCAGCTACCTTTTTTGCCTAGGCCAAAGGGACTCCCGTCTTTATCGCAGATTAAGTGCGACATCGTCATCTAACGTCCACGTTCTTCCACGGTTCCCCTTTGCAGGACCTTGCCCATAGCATGGGCTAGTTATAGCAAGTATTGTGCTGAAATGTGCTTACAGCACATTAATTTCTTGCACCTGGCATTAAGATAATTGTCGGCCTTTGTTTAGAGATACAAGATACAAGATAATCGACTGAGCCCAAACAAAAAAATTAACTAAAAGGGAATGAAAGCGGAAATCGAAGCGTAAAAGAAAGACGCGTGTTGCCTTTTAAGAGATCTTTGGAATAGTTTTTCTTAAGAAAAATAAATACATATATAAATATTTTCAACAGATATAAGGATCAAGCGAAAAAGTAATCTTTTTAATTCAAAATTGCAATAGATTATAATTATCATAAATATATATACGAATTCAAGTTCGAATAAACTTTTCCAAGTATTCTAAACACAAGTTTTATTAAATTTTTACATACATAAATTGCTGAATTTTATAGGAATTTATTTTTCTTAGAAATTGAGTAATTTGCATCAAAAATGATGACTTCCAAGCTTTGCTTCAGCCAGACACTTTAACCAAGTCATTTTGCAACACTTAATCACATTTTAATTCCAGATTAAACGACTTCCAGGTAATATAAATCAAAATACAAAAAATTGAACACGCTGTCAACGACTTAAATGCATTGCGTAGCAAATTAATGGTAGAAAAAAAGCAAATTTCTGAAATTAAATCAACTTTTAATGGAATTGCGGAAGGCAGAATGGGGTAGATGGAGGGACGGCATTTACTTTGAACTCTGCTCAAGTCATAAAAATCAACCACACACACACGGAAGCCAAAGGCAATTGCGTGTAATTTAATAACAAAATAATAGGAAGCAATGACTAAAAAGTGTAGCAGGGAGTGAGGGGGTTGAGTGTGGCAGCAAAAGCGCAACAAGGTAGAAAAACAAAAAGGCAAAAGACAGGCAACTCTCAGTGTGTGTAGTCATAAAATGTAATCATAAATTATATGCTTGGCCATTTGGCATTTCTGTGTGTATGTGGGTGGGTGCGTAGGGGTGTGTGTGTGTGTGTTTGTTAGTGCCTAGCTAGCGCAAAGTGCGTTACGGCCTGCTTGTAGGCGTGTCTGCGTTGTCAACGCTGGCAATTTCGTAATCTTTCTTCTTTTTTTCTTTCTGCACTCGACTTGTTTTTTGAAAAATACTCGACGCCTAAAAGCCGCTTAGTAATTGCTTATGAAATATGCAAAGGTCTACGCCTTGGCCTAAGCAAACTGCTCCTCCGCTCGTCTACCCCTAGAATTGTCCCGTTCAGTCGCTCATTCAGTGGTTCTCTTAGCCCAAAGCACGCACCCTTTTTAGCCGGAAATCTTCATTGGCTTTTGCGGTTGGGCTGCACAGTGGGCTTAGCCTAGCATGACATTGGCACTTAGCGGCTACATTAATGCCAGCGCCAAATGGCCCTGCCCCCCCCCCCAACCCACCAATCTACCCCTCCCTATACACTTCACAAACTGAGCGTGTAACGGCAAATAAACTTATACAAGCCAAGCATACTTTTCTGCTGCGTATGAAGATGTAACCTTATGTCTCCCCCCTCTCACTCTACTGTTCTCTCTACCTAACTGTTACATGAATATTTAATGCTGACATGTACCAAGTATACTAAATATATATATATACAGCTGTACAGCGAGACATGCACATGTCTCCCTATATATTACGAATACATATATAATAGTCGCAAGTTCCGAAAACATCTGCGTTAAACGAATGACAAGAAAAATTGCATATGCTATCTGAAAGTTTCTTAGATAATTTGTTGCCTGGCAGATGAGAGGCTGATGGGGGTGGCAAGCCGAGAAACTGCGCAACAGTTTGTTCCTCTTTTCTCAATTTCTTTGGACTTAATTTTCGAGCAAAACAATTGTTTTTCTCTTATAAGACTATAATTGGTTTTCCTCCCAAGAGTAATAATTTTTTGTGAAATCGAATTGCATTCGAAATCGAAATTGAAATTGTGAATTTATAATTAAAATCAATTTACACAAAATAAAAGACATCATAATACGCCATAATAGAGAAAGAAAAGAGAGAAATATGTAAATTATTTATTTAACAACTGCATTCCGCAATAAAATGAATAGAACAACTATCAAATGAATACTTTATTGAGTTTTATCGAAAGCGAAATGCAAATAATTTCATCAATTCGAATTTCAAATTGATTTCACAGAAATTTAAATCGAATTTATAAAAATTGTGGGTTCTGTGAGTAAATCAAAAGAAAATTAAAACTGAAGTCTTAATTTTGTGGATAAATGACAAGTATTTTTTGTAAATGAAGCTTAGAATTGAATTGTGTTGCCAAAAATGAGAAAACGATATACAGCAATAAAATATTTTTACCATATTTCTTGTCGTTTTATTTATACAAGATGCAAGCGATATCTGCCAGATAATCAGTTAAATTGATAATCAATACCGTACTATGGAAAAGAATTCTTAAATAATCAAATTGATATTCGTCAGTCAATAAGAACTCGAACAATCTCGTAATGTGCAAGTCCACATCAAATGTGAGCAAACATCAGCTGTAATCCCTTGAGACTCTATTATGAGCCACAGACGCCCACCCCTTAAAACTGCAAAGCTCTAGCCTTAATGTTCAAATCATTTAAACGTGCAACCCCCAAAGTACCCCCAGCTAAATCAGCGGGAAACAAGCGGCCCTCATCATCGCTGCGAAAACAACAAAACAATTTAACGCTTTAATGATAATGATGTATGAACAACTAAAGACAACAAACAAACGTCGTCGCTGTTGTTGTAGCTGCTGTTATTGTTGTAGAAAGGGGAGGGTATGGGGTTGGGGTTGTTTGGCAGGCCCATCAACAATGGCCAACGCTTAACAAGCTAATGTGCTTTTAATGGTCCCCATGTCCAGCTGATTATATCATATGGCTGAAAGAACAAGGGGGCGCGCGCAGGTTTACAGATCGAGGGAACTAAGGCGGGGCCCAAGTAAAATACACAAATAATTAAAATTAATTATCTTGCAATTAGTTTACGATTTACTCATTAGGCAGAACGCGCGCGCAGGCCCGCAAAAGTATGCAATGTATGCACACACACGCACACACATGCGACCCACAACTCAAACCTAATTACGATCAAGCTAATTAACGCAATGATGAAGTTACGAGTCGGCCGTGTATATGACAATATAATTATGATATTATTGCGTCTAGCATTTCAATTGAGTTGTTTGCTTGATTTATGTGCAATTGCACAAAGCAAATACACACGCGCACACACACGCACATCTATACATATATAGAGCACAGAAGGGGGTAATTTGTCATTTATTACGCATACGCCGCGTGGACTTTGACATTTAAACAACGTGTAGTTTTTGGGTGCCAGCGTATATTTTATTGACACTTAACACACTCAACATATTTTGAGTTAGAGGGACTCCCTACCACGCATCTCTTGTTCTAGATAATTGCAGCCTTCAACTGCAAACTCTTCATTGCTTAATTGATAAACTTTCGAGTTGCTTAGCTTTTAAATTTCACAGTTAAAAGTGGGCAAAGTATTAAGCAATACTTTAACTATAAAATAAAAAAATCATATTCCGATATTATTAAGAGTTTTTACTATATTCGTATTACTTCTATATTGACTATAAACTAGCCTGAACGTCAACTGCTCATTACTGACTCATTTAGTCTCTGAGTTGCAGATGTTTATGTATATATTTTAATTTGATGCAGAGGCAGACTGCTGGTCTAAGCCTTATAAGTTTTTTCTTTCTTTACTGGGCATCAAATATTACTAAATTGTTAAAAAATTATACAAAACTGTTCCTCCAGTAACCTCTCCAGCTTTGCCTAGTGCCTTGCTCCTGTGAGAATGTTGCCAGGCAAAGTACTTAACTGTCTGCTTATTATTAAAAGCCAGCTTAAGTGGCAGAGTCAAGCTAATTGAATTAACTTTTCAACCCCGTTGCGTGGTGCGTGAAAAGGCTAAAATAACATACAGCAAGAAAAAAACAGCAAAAACAGCAACAACAACAACAACAATGTTAAGTATAATGCAAAACAAGTTGCGCTAATGTTGATAAAGTGCCGCCAACTGAAAAAGAGTTTACAATATTTTTTGACCCTGGACTTTAAGCATATAAAACCCAAGATAGATAAACAACAAAATCTTGAAAGGGGTCGCTTCATTAATGACCTAAGCCTTGAGTTATATAAGAAAAAACATAAACAATTGATTATTTATAAAAAAATCTATTTTATAGTTGCTCAACTAACATCCAGAATTTCATAAATTCTTTTAAAATATTGAATATATTTTCTAAGATACGCTTTAAGGAAAAACCATTTATCAAATCATTAAATGTCAATGGATAGCAACAATTATAATTGCAAAAATAAATTTTGTTATCTTCCTGTGCTTTGCACTGATTTTTACACTTTTTTCATTTCTGTTTCGTATTTTTTATCAAAGAATATTCTCAAAATTAAGCAAGAAACTAACTGCTTCTCTTAGAATATGAATTAAGCTCGACTATACATTAATAGATCCTTTGAGCCAAACCTGCTGCAAATAGCTTTTCAATCCATGTTTAAATTCATCCATAATCCAGCTAGTCGACGCGGTTCGATTGATAGTAATGAGGTTTCTCCAAAAGTTTGCCATTTTCGAGCGATTTAACTTAAGCACTGACCAAGCATCTAACGGTGCGCGGAATACCCAGTGTTGTGTAGCGCTGAAAATGGGTTTTTAGTTGCCGCTCCTCGCTTCGCCCTCTACCCACGAGTGCTACGCTGCTGTGTATCATATTATGCTATCCTGGCTATCGGTCTACGCGCTATGCTTCGTTAAGTGCATTCTGAATTTTTAATGCGGCGCCTGCACAAAGCACTATAAAAGTGAGCGAGAGAGAGGCAAAGAGGGCGCAAGGAGCAGGGGGATTTTTGTTCGTTAACCAGTGTTGTAAAGTGACTAGAAGCAAAGCGACTTAACGGGACACTGCCTGATTAATTCGTTTAATGAAAAAAACGCACAGCACATTTTAGGCTTTTGACGAGCAAAGCAGCTGCTGCTGCTGCCACGCAAACAGAAATAATCAACACAGATTGCGCCAAAGTTTATTCTTGCACTCGTCTCACTTTTTCTCTCTCGAATCTCCCTCTAACCCTGTGCAATTAATTTTTAATCTTTGCTAAGCACAGCAACAAATTGTGAACTAACCAGGCAAACCAAAGCGTGCAAATCCGTTGGCATATGTTCCACACCCACATATTTATCTTAATTTTATGTTGGTTAGTTGTTTTTTTGCTCTTTTAGCCTATAAAAATGTTTAAAAAAAGGGGTAACATAAAGTTGTGCCAAGTAGAATATAAAAGGCAGGCCTTGACCGACTAGTTACTTAGTTGAATAAACAGATATGTTGCTTTCTATTGTACCCAGCGAAAGTTGGGTATCTGAATTCAGAAATGTTATTTAACATATATATCTTCAAGTTTAGGAAAAGTAACATTATTATTAATATTATTATTATATTATTAATATTACAAAAAAGGTACTAGAAATACAGGCAAAACTTTTAAGTGTTTGTGTACATTTTTAAACTTTTTTAGAATATATTTATTTTATTTTGCTTAAACACACGCATGGAACTCATCCAATTATTTTCGAAATATAAAAATATTTAAAAGATTCAAATTGTATAGGCAATAGAATATAAATTGTAATAACAGATATAAAAAATGAATTAACTATTGCTTAAAATAATAATATCATAATAATATATATTCATGTTTCATAAGTCATAAGTCAACATTACAACCTATCAGTTGGAGAGAAAAAAAGGAAACCTATCAAAATTTCAAGATTATTAAATTAAAGCACTTAGCACGTTATAAATAAATAATAAATAAAACAAATAAATAATATAATAATAAATAAAATAATAATAAATAAAACAAATAAATAAAATAATAATAAATAAAACAAATAAATAAAATAATAAGAAATAAAACAAATAAATAGAATAATAATAATAAATAAACATTATCATCCATATGCCTACGCAATAAATATCAGCTGGCTGCTTACAGGGTACTCAACTAGTCGTTCGATTTAGACATTCCCAGCCATGTTGCTATTGTTTTTGTACTTGCGCTTGTTGGGTTTCTTTTTCATGATTTGCAAAAGTGCCAACAGCAGTGTAAAGGATCTTAGCCCAAGCCAAGGGGATTAATAAAAGGATTACGCAGCGGAAAATGCCAGCTGCGCTGTTGGCACTGCCAATGTGGATGCGGATGCGGATGCGAGTGCGGTTGAGGATGTGAATGCGAATGTAGATGCTGCTGCTGCTGTTGGCAATTTGTAGAGCGTAGGCATGGTAGAAGCGAGGGCGAGGCCAATTGCTGCAGGGGCTAATTGCGTTTCGCCTTGGCAGCCGTCGGAGTCGGCTCTACGCCCGCTATCTGCCTGGCTGCAGTTTTCGGGGCCAACTCTGGCCAAACTCTGTATGCATGCTCATATATTAAAAATAATCCATTCGATATCTGTTTTAATACTTCAAATTTATAGCAGACGCTTACAGTAGCAGCAGCAGCAGCAGCATCAACAGAAAACAACAACAACTCGCTGTCATTTTGAAGGGCTTTTAGCTTGATATTTTATTGCTTAAAGGATGTGCTGGGCAACAGCAGTAAACAATGTGGGTCTCCACAAAAGTTAGGCAAAGTATGAATACAGTGTGAAAAGCGACAAATTTTAATATTCCGCAACTTAATAAGATTTTATTTACTTAACTGTGAAACACCAAAACATTTTAATTAATCTGAGAATGAAAAAACTTAATATATAAAAAATACATAAATTTAGCAAACGTCCAAATTTTTAATTATTTATTAAAATTTTTAAATATGTTCTATGTTTTCATTTAGTATTTATTTTAATTCATTCATTTAAAAAAACTTTCATTATGTATTTTTTTTTTTATTTATTTTTAAAAATTTCGTTTGATATTTGAATTTATTATATCTTTACTAACGTATACATGTTATATTGTGATTAATTAAAGAAAAGCAATTTCAATTGTATTAAAATTGTTTTTAGCAATTAATGATTTCAAAATATATTTTATTAATATATTATTTATATTGAATTATATGATATATTCGAATTTCACAATTCCTATTTTGCTCCCTTTCTTTTTTACAAACATCCATAACAGCCCTCGCATATGCGCTTTTTTGCCATTGTTTTTTTTTATTTCCTTTTTGTATATACGCGTTTGGCCATTTTAATAATAACATTTGTCTTCAGCTGCGGTTTTTTATGTGCCTCGGCGCTGATTTGCTTACAATTGACATAACGTTGGAGATCATATGAGTTATGTTGTTATATGGCTCGGCGAGGACTTTGCCACGAGCTGAGCTCGACATCGTTTACTTCCAGATAAGCCCCACTCAATCAGCATAAATATATGCTATGAGAAATTTAGCCGGCCAGAAGGAGGGGCGTATATGTGAAGCATTATCTAAAGCTAGATCAAAAGCAGCTGCCGTTAATCAGAAACTGCAACAAATAACAACAACAGCGACAGCAACAACAAGAACAGGGAAAAGTAGCACCAGAAAATTCTAAAATGCGACTTGCCAGCACACGCACGCATTTAATTAAAGTAAAAGCTTTGGTTTATCTCTGTTTCCCTCTCTCTACTCAGCCACCCACATTTTTTTTTGCAGAAAAGATATAAAAAAACTGAAACAAAAATAAAAAAATATCAGAGAATTGTGGCCGTCAAGGGATTCGTCTGTCCGCTGCAGTTGCAAGGATAATAACGTGCAATTTATATGCGCGCAATTTTTTAAGCAGCTAAAGCCTTGGCTTCGGTTTTCAGTGGTTGCATGTGCCATTTGAGCTAAGACACATTCGACTCATTAGTTTGTGCTCCATGCAGCAAGGCTAACCAAAAAGGGACATAAAAAGGGGAAGATGCACTACAAATGAGTGGAAACTGCAACGGGGTAGTTTGAAATATTACTACACAGTTAGGGGTTGTATTTTCTTCTATAAAGCCAACTGATATAAAAAGGAATTTTGTTTTATTTGAGGTTTAAGTATTCACTAAATGGTTTTATAGCGCAACAGGGGAGTCTGTATAAGATGGGACTAACGTGTTAGAAGAGTTATGCCGGGTCATAACTCTGTGCTACAATTATAAGTTTTAAGCTGCACAGACTTACACAATTTTTCTATTCTACTGAGGTATAACACAAATTAGTCTATACGCATGTTAAGTATAAAAGACTGGTAGCTATACTGACTAATATTTATACCCGTATGACAACCGTAGGTATACGAAAAACAATTATACATTCATTTCTTATATTTGTGGAACATTTTTATTTCTCTCATAACCAACAGCTCATATAAGTTTACACATTTAAAGACCAACTGGTATACAAGACTACAAACGGAATTTAAATATAGAAAAATAAAATGCAAAAAATGTACAGGTGTTTTTCTCTGATAAATTACTAGAAGCAATCATATTCGAGCACACTTTTTTAAAGAATTCCTCTTATAATTCGAGTCGAGGTCGAAACTTTGATAGGGTACATGACATTGGTAAGGATGTTGTATGACAGTTTGTTATTTAGACACAACACCGTTTTTCAGTAGAGTAAATAACTTTTATAAGCTAAAACTGTTCTACTTTTAACATGAAATGGCGTTAACCTCAAAAGTTAAATTATAACAATATTTATCTTATAACTTAAACCAAAATTGAGCACTGTGCTGCTATGCTATTCTATATAACAGCATAAATTACTGTATAACAGCGTCGCATCTGTTCTATTAAGTGTTTGCGGCTTAAGGGTAGCTATGTCAAGGTTTGTATAAGAGTTTTCTACTCAATTTCTCTATTCATATACAAAAGGCAAAGCTTACTTCATGCAGCTTTACACATTAGCACCCTTCGCAGCTGTTATACGTAATAAAAGCTTCTGGCATGGCGCTTACAATGGGAAGAAAGCTTTTCGACCTAACTAAGCTAAACATAAAAAAGTCTACACAGACAAAAGCACCGAAATAGCTTTAAATTATTTATAGATTTTAAAAACATAGAATTGTTTTGATATAAATATAAGTATAATTATGGGTGAGGAAAATAAAGAATATTTAACTTAACGGACTTTTTTAATTTCTTATAAAGGACAAAATATTTTAGATGTAAATTTTAAGATATTCAATCTGTAAAAAGGACATTTATAAGTTTAATATTTTTTTTTTATAATATATATAGTATATAGTATTAATATGTTACTCGTAACTATAAACTGAGAAAGGTTTATTGTTATTATATATATATATATATATATATTTATATTAATATTTTCAAACTTTTTAATTCAAATCCAATAAACCTTTCTCATTCTATAGTTACGAGTAACATATTAATACTATATAAATATCTTAGACGAACAATTTGTGCAATCTAACACAGAAATATAATCGAATGCAATGTACATTTTTATTATATAGGAATTAATGCATTTAATTCCTAATAATCACAGTTATGAGATATTAGAAATTCACTTCTCATATACCTCATAAGCCCTTGTCGAATATGATGTCTTAACATATTTTTCTATCAACGCCATTGAATTTAATGTGTATATTGCATTATGTTCTTAAATTGGCAATATGAGCTCAAGTAAAAGTAGGATTAGTTCTTACACATTGAAAGGTCTTTCATAAATAAATAGCTTCTTTAACTCCCATAATCTGTTTTAGGGTAAGCATTAACATATTTTTTTTGCTACAACAACTGAAATGCACTTAAAGAATTGAAAGAAACACAACTTAGAAAGAGAGAGACAGAGATTGTCAACGGCTGCCAAAAGTTGGCCAAGGCTTATCAATATGATGTGCCCTAAGTATGCGAATGCGTATGTCGAGTGGCTTATTTAGGGGCTTAGGCGTGGGCGCTGGAAAAAGACCAACTGAGCCAAACGATTGAAACACATTGATAACAAAATGGACAACTTTGTTGACCAAGTTAAGAGCGTGTGGGATTTGCAAAAGGCCTTGCCAATTATACATTAACTAATATGGAACAAGAACTACGAACTATTGCAACAAAAGAAGTCTTCGATGATGGATGGACGAGCAAATAGACTTTTCGGTATGGTACAATGACTAATGAGATTTAATCAATGAGATAAGCAAAATTGAATACCGCGATAAATTCTTACTGACTTTAAGATAGAGTGAATTAAGCTCAAGATAAACTGATAAGAATGTGTAAGATAAACAAAGATAAAGTTTAATAAACACTGACAGTGGTCAGTTTAAGTACAATATTCACAAAGAATTTTAATAAATAATTTATAATTAAATAATAAAGAATTTTTAATAAAATAAAATGTAATTCCAGCTTACTTCAATAGCGAAACTATAGACACACGAAAATATTTTTAAATAAATAAATATTTAAATATTTTTAAAAACTTAACTTTGACTAAGTTGAGGCACTCAGTTATTGATTGATATTTACATATAAAAAACAATATAAACAATTTTTAATACAATTTAATACAATAATGCAATGTCGCCTTCTGGTTACTAATTATCTTGATATTCTAGTTAAGCTATGAGCATATGAGAATTGTTCAAGAAAACCTATCTCACACTCTCTTTAAAACTATCATTGGTCTTAAGGACCTTGCATCATATATGCTCTACTTTCCTATCAGCTTCTTCCAGTTTTGCGAAATTTCAATGCATATTTCTAACTATATGACGTGCCTTGCTATATAAAACTTGTAACTAAAAAGAAAATTCTGTATTGAAAATGCAATGTCTTGCTTTTAATCATTTTAAAACGTATAATTATAGTATATTATTAATAATATAAGTAATGACAAATACGTTTTCCTCAACCCAACTGCCCTAAATATTGATTTTTACGGAGTCAACTTATCTAGATAGAAATCGAATTGCATAAAATAAATTCTCATAAATGTTCATTTCCGACTTAAAATCAATGACGAGAACCCCTCATCGCTTTAGAATAACTTAGCTTAATTTCCCAATAGCCCCGACATACTTATTTATAAATTAAATAACTCCCATTCCCCAGGAAGTCTTTAAATGTACATAGACGACAGCACGACAGCGAGTCCGCCCGCGCTGTCAGAATGGAGTAGAAGCTGACCCTAGTCAAGGAAAACTCGCTGCAACCGTCGGTTATTGTTTCCTTTATTCCAGCAGGACAAACAACGAAATGCATCCATATGTGAGAGCCAAATCAAACTCAATTTCTAAAATTGCCGAAAATGCGAACTAATTAAAGTGCATGGCAACCCCCTGAGCACTTCCCAACGCTTCCCTTATTCCTTTCACCCTCACAGCAAATGAAAAGTAATTTTTAGCAAAAGAAGGAAATGAGCAGCAGAAATGCTCACAAGCTTATTGATTCCGGTTTCGATTAGAGACAGAAAGCAGTAGCAAGGATTAGGATTTTAGGCTCGTAACGAAGAAATTTCACTAAAGAAATTCTTGCTTTTTGACAGCCGTCCAACTAATGAGACAGCTAAGAGAAAGGGCATGCAAATTTTAATTTAAAACTGAAAGAAAACAAATAAAGAGCGCAGGGAGAAGACGAGGCGCTAACAAAACGCTTTTAAAAACTTTGCTGGCTGATAAAAAAAATAGTTGAAGGCGACAGTTTGTTAAAGTTTTTTTAGCTGGGTGGCTGGCAGGAAGAGGGTAAGTGGGGGCAATTAACTAGCCGCACATTAAATGATAACCAAAAGGGGCGTACTTTGGGGGCGTGTAGGTGCTGTTGCTCTACGTGCAATAAAGTTTGGACAAAAGAAGACGACAACAAAAACAAAGTTCCAAAGGGCATCGCAATTTGGGTCAAGCCAAAAGGATAATGCGGTTCGCGGCTAACAGTAGTTACTGAAAACAAAAGAGAACAACGACTGCTTAATACCCTACAATGGCAAACCAGTTACAATGGTTTATGTCGAGGGACTCTCAAACTTTAAGCAATAGTGCCCAAACATTGACTGCAGTTTTTGCTTGATTTACTCTCAAATTATAGTAGGCAGAATTTTCACATGGCTCTAAAACTGTAAAGACCAATTCGATCCTCGACCGTCTAAGGTATATCTTATGTTGAACTCATATATCTTACCTGCATAAATCAACGTCAGCTCCAAATATGTTTTATGTTAGAAAATTCCCGCATTAACGCCTTTTAGTGGGCATGGTCCATGTATATATGTTGTCAGTTTCCAATTCAAGCACTTTGCAAAACAAAAATCATATGCCTTTATTTCACTTTTGAAACTGTGTATAAAGCATATTCGCACACACTCACACACATGTATATATAGACAGCAAGTACCGCTAAGTCACAAAACTTAGCTTGTTGCTGCTGCTTCTTCTCTGCTGCTGCAGCTTTTGGTTATTGTGGTTAACGGTCTGTGGGCGAGTGGAGTGGGGGGATTATCAGTGCAGCATAGGACAGAGTCCAATTAGAATGCGCTGTTGCTTCAACTTTCAGAGTGGCGCGCGCTGTTAAATTATTGTTGTTGTTGTCGTTGTTACTAAAACATATAAACTGGCTGGTGTTCAGGCCCGCCTACGCAGCCGCTGGACCCGTTCGGCAACAACAGCAACAACAGCCGCAGTCGCGGCAGTAGCAACACCAACAACAACAACAGTTAGGCAACACATGTTAAGCTACGCTGCGCTGCTGGCGCTGGCGCCGGCGTTGACTGAACATAGCAATATGATTGTTTAAATTCACAATTAGAGTCGAAAATTACGAGCAAATCGATTTTTTTCAAACCGAAACACACAGTCACACACAAACACACTCGTACACACTCACGCGTGTATGTGCGTAAAAACAAGTGAAAAACGCCGACTTCGACTGATGATGCAGTGAACTATATAACACTATTCAAACAAATGCAACACGGTTATTTAAGGTTTTGTCACTTATAGTGATTGGATACTAAGTTGCCCACTGGAATCCGCGTTAAATATTTCGCACTTTTCACACAATTTGTGCTCTGCGTGCAGCGCGACGCGTTTTGTTATTTTTTTTCGCTTCTACATTAATGTTGATTTAACAGTAAATCAACTCGAAACGGCACTGTTAGGTCACTCAAAATGGTCCTGTTAAGTTCAGGAACCAGGGCTGTGGCAGCTAGCAGCTGCTGCTTAAAATTGTTTAAATAAATTTAATCCCTTTATTGTTTACTTGATTTCTTTGTATTTGACTCAAGTTGACATGCTTTAATTAAATAAGTCTGTTACAAAAATTTTTGATTTCAGTCGGTAGGTCGGCTTTTGTTTAACTTTGCATTTGAGTTTGATCTTTGTGAGCAATTCTTTTAGTTAAAGTTTTTCTGATTTGTTTATAAACTCTACGCAATAGCTGATAACAATCAGCTATATTATTCGTTTGTTGAATTTGGAAGTAGCCTGCCTTTTAGCTAAAGCTTATTAAAGCACTTTGTTTTCATTGGCGAGAAATCGATTTTTTTTTATTTTCCGCTCGTTGCACAAAAGAGTTTTTTTATTGTATTTTAAGCGCGTTAGTTAATGCACATTTATTAATGCGGCCATATTATTAGGCGCAACACCTAATTCAGCTTAATTACAGCTGTATGTATCGTTAGTTTTAGCTTATTACAAAAATAAAATAACTTCGCAGCCGTTGCAATCACGAGGAAGCGCACGCTGTCAACTGAACTAAATTCCTTTATAAAGGATATTGCCCAAATGACTATGCCCCCCAAAATATATATAAAGAAACTCCACATACACGCACACTCCCACGTACATAGAGATGGGGTAAGCCGTGCGCCCGCCTTTTGAATTGGACATGCGCAGAGCTCGAGCTGGATTCAAATAAGCGCGCCCAATCGGAACCCAATTGCAATATTTCATTGGCCAGGTCCAGCTGCTGCTGCTGCAGCTACTGACAATGCGGCAATTCAGGCTTTATTTCGTCGTTTCAATTGGTTTTTATGAGTTGCCATTAAAATGCACCAATTGGATACTAATAAGAATCTTATTTCCTCCGGCTTCATAAGCCAAATATTTCCTTGTAGTAGCTAGCTGACCAGGATTTGGTGTCACTGCTGTCAAGGCAATACTTCAAGTTTTGTTTTATGATTTCACATGTTATCTATATAGCATACATAGAAGCTGGCGGTTCTTCGATTACATTTGAATTCTAACGCATACAATTGGATTCTAATAGGAAATCTTTTCATTGCCATCCATTTCATCTAAGGTAAAATGAATGCTGCTGAGGATTAGCAGCCGTCTCTAGTTGCATAAGGTATCTGTTAAGGACCATGGCAGGTATACATTCTGTAATCAGCAAGCTCCCTTCTAATACGAAAATATTTGATTAGGCTCCGCCTGTTCCACAGGCAAAATGCTTGCGCTGCCATCGCTGGCAAGGATTAGCTGTTGCTGTTCGGGTTTCATGATGTGACTGTAAATGTTTTCAATGGCGGGTATGGTAGATGCAGAAGCGGAATTCGGTGCTACAGCAGCAGGATTCGCTGCACCTACTGCTCCTGCAGCTCCTTTCTTTGGCTTCTTTCCAAAGGCAAAGCATCCGCTCTGCTTGGTGGCCACTGGCGACAGATTATCCTTATTCTTGGTACTATAAGTAAACAGAAACACAGAGTATTTGTAGTCTGATATATAGATCTTTGCCAAGTCCTTAGCTATACTCACAAAGCTTTCAGTGCCTCCAATTTAGGAATATTTCGATTGTAGGTCTTGCCCCCACCTGCCGCCTCTTGTGCAGCCAGCTCCTCGGGATGTGATTTCTTCTTATGCGTGCGACAATTGGAGCCATTGGCAAAAGTCCGCTCGCAAAAGTCGCAGGAGTAGGGCTTCAACCCTGTATGTAAGATGAGATGATTTTTGAGGGCTTTCGCGCGCTTAAATTCCCTGCCACAATAATCGCATTTGTGTTGCATCTGGTCCGTGTGAACCAATCGATGGCGATTGAGAGTGGGTCGTGAATTCAGTTGCATGCCACACTCAGGGCAGATGTATTTATGAGGATCGTGCGTCTCCTTGTGATGCTTTAGCCGGCTAACGCTCTTGAAGCACTTCTTGCATATGTCGCATTCGTAGGGAGCGTAATCTGTGTGGCTCAACAGATGCTCCTTTAATGCATGCAGCGAATGCACCGCAACGCCACATTGTTCACAGATCACAGGACGTGGTCTCTGCTCCTCCTGGTGGGCATATTGCGCATGCGATTGAGCTGAGGCATTCGTCGTAAACTTCTTTCCACAACTTGGACAAGGGTAGCGTTTCCTCTTGGGCATGGGAAGATGCTGTTGCATGTGTTTCTGCAGCTGATAGCGCGAGCGAAAGCTCTTCTCGCATTGCTCACAGGACAGTTTGCTAATAGGCTGATATGCTGCGCCTGCTCCCTGTGCTCCTTCTTTGTCATGACCCTGTCGCATGTGCCGCACCAACGTCTGGTGAAGCGCATAGATGCGCGGACATTCGCTGCATGGAAAGGATTTTCCTCTAAGCGCTTTTGCTTGTTTAGGTTGATCAGGGCAGGGGTTGCTGTCCAAGGAGTTGGAACTATCTGCATCATTGCAGAGATTCAACACCAACTCTTCTCTTGCAGCATCATTCTGCTTTTCCTGTTCATCTTGCTCTTCTTCATCTTCAGCAGTGGATCCTGCTGCTGTGTCCATCAGCGGTTCATCTTCCTCTTCTTCTAACTCCTGCTCCTCTTCCTCTTGCTGGTCGTCATCATCTGTAGCGTCTATTCCTGCTCGAATTCCTGCTTCATCTGTCTTTTTCTCCACTTTCTGCCCGCTCGGCGTGAGCGGATTTTCCAACTCTAACGCCGTTTCCTCTAGCTCATTTAGCTTTGGCTTCTCCTCCACATAGTGCACTTCAGTTAGCGTCTGGAGCTCCTGATCACCCTCCTCCTGCAGTCCAAATCGTCGGCGTAGTTCCTGTATATTGATGGCTTCTTTTGGTCTGCTCTGCAATATGCAATAAAGCTTTTGCACGCGAGTTATGCGCTCGGAGAAATTGACCAACGAGGTGACCAGCGACAAACACTCGCTACAGATCATCTCGGGAAGCTCCTCGCCGCGAGTTATCTACAAAAATATGCATTTTAACTTAATGGCGACTACAATCAATAAACAGGCACTTACATTAACCCAGAAGTATTTGCCTATGGCAGTGGCTAGGGCCATGTCGCTGACGGCATCATTACCTTCATTTAGCCTCTCATTCAGCCTTTGTTCACTTTTTAAAAACACATTTATATTTCCTTCGAGATCTTCCTTGGCGCACAGGCGACACCAAAGCAACCAATCTCTCGATTCTGTGGCAGACATTTGCAAAATGTTAGTAATTCTATGACTACATTAGTGTTTTAAAGATTGCATTAACGTCGAAATAAAATTATATTCAATTTTTCTAATTGGGCAATTGCCAACACAAAATATTTATGTGATTATTATTTTCATCAGCTGCTGCAGCTATATTGATAGCCCGATATTATCGCCAGTGGCGGTCGTCGATAGACAAATCGATGCATTGAATAATAGACACTAGTAAAACAATACTATGTTCAAATTTATTTTAATTTGATTTTTTAATTTTAATTTAATATTGCGTTATAATTATTTTTATTTCGTCTGTGACTTTCTCATACTTCAAGCATGGCAGGAGGCGGCAGTCGATAGACATAGCAGTGGCTATCAATAATTCGAGAACTCGGAATTTGCTTAAGCTCTGATTTATTTTATAATTTAATTTTGCATCATTTGTGAACATTTTTTTTTCTTTTTGTTTGGTTGCATCCATTTCATTTAATGTATAACTCATTTATTCGGTCTGTAACTCTAACATAACATAGAAAAGCGATTGAATGGCCGTTTGCATATAATCTGACTTATCGAAGTTGTTGACATATCGGTTGATAAATGTAAAATCGGGTATACTCCATTTTAAGATAGATTAAATCTTATACAATTTATTATGTATGAATATTTCTGCTTATAATAAAGTTTAATTCTATTAAAATGAACTTAACGATTTGTTTTTATTTCTATTATATTTTTATTAACTTTTTTACAGGGTATTTCAAAGTTTTCATAATATTTCCTACAAACAAAAATTTTCAAGTATTTGTATCTATAAGTTGTTAGTTTCACAAGAGAAAACTGTAAACATGTTTGAGGCACGTCTGGCCAGCACTTTAACATTAAAAAGGATTGTAGATGCACTAAGAGAGATTCTGAACCAGAGTACATTGGACTGCAGTGATACGGGCATACAGGTGAGGCAACCCTTTGAAAAGGTAAACAATTACAAACTATCTTGTAGATGCAAGCCATGGACAATTCGCACGTCTCCCTAGTTTCATTGTGCCTGCGCAAAGAATACTTTGAGAAATACAAATGCAATCGAAACATTTCACTTGGCCTGGATCTCAAGTCTCTGACAAAGGTGCTGAAATGTGCGAATGGCGATGATGCAGTCACCATCAAGGCAGCGGATAAGGCAGATAAAGTAGAACTTAGCTTCGAGTCGGCGGGGAAGGAGCGTACCGCCGACTACGAGCTACGACTGCTAAATCTGGATCAGGAGCACTTGGCCATACCTGAGACAGAGTACAACTGTGTTGTCCATATGCCAGCCACAGAGTTTGCTCGCATCTGCCGAGACATGGCCACGTTTAGCGAATCGGTGGTCATTGCCTGCTCCAAGGAGGGCATCAAGTTCTCGGCTAGTGGGGAGATGGGAGCGGCAAACATAAAACTGAGCGAGACGACCAAAGGAGAAGTGTCCATACAGGTGGATGAGCCCGTTGCACTCTCATTTGCCGGTCGATATTTAAGCACGTTTACACGTGCCACGCCCCTGGCGGAAAAGGTGAAAATTGGCTTGGCGCCCGATGTGCCGTTACTTGTGGAATACCCTATCGAAGATTATGGCTATATACGATACTATCTAGCGCCCAAAGTGGACGATCCAGACGGTTGAGTGGGAAATGCGAGACAATGTGCAATATTATTATATACGACACAAAGTAATAATATATTTTTATTTTATTGTTAGTGATTGTTTTTTATTAATCGTATTGTGGCTAATTTTGGTACATCGACATTGTATATGTAGTAAGAACAAGATTTCATTTTATTATTATTATTTTTTTATAATGTTCTTTAAGTTTGGGTGTTCCTCGAAAAGCACGAAATAAATATTTATTATTATATTAAGTTAATATTTTCGAGACTTGCAACTTAAACACCTCTAGACTCTCTAGTCTACTATCGATGAATTGCTAAAAAATTGTGGTGGCTGACGATAAATTAGACCACAGCTGTTCCATAAAATTCGGCCTCCAAAGTCTGACAAAATTTTTAATCAATACATTAGATAATAAAGCTAAATTAAACAATGTTTAAATACTTAACGCAACCACTGCGGAGAACGGCGCAAATTGCGAAACGTTCATTCTGCAACAGCAAGCTAAGCGGCAGCAGCGCAAAAATAACAGCAGCGAAAACAGCAACACCAACTGTAAGTCCATTGATTGAGGTTCGCGATGCGCTGAATGGATGGGAAGATAAATTAAAGGAAGCAGGCGTCAATGACATTGATTTTAATCTGAAATGCATTGTGTCGCATGTGTTGCAGCGCAAATTTGTAAGTCATATACTCTACAGCCCAACAGTCTCTTATTGTAAGCCTTTTGCACCCTTAGAACACCGTGCCGGATGACTTCGCCCAGCTTAAATTCAACTCGGAGCAGCTAGTTGACTTCGAACGCTTCCTCGAAGCACGTTGCGCCCGCATGCCATTGCAGCATATTATCGGCGAATGGGATTTTATGGATATAACACTAAAGACAGCGCCCACTGTTTTCATTCCACGCCCCGAAACGGAGGAGTTTGTCCGCTTAGTAATTGAAAATTATCGGAAAGTAGAGCATGTGAATATGCTGGAAGTCGGCTGTGGTTCTGGAGCTATGTCCCTATCCATGCTGCACGCATTGCCACAAGTAGACGCCACTGCCATTGAGCGCAGCAAAGCGGCAACAAAGCTGGTCTGGGAGAATGCCAAGATGCTTGGACTCCAAGAGCGCTTTAAGGTCCACAATCACACCATGGAAACGGACAACTATTTGCCCGAGGAGCTGAAGGACAAGCAATACGATCTAATCATTTCCAATCCTCCCTACGTAAAAACCGAAGAGTTTCAGTTTCTGCATCCCGAAGTGGTTGTGTAAGTCACCAAGATAATTGATTGCTTTATTGATAAGACTGATTGATTGATAAGAGAATTTAGAAAGTGATAACATTACATTTTGATACCTCAATCAATTTGTACGTCATAAAAAAACTTTGAACAATTGTTTACTATGCTTAATTTACTGATTGACTAACTTACTTTTTGATTTCTACGTAATAAGGTTATATAGAGAAATTGGAAAATCTTATTAACAGGTGGAAAATTAGAGAAATTTTTATAAATACAAGTAGTTATAAAACTATAGAGTCTGAATTGACTTGTTAAGAAATCTGTATAGGTAAAATATCAATGTAAGAAAAAGAATGGCGAGTTTTTATTTCCGATTTAATAATGAGAAATTATAGAGTTATTTAATTAAATGGAACATTATATATTATATTAATAAGCTGTCTAACTGTTTAATCTCAACTTCATCTTTTGCAGGTACGAGAACCTAAATGCTTTAGATGGCGGCTCAGATGGATTGCGCGTAGCTCGTTTGGTCTTCGAACTGGCTTGTCGGCATTTGCGGCCTGGTGGCAAGCTGTGGCTGGAACTGGGAAACGAGCATCCACCTCTAGTGAAAACAATTATGAATCTACAGTATCAAGGTCGTCTGAATTTTGTAAATAGTTACGAGGATCAGTATAAGCGCGAGCGTTTCGTCCAATTGGAGAAAGTCTAGGGCCGAAGACTTGCATACAACATTAAATTAATTGAACATGATTAATGCAATTAGAATTAGTCGCAAATGCATTTATCTGTGATTTGACCTACATAGACACCCAAATACCACTTACCTGAGAGGCTCCTACATATACATATATATTATTATATATATATGTCTATATATAAAGATATGTTTATAATACGAATTGCATTAGGTATTTCGCTTCGGGGCTTTGCAAACAAAGACGCATTTCGAAGCTAATCAACAAGAAAAGGTATTTCGAGTTAATGCACTTAATTTTATTGGCTTGCATTATTAATGCTTATAAGCTACCCAATAAATCCGTAATAGACACTAAACAACAACTGCAACTATTTAATCGATTTGAACAGTGAATTGAGAGCATTTGAAAATTAAACGTGAGTTACACATAAAGAAAATTAAGGGTATATATTGAGCTATGCTTAATGATGCTTAATGGGTTAAGTGCTATTGAAAATAGAGCCGTTTGAATTATGGACAAAAAATTATTAAAATTTAAATATAGTTCTTTATTTATTTTCTTATTATTTTCAGATTAATTGGATATAGATACTTACAGAGCAAGATTTAAATATAATTTTGAACCATATATTTTTTAAAGTTTTAAATATATATATATTTACATATACTACATATACATATTTAAAACAATTAAAAAAAAGCAATTTATCAAAAAGAAAAAATTGCTTTAGATAAAAAGATATTTGATGTTGATTATTAGCTAATAATATAAAAAGCAAAAACCGAAAAATTAAAAGAATGTACTTCAAAATATCTGTGAAAAATTATGTTGGAAATGTAATTAAAAGAAAATATTTCTAAAGAAATAAGCACTCGATATCCAATTAAATTTAAAAATTTCTCCATGAAAGTATAGGAATAAAATTTTCACTTTTACTAAACAGATCCAGAAATTAAATTTTGGTAGTTAATAATAGTTTTAAAAATAAATTAAAGTTCAATAAATGAATCAAAATTATAAAACTAAAAAGTGTTTTCAAATTTTGAATTAATTTTCAGTTAAAATTTATTGTGATATCTTGCACCAGTGTGCAGTAGCTCAAAAGCAGCTTTACCTTTGCGTGCACTGTGACGATTTTAACGTTATCAATCGAAGCAGCTGTTGGTCAACTGAAAAATATTAGACACTCATTAACAAACGTAAATTTGGTGGGAAGACGAGAGAGGGAGAAAGAGAGAGTGAGAGAGAGAAAGGTGATGCGTAGCTCAATATTATATTTTTTTGCCATTTACTTTGCCATTTTTGGACGCGCGCACATGTTGAGCGCGTTGCAGCAGCAGAAGCAGCAGCAGCAGCCTGGGCACACTTGTCGCTCATTAATAAAAGTTTGCCAAAGCAGCGAGCGCCATTATTTTTGCAGGTATAGAGACATTGACCAGCAGCAAGCAGCAAGCAGCATCCCACGCGCTGCTCACGTCTCTGTCGGCGTCGCTGCTCTGCTCAACTGTAAACATTCCAGCGGAGAGCGCAGCTTTCACTCAAACATTGAGCCACAGCATACACAACAGTTGAGTTGCGCTCTCTCTCTTTATATGTATCTCTTTCGCTTTTTGAATCTCTCTCTCTCTCGCTCTCTCTCTTTGTCGTGGATGCTTGGAAGTTTTGGCTATTCCTGGTGCTTTGCTCAGGTCCATGGTCGTGCGAAAAGCTGCGTTGAGCGCATTAAGTCGTTAGGGTACAACCAGACAGGACGCAATCTACTCGCAGAGCTGCCCGCGATTGCTTCGATGTTCGTCAAGCGTCTCTCAACAGCGCCCAACAGTTTGTGCAAAAACTAAAAGAGCAAAAACATTCCTAAAGTAAATAAAATCTAAATTCAATAAAATTAAATTTAAATTTAAATTAAAATATAAATTTTTTAAAATATGTATATATGTATGTGTATATATATTTATTTATAAATATATCTATATATACATAAATATCAAACGCTTACAACAACTAGCTCAAGTGTCGCGCTTCGCTTCGACAGCTGCCCTCGCACAACAACAACAACAATAAACTTCTCTATTGCCTTTTTGGCGTCGCCCGCGCGCGTGTTTGTGTGTGTGTGTGCGTGTGCTTGGATGCGTATGCCAGTGTGTGTCTGTGAGTGCGTGTGTGCGTGCGACAAAACTTCAACTCAAGTGTGTTCACAACAACAACCAAAAATAAATGTTTAAATTTAAACAGTTTGCAGCAGAAGCAATTAAAATGCATTCTTAACATAATTCAAAGGTAAACAATTGCAATTTACATCTTAGCACAGCCATTCCGCCAACCCCAACCCCAGCCCCATTTCCCACTCTCCTTCCACACTTTAAACATGTGTATAGCTGAACTTTGTGCAACAGCTTAAAAGTATGCTACGATTTTTTCGCTCTCTTTTAAAATACATAATTGTTGCGCCTTGTCGTTCGGATATAAGTGAATTTAGCGCTGGGATGTGAAAGGGAAAAAACACTAGGAAGTATTTCACTATGTAATTTCACGCTCATTTAATTTGCATAAATTAAGTGTGACTAAAGTGTGTGCTAACTCAATTAAAGTGCAGCTAAAAATTTCTAACATTTTTTCCATTACAGTTTTTTATGTAAATCAATCAAAAGCAGCATGAGAAAATTTAAGTGTATTTTATTTTCCATGAAGGCGAGTACAAAATTGTGTAGAATAATTTTCACTTGACTTAAACAAAATAAAAAGGTTTACTTATATTAAATAATTTAGGTTAGTCAAAAATGTTTTAGATAGCCAAGTAACAAATTTTTATATATATATTAAATTTATTTATTATTTATTATTAGTTTTTAAATGGCTGCGAATAAAATTTCCCGAGAGCTTTTGTCAATTCTGTTGCAATACAAAAAAGGTAGTTCTGTTGTGGCTTTTACGATTTGCGGTTTGTGTTTGGAAAAATAAACAAATTTTGAGAGTGCAATAATTAAATACCCTTGAGAATATGTAAATTGCTGGTTCTATTTGACATGTGTATCTATTGAATATAAATATATATATATATATGTACATAAATGTATATATGTATATATAAATGGTTTGTTAGAAATGAACAAATATGCTTTGTATAAATTTGACTTTTGATACTCGTTAACTGTTAATTTTGAAAAAAAATAATTTTTTACTTCGCTTAATAATTTGTATTGTATTTATTTAAAAAATAATAATTCTGGGAAAAACATATTTGTTGAGTAAAAAGATTTTTTTTAAATAGAAGAAAAACCTGTATACTTTTTAAAATAAATAAATGAAACATTTGTTCAAATGATTTATTTCAAATTTTATATTTTATTCAACTAAAATTTATTTAGGGTTTATTCAATCGTGTAATTTAATTTTTATTTGAATTTGCCACAAAATTCATTTAGTTTAAGGTTCAACTAGTTCGCAATTGCTGTTCCACGACGTTTCACATGTCAGTTATTTGTCTTATAACTGTTACGCCTGACAGTTGTTGGCACAGTGGTAGCTGGCTCTAACGAACTAGCTGGCCGAACGCCAAGCGACTATTTGCCATTTGCTGCAGCTGTTCACACGTTGTATGCGCAATATACTATGAATTATTGAATAATTTCATAATTTATAATAAATTTTATTTAAATTTACTGATAGATAAATTCAGTTTCATTCATACCTTAACTTTTATGGCTGGCTCTGTGATAATTAATTTTTAATTATAAACTAATTTAAATTACAATTTGCATTGTGTCCAGATTTTCAATGTTTGCTACACATGAATTGAATTTCTGTGGTTTCTGTGCCCGGCAGGAGGGCAATAGGTGGAGAGGCGAATGGTTGGAGTTTTACTGTGTTCCACATGCAATTAACTTTTGCACTGCTATCAATCAGTGTGAGAAAGTTTCTATGCTGACCACACCCCCTCTATAAGTGCCACCTTATCATTCAATTTAGCCGAAAAAAATAATGGGGAAGAAAACTTTTACGAAGGCATTGCACATGGGCATGTATGTGTGTGCGTGTGTGTTTATTTTTTGATTGGCAAGTTATGTACACACACACGCACACACATGAGCAATCACTCACACACACACACGCAGATTTGCCATCAATCATTTGGCTTCGTCCATAGTTTTAAAGCTAAAAGTGTGAGAGAAATTGTTGTTGCTGTCATCTAATTGGATTTATTACAAACTATTGTCCAACTTTTGCACTACTGCAGAAACTTTTATGGAATTTAATGAAAAACACTTTTAAAGTGAATGTTTGTTAGTACTTCTTTACTTTTTATTATTTGCTTTATATTTATTTATTAAATTATAAAAAAAAACTTTAGCGATTGAAAAATATTTTTTTATAAATTTAAAAAAAATATATATATACATAATTAAAAAAATAATTTAAAACAGCCAAAAGCTTGCTATGATTTAAATACCAACTTTTAAGCGACGTGAAAACATATTCTTGAAAACAGTATGAATAAATACATTTATGTGAAATCAGCAGCAGAGAAGTCAAGCTGAAATTCATGTGTTTTTTCATGCACATATTATAATATGTGTTTTCACTTGCGCCAATTACTTTGATTTATACATATGTATATTTATCGTTCTGAAATTAAAAATGTAATAAATTCCCGAAAATCAATAAATATTCCTTTTTGCCACGGTGAAATTTTCAATTTCAATTTAATGCACTCGTTAAACATAGTTTCAAGGGCTTCTACGAATAAATATACATAAATATTGCTTCCCCTTTAACGCATTTTCTCGCAATCACAATTTTGGGGAAAAGCCTCAGAGAATTTTTCAGTTACTTTTTTTGTGGTTGGGCTAGCGAAAAAGAGGTTATTGGTGTTTTTTTTTTGTTTATCGAATCTCAGATTCGAATCTCGTGAATATTTCTATAGTATTTCTAAGCTAGTTTGCCTTAGGGACGTATAGTTGAACCTTGCCTATTTTGTAGCTACGATTAAACATTAAGAAAGGGCTCTCCAGGTACTTATGTAGTAGTTCGGTAAAAACTTGTTCAGCAAAATTGTTTATGTAATTTATTAAAATTAAAATTCAACAATTTCTCCAAAGTAATCAAAACACTTAAATTTTAATTAGTTTTTTTTTCAACATTTCATAATTTTTACTATATAATTTAATAAATATTCTATTACATAAGTGTTCTAAAATATGCTCGTAGTCTCTAGAAACTTCCTTTTCTTTCAATTTAAATTTTTAGCATCTCTCAATTTGCTATGCCTCTTTTTTTGTCCACCAGCTATTGATTTGTTCACCTGAAAATTATCTTGTTTTGAATCAATGGGATTGCTTTCAATAGATTGCAGCTGTGTGCAGCTGTTTCCATTAGAGTTTCAATTTGGTCTGTCTCTTTCATCTTAAGCTAAAATGAGCTTCAGCTGCTTCCTCTTCTTCAACTACTCCTTGTCAGTGTCATCTATCAGTGTCCAGTGTTTAGTTGAGCCAGCGGCGTTTCACCTGCTGCCTAGCAAACAGCACACACACACATACACACATATGCTTAGAGACCTGCCCTAGCTGTCATTCAGCTTAAGCTATCTTCATTAAAATCAGTCCGTTTCTAAGATATTACCAGGCATAGCTCACTGTTCCTTTTTTTTTTGTTGTAGCTCACTGATAAGCGACAGTGTAGACATCATAAAAACATACATAAATATATGTGCTTCTAATAAATATATATATTTTTATATATAAATGTGTGTGTATGTATCTGACGCGCCTAAATGCTAAAACACAAATTGAAGGCACACAAAGAAAGGACACAAATACATATCAAGCCGTCTAAATTGCTCCACTTTAAATACGTGTGTATGTATGTATGAATGTATGAATGTATATATATGTGTGTATGTGTGTGTGCGTATGCCACCCTCGCATTCTGTGTGTACCCCAAACACTTAAACATAAACACGTTGTCTGTGCGTCTGACTCGAAGCGCGCGATTCTCTGGGTTCGTTCATTTTTTTTGCTTTTTTTGCTTCTGCTTCCTCTTCCTTGTGCGTCTACGCACAATATGTTTCGTCTTTAACCCAGCCGAAAAAGCTTCAACCCCCGCACAAGCCCCATTTTTCAACTCTCACTCAGTTTTCACGAGGTCTCGAATGGAAGTTTTAATGTGATTTCTCGTATTAATTTCGACCTCGTCATCGTATTGCTGGCTCGTCCTTTTCGTCCTGGCTGTTAGCTACTAGATGCTGGCTGCTGGCTGCTGACTGCTGGCTCCTGGCTCCAGCTCCATTTTTCGGCATTTTCTATTTTGTCTTCACGCACTTTTATTGCTCATTCGTTCTTGCGTCTGCGTTTTTGCTTTTCTATTTGATTTTGTAGCACGTCGCCGGCATCGAATTTTCTTTTATTTTCTTGCATATTTTTTTTTTTCTATTTCTTGTTGAGCTTGGTGCTTTTTCTGGGTGGCAACCCAACTTTAACCTTTTCTGCTGCTTTGTGTACTTTCTCTAACAGTTTCTACCCTGCCCTAACTTCCACCCATTGCTGCTCAAGTTTTCTGCTTACTCGTTTATGTTCATCATATGAAACGCGACTTTGTTGCACTAAACGTAAGTTGGAAGATTTACAACTTTTGGTTACCCACAGATAGGAAAGACAGACAGAGAGAGAGAGAGAGAGAGAGAGAAAGAGTGCAAAAGAAGATTGGGATGTGGGCGGCAGGTCTTTGATAGATTTCACATTTGATAGTTAAGTAAACATACAAACACACAATCAGATATCTAGATAGTTCTTAGCTACCCTCGCATTCAAATTTCAAGTGGTAGATTTGGTTGTAGCATAAGATCTGTCAATTTATAAATAAAAAGGTTGTTTCCCAATGTTAAAGGCACTTTACAGTATTCACTTCTGCACTCTCTACACTCTATAATTTTTCCATTAAAAACAAAATATCTGTCTTTCTCAGCTCGTCAAAATATTTATTTAAAGGGTACAAATACGTTTTTTTACAAAAAAAAAACAATCATTCTAATAATAAAGAAAGAACGTAATTTTTGTACAGTGAGAGGAAAGACATTAACTTAAGCTACTAGAAATATAAATAACACCTGAACCCAAAAAGCAAGCAGAAGTACATTAAGTGTTTTTGTACAGAAATATATCATGGAGAGGCAGATTGTGTAATAAGTATATTTATTGCAATTTTTTTAAAATAATTTAATGAATTAAAAATAAAGCTCATGATCTGCTGCAGTAAAAAACAATTGAGAATTTTAAAAATAATTTACATAACTGAAAAAAGATATTTATAATATATATATCAACAAATATAAATATCAACAAATTTGTTAACAATAATATTACGTAACCGCATGGCTTGGGCTTCAATGAGATCAATCCATATATCAATCCTACTTTACATATTTATCTATTTCTGTGGGGCAGGTCTAGGACAAAAAAACTTTTGAGTCGCCTGTGGTTGCTTGGGTCATCCAGTAGTCTTAGTGCTAGAGCATTCTCGTGGTTATGTAGTTTATTCATGTATCTGTTTGCATATAGTTGTATTTTTTCTTTGACAAGGAGTAGTTTAACATATTTGTGAATATTACAATTAGTCACATACCAGGGTGCACATTTAATCATTCTGAGTCTTATTCTGGTATCGCTGTATAATTTCGATATTTTAATTACTTGCAGTACCCCATAACTGCAATGCGTAGGTCCATACTGGCTTCAGTAAGGCCTTATATAGCCTTAATTTGTTTTCAAGACTAAGTTCAGAACGTGGTCCTAACAGCCAATACATTTTCCTGGTTTTCACCTTGAGCTGCTCTCGTTTCGATTTGATGTGCTGCTTCCAAGTTAGCCGCCGATCAAGATGAACACCTAGATATTTTACCGATTCACTAACAGGTATAGCATGACCGTTTAGTGTGACTGCAGGACAACTTCCAGGTCTCAGGGAAAATGTAACTTGCACTGACTTTTGCGTGTTCACTATTTTTTTCCACTTTTGAAGCCATACTTTAATCAGACCAAGTTCTTCTTGGAGTAAGTTGGATGCAACTTGTGGGTCAGTGTTAAATTTAAATTAAATTATATAGATTTTAATTATAATCTATATATAACATTTAGTTTTTATTTGTAATTATAAACTCATTTTAATGTATATAATTTTTTAATTATAATTGTTTGAATAATGTCTTTTACAGCTATGCAAGAATACGATAATTCAGATGCATCTTTATATCTATCTTAAGCATAGCATCTCAATATTTGCTTAATTGTATTGAATTTATAATTAACTTAATTATAGTTTTGTTTTTTTTTTTATAAAAATTCTTTTCGTAGTCTTCTATTTATTAAATATTTATATATGAATAATTATTTATAAAGAATTATAAATGAAAGATAAGAAAGATAATTATTATAATGTATAAACAAATTAATAAAATTCCAAAATCTGTTTTTAGTTTTATACTGAAATATAATTTTAAAGATTTGTTTTTTTATTAATACTCCAATAATAAGAAAAGTCGTCACTTAAATTAATTCTGATATGGAATAAAAAGAATACACGTTTAAAAATGAAGAATTTATTTAATTCTTAATTTTTGCAAGAATCAATTTTTACTTAAAGCAGGCAGTTTGTTTAGCAAGTGCTCGGGTGCATTAAAAGGTCAGTATCAAATCAAAATTTGTGGCAATGAAGAGTCGTTGCAGTTTCTGCCACAGCGGTTGCTGCAACATGTGGCAGTCAACGTGCAGCCGAACAAGTCGTGCAGCTTAAGCAGCCTAAGCTCGCATCCATCATTGTTGCCACAGCCGTTGCTCGACTCGCAGCCACAGGACACGTACTCAGCCATGTTTATGTTGTTTCTTTTGTTATTGCTGTTGTTGCTTTTTTCATAATAGCCACGCAGTGTGGTAGGCCAGTGCGGCAGTTAGGTGGCACGATTGAAATTGTGTTGAAAAAGTTTTTAATTGCTCATTATGTTTGATTAGGGTGCTGCTATTGCTGTTGTTCTTGCTGCTGCTGTTGCATGCCGCAAAGTGTTGCACGCTTGGTTAACTGATTTTCATCACAGATCAAAAGCCTTTTCTAATCAAAAAAATAAAGAACAACAAGTCAGGAACAGAAGAGTCAGCAGTAGCAGCTGCAAAGCAAACAAGTTGCAAATCTATTGTTGTTGCTGTCGAGTGCCTATCAGAGAGAGAGCGAGTATGTGTCTGGGTGTGTGTGTGTGTGTATGTGTGTGAATTGGAGCACATAACAGCAAGAGCACCAACAACAACATTTGCTCATCTTTTGCTAACATGCGCCAGCCATAAAACACTTAAAGGACCATTTTTGCTGGCGTGCGCAGATTTATGACAATTGCCAGCCAAGGGTTAATTAAATAGAATTCCTAAGACTCACCCGAAAAAAACTACTAACCCAAACAAGTTCTAAGCCAACTGCTGCTCAAATTGCTTATACATAAATATATATATACATACATATACTCTTCGGATGCGTCGCAAAAAGGACTCTTCGACAACTGCAAAAAATAAGGTACACAGGACTCGCCTGGCTGCTTGGCTGTTTGGCTGTTTGGTTGTTGGGATGGCTGGTTGTTATCCCGACAGGCGGCTGCCGTTTGCAACAATTGGCAGTCTCGGCGCTCGTTGTCTTCGTCCTCGTCCTCGTCGCTTCCAAGTGTAAACACAGCTCGGCAACTCGCGAGCTCTGAGAGCATGAGCCATTTTCCAACATTTTTTCACTCAAACTCAAGCTGCGAATTAAAATAAAACTCAGCCTCTCGCCCAAACACATTTGCGCTCAAATTTTCCATCAATGAACGCAGAGTTCTCTGAACTGATAACAGACAGTATATACACACACAAACACAAAAATCCGTACACACAGACCCACACGTACAGTGAGAGACTCATACAGATAGAGTTGTTTAAAAAGCTGTCCAAATCAGAGTGCATGAAAAAACATACACAAGTGATAACATGAGGGAAGTTTGAGACAGTTGCCTGGCAGACGCTCTCTAAGCAGGGCTTGAATGGGAGTAGAAAACTGCCTAAGCAGAGACTGAAAGCTTAATAGGAAAATTAAATAGATAAAACTTAAAAAAATGAACAATAAAATATTATTTTATTTATATTTTATTGTTTAATTTTTAAATTATTTCTTTAGAAGCATAAAATAATGTATTATTTATATTTTCATATTCTATATTCTTAAATACTATTAATTGCAAGAATATTATTGATTAGGCCTAGTTTGTTAATACAAAGAAAAGTATATAATTAAATAAAGTCTTTACGATATCAAAATAAAAAAAAAATGTTTGGGAATTGAGAGCATAATATTTTTGTGAAAATGAACAAGCAGAATGTGGCGAGTGCCACCCCATAAATTGTATATATTCTTGATCAGGACGACTAGCTGAGTCGTTATAGGACGCAAATAAAAATACCATAAAATGTATAGTACCAATATGTAGAATCAAGAATTAGTTTGGAATAAGTATTTATATATGGAAGAAATAAATTTATAATTAAAATAAATCATTCATTTCTTAAGCGTAAACCTAGATTTAGAAGAGAATAAGTTCATCTCTGTCAGAAAGAAAAAAATCGTTAGTTGTTTTTTAAGATTATATAAAATATCAGCTCAAAAAATACCGTTAACATTTCCAATAATAAGTATAAATATTTATTTACAAATAACTTTAAGGAAAAAACTATATAATTTTTATAAATTTCTTTTCAAGCTACATTTTTTTTAATTGCTGTTTTTATTTTCAATTTGTCTTATACTAGACAATAAACAAATTTGTTAACAATATTACGTAACCGGATGGCTTGGGCTCCAATGAGATCAATCCTTATATTTACCTACTTTACATCAATTTATTTTAGATAATTGTGTAATATAATTATTATATTTATTTATACATATTCTAATTAATTAAATTATAATTTCTTGAGGGTTAGATAATTTTGTATGATGCTAAGTGAGATTGCATTAGCAGAATCCTTCTCCAAAACGAATTTTAAGAATATATGAAAAGAGAAAACTCTATTTAAAAGTCTTTTTTAGTACACAAAACATCGTACAACGTGTAAGATTACAAACAAAACTTTTATCTCATTCATATCAAAGAGAAATAGTTCGAAAGTTCTTGAAGACTACAATCAAAATTTACAGAAGAAATTGAATGCCTTCAAATTGAATAGAATAGAGGGAAACTTCAATCTCCAAACAGTCAATACCCAAACCGGTTGGAGTTTACACAATATACGCATACCCTATATCCATTTCTTGTAGTGTGTCACTGTGCGTAACAGCGCGGAAAACGTTTGATAACGCCGCGCGCATAAAAGTATGCTAGAAAAAAGCAAAGCCAAAGGTGATGATATCCACTCTCTTTTTTTCTCCTCTTTCTCCTTGTCCCTTTCTCTAGTTATGTGTGCTGTGTGTTCGAGGCATAAGCACAAGGCAAAGGCGGAAGTAAAAACGGCAGCTAGCAGACAAGACAATGAAATTGTCATAAATAACAACGCTCTTTAGCAACACCAAACACAGCAATGACCAACCAGCCGAGTGATTTCCTTTCTTTTCCCCTTTGTATTGTTCCCTTGCTTCCTATTTCTTTTCATTTTTTTGGATAGTGGCTCAACTCTTTTTTTATTTTTTTGACATTTTTGTGCCCCTAAGGGTATTTAGAGGGTATATTAAATTTGCGCGCTGAGGAAGTAGATAACGTTAGAGAAATGGCGCTCGGTTGGCCACTTGGGCGGAATTCTGAATTTTAGAGCATTGTGCAACACTGGAGGGATTCACGTTTTTTGGTTTCATTCAATATTAATCGATAATAGAGTTGTAGAATTTTCTAAGGAGAAAGCCTTATAAGCTTAAGCTTTAAACTCTTGATTTTAGCAGGGAAAAAAAGAAAATTCATTTATCCATACAATGCAATTTCTTTATAAGTTAAAGTTAAATATACTTTTGACGATCGATAGCTATCAGAGTCGTTCAACACTTATCGATTTTGCACATTAGCAGAAAATAAATCAGAAAAATTAATTCATTAGATTTTAGTAGCTTCAATTTGTTTTAAGCGTAAGCAATCCTCATTTGTAGGAATAAAAGAAAAAACAAAATGAAGTATTATAAATAAAAAAAATATTAAACTTAAGGAATATCGGATCTATAAAAATTATATAAGAAGACAAAGAATTTTTGATTGAAAATCAAAATGATAAGCTTTTCTACTATAGAAAAGAGAATTATATAAAAATTATATTATTTATTATATTATTTATTTATTATTATATTATAATTATATAAAATTCCATTGAGTGTTGTATATAAACCAATCGAAAGCAATTTTAATATCAATCGCTTCGTTGCATGGTGCCATTACCTCGCTTACTTTTCATAGAGGGTATTTTCCTGGCCTTTCACTTAGCTCTATCCCATTTACCACTTTTTGTTATCCTTTTATTATAATACTTTTCTTGTTTGTTTTTTTTTTTTTTTTGTGGTTCGTGGCTCGCTCTCATAACGGAAATTTCAATGGCTGCTGCTTAAAGTGACTTTTGTTCAACTTTGCGCTCAGCTATCCAAACAGACGAGCACTCGTAGCACTCATAGTTATCTAATCGAGCTACCAGAGGACAGGGAGCAGTCGCATTAAACTAATGTTTAGTTGCTTTCGTTACAGTTTTTGAGTGTCGACCCTCGAAACTTTGTCAGTAAATCGTGGCACGTGATGGGCACGAGCCAGGGCGTGACAAGGCGAATTGCTTCCCATGCCGTCTTTTATTCTTTGTATTGAATTGGATTTTATGGGCTGTGACAGTTTTGTGAGCGTCGCAATTCTGAATGTTTTCAAAACTTTTTCACAAATATGATGGGCCATAACTTTTTTACTAAATAAATTAAAGCAGTTCTCTGCTTAGGTATTTAATTAGCAATACCCTAATAGCAATACCTAACTACTCTCCATTAACGCAGCCTCCCACTAATAATAGCTCTTTCACAACTCGCCATACACTTCAATTTCAATTGGCTTTTGTGCTGTAATGCCCAGGAACAATGCAACAGGGTGGCTACTGAAGATGTTTATTTGCACGGCTTTACAAAATGGTTGACGACGGACAGTGCGCAATATTGCCGCAGATTGCGTGCAGTGTTGGACAACAACAACAACAGCAGTAGCAGCTTAATTTGTGGTCAGTTCTTTTGTTCATCAGCAAATTGGCAGTGGAACCAATTGCCACAGCTATTATGTTGAGGAAACAAATATGATCAAATTACATGGCTGGCAGCCGCTGCAGATAAATGGATGGCTTATCCGAAGGCATTTAATTGCGAGCTGTTACTGGCTTTATTTTAACAGAGAAAAGCTTTATGGGGCAGCTTTTTTATAAATCAATAGAGAGAGCAGCTTATGAGCATGAATATCGAAGCCTGGCCATGCACCAACTTCAAAGGCCAAACAGGAGCTTACGATGGACATCTGTTGGGATTAGCTCGAATTGAACTACTTAAGAGCAACTCTGGCCAAACTAGAATATCACAAGAGATATGACAAAGTGGATTTTATAACAATTATGGGAGCCTACATGAGTCTATAGAGGTCAAGATTTCCATTCTTTAAAGAAGTGATTACTCTGATGCCCGATTTTCAATGGGTTCAGGCTATAAAAATAAAAACCGTAACGAATATGCACAGCCGCAGTCGCAGGGGTATTACAAAAATTGTATGATAATGCTTGTTTTTATATAGTTAAAGTCGAGGAATCTTCTGGAGGCCCCTAACCAGATTTTAATCGTTTGGAAGGATCTTAATAAAATATCAAATTTTAACTTTCTCTTAAACTAACTATCTTGTAACTTTAAAATTAAGTCATGCATTTAGTATACCCCTAATACTTGAAAGACTGTAGTTCAGGCAAATGAATCCAGTAACTAAGAACTAAAGAATACTTTTCCAATAGCTCTCAAAGTGGTGAAATCAGAATATGAAATTAGGAGTAAATAAAAGCATACGAGAACTTTTATCGACACATTGTCAGTAATTAAAAACATTAATTTTGCTTCTAAGAATTTTATCATATTTGCTTGGTCTATGTAATTTTTAATTACTTAACATAATTTTAATAACAATTAAAGGTTGTGCGAAGATAACAGCAGTTACCGCGTCTGTAAAAAAATCAAAGCATACTTTTAGGCTCATATCCTACAAAGAGATCTTAATACTTATTGGCATATTTACACATATATATATATCAAAATATATTATATATTATATCAAAATTTATTTATATTAATTTTAAATTCAGAATTTCATAATTTTCTATAATATATTTTTGCCATTTAAGATGAATATCTGAAATGAATTAATAATTTATATGAGTTTTCTATATAAATATATGCCCTTCATTAAATATTCGTTAGTTTTGACATTCTTTTGCACGTTTCAAAATTGCTAAATTTGCCAACATTGTAGTATATAAAATAAATTTAAACGTAAATACTTATGCGAATTTCTCTTTTAATCTCTTCTTATTTTCTTTTTTATACCGCACAGAAAAAATGCAATTATGCATTTCATTTAAATAAGGTTTTTTATAAAATAAAAACGAATCGTACACCACATATAAATGCGTAATGCAGCTATTTAAATAAAATTAAAAAACAAAAAAAAGAGTATTAAATTGATAAACCTCATAGAAAACCCAACAATAACAAAAGTGTTCATAAATATTAAAGAAAATGTAGTTAAAAATAAAAAAATAGTAAAAAGTAAAATATGTTAAATACAAATTGCCAGCTTTAATTGCATCTGTATCTTTGTATCTTTTCTCTGTATCTATTTGTATCTAAATAACATTCAACTCAACTAGACTCAACTAAACTTTGCTAATTAAAAACAAAAATGCAAACTCAATTTCAACCCAGATCAAAAATATCAAAAATACCAATTCAAATTCGATTCAGTCAATCAGCCAACCAACCAGCCAATCAAGCGCCCAATCATCAATTGCAACTGCCATTCAATCATTCAGCAACAACAACAACATCTGCAACAACTACTACAACAACAATAGCACACACAATAAATGCAACAACAAATGGTAATAATAAATAAATCCTAAACGCACGTCATTAAATTCACCAATTAAAACGAGTTTAAATCAAATAAAAAGCCAACAACAAAACGAAAAGAGATAAAAACAAAACAAACAAAAAATAGCCATAATAATATTTTTGAAATAATTTCTCAATTAATTATGGAACATTCATCAACATATTTGTTGTGTTTGTTCTATTGCCAAAACGAAAAGGCCCGCTTCCAGCTGCAGCCAACAAAGCAACAACAACAACTACAACAAGAACAGAAAGAGCAACAACTACAACCAGTGAGGCAAGTTAATAGCGAGGCAACAAAACCAACAACAGCTAAAGCAACAACGTCGCCAACTCAACGCACGTCACTCTACGCTTTTGCTGGGTAAGTAAAAAAAAGAAGACCGCACTTTCAAAAAATTAGAGTCTGCCAAATCAACAAAATGCCCAAATTAAATTTGAGTACAATTTTCACTGCAGTCAACTACCAAATGGAAATGATAATAATCCTAGTTGACAGTGCGCACTTTGAATACTCTAGGAATAAATATTATATGCTCAAAGGGCATATGATAAATTTACATTGCATAACTTAGAATGAAGTAGGCGAAGCTGCAAGCTTACATGAATGTGTAAATGTGAATATACATATATTTATATGTATATCTAAGCACCGAATCGTGGAAATTTGGAAAGTTATTACCTTGATGTAGACGTTTTATTAGATGACTCACGTGTACAAATTTACAATTTCTACATGCTATAGATTATCGACAGACTCATACATGCGGGCAGATAGTGGAATAGTTATATATTTATATGGTTGTTGATTTTGATTGAGAATATAGATATATTAAGAAATTAGATAGTATTGATTATTGCAGTGTATTTCAAGATCCATTTTAATATAACAATATATACGGAATTCCCTTTTTTAATTAAATCTATGTCTATAATATATATGTCTAAAATTGATGGCGGACTCAGTCTAGAAAATAAATATGTTATTTCGGAAATCGAGTATAAGAATTTGGAAAAAAGAACTTCGAATAAGAACACCTTTTCAATTTGATATTAAGAATTAATTTCAAGTTTTCAAATTTTGGAAAACATGAGTGGAACATGATATACCGCAAGCACAACCTTAATTCTAGTTCATAGTACATCATAGTTCATATATATAGTAGAATTATCAATTATAAATAAACTCAACAAATAATACAATTTTCAAAAAAATAAAAAAATTAATGAAATAAATCGGAAGTGAAGGATTAGATAGTTTACAAGTTCTTAGTCAGGCACTACTGACTCGGGCACGTTTAATTTGCAGTCAATCAGCTTGCACATGTGTGATGATTAATGCCGTATGCTGCATTGGCATGAATAGTGTATGGCAAAGAGCTTGTCAGGCCAAACGTCGGCCACCAATCAAAAACTGGTCTGAAAATATATTTTAAATGGCGTTAAAGCAACAGCTAACAACTGTCGCAGTCGCTTATTGCAGTAGACGGTTGGACTGCAATTGCAGTTACAGTTACAGTTGCTATTTTTTGGCTGTTATGAATTTCGTATTAGGTATATACGAAAATGCAATAAAAATCACCGAAAGCAATTTTCGTTAGATGGACAAAAAACTGGAATGTAAAAAAAATTGAAAGAAAAACAGGAGATTGGTTTGATGGCTGAAGCACGATTTTTTTTGCAGTTCCGACGAATTTTTCGCATTCAAGGCGTTCTTCAAATGTTGCAAGAGTTGTTTTTTGTACACACTATACACACTACACACATACATCAGCTGGGCAAAAATTTGTTGCAATTTATCGTAATGGATTCTCAGGGGAAATGTGTTTCGACACGTTGTTAATTTTTTTTGTCGTCTTGCTCTGCCACCAAACGAATGTTGCTTAATTTGCTTTTTATTCAGTAGAAACGCAAAAAATGAGAGTCATTTGTAGCGAATGCTTTTTTTTGGCTTACTGTTCTTTTTTTTATGGTAGTGAACATTTTTGCCTTACTGCGAAAAATAATTGCTTCTCATTGAACGGTCGGCATCAATTGTTGGAAATTTTAAATTGCTGAGCATCAAAAATTGCGCGATATTTTCTGATTTTCTATTACTTATCTACGAGCTACGTTTTTGTTTCTGATTTTCTTTGAAACAAAATATTTTGTTAAAGTACATTTTTAAGCAAGCAGTCTTTGTAAGTCTACCTTTTGGAAAAGTTCGAAACATTCGATTTTTATAGAGCATAACAAAAAACTTGCTTTAATCCTAAAGAATCAATATTCAATAATTTACCCGGGAAGTTAAGCGTCAAAACTTCTTTTTGTGGGACTTTTATAGAAAATACATTTATGAATTTCTATTGTCATTTAAGCCCTATACAAATCTAGTAAATATTTTATTTCACACATTCAATTGAAAAAGCATTTTTCTATGATTTTTTTTTTTGAAAATAAATTGAATTAGAAAGCTGATCGATTGATTCTAATTCAATCATTAAATTATTGATGCTATTTTCGTATGGGAAAACCAATTAAATTTTTTTTTTAAGCAAATTGCTTAGAAGTTTAACTGCCTCTGAGGCTATAAAAATAAATTTTACTTTTGCAATTAATTGGTAAATGGAAGTTTGAGGGCTGTTATAAGTATATAAAAAAATGATGAGCATTTTTCAATGAAATTAAGAAATTACTGGTGAATAATATTTAAATCATTAATTCAATACAAATAATTGGATAGAAATAATTGTCATTTTACGTATTTCATTGCATGTTTATACGATTAATATTTAAATATATTTTACGTTTTTTTATTCACAAAAAAGTTCACTAATTAACACTTTTGTGGAAAGCAATCGCACGTTATTTTTGTTTAGACACGCATCTCTAATGCTTGTATTTCCGCTTGAAAAAGGGCATCATCTAATTTAAATGCCGAATAGCGTGCTTTGCGCTGGTCAGCTGGTCGGATAGTCAGTCTGTCAGGCTGTCAGGACGTTTGTCATTTTGGCTGAAAAGTTCATTTCCCTTGTTGTCAACAGTTTATAATAGTTTTTGCCTTTGTGCGCTTGGGCCAACCCAGCGAACCGAAACCGAACCACTCCAAACTAAACCCAGTTGCAGCAAGAGTTAGTGGGGATTGCCATTTGTTTGATGTTTCAAGCAGCAAGCGTGTGTGTGTGTGTGTGTGTGTGTGTGTTTAGCTAGCCATTTCTCCATGTCTGGGACTGTCTCGGGGTCTATCTTTCAATTCCAGCCGGTTTATTTCATTGCTGCACAGGCAACTGTCCCATGCAAATCTGCTTTGCTGATTAAACCTAAATAATGTTGAGCGCTTCCTTTGCTGTGGCTGGCTTCCAGCTCCATTCACCGCCTCCTCCACCTCCTTGTAGCTCCTTTTGTTTGTCTGGCGCTTTAAAAGATCCAGCATCTGGTGTTTTACGTCCAAATGCCACAGTGTATAATAGCTATGTGATTAGGCCTGTCCGCTCGCATAAGCACACTGGGGAAATCACGGTAGGTCAGAGCAAAGTTAATGCTTTACCCATCTCAGCATAAAACATTTGCTTATCGAAACCAAGTAGTTAAAAAAATGCAGTTAAAATTTACTGAAAGGGACTTCCTCTAAAGAATAACCAGGAATTTAAATATATGCATTTCCTGCTTTAAGTAGAAACAATAATTCGGTATTGAAGAATATCCATCCATTGTCTGCCACAATCAACACTTTAACACATATCCATATCAGAGATGGGATAAGAGCTATATAACTTACGTCTTTTCAATTACCCATAAGTTTCTATGTCATATCCTACTATATGTGGGGCTTATGAGTTGCGAAGTTTGTGCAGAACTTAAGATGAAGCATTATTATTTTGTGTTTATGCAATATTATTTTCAGAAAGAATATGTACTGTATCAATCATAATCAATTATTATTTATATAATCTCTTACACGTCTGAGCAGTAGATTCAAGAATATCTCGGAATCATGCCAAACATAAAACACGTAGAAGAGGAATTCTTAAAGGTATAAATAATGAAAATAGGTATTCAAAAAGAACTACTCAAGAACCGTAGCTCAAGGGAGTATGTACAGGGACCAACGTAGACCATTACCCATAAGTTTGTAAAAAAACCTTTCTACATAGCTGACGCAGGCCTGGCCGGGAATGGTTATTAAGAAGTTGCTCTAGCAAGCTGCATATCCTGTCTCAATCGTAAGCAATAACTATATCAAGAGGAGCAACTCACTCCATTTGCCTAAGCTCTTTTTAAACTTCCCTTTAGTTACCCGTTCCGTTTCCAAGCAAGAGCATTAAAAAGTTGTGATGCAGCTGCACCTAGTTTTTTGTTCAATCTCGTTTTTTACCTTTTGCTAAATCTGAGACAATTTTCAACTTATAAGAGGCCCGCCTGCATTTGTATAATAACACAGTTGAGCTGCCGGTTGCAACCGGCTGCTTCCGTTGCCGTTGCCGTTGCCGTTGCCGTTGGTGTCGTCCTCGTGTCGTCGTATGTCCTGCCAGCCTGCCTGGCCACTTGTTGTTGCACAGCTTTTTTTTTTTTTATGGCCATGGCTTGTGTTTTATTTCCTCTTAGCCTGCACGGCTGATGTTGTTGCACGTAGCACAATTTCAATTTAATTTCTGTCTGGGCCCTTCGGCTGCGTCCTGCCCGCTGCTCGGCCATTGTCTTTGGCTTTGTTTGCAGTGCCATTTCCTTTGCACCAACACGAAATTAACTTGTGTATTCGTATTCGTATATGATACTCAACTGCAATAGCAACAGCAACAGCAGCTGCCCAAATAGATTATAGCTGCAGTTATAAATATATATATATATATATATAGTTTTATATATATGTAATTTTATTGCATATCTTTAAATGAAAATTCGTATGTTAATTATTTTGCTTCTCCGGTGGACAGTTTAATTAATGCGCGCCGGTGACTGCAAATTATTTGTAACCTCGATGGGAACATTCAATTGAGTACTGTCTGACCCATATAAAAAGTCTTCAAAGTGGACGTGGACGTGCTGAAATAGAAAACGACAGTACAGTAGCTGCTGAGTAGCTGCAATAAATTTTATTAATATTTTCAGCGAAAGAAATATTTTGGGGCAGCTTTGTATATACAACCTTAGTTGTCTTAATTGAATGAACGTCAGTATTTTATTATTATTTGATTTATTTTATAACATATTTGTTTGCAGCCATGGCTTGCGTCTAAAAACTAAAATGCTGCTTAGTTATCTATAAAAAAATATGTATATAATTTTTTGGCCCAGCCGAAGAAGTCAGCAGCACGATCAACAGTGTAATATACAAACGTCAAATAGATTTCATTTGTTGTAAGAAGATCGAGGTCATTAGTGCAATTTTTCTCTCCCCTTGTAAAAGCTCATTCGCTCTCTCAGGGCATCGGCTTTAAATTGCAAAGTCGGCGTTTGTTGCAGCATAATGAGAATATGTTAAATATAATGCAAATAAGAGGAAGTCAGCTTTGCTGCCATTTTCTTTTGCTACAACTTGTCAATAAACTAAAAATAAACTGAATATTCTACAGTGTCTTTAGCATATTTGAAATGATGTTAAAGCTGCTCAAAAAATCTCGGCGTATAAACATAAAAATAAACATTTTTAATGCTTAAGATCTTAGGCTGAAAATAGCTTGAAATATTAACGCAAAATATAGTAACTTGAATCGTAGAGTATATTTTTATAAATGCCAGTTCTGGACTTCTTCTTTTTATAACTTCTTGTTGTTGTACTGGTGACGGCTGTAATTATAAAGTACTTGTTGTTTGGGCGCTTAAGGCTAACAAAACAGCTTGAGCATGCTACGCCCACAGGCCGACACCCTTTTTGACTGCAGAGTGTGTTAAGAGCGCGGCAATAACCGCACTTGAATCGCGCGCACAAAAGTATGCAGCGTTATTTGGCCAAATGACTTTTGACGCTCGACGCTCGACGCATGGCAATATTTGCATGTGGTTTTTTGTGTGAGTGAGTGTGCGTGTCGGAGTGTGTGTGCGAGTGTTTATCGGCATGTTAGTGCCGTTGAGTGCTGGCCCCTTGCAGGCAAAGGCCAGCGTCGAGTGACTTTCAAATAAATATGCCAAAAAGTGGACGAAAAAAAACCAAAAATGAAACCCAATAGGAAACGAAATTTTACCATTGAAAACGTGCACATAAATGTTTTAGAGTGCAGTTCACTCGAATTTAACCCGCATTGATGTACAAATGTGGAAAATTTTTGTTGATTAGCTACGCGAGTCTATGTGTGAGTGTGTTGGCATTTGTGTGTATGTGCGTGTGTATTTGCTAAACAGCTCAGCATTGGATTATTTGCTGGCATTTATTTGGTATATAGAGATAAAGCTAACAATTAGCAGGGGAATCTATCCAATGAAGCGGGTTGAGAGTATTCTAATAAATGAATGGTTCATGCGATTCTTTTTTTGAATGAGTTTCCTAAATAAGCTTCAGTTGATTTGTTTTAAGCGTGTATTTGTTAGTTTTTAATTTTCTATAATTAAAATTTGAATGAAAATTTTTAATTGACATATCTAAATAATGTCGGATGAAGCCAGAAATATATACATATTAAATAAAAATAAATTTCAATTTATTTTCATCTACTGTCTTCACAAGAGTCATTAACCAAGCTAACGACTGGAGCATACTTGATATTCATATATATCTCTATATTCATTTTGCAGAGTCGCAAATTCTCCATACTCTTGAATTGATCTTTAGAGAATAAGGTTGAAAGCCTTGGGTAGTATCTGCAAAATTAAATTGCATTTCAGATTTCTTCTCTTGGTGTCTCTTTATACTGCTTTACATTTTGCAATTTCCAATGAGAGTATACAAATAAATTGCGAAATTGAAGTATATGTCGAATATTGAGTCAGCTTGGCCAACTTCCATTCTAATTTATACATCTAATCCTTGCCCAATAACGAGTTCCTTGTGTCTTCCACACTCAAGTCCATTTTCAGAACCTCATGGGCAATAGTAACAGCTCTCTTTGCTCTTAGCGATATGACATATACATTTTACATTGTATATATGATCATAAAGTCTACGCTTATATTATTTTATAGCCTATATACAATGTATAAAATTGCGCTGAGTGAAAAATTGTAGTTATCCTAAATTACAAATATTTCTAATTTGATGTATTCATTACCGGAATCTGCAAACTATATTTTATACCTCTCCTATTAATGCTAATGAATATGTTGTGTGTTAAAGTTCAAGTCTCTTGCTTAGTAATCTTTGAGGTTGCTGCGTTCCGTCGGACGGACAGACAGACTGACTGAAGGTAATGCATCTGCTCTTCGCTTTCTTTTGTTCTGTCTATAAACTTAATTGCTCGATATTATTAAGAACTTCTGCTTTATCATCTACTTGCAGCTTAGCCAGCTAAAAACAGCCGATTCTTTGCTTAACATTATGTTGTCTAATATTGACACCGTCAAATTATATGCCATTGTCCATGTAAACATTTTTTGTTCTCCGAAAAATTGCAGCACGAAGTGCAGGCGCCGAAAAATCGCTTTGGTTGGCGATTTTTATGCTTCCTAAAGCATAAACTCAAACAAATTTGCTTAACAGTGTGTGTGTGGGTGTTTGCCCGTGTGTATGCCAAAGGGTTCAATTATGAGCTGAGCTCTCTTCAGGTGAAAAAACGTCTAAAAGCGTATCCCCAGCTGGGGAAACGAGTTATGTAAACAAGCAAAACAGTTTGGTAACTCTGCCAATTCAGCGGCCTGGCAACTCTTCCACGTAATGTGTGAAAAATGTGTAGTACCTCGCCAGGTGTAAGGCCCTGTCCGCAGGGAACTCAAAAAGCACCTTCAACTTTCAGCCAAGAGGGACTTCATTTTCGCTCTTTTTTGTTTTTGTTGTCGCGCCTAAGCGACTGCAACTTTGACTGGCACAAAAAAATGGGTTGCGGTCAGGTGAGGGAGAAAGAGAAAGACAGATATATGTAAAGAGAGAGAGAGAATGAGAGAGACAGAGAGGGGTATAGAAGTGTAAGTGGGTTTTCAATTTCAAGGCTCATTGTGTATGACTCAGGCATTGGTGAAGCATTAAATTAACTTTAAAAACTTTGCCAGCGCAACAGAAAAACAAAAGAAAAGCGAAAACTAAACTTGAAATTAATTAACCGCGACAAGGCCAAAGCAATTTAATAAAAAACAATGAAAAATACAAATGCTCCCCTGCCACGCTGCCACATTTGCAAAAATCAAGTCCTAGAGAGTCTTTGCAATTTAAACTTTTGCAGCATTTCATTTCATTTCCTGCCACATAACTCATAAAGCCCCTAATTACGCGAACAGCTGACGCGGACCAGAGACAAAATAAAACCAAATAGGGTGGAATAAAAGCGGTGCTAAGGGTCACAGAAACGAATGGGACAGCGAGTGGCAACAGCATAACAGCCCCTCAGCTATGCCCAAAACAAAGAGAAGTCCGCGATTTATTATATTAAAATATATATAATATTCTGTATGTGACAGTGAATTAAATAAGTTGTACAGCTTAAAATTAAATAAGTTTTAGACTAACTCAAGCTCAAATACACTTTTAGAACAAAATAAATAAACAAACAAAAATATAAAATATTTTGCATTTAGAAGCATTTAGATTTTTAACTAATGTAGAAATTTAATTCAGCTCTAAAAATACTATGAAAACTCAATTAATTTAATTGTCTTATTATTAAGAGAAAAATTAATAACTTGACCTGAACTTCTAAAATGTCTCGTCCCTAGGATCACCTATCTTTGCAGGTAAATCGCTGTCTACCACAGAGAGCGCGAACTGCAATGTTCTTAATGGTTGCCGACATTGAAAGGAACTTACATTTCACTTAAATATACATAAGAAAGATGTGTAGTTGGTCTCCAAGTTCTGTTCGGTTCATATAAAGTAATATTTTAGAGATTTATATAGTTCATCAGAGAAAAAACAAATCGACTGATGAGGCTGTAATACCCTGTAAATTTTTTGAAAAATATAAATCAAAGCATGATTGCAAGTGGCGCGCACGTGAACATTTTTGTGGTTGGGCCCCTTAAAGGGAATGGCTGAAAGCGGACTTTAGTATTTTTGTTGCTGCTGCTATTGCTTCTAGTTCTTCTTCTTCAACGAAACAAGCGGAACGTAACACGCAGCTTCGCCGCATGTATTTCAATTACTGCATTTCTCAGTGAGCTCCATTTGCCTGGCCCTCCACCTTCTTCTGGTCGAGCATCAGTAACGCGTTTGTGCGCCCCGCCCATTTGGTGGCCGCCCACGCCAGCATTTTTTATGGATTTTTAATTTACGCCAGGCGCGCATATTTTACTCCTCTTTTTATGTTTTTTCTTTTATTTTAATGTATTTTTTTTTTGGTTTTGTGCTCGCGCGTTTTTTGCGCAAATTCATTGTTTTAATTTACTCAAGTTTGTTGACCGAAAACAAAAACTAATCAATGTGGGAGGGGCTCAGAGCCTAATGGGCGTCGCGTGCTAGCAAGGTGACAGAAAACAGTCGACAGTCGGCTGGTCAGTTAATGAGGTCAAAGCCCAAAATAGGGTTAAACTGTGTACACAATTTTTAATTAAACATTAAGTCTGGCCAACTTTTTGTTGTGGTTTCTATCCGACATGCTCACAAAGAACTGCTGTCCATATATATACTGGTAAATATATAAATCTGTATATATAGTCAACCGCAAAACGCTAAGTCCTGCAGCAAAATAACAACTAACTTCAAAAGACGAAACTTGCGAAAGAAACAAGCACAAGTTTAAAGGTGTAAAAGTGCAAAGTGTGAAAGGGGAATTGGCTAATGAGTTACCGTTAAAAGAAAAGTTTATCTTTCTGGCATTATGTACAGCTACAAGTAAGTTAGAGCTTCAAACAAATGTGCTGTTCTTTGTGGATCATACAAATAGAAGGAATTACATTTAAAGGAATTAAAATTAAGGGGCTTAAGGATTTCAGGTTAAAGAAAACCACGAATTAAACCACAAAGAAGAGTAATGAATAGCAGAGAAGAAGAGATAAGTTAAAATTTTAGTAAAGAAAAGAATAGTGGAAAAGAGTAGAAAAAACTGGTAAAGAAGAATAGAAATTTTGGAAAGAAAATATAATATATAATAAATATAATATATATAATATATATAATATATATAATATATATAATGATGCAGTGCTTCTGCTTTTTATGCTAGAAATTAGCTGAGGAAAATATTAAAAGACGTAAATCAGACAGAGTTCAGGGTACCACCTAGTCGTCGTGCACCCTCGACTACAGCTGGTTTTGTTGTGGAAATATAGCACTAACATACTCAATTTATGTACAAGTAGTTATAATTCCGGAAACTATAATAAAGTTTAAAATTTTATTGAACGCGAGAACGACTTCGTCTGCGTATAGCTGATCAAAACTAAGTCAAGAATAATTCACAATATTACCCAATATAAATACATATTTTGTGATACATTTATAATATTTATTATTATTTGCTCTTAGAAAGTTAAGCATAAAATTATATTATCTATCTGCCTAGTGCAAGTTTGGCCTTTATGTAATGAAAGTTCCTTAGTCATTTTACACTCTTTTTTTCTATTTTTCAGGCAACATTTCTCAACTAAACGAAACAACGATACTAAACTGAACAGACTAAACTAAAATTTTAAATTTTACAATACTAACTGCGACCTAAGGTTTCTCCAGCTCTTTCTAAACACACAGAAAATACACATAAAGCTGATGTAGTATTGAAATGACGTAAAATAAAATAAAAACTGAAACTCTGGCTGATAAAAAAACTCGCTGGAACTGCGTAACCAGAAACCCGGAAATTAAATTTGCAACAGCCATAACCTCACAAAAAATACAGCAAAAAAAAATAAATAAAAGTAGTGCAAACAGACCACAGTAGATAAAAAAAAAAAAAAAAAACATAAAATAAATAACATTTAAAAGAGAGCGAGAAACTAAAAAGGGAATTAAGAAATTTCGCTGGCAAATATTTGCAGAGATTAATGAAAGTGGATTAGAGACGAAGTTCTAAAATCAAAACGAGATAAGACGGCACAAATATCTTACACATAACAAGAGAGGACGAGCACGAGAGTGTGTGTGAGAGAGGGAGGGAGAACAAGTGTGCGACAGAGACAGCGAGAGCAGCAGAGCTTGGCTGAACTTTGACCCACTCGACGCGTTTGTCTTTTGACTCTTAGTGTTAATCACGGCAAACGTGCCAGAGCGAACAGGTCGACCAAGTGGGGGCGTGGCGTGGCGAGGGACAAGCCGGGTGCTGGCTACTTAAAACCCGGGGCGACAGGCCAACACATTGTTGCAGACACTTTCGCTCTCGCAACAACAACAACAACAACAACAGCAACAATTTGCAATTCAAACTAAAAGCAACGCAAAACAACAAAAAACCAAGGACATGGACTCGTCGTCGCCGTGTTTGTCGCTGTTTGTCGCGTTGATCTTCCTTGTGATAATTAAAGGTGAGTGCAACCTTTTCAAATTCAGAAACTCACACTTTCAGGCACACACAAATAACTCATTCATTCAAAATGAAATTATTGTAAACATTAATTAATTAACGCATCCTCAGTTTCCTTGCCATGAAAACTAAGCTACATGACATGCGTGATTTCTAGTTAAGTAACTTACAGCAAATATTATATTTTTGTTGTAATGAATATGCAGAATGATAATTAAGATCTTTGAAGGTCAAAAGTCAAACAATCTAAAAAGAAAAATATTTAAAATTGTTCCAGAAGTATTTAGTTACTGAATCACACTTGCAGTAAAATATATTAATTTCTGTCCAAAAGCTTTTAACTTAGTAGTGAGGTCTTGCAGCTAAGATTATTACATTTCTATTTTGTTGTATACTTTGTGAATAGGATATAGCTTAATATAACTCTTTGACCTTTAGCTCTTTATTCCTCATAAGTCAGTCAATCAAACATTTATAAATTGCTTATTATTTTATTTTTTATTTTTATAAATATTCTTTTAGATAGTTTCTAGTTAAAAGTCAATCAGACAAACGTAGTCTTAAAAATTTGTTTCAAATATAAGTATTTATGAAATTGACTTTATATAAATAACAAAAAAATCGGTCAATGCACAGCTAATTATTTTCTTATACTTTGAGCCCATTCAGTGGAAATTGTTTTTCTGAAAAAGTTTGTATTAAGCAGAATGTTGTGTGGCAGACTGCATAAAGTTTTAATATATTTTTGACAAGGCCGAGCAGCTGAATCGCGCAAGCCTTGTCTGTCTGCTCGTATGAATGAACGCGTCGATCACAGAGCCTGCCTTCGGTAACTTTTCCCGTTTCAATGAAATCGACTTAAAGCTTTATTGGTTATTTAATCTATATCTATGTCAATCCTTAACTTAACGTCTGTACTGTCTTAATTTTCCATTTAAGCTAATGGAAAGATGCAGATAAGTCGGTTAACTTACTGACAGTTTAATAAATGTATATTAAATTAGCTTTTTGTGTTTGTATTCAGTCAGGCAATCATAGCACTCTTTTTTTATTAGAAGTATGTAATGCCCTGGCTTTAATTTTCCTCTTATTCAGACAGTCAGTCAGTAAGTCGGTAATTCAATCAGTCAATTAATCAAAGTTTTACATAGACATGGATACTTTTATGCCTTTACATATGTGTAGAGTTTAATTTTGAAACAATTCTCAGACATTTATCCTTATTTTACTCAATTTTCATCAATATTTATGAACAACTTTGCGCATGTTCTGTTTTGCTTAGCTCGTTCCACATAAAAGTTGAAAGGTCCTTGTCGGTACAAATCCTTGTAGGCCACTATCAATTTGAAAGTGCGCAACTTTCAGGGCTCTGCATAAATCTTCTTGTCACATTACTAACATGCCACAAAGCGCGACACTGACTGTTGCACTCGCACCGCCCAACGCCCACCATTGGCCGCCCTCTACGCTCACTACCTAGTTACGTGCCAGCACATTATTCAATTTTCTTTGCCAACATTTTCACGGTGCTTTAAGCAGGCCAAACAAACGAAACCCCCGAGCGACAAATGTAAAAGCCACACGAGCTAAATGTGAGTGTGTGTGTGTGTGTGTGCGTATCGACGTAGAGCTAGGGTATATATAACTATATAAATATATATATCTCCATTCGCATGTATAGGTATAGTACATACGGCAGCTGGATGGGTGTATTCCCTAGTAGCCCGCTATAAATTCACATTGTCGCCATCGCCCACGGAGATCGCCCCGAGCCAGAAACTTGGCCATATTTTTTAGTTTGCTCGCGCAGCAGCTCGGCAATTGCCAAAAAAATACGAAAATTCGCGCGGCAATGAGACAAATATTTCGGATAGGAGAAAACAAAGAGAAATGAAATAAAATACTCGCACAATTGTCAGAGTGAGCCCCTGGAGAGCCTACTTCAAATCTACAGATGCTCCCCAACGTGTCACACACACACACACGCACTCGCGCACACACACTCGCAGCTTTTCAAGTTTTCTCTTTTTTTCTGGTTTTTTTTTGCATTCAGTCGAGAAGTTGTTTTTTCTAGTTCGTTGAGCTGCGCTGCGAGTGGGAGTCGAGTCTCCTGTGTGTCAAAAACAAAAAAAAAGCCAAAAAAAAACAAGCCGTTGCAACGCACGATTTTCAATTGCTCGCAATGCTCCACTTGCATTGTTTCCACTATACAGCAACAAAGTGCATTAGCATTAAGTGACAGGCCCTCGTGGGTAGCAAGTGCCACACAATCAAATGCCACAGAAAATTGCAAGAAAACAATTTTTTTTACTGATATTCAACTAATGAAGCAAATAGTTTATTCCTGTTAATCAAAAATTATTTTATTTGCTGCAGTGCAATATATTCCATTATCCGAATAGATTACCCACCCCTCGCTGTATAGGAATTCTGTTGCATCTTCAATTTTATATTATGCAACACAAAGTATGCAGTCAGCAAATTCACAATTATGCTCTTTTACCGTAATAAATAAGTTATTTATGTTATGTTATGTGGCTGTGGCATCTTTAAAAATAAACTGCCTTAAAAACATTTATGCAACAATTTAGTTTTATCGTGCAATATTTATTAGCAATGGATTTTATTTATTTTATTTATTATTAACTAATTTTTATTTTTCAGCTTGTGCTAATGCATTTGGCTGCAATGCAGTCGAAACAGTTTAATGATTGCCGTATTCGTCTGCCTCACTGTTAATCATGGCTTAAACTATATATCTTTGACTAAGCTGCAATTACTTGAGCTGCTGTAGTCCAGTTGAATCACTGCACAACAGTTAGAAAGTTCTTATTTTTATTAAGGCTTCCTGATTTTTGCTTTGCAGTCAGGCCGTAGTTAAAGCTCGCTGTGGCAAATCTTTGTTGCAAGTGCTTCCTGTACGCTTCCTCTCTGTCATTCGCTTTCTATCTCCCTTTCTCTCTCTCTCTCTGTATTTGTCAATTGCGCTCTTGCTGTCTCTTTCGCAAAGACAAAGACTAATGAAGATGACATTCCCATTCGCATTCGCATTCGCATTCGCATTCAACTCCGTGGCAGGACAAATATTTTCAATAAGCTCCGTTGTAACAAACTGCGCACTGATTGGAAAATCAGCAGTTGAAAATTGCCCAAAAGGGAAGACAGCAAAGCCATGCTGATATAGGGGAAGTTGGCATAGCTGGGAGCTGAGGGGAAAATACAATATTTCAGAGATTCAGCCAAATGCTGTCAACTTGTTGTTGCTGATATTGCTCTTGCTGTTGCTGTTGCCAGTCAGTTGGTAAGCGCATAAATTTCATGGCAATTCGAGCGGCTCTGCGCACCTTGAAGATGTCTTTTCAACTCTCTCTTGCTCTCTCTCTGTCTCCTAGGGATAGCGACTCTATATATATATTGCCGGCCATATATTTTGTTCTTAAGGCATTTTATGCATTGCGAAAAATTTAAATGACATAAATTTCTATTGGATTTTCGTGGAACCCAAAGCCAAAAGCCAAAATGTACATTCAAACTGTCCTCAACATATTTTTGGGCTTCCATTTACATACTGAAAATGCTTTTAACTATGGCTTACGTTTACCCAGAGGCGTGTGCAGAGGGGTGTGGTCAGCAGATAAGCAAATGCTGTTAATGCATTGCAATTAAATGGAAAAGTTTATTTTTTTAATTTAAAGGCAGTTTAAGAATATATATGTTTTATAATGTGATCTGTACTTTAACGCTTGCCAGTCAAGGTGCTGCAACTGGCGGCTAACGTGGCACCCACAAAACTTTCGGCCGCCCTTTGGGCAACGCCACTGACGCCTGCAGGTAATGCGGATAATCCAAGCTGAGGGGAGTCGTCGACGACTTCCACTTCCGTTCCAACTGCACGCATAGCACAACTTTCAAGGCCGTCAGCGAGAGACCACCCAACCGCCCAGCGCCGACTGTGTCCCCTCCTACTCAGTCGTACAGCACGCTGCACTGTAAGAAAAACAAGTTTTAGCTACGCGCTCTGCACTTCCGTGGCGCCAAAGCCAACTTCTTCTTTTGATTTTCAAGTCCCCAATCGTAACCTTGCCCCAAGTCTGTTTCCTTTGCGAGGGAGCTATGGGCGGGGCACCTGTAGGGCGTCGCATGAGTCAGCGCTGCCGCCACTAAACTTTGCAAATAAGCATTTTTTATGCGGCCAATCCCTATCAGAGCTCCCCAACACCCAGTTACTGTCCCTGCCTGTCGCTAGATCGTAAAAAAAACTTAGTGCCTGCGCCTAAATAACCGTAAACGGCACTCGTGGGCCTCTCACACAACAACAACAACAACAACAACAAACTTGATAGGCATAAATTTGCTGTAATTTAACGCATTCAATTACAAAAACAAAAAGAACTCGCGAGCGCCTTGCGACTTACTTAAAAATGTCATAAAATGAGAACAAGTAAGAGCCTCATAAAGGACAATACTCGACAATGGAATCCTGCCAGACCTTATCAAATTGCCAGCTACAAAACAGCCTGGCTAGCGGTATACCCGGCTGAGCAAACAGCCACAATCAGCTTTAATTATAGCTATAAAAATGTGATAAGTAAATAATAAAACAAAATAATTAAATATAAACGAGATTCGTCAAAGTTAATGAGCTCTAGCACGAAAATAATAAGTTATAAAAATAATATATATAAAAGTATTAACAACATTTAAACAAAAATTATAAATGAAATTTATTAGATTATTAAACTGAGAACTTCACATTATTGTGTAAAGAAATCTATCTAAAAGCAGAACTTTTGTTGATATCTGTGAAGGCATAAGAATATTTAAAATCGGAGATACCAAAGTGGTTTGTGAGAAATATGTGACCATTGTTATGCATAATGCTAATGAACCTAGGCTCAATCGAAGTAACATAATGAAGATTCCTTAAAAGTTAGCCAAGCTTCTGGGCCTGATAATAGACATAGGATAACTAACAAAAAGCAACTAACTCAAAAGTATTATAGATTAAACTGGCACCAATAAAACTTTTTTATGAGCGATTTGGACCTTGCTCCAATCGATAAATATTCTAATACACCGACATATATAAAAGTTCCAGAGAAGCCAAGTGAATTTCGGTGCATCAAATGGCTCTGCCCATTCAGTGCCATATCAAATTAAGTTTGTCGACTGTCTACGTTCTTATATTATAATTTGCTTATTACCTCTGATAACTCAGATGCGATTCCCCAACCTCTTCAGACCTCTAGATATTTAAAGAGACGACCACTCGGTATATGCGTTTACTTTATTTATTTGATATCGATTAATTGGAAATACGTGACCTTACAGAAAGATGAACGATGCTATGTTATCTCAGGCGTCGATCCTTCATATTAGATACAGCTTAATATATACATTTTGCACTGAATTAGAAACGTGAATCTAATAGGTTAATAAAAGGAATCACTTATTTCTAATGGTTATTCATAATGAAGTCAATTGTAGATTTATAATACAAATAATTTGAGCCACGATTTTCTTTATTCGCTTAATTTTTCCAATTTCAATTACACACAATTTTCTTCCAAAGATGATATATGTGTTAATTACTGGTTTTACACACCTGATCAGATCATGTTTATAATGGCTGATGAGATGGTATATAACATAACTTTTAATATAAATTCTATCGTGGAATTTACAGTGCTCAGTTACCTGCGCTATTTTAACCAACTTTATATTTTATAGAGCTTCAGCCTTTGTTCAAATCTTAAATTTGCCCTAGCACTTGACTGAAGAGTATATAGTTTAGTTAGAGGCACATTTTATTTGATATACAGAGCTAAACCAAATGTCGAGCCGACTGTAAATAGAGTTTGCCTAAAAGGAAGTTATATATATATATGCTTATGTCCATATATTTAAGTGAATATATATGATACCAAATTAAAATCCAGACAATTCTCAGCTATTTGCCAGCCACTCGATGGTAGCGCTAAAAGCGTTTAAAATGAAGAGTTGCCATTGAGGAAAAATATAAAAAAAGTGGTTTGAGAGGGGACTGTGGGGGCGTGAGTGAAAAAAAGATGGAAATAATTGCGCCCAAGGCGACTACAAAGCGAATTACAAACAGAGCTCAGTGCCGCGCGCGTTCTTCTTTCACTAAAACACCCCCGCCCTAGTCTCTCTGTCTCTCTCTCCCTCTGTCTCGCTCTCTCTGTCGGCAACCCTGTGGCGCCGAGGCGCCTTAATGTATGCAATGCCCGCGTCAGCCTAAATGAATGTGAATGTATATATATATGTATACGTGTGCGTTTAGGTGTGTGCATCTGTATGTGTGGGTGTAGACATCCCAATTGACTTACAAGCGACGTTTTCCACCTGCCCAAAAAAATCAACACACACACACAAAACAACATGCAAATTTCATGGCACATCGCGAGTTGTTGCCTTTGTGTTGCTTTTGTTGTTGTGTGGCGATTTGCATAGGCAAAGCAAAGCAGGCTGGAGAGGGGTGGGAGCAGCGGCTGCGTTGGGTGCCCAGGCAATAGCTACAGCTTCTGTCTCCATGGTGACATTAACAAAGTGGTAGGCAAAGGAAGGGATCTGTTGTGCAGCTTTTAGTCGGTCAGGTGAGCGTCGAGGAGCCGAAGAGCCGAGCCGGCTCGACCCAATGACTGACTGTGCCACATCGTGTGGCATTGAGTTATTTCGTGCCACAATGAATAACACACAAAAAAAATAAGTCGAAGCTGGAATGAGCAACAGCGCTCCAGACGCATCCAGGCGGCACTGGGCACAAGGATTTTCAAGGATATGCGGGGATGCGCATGTTTATTCCCGTTTTTCTGCCACATTTTTACGCTCAATTCCAGTGAGTCCTTCACATACATAAACTCACACACACACGCACACAAATATACTGAGAGCAGCAGACGCTGGAGTCTCTTTCACTCAAAGCTGCGTAGGTTCATTCAATAGATTTTTACACATGTATATATATATATATATATATGTATTTCTATATAAGGACTTAATATATATACATAAGTATTTTTTCCATATATACAGTGCTGCCCAAATTTTTAAGAATATGATACTAAATATAACTGATTTTTATTTATTTATATAAATAACTAATTTTATTTGTTAGATATTTAAAAATATTTTTATCTTTTATTTATCTTGCAGTGTGTTTAAGAGTGCAAAAATATTCATTAATTGAATTTGTATTTTAGGAATCATTCTAAGAATTCATATCTTTAACGTTAAATGGGCATTCATTTTTCTAGTAGATAAAAGGAATATATATTCTTAATCTGGACGACAAGCTGTGTGTAATATAGCCATATCAGTCTGTCCTAATTTTGCATAATAAATCCTTTAATGCGGCCCACGCACATTCACAGAATAAAGTACACATAATGCGTGTGTGTGTATGTGTTGTTATGTATGTGAGAAGCATAAAATAATAGTTTTTTCTAGTCCGACAGACTCCATGAGAGAACCTTAACTTGTTAAGACTGAAATGAAACATTTTTATCAACGAGCTTAAATAGATTAATAATTATTAGTAGCAATATTTATTCAGTTAACTGAAAGACTTCACGTATAAAACGGTCTTACTACTCTCGATGTGTGTATGGGCAGCATCAAGTGTGTATTCTGCTGCTCTGCGTTGAGCTTATAATTGACAGGCGGCTGAATTTTTTATGTGCTTTCCGTCTGCGTGGGCAGTGGCCGAAAAGGCGGTGGCAGAGAATCGAAAACTCGAGCTCGGACTCCGAGTTGATTTTCGTATTTGAATTGGGGCCTGAATTATGGCCATTAGAGCTTGTCAGCGTTCATGGTTATGCTCAGTTGGTAACTCCAACTGACACTGCAACTGCAACTGCAACAGCAAAGTGCGTTGCCATGTCGTTTAATTGAACCAAAACGGGCAGCGTTTTAATTAAGAAATATGCAAAGAGAGAAACTGTAGAGAAGTGCAGGCAGCCACAGTACAGCAGACAAGCCCATCATCAGCTGGTTAACAGGCCACAGCCCCACCGTATCCAAAAGCCAAATCCTATCCCAGGCACAATTGTCACGGCGTTCCGCAAGCATGTCAAGGATGCTGTCGGCAGCTAGTACAAGGGGCAAAGGCAGCATGCACCTGGCCCACGTGTCTGTGTGTGTGCCCCACTCTGGGCTAAAAGCCAAATGGCGTTTTGTCATATCAGCTGCTCGTTAGCCGTGTCAAGAGCAGGGGGCGTACACTGCGGCCAGTGCAGGTGTCTCTTCATCTAATCGACATAACTGAGGCTGAGGCGCCGGCGCCGTCCCCGTCGCTGTCGTCGGTCTGTCTAAGTGCCAAACAATGATGAGCATAAAATGCTTTAAGTTTCTCCCGCTCAAGAGTGCATATCTACATTATGTGTATGAGAGCAGCCCCGGGCAGCGTTAGAAAGCCTGCCTGGAAATTAAATTAAACAAAAAATGTTTGCAATTGGCTTAATAAAGAGTGCTTATGGAATTGGCAGACGCGAGACTTAAAGGAAATTTTAAATAAAAATATAAATTTAAATGAAAAAGATGAAAACTGAAGAGTTAAAAGTTAAATACCAGAGTTACAGGAAAACCAAAGAGCTAGTCGAAAAGCTCACGCCAAAAAGCAATGCGTTTAAAAAATTATATTTATAATGAAAGAAACACAGTAAGACTTTAAGCTATATAATTGATATATCCGCCGAAGAACACTAGAAAAAAAAAAGAAAAAAAGAAGCAGCGAATCAAGAAGTTGAGTAAACAAGGAACTTATATAGAAGCAGGCAAAAGAAATTTAGGCAATGGAACCTATCCATCAGAAGTAAAAACTTATATTATGAAGAGGAGCTGAAGATAAAAAAAATTAAGAAGAATGCAGCAAGCAGGTTATAGAGAACTAAAAGTAACATCTAGGCAAGACATAAAACTATTTGCAAATTCATAATGTTAACTGTCGCAAGATTTTAAGCAAGCTTTCGAGTAAGAAACGAGCAAGATAATAAATATAATTAAAGTAGAATGAATTACCCGAATATATAGAGTAATGCAGGGGCACAATACTAACAGAAGAAATTATATTATAAATATTATAAAATAAGACTATACTAGAGAATGTATGTATATAATAGATATTGATACAGATTGTATGACTATAACTATATTAATTGAGAATGTGGCGATATAACTTTGTTATGAACATTATGCTTCATTACCAATAAATCTTTGATAAAATTTGGATATATTCCAAAAGGAAACATATGTACATGGTTATCAAAGCCAGTTTCATACTGTCGGCCGCCAAAAATGAAATAAATATGTGCAAATAATATTCTCGCATGCGTATGCAGCCGAGCTTAAATTTAATTATTTATCTTTTATGCAATTTATTCAACAAAAAAAAAAATAAAAAATAAAATAAAATGCCAATAAAATAAATTTCATAAATATCTTGAAAATCTCGTTACTAACGCAACATTTATCAAATGTAACGGAAAATATATATAGCATATATATAACGTTTATTGTAAATGGCTTACTTTATATATTTATTTATGCTTTTTATAGCATCTATCAGGCTTTGTGGCATTATTTATGATGCCGCGCTAACACCTCCTCAGCTCCTTCCCTCTCGTTCTCTCCCTCTGTCTTAATCTATGTCTCTGACTAACCGAACCTCCAACGTCCATTAACCAAATAGACACCACCAACACACATACGCATACCCCGCACGCAGACTCCCTCTGGTGCAGTTTGGTTGGTGTGCATGTGCGTGAGCGTGTGCGTGTGCGTTGCTCTGTGGCACACCTTGGCCCCTTAATGTATGCAATAAAGCTCAAGTGTAGCGCCGAGCTTGTGGCAACCTCCGCTACCTGCCACAGCAGTTGCCTGGCTGTAACAACGCTTTTTGGTAGCTAACCTTCACTTTCACCACCTGACATATACACTCGTGCAACATTGTTGCATTTGCAGCTAGTACGACAATTGCATTGTTGTCCCCTCCCATCGGCCCCCTCCATTCTCCTGTCCTTGTTGTAATTACATTTTGTTTTACTCGTGTGTTGAGGTTTTTTGTTCAGCGACCTTTTTTTTGAAAAGCATGCCACATGCCACATTGCCCCGCATCTAGTTGTTTATGCAAGTGGCACTGAGGGGCATGTTGCGCTGTGTGTGCTCTGTGGGTCCGTTGTGAACACATGAAATTCATGCGTGATTTTTATTGTCCTGTTGGGTGTGCGCGCACATAAAATAATGTTTATGTATCTGCGTGTGTGTGTGTGGCAGCAGCAACAAGTTATAACAAGTTATACAAGTAAAATGTCATTGAGCATGCCACGCCCACGCCCATGCCAAACACCCCACGCCCAACGCTCAACGCCCAAAGACCAACGCCCCCGGGCCCCGAACAAATTGTAAACTTTATTGAATTCCTAGCGCTTTATTGTGTGGAAAATTTATCGTTTCAATTATGCAGCAACAACAACTGAACTATACAAATACATGTACATATATTTGTATATATATTCCTTTTTTCATCAGGCATGCGATTCTTAACTCGAATTGTCTGCCTCGTATTTCTGTATATTTTATGGAACAGCCACACGCACTCCCGTACTCACGCACAACCAATGCAGACCTTGACTCAAGACCGAGCTCTCGAGCTGAGCTGCCCAAGATCCGTGCTAACTGCATTGACTTTGACATTTATGGACTAGGGAAAGCAGTCCACAGCCACCCACCCATGCACGCATATGCCGAAAGAGGGAGAGAGAGACCGAATGTGTGTGTGCCCCTGGCATACTCAATGCGTATTCGTATGTCCCCAGGGCCGACGCTGCGTATACGCAATTTGCGTGCATCAACTAGCAAACAGGTGAAATTGGGTTGACCAGAGAAGCTAAAGTAATGGCTACGCAATGCCTATATGCATATGAGATAAGGAGTGTTGCAAAAGGTTCTGTTCATAAACTATATAATCTGCTTAAAGTCAAGTAAATTAATTGAAAGACACAAATAATTCCATAAACTTGAATATATATGTTTCTATATACACTGCACATATCAATTGGGGTATATATATATATATTTATACAAAAACGGCTTAGGGTAAAATGGTATAAACTATTAGATAAGGGTTTGGAATACTTGCAAATAAATTGGTTTTTAATGTTATTTTGCATTCGCTTTTCGTGAAGTTATCGAAATCTAAAATATGGTTAACTAGTTAGCTCAGATAAGCAGATAATAAAATTCATGACTACTGAGATATATTCTTATTAAATACGTAATTAGTTTTGTTTGTTTATGGGCAATATATATAACAATTTTATGTACCAAAAGTTAGCTGATTGATGTTTGAAAAGTACAGAGGAAATAATAATAAGGCATTCGGCTGTAGATCAAATTTTGAAGTTCCTTATGTTCATAAATATTATTTTAAATGCGTTTTTAATATTTCAGAAGACATTTATATTTTAGGCATTCAACTTATCTACAATAGCTTAAGCCTAATCACATCTTATTCTTTCAATATCCTCGCTATTCATTAACTGGTTAATTGAATTTACAATCCTTGAGCATCACATTAATTGAAATTCAACGATTTACTATGCCAATAGAGAGAGCCTCACACAATTGTTTCAACATTGCAGAGTGCTGAGAGGAAAAAAATGGGTCAAGGTTAAATTAGGTCAACTAACGTGTAGCTTGTCGAGTTGAATGCTTTTCCGAGTCGCCTCCTCAGCGCTGTCAGCCCACGCCCCCTTTAACGCACTCTCTCTCTCTCTTACTCTCTGTGGCCTTCACTCAGTGCATTGACAGCGACATTGTTGTAGGCTAATAAGTAAATTAATTCTTAAAATAATAATACCAAATAAAAAAAGCTGCTATAATATGCTGCAGTGTTAAGTGTACATTAAATAAGAGTAGTTTACTATTTGATAAAGAGAAAATCAGTATATGTAGCTGCATAAATATTAAACAATTTATTTTTAAGTTTTCATTATTTTCTGTTGACCTTATAATTCACAGTTAAGCCATAAACTAATTTAAAACACATCAATTGTATATAAAATAGCTTAAAATCTTCGCTGGTTTCTTTTATGCAGAAAACAATGATCAAATAATTTTATAAATATTATGCAAATTAAATTTTAAATATCTAACAAGAAGAACAAGTATTTTAAATATCTCAAGAAAGATGACAAAAATATCTTTCTTGAGATTTCAGTCTTCCGTTTTTCTATAAACATAGATTTATAAGTATTGTAAAACAATTAATTTTTTACAGATGCGATTAAAATTTGTGTTTCCTTTAACATATTTTGTAAGAATATAATTATATTGTGTCATGTTTCCAATATTCGATTTAAAATAAACAGCCAATTCCCTGTGACTGTCTTTTAAAAGGCTTTCAATTAAAAGAGATCTGCATGGCTCATTGACATCCAGTCGCCGGCTCAATGCCCTTGTGGAGTGCATATACACCATAATAAAGGTAGTATATGTGCCAGTCCCTTATAGCGAGCAATCACACTGCCATACACAATCCCTTCAACTCCTCATTTTTTTTTTGCTGGGTGAAAGGACAATACAATTCTGATTGAAGCAAGCAATAAGCTCACAAATAAAAAGTGGGACTGAAAGAAAGATTGCCTGACGGAAACACTCGCAGATTTCATTTTCGGTTTCCCTTTTGTTGTCGTTGTTGTTGTTGTTGCTGGTCTGACCTGCATCAATTTGTTGTGTCTAAGGTTCGTGCAGCGAAAGGCTTGCCCAATTGTTTGTCATATATTCGTTTGTATATACCTATGTATTGCTATCCAATAAAAATGTAGCAAATTATGTCCATTCGTTCCACTGTCCCACCGAGTGAACTCGCTCTCTCTCTCTCTCTCTCCCTGAGGTCAAAATGGCTGCAATCAAAAAATACGCTTGATTTTTTACATCCTTACCAAAAGCGCACTATCAATATTATGAGATTTCGCGTCCTCTCTGCCCCAGCCCCTGCCAGCCTCTTAGCTTTGTTGATGACTTACATATGACTGTGTGTGTGTGTGTGCTCGGGAGAGTGGAGAGAGGAAATATTGCAAATGTAATATGCTTGTTGGGATGCAGAGGCCCCTTCGACCAGAAATTGGTGTCGGATGGGTTTGCAACGTGTGCTAAGCCCTCAGCCATGCCCTCAGCCCTTGTCTATAGTTCGGTCTCGGCGCAGCAATTCAACATTTTTGCTACACTCAAGTAGACACTCGACGGGTTGCGCCATAAAAAAGGCAAGTGTGTTAATATTTGTCAGTGCTAAACTGGGAAGTACCCTGTAGTCTTAGAAATTGAATATAATAATTTCAAATCTTATTATAAAATAAATTTAATCGACTTTAATAAAAATGAACATTATCATATTATTGTATTTATAAACATTTTTATTTTTATTTTATTTTTATTATAATTTTGGCATTTTGTTACTGCAATAGGTATATACACATTTGCCCTGTGAGGATCGAAATGAAATGCTCGCAAGCTTGTTTTGTAACATAAATATAATATATAAATCTGTCAAAGTCTAAGCTAGGCTAACTTTAAATACAAATTATTGATAATGATAATGATTTTAAAAATAGTTCCATTAAAGTTTATTTATAATTTTTTGCGACATTTCTTAGTTGACTATATGCTTAGAAAATGTATAGCACTTAGCGAACTTTTGGTTTATTTACTTAATTTGTATTCAGTCTTAACATTGATATACAATTTACGGCTTTTGGTTTTAGAGGGTATTTAAAGCGCGGCTTGCGGTATTTTCAGGCATTTTAAAAATTGATTGTAAATACCAGGCAGAGGCGGCGGGTGCGAAAATATTTCGCGCACGTTGAACCTCCCAGCTGGCTGACTGACAAACCGACTGACTGATTGAATGACAGACTGACAGTCTGACATCCGAGGCAGACCGACGGAGCGTCTGGGTGCAACTGTGTCAATGTGTAAGCATGTGAGCAACCGCATGCTGTTGTCTACGAGTGTGTGTTAGTGTGAGTGTGGGTATGTGTGTTTGTGTGTTTGTGTGTTTGTTGGCAATTTCCGCTTCTACATTTCCGTTCGTTTTGTCACGTAGTTTATGAATGAATTTAACTGCTGTCGGTGGGACGACGGCGACAAAGAAAAGAGACAGCGACAGCGACAGCGCAGCCGACGTCGATGTTGAAGCGGCTATAAAGCTTGTTGATATGTTTTAATGAGCACTTTTAACATGCATACACACATGTGTGTCTGTATGTGCGCATGTGCTTATGTGTGTGTGTGTGTAAGTGGCACACATAAAACTAACAAGAAATAACAGACAGCTTTGAGCTGTCGAATATTTAATATCCTTTGCTGATATACTCGAGATAAGCATTAGATTTCTATGCAAACAATCCATTTGTGGGAGCTGATTCCTTTGGAAATTTTGCACATATATTTAAAGCATCTTAAACAAAATATTAAACAGTTTGAGGTGCGTAAGAAAACTTGATGATTTAAATCTAAGATTAAAAATCTAAATCTAAAATTTAAAATCTAATAAATAAACAATCTAATTTAAAAACAATTTTAAATTAAAATGTTTTTATTTGTAATAAGTAGTTTGATCCTGCTGAAATTTCATACAGATTAAGAGATTTGCAAAACTAAAGTTGCGTCTAAAGTTGTGTCGTAATTCAACATTTTTAAAAAGCATCTTGAAAAACTTTAATTTTTTAATATTTAATAATTAATAATTTTTTAAAATTGAGAATTTCGATTTCGGTCAAAGTATCGTAAATAACCAACTATTTCATAGGAAAACTAAACTTTTTAAAAGTCGTTCTGATGCTTTTTTACATAGTTGTAGAAGCCTGGAATTGAAAAAGTGATATTTAATATCTCTTCCAGAAAAACAGAATCAGACTTCTACGTCTACAAGTCGATATTATCTATCTATATGTCTTTTTATGCGTAACATACGCAATCACAAAATTTGAATACCCTTCGCAGATAAAAGAGTTTGAGCACCTGAATGTCACACGACGGCCACACCCGACATTTAAAAATGCACCGTAAATTGTTCACATAGCTTTACTGCCCCTCAGAAACGCCCACACACCCCACTCGACAGAGAGCACACTTTTTGGCCAACAAAAGAAACTTTTTTAATTACATTTTTCATTTCCTGCACACATTACGTATACGCAACGTTGGCCGCAGGCACGAGAACAGCAGAGCGGAGTAGGGGGACTAGTAGCTCTTCTAACAGTTTTTGTGTCCAATAAAAGTGACCAAAAATTGCTTATTGGCTGCTCGAGATTGAATGTGCCTAATGTCGTTTAATATATATGTATGTACCATATATATTTAGCTTTAGCCTGACTTGGATCTGTTATCCTTTGTGCCTGGGTGACTAACTGTGCGACTGGTCGACAGCTTTGCTCGTTTCTTAAATCGAAACGAATAGCAACAAAAACTAACCAATGCAAGAAAGCAAAGAAAAAAAAAAACAAATCTGAACAACAATGCTGTCAATAACAAGCCAATATGGAACTGTCCATACTAAAAGCGTGGGCCAAACACAAAAGCGAGGTTTGTTCGAGAAGTTGTTGGTGTTATAATAATAATTTTGTATAATTGCGAATATCTTAATATATTTTTATAATATTTTTTAAATGGATCAAATTCCACTTACCTTTCTAATTGTCCATTATTATCCAATCGTTATTTCTGGAGATTTGAATTTATTTGAACTAATTTCATATACTTGAAATTATTAATTATTTTTAATTAGTTTTCCAGTTGAGAGAGATAACAATGGAGGCATCAATCTACAATTCTTAAAAGACATTTAATTGGTTCTTTGAATGTCATAAATCTTATACTAAATTTATTTATTTATTTATTTTTTAAATCGTTATTTCTGGAGATTTCAATTTATTTGAACTAATTTCATACACTTGAAATTATTAATTATTTTTAATTAGTTTTTAGTTGAGAGAGATAACAATGGAGGCATCAATCTACAATTCTTAAAAGACATTTAATTGGTTCTTTGAATGTAATAAATCTTATACTAAATTTATTTATTTATTTATTTTTAAATAGATCAAATTCCACTTACCTTTCTAATTGTCCATTATTATCCAATCGTTATTTCTGGAGATTTGAATTTATTTGAACTAATTTCATATACTTGAAATTATTAATTATTTTTAATTAGTTTTCCAGTTGAGAGAGATAACAATGGAGGCATCAATCTACAATTCTTAAAAGACATTTAATTGGTTCTTTGAATGTCATAAATCTTATACTAAATTTATTTATTTATTTATTTTTTAAATCGTTATTTCTGGAGATTTCAATTTATTTGAACTAATTTCATACACTTGAAATTATTAATTATTTTTAATTAGTTTTTAGTTGAGAGAGATAACAATGGAGGCATCAATCTACAATTCTTAAAAGACATTTAATTGGTTCTTTGAATGTCATAAATCTTATACTAAATTTATTTATTTATTTATTTTTTAAATCGTTATTTCTGGAGATTTGAATTTATTTGAACTAATTTCATATACTTGAAGTTATTAATTATTTTTTAATTAGTTTTCGAGTTGAGAGAGATAACAATGAAGGCATCAATCTACAATTCTTAAAAGACATTTAATTGGTTCTTTGAATGTCATAAATCTTATACTAAATTTATTTATTTATTTATTTTTTAAATCGTTATTTCTGGAGATTTGAATTTATTTGAACTAATTTCATACACTTGAAATTATTAATTATTTTTAATTAGTTTTTAGTTGAGAGAGATAACAATGAAGGCATCAATCTACAATTCTTAAAAGACATTTTATTGGTTCTTTGAATTTAATAAATCTTATACTAAATTTACCACAAACCTATAAAGCTGCACTCGCTCTACCAGCTGCCATCATGAATTGTACTTGTTGTTTGCAGCACTTCGACTGGTTTAGTCCGAAAAAAACCAGACGGATAGGTTGTTAGATGCTTGGCTAGGGGGTGAATGAGAAATAGACTGACTAAAAGTCGATGTTGCCTTCGGGCCAAGCGGAGAGAGCTCTTGTTGCCAAGACAGTAGCCGCACAGCGATTTATGTGCTGTCCAGTTGCTGTGGTCTTCCTATGCTGCTTGTTGCTACTGTTGTTTTTGGTGTTTTTCCAGCTGTCCAACTGTTCCGCTGGCCATGCGCTTCCTTAAGCTCATAGACGCTCAGCTTGATTCTTGGTATTGTGGTCGGCTACTGAGGGACGTGCTAACGTAGAGCTACAGGCATTTTACTTATGAGTGTCATGCGTTGTAAGATCTCTGCAAGAGCTTTAAAAGAAAATGTGACGCTGCAGCAAGAATGTAGATACTCTATACAGATTTATAAAACGGGTATGCAAAATTGTATTCCCAAAAGCAATCGGTCAATACGTAAATAACAATGTTATTGATCTTTATTTTGGTATTGCTTTGATCAAAATAATTGTTCGATTTTTTTGTTTGAAATATTTATTCCATAAGCCGACTTCATTTAGCAGTGAGCTAAGCATACGGATTCCCAAAATATATTTTTAAAAGCTTTTTTATATTTTTCAGAATTGTTTAAAAAAAATTAATGTTTTTCAATGAAGATCATACGTTAAATAAAAAAACATTATGAATGAATTATGCTTATTAAACTATAGATATTTGGGCTTTATCTTTGAGATAATAAGATTACTATACTAGGCTGTATAAGAATAAGAACTCTTTATAAGTTTTGAATTGCTTTTATCAATTGCCAGTGTTTCAGGAGATATAAATGAATTTTATATTGAGACACCTAGATTATTCACATATTATTCACATGCATGAATATATTATATTCAAGCAATAAAAGTCTAAGAAAAATGAGAAACTTAGTCCAAGTGTGAGTCATGTAGAAAACCAATAAATAGTAAATCATTGCTGTTTATAGAGCAACCTGTCGTCGTGCGCTATCAACTAAGTTTCTGTCTAGTTTTAAGATTTTTGTTGCTGTACTCCGTGGATCGCCCACACAATAAAACGGACTGTAGATGAAACGCTCAATGCATGTCAATTTGTGGCTTTTGCCAAAACTCCCCATTGACTGAGCCCACAGGGAGAAGAGACCAAGCTGGAGTGTGGTTATGTGGGTAGCTATGGTGGTTTAGGTGGGCGGCAAGACTTGTAGACCATGGCAGGCCGTTTATGGGCAGCTTTCAAGCCTGAATCAAGTTCGCCATATTTATATGGCATGTAAATGCGGGCTTGCTGTAAGAGAGCGCGTGCACACACACACACACGCACACAGTTAGCAGCCACTGTTGTTTGCCATGCGGGTTTTAGCCGTCTTTGTGCCAGAGCACTTTGAGCCAAGACAAACTGCAGCAGAGGCAGCAACAGAAGCAACGATCAAGTTGCCAAATTTATTTGCGTTTATCTTCGTGCCAAAAGTTTTCGGTTAACGTGTTTTGCATTGTCAACAACTTTGTTGTGGTGCCACAATTGACACGCCCTCCCCCACGCCGCCGCCCACAGCCGCACCGCCCTCATTCTCGGCTGATGCAATTGCAATTGCTTTTGTCGAGTTTTGCGTTCGTCGCATCTACCAAATTGTTTGTTTTGTTTGGCGCGTGCTGCTTTTGACTAACTTTTTTCTATGCTCTCGTCTTTTTCTTTTTCGAATTGTATTTTTCAATTTCTTTTCATTGGGTTTTTGTGCCAGACACACAATGCCACGCCCACTAGTCAACCTGTCGCCCGTCGAGTGGGAGAATGTGTGTGTGTGCCTGAATGAGTGTGTGGGTGAATGAGTGTGTGTATCAATATTGGACTTGCTATGTTGCAAACTTTATGCACTGCACCTTCTGAATACCCTTTTGTTATTCTATGTAAATGCAAAAGTCGTGCAACAATGAAGCTTAATAAAAAAACATATATAAGGAAAAAAACAATTTTAAAACCTGACACATAAATAATGCAAATTATACAGTCAAGCCGAAGGAATTGTAGATTTTCCATTCAAGATCAATGGTTATGTGTCTGAATCATACACTTAATATAAATACATATATGTACTCAATCTAAATTATTCATTATAAAAATATTAGATTGATGGTGAAAAAAAAGAATAAATCATTAGAAGAACATTTAGCTAAAATTCGCTTTGCTAATTCAGATTCTGTATTTATAAATTGGTTCGTTATCGTCTGCTTAAGTCAAATTATTTTTATTTCAAAATGTTCTCTTCTGTGTTGGAAGATTCAAGAACCTTTCGTACAGGGCGTTGCACAGTCGATCTAACCACAAGTTGAGGATTTGGCTTCAGGATTTAGTTCTATGAGTTTCCATGCAACGCTTACTCAATATTTAAGTCATGCGTTAAATGCTTTTACAATTTCTACGGGCTTGTCATCCAGAACCCCCAACTCTCCGGCAGCCCCACCCCACTTTAGTTTGTATCTATGCTATTTGAGTCTTTGTTGTTACCGTTCATTGAGCAAACAAAAATCAATTGCATTTAAATGGCATATTTTAGGTTTATTTGCATTTTGGGCACTGGTTAAATATGCTCGACTAGTCCCAAGTCTCACATAAAGTTTAGTTAGCTACTTATTTAATTGATTGCAATTGTTTTCCCAAAAAGCAATATGCAAATTGCAGTTGAGTTGCCAAGAATTGAAAGCCAAATAAGCCGAATTAATTCCAAATGCCAGAAATGTAAGTTCTGCAATTGAGTTAAGTAATGTGAAAACTTAAACTGCGACACAAATTTTCTAAGAAAATTGTAATTAGACAGATTATTTAAGCATTTGGCTGCCGTACAGACAGATTACTTGCTTACAAAAGATAAATGGAGAGAATATTGATTATATAATTAATAAATTATAAATGTGATACATTTGATAAATTTTGAGTTTGAATTAATTAACTGTTTTCAACAGAGATTTGTTATATTTGATATATTCAACTATAGGTAAGGTGCGTAAACATTTAAAAAGGGCTTGAAGGCTTTTTGGAATTTGGTTGTTAAATTTATTTTAATCTTAATTTTAATTTTAATTTTTTAGATTTTCGATTTTTATTTTCAACATTTGTTTGATAAATTCTTGAGTGATTTCTTGTAGACCGTTTATTATATTAATTCATTTGTGATTTTAATATTTAAATAATTAAAATATTACTCTCTTTTGTGCTCAAAAATAAATAAAAAAAAACTAAATAAAATAAATATTTTCACATATTGAATTCATACTAAAATCTTTTTGAGCGCAAGTCATTTTAATTTAATTTAAATTATAAATTTAGTTTAAGTTAAAGGGATGCTTAGTTTAGTTTAAGGGATGTTCATTTTTTTACAAGCTCAAAATTTATTTACAAAATCTATGCAGACCCGACGCATATGTCACGCATTTAGAGGGATGGCTTAAAAAACCTCATCAAAATCTTCAATAGCAGGTCAGCTGGCGCACATACACATACAGTTATGTGTGTGAATGTCGCTTTGTGCATGTGTGGGAGTGCGTCGCACACACATTGGAATTTAGAGTCAGCCATTAGATGCGCTTAAAGCTATCAACATTCTGTGATAATAGACCATTTACCATTAGGAAGTGAGGCATGCGCAATTCAGTCCAAGCTATTGCCAATAAATGTTAAGTGTGCCCCATATACACACACACACAAGCACCCACATATATACAGATCCCCTTTTATACACTTTGTATGTGTATTTAATCAGCTCTTGTTTCGATTTTTTCTTACTTACAGGTAAGTACGCACTTTCCACCTGCGCTGTCAACTTTCAACTGCAATTCGTGTTCTTTAAAAATGACAAGTCGAGGACGAGCAAGCAAGTATTAAAAAACGAACATATACATATATTGTATATATATGAAAGTAATAAAAAACCTTGACATAAACCTTAGAGATATGTGTGTAAACGTAAGGCACAAAAGTCTAACAATAACAGAGTAGACTAGATGGGGAAGGCGGCTAGAAGTGGGGGCTCTGGCTGGCAATCTGGCAGAACTTTGGTAACAAGTTTTTGTTATTGTTTTCAGCGCATGCTTGGGTGTGTGTGTTTGACGTTTGGTGTTGTGCCCGCCTAGGCAGCTGTCAAAAATCAACGCAAACGTCAGCGCTCAAAAGCGACAAAAACACACAGACAGCCGCACGCACACACATACCAACGCACAGGCATTGGACACATGTTGAAAATGTCAAAAAGTAGGCAACATGTTGTGCCAGGCATCCCACTTTAGCCACCCTCTTCAAGCCCATCCTGCTCTCATTCAATTTGTATATATATATATATATATTTATTTATTATAAGTTTAGGCATACACAGAACACACTCTTGTCCATCTGCTCTCAAAAGGTCACAACAACAAAAGCCGAACCTTTAAAAATCTTTCGCTCATTTTGAAGCCTTTTGCTCAGCTGGGAACTATAAATTCTTTATTATTTATTTTGCCAAGGCTTTCATTGATTTTTTTGCGATAACGCCTTTATTAAAGAGTTCGCACAGACCCAAAAAAAAGGAGGAGAAGAAGAAGAAGAAATACAAGTGTCTCGTAGAACTTCGACAAATAGTAGATAATAAATAATAAATAAATACTAATGTAAATAATAATCAAATATTTTAAATATATATAAAAAACCCTAATTTTTCTTTTTTAAAATAAACTGAATTAAGCATTTGCATTCCAATAAAATTAACTTTTAAGCTAACTTCAAAGCTCACTAGCTTGTTCAAACTGCAAACCTCAATTTTATAGTTAATTAATAAGAAATTATGGCAATTTTAAAAGTTTGTAATTCTTATAGTCTCGATATCTGAACAATTGTGAAAGAGTATGCCAGAGTGCAACTTTTCTCAAATCCGTGGGAACATTTTGATTATTTGGCTTTTAGTTGATTATAAAAAGGAAAGGGATACACAAATACACCCACGCATACATATATATAGATATGGAGACATATACAGATGCATATATGAGTCGGCAACTGGACAACAATGGAGGACCAGCAGACAAAGGCAGAGAAGGAACAGCTGAGGTCAAAAGGAACTGTGACAAAGACTCTTGTGAAAAACAACTCCCCTCAGTAGCTTTCTTACTTGGCTTCTCTCTTTCGTTATCCTTCGCTTTCCCTATGTTAAAGCTGCCTGCCGGATTTTCTCTGAAGAGTATGAAGCGCATAAAATCTATAGAGCCATGGACAGCGTTTTGGATGGCGGCGTTAGGTTTCAATTTTACGCACGCACGACTTTTTGCCAGTGAAATCATAAAGAAAATTACATTGCAAAACTATCGGGCAACGAGCCTTGGCATTTCCCATTTCACTCTCTGGTATTGTTGGAATGGCTTTAAACTTGACACAGTTTAGGGCAGGGCAAAGTTAATCATAGTGAAAACTTTGATTTCATTTAAGCAACTCGTGAATGTAACACAACACACAAGAGCAACATCCACAACAGGCGCACTTCAATTGTTTGCTTTTGCTTTGAGTTTGAGTTCATCCTCATCATGATGATGTTAATAATGATAATGATGATGATGATGATGACGCCGGGAATGTTGCAAATGACAGCGGGTGTGGAAGTTTGTTTGAGTGAATGACGGGCCGTGAATGAGACAGCAAATAATGTGCAGAAGAAAACTCAGAAAGATGCTTATTCCAACGTCGAGAAACTTACTCAATTGTTTTCAACAGTTTTTTGGGGGACTGGTCTGAAAAAAAAGGAACTGCTAAAGTAAAGAAATGCAGAGCACATCAAATAGACATGGGTGGGTAACTATGAAAATAAATAGATGAGAACATAGTAAATAGTGCTAGATATAAATAAAAATTATAAAAATTTGCAACTGATAATATAACAAAAAATTCAATGATGAAGCAGATTATACAGATATCTCCATATCAATTAGATATATTAAAATATAAAAGGCAGTAAGAGTCTGAATAACTGATATTAACAGCATCGCCTTAGCTGTATAAGGTAATTAACATATATAACGCTGTAATATAACGCATATTAACAGTGCAGTTAATATCAACGGCATGGAACGTAACATGTTCTGTGAAGTATCTACAAGCCTTTTGGAAAATCGAAACTCTGTAACTACCCAATATTAAATACAATTGTTGTTGGATTCGTCTTAGAGCAAAGTTAGGGCCACGAAAAATAAAATTTTTTCAAATCATTCTGCCGCAAATGTCTCAGTAACAGTCAAAAGCTGCCAGACGCACGCCGCCAAAGCTGTAGCGCTTAATAGTTCTCTCGCTCCCACACAGCAAGGAGCATGTTCGCGCTGTGTCGAAAACAAACCAAACGCAAAAACAATTGTAACAGTAACAGCAACGCTGACGCTAACGCTAGCGCCGACGTCAACGTTGACATTCTCTGCTGAGACACTTGCGCTATGGCTGGCAGCAGCGAAAGCGACCGCCAGTGACTGCGACTGCGACTGCGACTGCGATTTGGGTTAAGCAGCCTGCTGTGCGTATGTGTATTCGTGTGTGCGAGTGAGAGGGTGTATGCTTACCCCGGCTAACTCAAATTCAATTGTAGCATGTAGCTTTGTGCCCTTGCCAAGTTAAACGATGAAATGAGCATTTGTGCCAAAGTATGTACAACAACAACAGCTGTAACAACAACAACAACAGCAGCGACAAGAACAACAGCACATAACAAAATACACATAAATTATACTTTTTTGCCATCCACAGCCGTTACGTTGCGCTACGTTACGTTTGCCGTTGCGTTTTACGGAATGCTAAAGCGGCTTTTGTTTTAGCTTTGCTTTTTTTGTTGCCCCCTCTTCATCTGTTTCGCTTTTGTTTTTTTCTCCCGTTTTATTTATTTTTGTTGTATTTAAATTAAGTCTAAAATGCCGACAAGCAGTTGTTGTTTTGCTCATTTGTTGTTGTTTTTGCTTCTGTTACTATAACAGTTAAATATCAGAGTTGCCAGACTGCTTAAAAGTGTCGCAACGCAACGTGTTTAGCTGACTTAATGAACATATTTATATAGCAAGGCTACATGAATGGTGGCTAACACTGTTTAAGCAACTTATTATCCCGCGTTATGCGCTTTGTTTCCTTCTTCGAGTTTTTAAAGCTTTTCAAGACTTTTGGAAATATATAAAATAAGCTTTTAAAGTAAATGTTAAAAATTTGTAATAATTCTGATAAAATAAAAAAGGAAATTTCATTTTTAGAACCTATCTTAACAAAAGGTAAACACTTTCAAATATTAAATACTTTTAGTTACCATTTGCATGCTTAACTAGTAGACAAATTAGAAATTCTTAAAGTTCCAAAACTTTAAAACGCTTAATCAGTTAAAGAGGAGAAGTTAACTAAAAGCTTTCATTTTTGTAAAACTACAAATTATTACATTTGTTTAAGAGCATTCCGCATCTAGTATGTTGTGTGCCAAATTCAATTAGGTTTCCCATTTTTTTAAACTTTTTTTCTTCGGGATATAGTCGCAATACAAATGTTGTGTACTCAGTATTGACATTTTCCGTGCCACTGACTCTGCTGCCCATATTTATTTTCAATTTAAGCCAAATGCTCGCATGCTGCACTCTAAAAGTCGGTGGCATGTTGTACGTGTTGCATGCCCCGCGCACCGTGCCCCCACCAAAGCTGAAGCGTAATTTATGGCCCCAGCAGCAGCGGCAGTAAAGTTAATGCCCCCCATTTCCCTTGCTGTATGTTGTAAAAAAACTTTGGAATTTGACCCTCATCATAATTGAAATGCGCTAAAAACAAAACGATGCAAAAATCTTTTTTAATGAAAATCCATGCACACATACCTACTCACACACATACACGCATGTCATTTGCGTGACAAGCAGTTGGTCAATATACATTATATCTATATGAACTAAGCCAATAGACTTTTACTCCATTCGAAATATGCAAATATTGTGCACAGGGCTTATGCCAAATACAATTTGTAGCATACTTATGTGGGCCACGCGGGGGTATTAAATATTGACCAACAATTATGAAGAGCATATTATAGAGCCAGTACGTTTTTAAGTATAGCTTTGGTGCAGGCTTAAAGTCCAATTTCTCTTTCACATATATACCTATATATAAAAATTGGCTAAAGTATATGCAGGCTGAAATATTAGTTAAACATTTAGTTAATTGAAAAAGTTCAGCTTAATGCCAGAATTGCATTTGAAGTGTAGCTCCCATTTTTACTATCCATAATTTCTCAACTTTTGAAACGCTCAGCCAGTTTTGCAACAATTATATGCTCAATACTCAATACAGTACCAAATTTAAGTACTTTTGCCGAAATAGTTTCCAAGCTGTATAGCTTTGTCAATAAAAAATGGGGGAGCTCAATTAAAAACTGTTGCAACAGCTGAGCAAAATAATGCGAACAGAAAAATCTCATAATTTTGGCAAATGTGCAAGTATGCATATATATATATATATGTATAGGCGAGTGCTACGTGGGGAGCACCTTTCGCAAAGTACTCAAAATTAAGCTAATTGCCAGCTCCGAAAAACGGAGGCTCTGAAAGGCCAAAGGCAAAGGAGAACTTGGGGTTATGTGTGGCAGGCAGGGGTAGCTATCTACATAAAGGCCAACGCTTAAAATGCCAACAATTATTTAACAGTAAATAATTCATAAATATTTTATGACTAGCACTGTCACAATTTGTAAGACCAAAAACATTTTCGGGACTCAAACAAAAAATGAGAGAAATGAGAACTGTTCATTTAAATTTTAATTGCTTTATAAATGCTAAAATGTCCTTGAACTTTTTTTGCGTAAGAGTGAAAGTGGCGAGTGGGCGTGGCAGGCAAAGCTTCTACCACACCCTACAAGCCCTCTCGCACGCCCATTTAGCAAATTGTTGATAGAGCCCAAGCGAAAAGCTGAGCTGCCCTTGCTAGCAGCTAGTTTGAAGTCCTTTCATAAAAAAGAGGAGGCATGTATATTTATATACATATATATTCAATTTATATACATATATATATATGTATATATTGTATAGTATATATTAATAAAATTTTCACGCGCAAACTCTTGTGTAAAAAACGAAGAGGCAGAAGACAAACAGCCAGCAACAATGGCAGGCTGGCTATTTAGTTACAGCTGTAGCCAGCGGCCATTGCATAGGAAGGACATCGCCCAAGTTCCCCTTTAGCTGCCACGCCCATACCCATTCTCAACTCGTTCCCAGAACAAACAATGGTTATGAGCATACAAGGCTTATCTGTGTATCTCTCTCTCTTTATGTGTGGTATGTGTGTGCATACATAAAGGCTCATACGGAATGATGTCCGGTAGGTATACTTGAGAAATTTTTAAGTGTGTGCCACACTTTCGCTTCTTCACCTCCCAAATGGGCAACGAGTCCGACTCCTGCGTACCGTTAACGTGCCACTGGCATCATTACTTTTTCTCTCTTTCTATCTCGTGCTCTCTGCTGTGGCTGTGCCATTTCTACTGTAAACAGACAGAGTTGCCAGAGTGATTCAGTCATTCGAGCGTGAGTCTGATATAAATATAAGACAGTGGAAATTCCAGTATTGAAATTCTGTTATTGCAAATCAAAAGCACTGTTGTTGAAGTAAGTTAGTTTCGGAGTTCTGATTACTGAGTGAACAGCTTTAAGTTGTTGGTAATGACCTAAATAAATTAACTATTAGCTAAGCCGAAAGAAAATATACAATATCAAATATTATAAATAAATAGAACTCAACTCAATTGATTTTTGATTCTAATTTGGTAATGTTCATTTCTAAAATATTTGATTTGTTTTGTTCACTCTACTTATTACCTAAGTAATTATATTGCTAATTAAATATTATTAGCTTAGTCAAACTTGACGACTTAAGTGTAGAGCATTTGGAACCGTTTGTAAAGTCGCATCCAAAGATAAATATTCTTGCAATTCTGCAAATTGTGTGTCAGTGCGTGTGTGTGTGTGTGTGTGTGTCTTGTTTTGCCATGCCATTTCTTTTCATTGTTATTGTTAGAAGTGAGATAGGATGCTTCTGTTAGCTGCTCCGGCTGTTTCTTAGCCTGGCGGCAGTTTGTTTTAATGAATGAACTGCTACACAAACAGGCACACACACACACGCACACTCCCACACACTCACACACACTTGCGCTGGAGCTAAAGTGGCAATTAGAAAGTTGCTTAAAAAGACAACAAGCCGCTTTGTTGCTGAGACAACCCCTCAACACCATGAGGCATACTCCACACACGCCCCCGCTCCTACGCTGCACGCTAAGGCCTTCAAGCTGATTTATATGGCAAATGCATGCGCCTACACAAAAAATTAGCCTTGGCGTTGCATTTCTCCAGTCTGTGTCAATATTAATTATGCATAGCGTGCGCGCTTCTGCTAGCGAAAACCCAATGCCACAGCCCAAAGCAGCGAAAATACCCCAAGTGAACCGCCAGCACCTCCTTTCTCAAGCCCGAACCCCCCGCTTTACCGCAAAATGAAAAAAACGTCAGCACGACCACAAAATGAAGTTGGGAAGGTCGCACGAAATGTGTTTTAAGAAAGTGCTCAACAGCTCTACTTATATGCTATACGTCCGTGAGTCTTACATCAAACGGAAGTAAATACCACAGAGTATAAAAAGTAAATTATATCTACTAACTTAATTACTACACTCTAGGTTACCCTATAGTCAATTCTATATACACTGTATCAAAGTATTTTAATTTATTGTTCAATATTGCTTTCGCCTGCCTCCGATCTCATCTTTATTTTTTAGGTATATCTTACATTTCGGTTTGCTCGTGTTGTGCTAATTTGCAACCTATCAATATGAAATGTGAATATGCACAATATCTGAATAATTTATTAATATATAATTTTATAAGTGTAGATCAAATAGAGGGAATATCACATCTTGCTTACACATGAATTATCGCTGTTTTCATCAGAGAACTGTCTATATTATGCGCTTAATATATCAGACGCAATATTTAAAAATACATTATCTCACTTCAAGATCAACTTCTCCAGTCCATCGCTTTTAGTTTTCTTAAGCCTTTCTAAGGACCACAGGGTATTAAAAAATCAGCGAAACATTCGATTACTGGCGCCATTTGTTTAAGCAGCACTGTTTGTGTGTGTGTGTGTGCGCGTATGTATTTCCCCTTCTTGGCAGCTCTTTTATTATGTGTGCTTTTTATTGTATTACGCTTTTGTTGGTTTCATATTGGTTTTTCAACTTCGTTTTACGCTTCAGCGGCATAAATATATAAATTATTAACTATCCTCAACTGCTATATAGGTATATGTGCGTATATGTGTTCAAGTCGGGCTGCTTGTGGCCTTAGTCCTTTTTTGCCTTTAACGCATTGTCCTTGCTGGCACGCGCACCTTTTCCTTTGTTTTTTCTTTTTGCTTTCTTTGTGTCTGCCTCTTGAAAAAGCAAAGAGTATATATATATACGTACATATATATATATATATCCAAGCGAAATAAGACGAAAGGCTATACGTGTTTTTTATGCGTGTTTGTGTAAGCACAGATATCTTCTTTAACTATCTATAAAATCAAACTGCTGAACGTTCTAAATAAGCATCATTGAGTCGAGTCTTAACTAAGTATTCTGAATATGGCTAGTTTAAGCTATGATTTTTTAGAACCTGCGGTCTGAGTTAAAGGCTGGATGATGTAAACAGAAACTTAGACGACTTTACTTGACGGCCAATTTATCTGACTAAATTGAATTAGTAAGTAGATTTATACATATTGTGTATACTACACAAATTTTGCAGATTTGTGCTCATGTATTATTTGCACATTACTAACCAACAAATTAATACAGTTGAACAGACAATATGTGAGCAGATTGTCTGTTTAGCAAGTTCAAAAACTATTGGGATCTATCATAAGCAGACCTTTATCGACTGCTGTTTCGTCTTCATTACGCTTCTCTAGCTAATCTGTAACCTTTTGAGAACTATATGGCTGCAGCTATTACAAAGAAAACAAAAGCCAATAAAAGCTGCGTCTGCTCTTTGTGGACCCATGGCCCAAATATGTAAAAACTAATAACTTACTACAATGTGTATTATATGTAAAGATAGTCAGACATTGCTATTAACTATCATTATATAGTACATTCCATATTTTGAATAAAACTAATTTGAGTTTTTATTTTAATTTTTTATTTTTGTTTTATTTTATTTTAATTGCTATTTAAAAGATAATGTTTGAAGTGAATATATGTTGGATTGATTAGATATCTCTTCGCCAAAGCTAAATTTAATTAAATAATTTTTTCTAATCGTAAAAAACAGCACAAAAAAACACCTAAAAATAACAATAGTGCTCTAGTCGACACTGTTAGACTATAAGGTACGCTGAACCCTGCAAACAACACAAGTACTGCGAAGCTTGCGCAGCGACTGCATTATGGGCTGTACTATTTGAACATATTTGTTGAATAACTGTAAAGAATAATTGCAGCTATACAGTCTTTAGTCTGTATAGAATATCTGTGTATTCATTACAGGAACCCCCGCAGGATGTTCCATGTATTGTGGCATATGCTCTAGACACAAATTTAAATTATCAATTGTTTGTGTAATAATAAGGAACTGGTTATCAAATAAAATTTAAACATTTCAAATTGCAGACTCTAGATCGTTTCTGATCATGGGTTTGCCATACCTCCTTCTTCCTGTTACATACATTTTCACAAAAACCAAGCAGATTTTGTTTCGAGTCTTGGTATCCTAATGTCGTTTTTTTTTTTTTTTTTGTTTGTGAGTGAAAGTGCCAGCTTGGAAAATTTGATATGCTTATGCTGAGTAGAAGCTGGATCGGATTGACGTTAGGGTATCATCTAGTCAGGCACTCCCGAGTAGCGCTCTCTTACTTATTTTGTAACTATTTGTATGGATGTCCATGTGTCTGCATGATTTATGATCACGCATTTATAGTGCTGACAATTGAATGATATTTTTGCTGCAGGCAACAAGCGAGTTGTGGGTGACAGAAGTAGCTTTGATCAACTGCCGAAAGTGACGAAGCAAGAGGCAGAGTTTTTTTTGGCATTTTTGACATAGTTTGCATAGCGCCCACACATCTGTCTGTGTAAAATATTTGCATATAAATTTCAATTCAGACAAAGTAAATATATATTTCGCATTTTTTTTACCACAATTATTTATGGTTGATTTTATTTAAATTATTGTCAGGCATTCGAATAAAGTTATTTAACATGATATTTATATCGTAACACATTGCGACATAAACAAAGCTATAAATCTTCTAGTTTGTTAACTGCGAGATTAGCATAAAACCAAAAGAATTTTCCCAAATAAAAAACTTTTCAACTAAAGCCGTTTGTTAACGCATTCAATCAATATTTAGAAATACTGCTCGAGATTAGTTTGGAAAGCTAGCAAACGCCTAGACACTTATCAAGCATCATTAAAAATTCACTTTGCTCGGTTTCTTCACCTAAGAGAGGGAGTGAGTTTCTGTTTCAGTTTCAGCTTCAGTTTCGGAGACATAAAATGTAACCATTGGGAAACATAAATGTCATTTAAGATAAACATAAAAATTGCCATTTGATGGTGTCTGCCATGAAAATTGCCCACAAGAAAGAACAAAAATGTAAGCAAAATAGAAATGGAAACTGTGGAAAATACGAACAAAGAGGCAACGTACGGAAGGACGCAAAAGTAAAGCATTCACCTGAGAACATTCAAATTTAATTGACTTGAAAAGCTGTAAAATACATCCGAAAGAAAGTAAAAGAGCAGGCGTAGTAGCAGCGACACTTTATGCCTTAGTTAATTTGAATAGAATCGAATTAGCTGCATGAGGTATGTTTTATGTTTATGATAATTGCGTGAAGTCTAACTAAATGTTGTGGCTAACTAAAAATCACAAAAAGAATACGGTTCCTTTATAGAATATGCTTCATAATATGGAAGGGAAGTCAACTGATTTTTCTAGAAGACAACGTGGGAATTCATATGTCCCAAATATGTTAAAATAAGATGATGAAGGTTATTTGTCAGAATTATGAATTAATATTTTAAAATAAATAATAAAACAATATGTCATTTGCAATTACAAATCGAAATTAATTAAGTAATGCTGATATTTTGATTAAAAAAATATAAAAATAGTTATATAATTATAAATCAATATTAATATATTAATTATGCATAAATATATATATTAATTATATTGATTTTGTGGCTAGTACAATCCTTTAGGGGTCGCGAAGCGTTATTCTGAAGGTCGCCAGCAAACAGAAAAAGTCAAGGTTCTATATGTTTAGTAAAAAAAATGGATTTGTTCACTAAAAAAAACAATCCGGTAGTATGAGTTTTTTTTTAAATTAAGAATAATATTTATTTGTGTTTTTAATATTCGAATGACAATAATCCAACTGTCATCTTCAGAGTGCAGAATGGAATGAAAGTTAATTAAATGTTATTATGCAGAGTTCAAGAGTTCAAGGGTTCTATCTTATTCAGGAAATACGAGCCTTGCCACAAGCTATTTATCTGTTGCATTTCCCTAAAGTATTTGGAAGAATTTTAAATGGTTCGATTATAATATTTTTCAGAGAGATTAACTATATTGGTCAAGTTAATTGGTGACTAAGAAATCATATCAGAAATGTCTAACATAAGTGCCAAACGAGGCCATGATAGGGATTAGCTTATTCTAATCCAACATCCTTAGCGCAAGCTATTTAGCTTTCAGTTCTACTCATTTTCTTTGCAAGCCACCTGGTCTCTGTGCGACAAGAAGATTTTGATTGATTAATTAGTGGGCTCTACCTTAAAAATTTATAATTTTTTTTAGGCTTAGAAATTAAATTAAAATACTTCTGTTTCTTCGGCGAATAAAAATATAAAGTTCTTTGCATTTACGAAATTATATTCAATCAAATTATTCAATCAATCAATTACTTTATGAACTGCATCAAAAAGAATTTTTCGAAACGATGACCAAGGGAAAAACTTGAAGTCTGCTGTTCTTCTTTTTTTTTTTTTTGATTAACACATGTTTCACGATTGACTGCTGACTACATCGCTCACCCGAAATCACCTACTGCTGCTGTCTGCAGCGCCTGACTGCGTCTTTATCACTACAAAAGTCATCATGGGCGTAGGCAGCTGGAGGAGGTGTTATCATTATTACGTTGCGGAACTATACGAAAAATGCTTTATTACTACACGCTGTACATTTACAGTTACAAATGAGACACACATACAGACGCAGATATGCTGGCAAACAGTCGTGCGTGTCTGCTTGCCACCATTCACACATACATTTACACTGATACACAGACAAGGTGTCTGGTTGTGGGCCATTGTGTTGGCCAAGCACAAACAGGAAGATTCGTTTGTCTGGGCAAAGGGGTTGTGTGCTGGCCAGGCATACAAAGTGAGTTATGAAATGTTGACAAGACATTTTATTGTACACCCACACCTACACCACACACCACTCACCCGAAGACACACGCAAATAAATCATATCAGTGCGCCCTGCGGTAGGCCACTGTTGCAAGCGCCTCGCCCAGCGTATAGTAGAGTTGTCTTATTATTGCATCAAGTGACCCAACCTACAACAACAGCATCATCAACAACAACGTCAACAGCCGCAGCGGGTTTGATAAATTTATGTGATTCTCTTGCTGTTTGATGTTGTGCCTGTGTAGCTCATAAAGGCCGTAAGACATGGCGTATGAGTAATACATATTACGTATACGTCACGTGGAGTAGCTAAAAGGTTGCAAATTTGAATTATAGCCGACGGCCTACACTGTAAGAAGCTGGGCCCAACGTTAATTTAGCGTGATAAATATTTATATAATGAATAATAGTTATTAAATATTTTTTACAAAATAAGAAAAATATTTGTAGCTTCGTTTTAATTGAAAAAAAAACCTATATAACTCTTGCTTAGACTATTCTAAGTATATAAGTAATAGAATAGAGTAATAGAAGCTCAACAATAATTAGTATAGCACATATAGCTAAATAGTTAGATCTATGTCAGTCAAAGAATTAATGGATGGCCAAGGTATATCACAAACAGAAGTTCTCTACACTTTAATTTATGCATTGCTCACATGGGACTTGCAAGTAAAATGTAACGAATGTATTAGACAAAATTTTGCTGTTGTTGGCCTTGTTTTTCATTCTTATGCTGTTCTTGCCCTATGCTTCTTTGAACTTTTTAAAAGGCTGCGGCATTCGAGCGGCTTACGCTCAGTTTAATTTTGTTTTCGGCATTAAATTAATGGTCGTTTGGTCATTGCAATGCGCTGAGTATCTCATTTGGGTGTCTGTTTTAATTTTTTATTTTTCGGTTTTATGAGTGGCGGGCGTCCACTTGAGTCGACTTCAGTTTTCAACCAGTGCCAGGGACAGAACTTCTGGCCGATGGGCTGCGAGAGTTAAGCCCGGGATAAGAGCGCTCTCACAAAAATTCAAATCCGCGGACCTTGACACATTTTAAGCGTAATTTCCTTGCCTGCCTTTTGCCGTGCCCTTTTATATATAGAAATACATATATATTTGAGCTCGTTTCTTGCCCTATGCTTTTACTGTGCGTTTTGGTTAGTGCCCTATGCTGCTGCTGCTGCTTTCAGCGGCTTTTCGCGTAGGCAGCTTGTTTTAATTTAACTTACTTATGAAACAACTCGGGATTGTTGCCTGTCAAAAGGGCTTTAAACGTTGCGGCAAAACTGTAAATGGAAATGACCTTGAAGCAAGCGAGAAACATGCGCCAAGCGCCAAGCGCCAGCACAAAACCTCAACACGAACTCGCGCCTGCAAATATGCAGCGAAAAATTGCCAGTGAGTTTATGTGTATATGTGTGGGTGTGTGTAACCCTTGTAGCCCTTGGCAGCCGAGTGCCATCAAAGTGTCGACGACGACATAGCCTGTAGGCACTTAAGGCATTTGCGGCATGTTGCATGCAACACATACAACACCATTCACTCTCTTAGCCAAGCAGCTGCCATGCCACATCTAAGTAATTGAACGCGCACAACCAAATTAGAGAGAAGCAGGAAAAAAGTTCTTGTCGAAAAGTGTTAAAAATGACAACAATATGTCTATGTAGCTGTATGAGAATTTATACTTCTTTCCTTGCGAGGTTGCAAGGAGCGAAAGGCTGCTTGCCAGCGTGTATTAAAATCATTGTCAGGTTGAAGGACTAGCAGCTGCCATGTTATGTGCATTACGGCCATCAATTAACGTGCCTGGCCACAAAAATTGCGTTGACAGTAACGCTAAGTAACAGACAGCCAGACAACCAGACAAGGCAGCCAACCAGTCAACCAGCCAACCAGTCAGCTTGCTCGCCTCCGAGACACAAGCACTGAGTCAGCCTTAAGAATTTGGGGACACACGAAAATCACTTAAATCGTCAACACATCAAAATATTTACGAGCAATAAGAAAGCGAGAAATATGAAAGCAATAAACAGTGTGTCGCACATCTTTTTCGTTATTTTCCGTTGCCCAGGTGTGTGTCCAGTGCGTGCCGAAGCATCTATAAAAAACTCACATAGATACACAGGAAGAAAATTCTAATGAAGTGTATTTCGATTCAAAAGCTTGCCTCAACATTTCTTTCGCAATTGTGAAGAGACCTTCATTTTCCCATATACCACATATTAAAGCCATTTTTAGGATTTTTCTTTCAGTGCACGAATGGCAATTCTTGTCGTCTTTGACCATAAAAACTACACACAAGCCGATGGCGTACTGGGCAATAAATGTACAGATCAATTTCTAATGCTCAATCAACTAAAAATGAGAGTGGAAGCCACTTGAGAGCTTTTCGCCGAAAATTGTGATAAAAGAACCTGATTGAAAGCAGCTGCAAGGTTGGGATTTCTTTGGCTTTTTCGGCTCGGCGTCTTCTTATTCGTTTTTTTATTTACCGCCGGTCATGACCGTGGGGAAGTTAAGGGTAATGCGGGCAACTTACGTGTGACTCATGCGGCCAAACTGGCAATAAAAATAATTATTATGAATATTCCTTTTATGTTCCGTTCATATATACACAAATACTACTACATATATGTCTTATATAGGATTTGGCACGTGTGCGTCGCCAACACGATTTATTTATAGCGCAAAGGAATTAAATAATGAAATAATAATTAAGATGAATATAAAACTGAAACTTAATAGCCCTAGGAAGCAGTCAAAGGGTAACTCGATACAGATGCAAATCTTAAAATACGTTATGTGGCTACGCTTAAAGATATAAACTAACAGATTCATATGAAAAGATACAAATACTTAGTGGAATAAATTTAAAGAATACACAAAAATTAAAAATTGAGAGAAAACGGCTGTAACAAATACAGACACAAACATACAGAGCCCAGCACTTCAATAAAAATAGTCACAGTCATAGCTTGTAATTTATATGCAAATTTATTAAGCATGGAAGTTTAAATAAAGATAAACACATTTCTATTTAGACACAATTGTTTATACAAATGACTAAACCATCTTCTATGCCAACCATCTTTGTAAGCATTCAAAACTAATGAATGCGTTTCCAGAGTCATAGATAAGGATACAAAGCTTTAGATGAATGATGACGAGCAATAGGAAATGATACAAAGAGACACATGAAACTACAATTGAGAGACTTTTGCTAAAAAAGATAGATGAAAATATATATATATATTTATATATATATGTATATGTATATGTATATAGAGGTATTGATATATATGGATACAAACACAAATACAAAAATAAAGTTGAAACACACAAGATACAGCTTTATATAAAAATATATATAAATGTCTTCGACATATATAAATATTGTATATTAGCTGCTGTCTTTTTTTGCGGACAATTTCCAGACCAGGTACATCTGAAAACTTTGAGTGAGTTAGAGAGAGAGAGGTCACCGCAAGGAGATGTTGAACATTAAAGACATAGCAGTTCCCTCGACGGCTTCTGCCGAACTTCTTGCACTCAAAAAAGTCTGCGCACATTTGTGGTAAAAAGCAAAAGCAAAAGTTTTCTCAGAGTCGAACTTTGTCTAATTATGCGCAAAAATGCTCAGAAGTGACCATTAAAGGGGTTCCAGGCGGCACCGAGCCATAAAAATGCTCTGCTGCGGTTACTGGGACAACTTTGACCCATTACGACGGGAAAGCACAGGAAGTAGATGTAGACACTGCTAACTGGGCAGCATTTGGCACTGACAGGATGAGCGAGTGTGGGCGAGGGGCGAGTGGACCAAGGAGTGGACAGCGCATTAACAAATGCGTGTGAAGCCAACTTTTTAATTACGTTTAATTAAGGCCGCCGGACAACAGACAAGAAAGTTGAATAAATAAACGCAGCTGCCAATATGCATAAGGGTCTATCGCTGAAAGTTGGGCTTCTATTATTTATGTAGCAGTAATAAAGAAATTTAATGGTGTAAATACTCAGAAACAGTGACTAATTGAAGCTAGGAGCTAGACACAAAAACCAGAGTAAATGTTACGGTGGAATTGACATTACAGATTACTAAAGATTATTCAGAATATACTTTGAAGCAAACTTCTCTAAGAGTCTATAAAATCAATTTGACTTTCAAACTGTTTTTCTTTAATATTCCATACTGAACAAAATATTGCGCAGTCAGTTTAAGCAAACTTTTGACTAGTCCTCTACAGTGGGCTCAACAGTTGTTCAGTCACAAAATACACACACATAAGCACACGCACACAGACGACCAATCGACAACAGCATCATGAATGGGTTTGCAACATCATTAAATTGTTTTCCCCAGCTGCATGTTGCGACACAACCAGCCAGACACTGACTAACAACAACAACAACGTTTACAATTTTAAGCCGAGTAACTCTTCTGTGGTTTTCACTTCATGGCTCTTGCTGAATTAGTTGCCACTGTCTCTAGCTTTTTCTCTTTCTCTCTGAGATACTGTCGCACTCGCTTAATGTTATTTTGCTCCCAAAATTTATTATCGAATGTAACTCGAAGCTGCCACATGTGTATATGTGTGTGAGTGTGTGTGGCGTATTATCATGCATCATGCATTTGGCATTCGAAAGCACAGCAAATGGCAGTCAAATGCTGTCAAAAGTGCTGACAAGCCAAGTTCTTGATTGCATATTAGATTTGTCTGCTTGAAACTTATAAATAATAAATAAAAATATCTTTTTAGGCCTTGTAATAATAGGGATTCAAATTTTGAATAGTTATCAAAACACTCAAAACAGAAATTGCTTTACGTTTATTTTGGCTTCAAAATCTGTAATATTAGAAAAAAATATTTGGCAACTAAAATCTGAGCTTTCTTTTTAAAAAAAAAAAAAAAAAATATATATATATATATATATATATATATATATATATATATATATTATATATATATTAACCTTAAATACATACACAATTAAAATATATATAAATTTATTTAAATTTGCCATTAAACTTGACAGATTTTAGTAAGAAATAAAAACATTGAGTCCTTTATAGTTACTATCGATATAATCTTTAAAGAATTTATAATACTTTATTTAAGACAAACAACAACTTCGTTGCTTAAAACCCATCTATATCTCTACATATTAATCAAAATGTCAATATTTGCAATTATTTAAATAACCCTCAACTAGTATTATACTGAATTTATAATCTTTAAGCATTTTCTGCGTCGCCTTTTAAAGCTTCCCTAGGCAAACAAATAGACTCGCATCTCAAGATTGAGAGTTTCAAGTTTCTCGTTGCTCATAGTCAATGCATGTCCATGCAGAACACTTCCTTTATGCAAACATATTTGTGTTCCATGAGCCATGGCTGCATACGCTGAAAGCTGCCATGGCAACGCCCCAACCCCAGCTCAGCGCCACCCATTCCATTTTTCTTTTCCTGCTTTGCCAGTCGCTTGTTGCTCTTCTTCTTGCTGTTGGCTGCTCAATGAAGCGCGTAGTCACGACTTTAAAAAGGCAGCCGCATTTTCATGACTTGTCAGCTGCAATAGCTGCATGTCTCCGCATCTCCCACATTTCGCATATATCTCAATAGATGTACGCGCCACAATGCGTTATCGTGGAGTCAATTAAAGCGCAGTCGGGGAATGGCGTTATAATTGCGGTCAGCGCTGTGAAGGTCGTTACCAGTTTATAGTAATTATAATCAATAAAAATGTAAACGCCCCTAACCTTTCGCATAAAGGGCACTTGCTGCTGAATAATAATAAAATAAAAAAATAAATAAATAAAAAATAAAACAAAAACGTGTAATAAAAAAATTCCGTCTCTGTGAGTCGCTATGCGAATCGATAAGCCACGTTTGCATAGATGCGCGTGTATAGAGGGACCGGAGTGTCGGCGAATGTGTATCATAACCCCCTAAGCTACATCTGAAAAGCTACCTTTCAAAACTTTAAATGAAAAACTTTAAGTGCAATGTATAGCAAGTGTGCATGTGTATGGTGTATGTGTGTGTCTTTGACAGGCGTTTGCACATTGGTTGAAACTGATTTAAAATTGTGGACTTACCTTATGTTGATCCAGATTAGGTTAGACTAAAATAGTGCAAGATATTCTTGATAATTCAATGGTCCCAAATAAAAGTCTTACTAGTTTAGACTCCTTTAAGAAATAGTTCAATTGACAAATAGTTTTATGGAGCTAGGTGAAATGGAAAGATTATTTACATTGATTTATGAGCTATAAACTGTGAGTTTTAATTCTGAAGCATAAAACATAAAACTAATTCATAGACTTATTCAGTTTTTTATGATTTTTTAAGAAAAAAGTTGAACCGTTTATGTGTGTAGGAAACTAAAATATCTCTGAGAACCTAGTTCAAATACGGCTTGATTGATTATGTTGGACTAAATAACCAGGTCTAAGCTTAACATTGTAATTTAAAAGCGGAAAATACTCCAAAGCGATTTATTTTTGTAAAGCCAATGCGATTATATGTTCCCTTGTCCCCCTATTCCCCACAGGCGTGTTCGTTCCCATGGCTCATCGGCTAGATCATGGTGAGCTGGTGCTCGTGGTTCCAGCACAAAAAGAAAAGTTAAGTGCAGATAACCACACGTCGACACCTCTACAAATTATTGGCTTTATTTATTAGAAAATGTGGATAAAACTAGAAAAACTATTCTCTAACAAGATATATATTCAATATATATATATAATAAAATGAAAATATTTCTTTTAAAGAAAGTATTTAACGTTTTTGCTAAGCTTTGCTACTAGTTGTAAATAGCATTTGAAAACAATTGCAGTTAATAGTCTATGCAAATTTGGTTTGTGTTAAGTGGCCACTGTACAATGGCCATGGGGCGCGCACACACACTGGCACACACTCACATACACGTACACATAGTTCACTAGACACGCTGCTTTGGCAAGTGCTGTGCTGCGAGCTGTTTATCAATGCAAATATTTTGCATACGCCACGTTGCACGTAAATTGCAAGTGCACATCCGACGTCGGCGACGACGTCGTCTTCTTCTTCTTTTGTGCTTGGTAGCTAGAGTAAATACACACGCGTTCGCCGTTGAAAGGCCTAAAAATGTATATGAGTAAGTGTGAGTGTGTGTGTGTGTGTGGCACATGCATAATGAAAAGCGTGGCACACAGACAGGCCCTGGCAAAGTTTCACACTCTAACAGGCCCAGTATCCCCTCCGTTTCCCTTACTCGCTGTTAACTTTGTTTGCGCTGGGCATTTTAAATGAAAAGCTAGAAGGTAAAAAGGTAATGCCAAATACCCCGCACAGCCCTTGGGTCTACGCGCCGGGCTCGCATCTAGGCATAAAGAAAATATGCTTAAGTAAAATGAGCAATTAAGGATTATTGCTTGGTTTGCCCATTTAAATTATGGCGTAATAACTGAAAAAGTGAAACTGAAAGCTGCGCCCACGTAAAACACAGCGAGAATACTTTAAAACGAGCCTGACAGCTGCTTCAAATGTGTGTGAGCGAAGAGTGCGTGTAGCTAAGCCACAGGTTAGTTAAAAGCATGTGTTGGCATAACTACGAGAAAGGCTATAAACGAGAGCTCGGCGAGCACCCTCAAAGGACTTGGGCATATTACTCTATTGAGTAGCTTTATATAAAAGCTTCAGCTCTTACCTTTACAAGCGAAGCGTGTTTAAATTTAGCAAATAAATGAATTATGCATTCAAGACGAAATTCTTGAAACTATAATATTAACAATTTATATATATATATATATATATATATTGTCTTTATATAGATTGTATTTAGTATTCGTTTCTATGCCAATTATATACAAGTAAGTAAGTAAGTCTGTAAGTAAGATTATGCCAGCATTCTTATAACGATAGATACAACAATTTGCAATAGTTTCAATAAAAATAATAATTCCAATCTACTTAAAACATTTCATCGTTATGAATTTAAAAGCACTTTTCAGCTTCTCTCCCTCATCTGCTTAAAATGTTGATTCATTTATTTTTGTGTACTGCTCTCTGTTAATTAAATTTGCTCGCAATGGCATTTATGAAGTACAAAGCTCCCGTCTATCCCCTAACAGCTGACAAAACATATATCAAACAAATTGCTGAAACAAAATGATTAACTCTCCAAAGCAGCGCCACATGCGTCCAGTATTCGAGCACTTGCTTCTGTTTAATCTCCAAGTTCTCTTTTTTTTTTTTGACCAAAGATATGAAACAGCAGCAGAAGCTGCTGTTGGGGAATCAGCAACAGCCACGCAACTTTTTGCTGTCATTTCGAGTATATTTTTCATTTAAAATATCCTGTCAAATTGCAAGTGACCAAATGGGCTATGCTCTACTTGGAGCAATGATTGTCACGAGCTAGTGGAAATAAAATATACTTTTCTTATGCTTATACTTTGACTTTCAAATACTCTGGAGATTATATATACCTTTCCAGTTTAATTTGACCCCGATATATTGGTACTCTGTTATATAGAAATAAATAATTGAATACAGGGTATTTAGTATACGAAAGCTGTCCCTATGTTGTATTGTTAGTTATTATTAGTCGCATTCGCATTCGCATTGTGCTGCAGACTTGACTCGTTTGTTTGGCTGACTGGTCATTCATTCATTCAGTCATTCTTTCAGCTGCCTCTGGTGCGGAGGGCTAGTCTGCTGCTGCTTCTTCTCCTGGGCGACAGAGATTAATGAGAATTGCCGCATTTAGTTAATTTTGACAACTGCTTCGCTGACTATGAGTATTATTGCTCTGAGGGCACAGCGCATTGAGCTGTACATTTTGTGGGCAGATTTAATTGTTGCCTTCACGCCCTGCCACAAGCAACCTCCCACCCACCAAAAAAGAAGTGCACTGAAACCAGGCTCCAAACTTCCTTTCATTGTATGTAAGGCAAAATTTCGTTTTGCGACTGTTGCTGCGGTTCATTAAACTTTTGAGTTTCATTTGTCATTTCCGAGAGGTGGCGGCAGGGATCGGGCGGCGTGGCTGGTTGGTTCCTTCCATAGCTGACGCATTGTTTTAATCCTCGCATAACAATTGAAATGTATTTGTCAGATAAACTTTTGTTTGCCGCAGCTACAGCACTCGCAACTCGCAACTCGCAACTCGCATCCGCCAGACCCCAGGGGAAATGTTGAAATACTCTGATTCAGTTTTTCAGTTTTCGGTTAAAGTATTGCCGAATTGTAGACAGAAATTTGTCAATGAAGGCTCTTAAATAAGCTGCAGCTATTAACAGTCCCAACACAATGATCTTAACAACGAGTAAAAAATAGATTTGCGGCTTATCTTATGACTTTTTGGTTAATATATTTAATAAGTATACATTTAAGTTGAACCATTACTGAGTCTAAAGCCGAATAAGTTAAATTTGTATTTGAGATTAAAACTTAAAATTCTTTCACAGGCGAAAATAATGAATATTAATTTAATATAATGAATATTAATTTAATATAATTTTTAACGAGTATTATTTCGAATAGATAAAGTAAAATATTAAGTAGACAAGATTAAATGAAGGTTACTATGTTAAATGAAAAGTTACAGGTAATTAATTTAAGCTACGTAAAATGTCTGTAATCAAGAATATATATTAATTCCTATTAAATGTTTACACGCATGAAAATTGTTGCTGTGTGATCGTCAGAAATTTATATTGGCTTCAATGCAGACTGGTTCACAGATGAGTTTTAGGAGAAGAATCTTTAAGTCTACAGTAGATATTAAATAAAATCTTTTAAGGCGATCAAAAAATGTCAAAGCTAAAGTCAAAATAACAATGATTCATCAATCTCAACTTTCGATTCTATTTTGTTAAACTATGTTAAAAATAAATTAATGGTCTAGCATTTTCTTTAGCAATTTATTACCTCTCAAGCTGTAGAGAAACTCAGTTCTAAGTGACTGTGGATTATGTCAAATATTGTAAATTTTTGGATACCTTCTGTATTACTTAGCTAATCAGCATATAATCTTGACCCTTTCTCATACTCTACTTAGCTTAGGTATCGTCGACAATTGCATTTAACCTCATTATTCTTGATTGCTCTATTCTCAAACACTCGCTAATGTTGTTTTCCACTTATTTCCCACCCTTTCGCTATTGCATTAAATGCTTTTCGTTCATATTGAGTAGTTTTTTCTCTCTCTCTCCCTATCAGCGACTTCCTGCTCTTAGACTGCCTCTCAGGCTCATTACCATGGCAATGGCAATGGCAATGGCAATGGGGATTGCGATTGTGATTGCGATTGCGCCTGGTAATGGATATGAAGCTGTTAATTACGAGTAATTCAAGGAAACTACTTTACTGTATATATTTACATATATATATATATATGTATATATACATATATATATGTATGTATTTATATATATATATATATACATTGAGTCACATTAATAGTTATATTTCTTAATTAAATGAATTGCAATTGGCTTGTTTTGGTTGAATTCGTTCAGCACTCGCCTTTTATGCAATTTAATTAAAGTTTATTACAGCGAGGGTTGCCATCAAACCAAAAAAAGTCAATGAAACCTATTGTGCGGGAAATGCAAACGAATATTCTTCAGACTCTTCAGACCAGGAAACGGTGTGATGAAAAGCGTCGACCCAACTTGAACTTTTGTTAATGAAAATAATGCAATTACAACAACAGTTAAAACAACGAGATACAGCAACAATGGCAACTACTGTGAATGCAGCTCATGTGTGAACGTGTTTTCGGTTTGCCATGACTGAACAGCAACAGCAAACGGGGTAGGGATAGCGAAGGCGACCAGGACCGGAGCAGGTTACAAGACGCCCAAAAACTTTTGGCGCATAGCCCCTTACCCTACCCCTGTCCTGGCTCACAATTGCATTACCCGTAACACCCCATCTGTGTGCCTTCTACGGATTGTTTAATGCAATTAAGCGAAGCGGAAGTAATTCTGCCAACAGCTGCCTGTTTGACTGACTGACTGAATGAACGAATGAATGACTGGCAGGCAGACAGACTGAATGCTTGACTGAATGGGCTATGGGATCTGACTGGCTTACCCGCTTGCTCTTCTCACATCTCAGTCATTCGCTCAACTGCCTCCAGTGACGCCTGCTAATGAATCATTGCACTTGGCGCGACGCGTTAGCCAAAGCCGACAATGGCCAGCAGCTAAACAAAAGAAACAATGTTAAAAACAAAAGGAGAACCCATATAAATTACATACAAAAATACCCTGTACTTTGTTGAAATTATTATAAATAAATGGGCAGAAATATTAAATATTCAAAAAAAGAAATAAGTGACTCAAGTAAATGGAGAAAAAATGTTAATTTATTCAATAGCTAAATTAAGTAAAAATGCTTAATAAATAATTAAAATAAAAATCAAATATTTATATTATTTTGTAATATATATTGATATATATATCAAATATTTATATTATTTTGTAATATATATTGATATATATTAGGAGATATATAAAATTAATGATATAAAAGGATAAAATAGATAAAAAAAAAAGAAAAAAGTAACAAAAACTAGAATTACTCAGTAAAGTATAAATTCAGTTTCGTTAAGGTTACTGATAAAAATGAATAATAAGTCGCTATATATATATTAAATAATTTAATTTACATAAGAATAAAAATTGGAATCAATATTTAATATAATACTAAACATAAAAATGAAATTAAAAAAAATTGGTAAACATCAAAAGACTAAGTCAAACAAAATTTAGCAAAACAAAAAAAATAAGTGATAATTAAATTCGTATTTGCCTTAAAATTCATGGAGTCCTAAATAAAAACTAAAACAGAAAGCATTTGAAAAGTATTCTTAGAAATATCTTCAGTTAGGCAATAAACTAATTTCAGCTAAAGCTATGTTGAAACTGATAGTTATGAGGGATTTAATGTTTTATATTCAGCTTTTAGCTTGATCGAAAAATTGGTAAGATATTTTCTATAGAACTGAAACAGTTTTAATACAGTTTTACATTTTTTTACAGTTTTAATACAGATCGTGAAAAATATATTTTTCTGTCAAACTGCAGTGCATCATTAGATTAATACACTTTCCTCGTAGCCTTCCGTATACGAGGTATTGAAAAAGTTTTGCCTTTGCGGCTGGGCAGGGCACACCATTTTTTATTTAACAGCGCAAGTTTTAATTTCTTTTTCTTGTGCTGCGCATTGTTTCCGCCTCTTGGCAACGAATGTGGCAGCCAAGTTGCAAGTTGCATCCTGGCTGGCTGGATGGTTGGAAACTAAAATAAAAAAAGACATCTGGGTGTAGGCGTGGCACTTGCCTCAAGTTGTTGTAGCGGTTTTGTTGGCATTTCCCTTTGTTTTGTTTTGGTTTTTGCGGCGCATGTTAAAGTGGCTTCAGCTGCCAGCTGCTGGAAGCTGGGGGCGTGAATTTGATTACCGAGCAGCAGAAAAAGCCGCCATAATAGAGCATGCCATAATTATTGTCAGGCTGTGGCCTTTTTTATACTGTCATGCCATGTGGCATATAAGATTGCACTTTGTTGCAGAGTGCAAAAAAGTTGCTGGCAAGACAAACAAACAAACAAATCAACTAGACGATGGCCAAGAGCAACAAAGTGCAGCAGCGTCTGAAGAAGAAGAAACAGCTGACAGCCAGAGCATCAACTGCACCCATATGTTAGCTAAGTTTATGCCACTTTGTGACGTTACGGGCGAGCACATATATGTATATATATATATAAAAAGCAGGGCAACTGCATACGATATGAAACTGAAGTTTATGTCGACAATTTGCCACTGTAACTGCAACACCAACTTGCCACGCCTCACCTTATCGCTGGAGCTTAAGTTGAAGTTGAAGTGCAAGTGACATGCATATACAACCTGATCGAGCATGTGCGATGTGAGATACCAGAACAGGTACAACACATGTGAAGCACTGTGAAGGACACATGAGGAATGTTAAGAAGAGATCTGAAGAATAGCGCATGATAAGCCCCAAGAGGGTCACATGAAGAGCTCTTAAAACTGAGCTAAAGGTTGCATGAGAAGGGCGAAGAAGAAGCTCTGACCGGATGGAGTATGAAGCGCTAAAATGGCATAAACAATCGAGAACTTCTAAAACAATCATAATTTTAAATTTTATATTAAAATTTAATGAAAACTTCGTAAGCCTTAATATTTTTAAAACTTATTGACCAAACTTTTATCAAAACATGAAGCTTTAATAAATACTTTCTAATGATAAATAGAAAATGATGCAATATGTAGCAATGTTATTTCATTCAAAATGAGTAATTAGGAAATGGTTTCTCTTTTCCAACTCATGAACTCTCACAAATAAGTTTCGTTTCCAACTTCCATTGCCGTTGCCCAGCAATTGCAAAAGTCTTTACCACATGTTAGATTATGTTGTCAACAAATTGGCATTCGGTTCAATTCGATCGATTATACAATGTGTATTACTACAGGTATTTTGTGTTCTGACAAGCTGTAAATAGATTGTAGCCCACAGCCGGGCATTCCGTCAGCAACTCTGTTACACAATTTAGCTTTGAGCGAAAATTGCGCATACGCAGCGTATGACATTTAATTATTGCTGTATGCTATCCATGTATGTAGATATGTCTGCTGCAACATATTGCGACACGTGGTTTGTTGTACAAACGTAGAGCCGAACATAACATTGGGCTTATCGAATGCCAAAAACGCTTGCATATCAAATTAATTGAAGGCAAAGCAAAGTACCACTGGACCTGAATTATTTAGACAACTCCAGAAGGAGCGGGATAGCGAGCTATAACTTTACAATGCAGCAGCTCACATGCATTAGCAATGCGATGGCAGCTCAAAAGGCGCAAAAAAAAAAAAAACAATCGAGTATTCCCACACGTGCTGCCATGTGCTGGCAATTGAAACTCAATTTAGTCAACAGGCCAGGCGGCAGCCATTTAAACAGACACAAACAGACACAGACGGAGAGAGAGAGAAACTCGACACTCGGCACTCGAGTCGAGCCGACAAAAATGCATTTTACAAATTTCACGCCAATTGCCATAAAAGCCGTAAGTGAAATACATAGTCAAGTGCAGCGCCAAGGCAACAGCTGCAGAGCACAGATTCCCCGCATCTACTGCGAATCTGAGACTTCTTCTGCCTGCTTCTGTATGTCCTTTGGCATTTGGCACTGATTCCAACAATGTCCTTATTCGACTCACGTTTGGCCAATGTGTCGCCACAGCGCTCCAACGACAATCAACCAGCCGCGACATTGTTCCTCTTGCTGCTGTTGTTGTCGTTGTTGCCGTCGTTGCTGCCCTATTGAACCTACCCAGCTGTTTACCCACAGTCATAGGCTCCACTTGCGGCTGGTTGGGCAGCATCAGGCGCTGCTTGTATATAGCGCCTGGTTGGGCAATTAAATGTGTGAGAGGGCGCTTTGCTCGAAAACTTTAAAACAAATTGCCGAATACAACAACAATTAATGGGAATTTATTTTCAAACTCATTTCGCTGTAATTGCCGAGCAGCAGGCAGAGAAAAAAATTAAAAAAAACCAAATCCAAACGAGGCACAGTTGAAGCAAATGTTAAATATCCTAATTAACAACAGAAAATTGGATTATCAAGCGAAATTTAAGGGAGCTTAAAGCGTGGAAAATTTATAAATTAAAAACTGAAAACATTTATTTTCATTTCTTTTCATTATTACACTTTAAATTAAATTATAACTGAAAACTGCAATTGGCCTGCCAAATTTTTAGCCATGGTTTGAATTCTCTTTTTGAAATCGAATTTCAAAAGAACTTCTACTGAACTTTTGTAGGGAGAAGCTAAGGAGTTTAAAGAGTAGTTTTTAAAAACAAAACTAAAGGAAAAAACTAGTTTTACAAATATTTTATATTGAGATGAGTTTCAGATGTGAAATATTAAGCTAAGAAATACAAATGAAGTAAAACTTAGTGGCTTGAAGGCTCCTTAGGAATTCGTAGCAAGAAAAGAAAATAATAGTTCGTTTCTTAAACCGAATTAGGCATGCAAATGATTTTAAAGATGTTTTAATTAGATTCTCATACGCTATATATTAGTACATAATATGGACTTCTGATTATTGGGTCTTCTTTTAGAGGTATTTTATTACATTTTGCCTTCTACAAATATTTCTTTTTCAGAAAATTTCCGTTGTTAAATTTTTGTCGTGTTCGCTTAACTTGCGGGTCAACCCGTTTTTGTAGCTGGTAATTTTCGGAGCATTTATGTTCAGCTCATTTACAATAAATTTTGGACAGCCTACACAGTAAAAGGCTTAACACGCCCGGGCCCACCTCAATTCCTGCGCTTGTTCTCTTCCCATTTCTAGCAACATTTCAGCTGCTTTATGAGCTGCAATTGTGGCCTGGCGTTCCCCTCGGTTAGGCCTCCAACGATGGCCAACTGGCGACTGTAAATAACTTTGCTTATTTGAACATTTATTGGTGACGTAAACGGCTTGTAGCTTTGTTGCCACAGTGCCAAGGATTGAGAGGATGTCTGCGTGAGAGTGGGCTTATTGCCTCAATTTTTACTCGTGTTAATTTCCTGTAACTCGGCATTTGTGAAATAACAAGAGGCCGGCCGACTCAAGTGTAATATCCGAGGCCTTTATAGAGCTATACTACTGGCTCAGCAGCTCAGCTGCTCAGGAGCTCAACAGCTCACTGGCTCAGCGGTTCAGGCACGAGTTCGAGTTCAAGTTGAGTTTACGAGTGCTCTCAAACGAGTATGTGTCAGGTTAATGCCACCGGCTGTGAATTGGTCTTCTAAAGCTCGTAAAACTCGCTGCCACACCATGTTGCATGCTACATAAAATATGATGAAGGGCACTTAAGGCAGGCCGCCATCGCTCGTCTCGTGTGTTGACAGCTATCAAATGTGTACACAACATGCATAAATGAATGCGACACACTCACCAACACATACCCACACACACACACGCATACAGCAACAGTCACACACCCTTCGTGAGAGGTGTTTGGAGACAAAGGCGTTTGTTTTCATAAATATTAAAGCAAGCCAAGAGGTTTTGGCCCACAAAATCAACGCCAAATGCCAGCTGACAATTTATGAGTATCAGAAATATAATAATCATAATTTAACAGCATTTGTGTACCGAGCTGCAAGAGTTGCATAAAATAGTTTGTAAGGCAACTGTGCAATAGCTGCAGCAGTTGAGCAATAATTCAAGACAAGTTTTGTTGCACAGCTTCGACAGCTTTCAGCAGTTGGTGCAGCAGCGAAGTGTGCAAAAAAAATAGCTGATCACATAAAGCGCTTAAGCAAAACACAAAATGAGTAAGCAATTTTGTTTGGGTCGATATTAATTTTATTTGCGAGCGAAAACTTCACCGAATTACTGTGCAAATTGCAAAATATATATTGTTTATATATACCCCAAGAAAGGGTCAAATAAATAGGTACACGAAATGCATTCATTTGTAAAGAATTTAATATAAGCTTTAGTGTTTTTATATAACTATTTCTATTTTATGAAAGATAAACTACAATCTATAAGTACATTTCTGGATTATACAATTTGGATAAATAAATTAACCGTCGAACTGAAAATACTGAGGAATGTACTTAAAAAGCATAATTTCATATAGAACAAAGCAGGCTTACTTGAGTTATTGATTTTGAATGATTTCTTAAAGCTTCCTTAATTAAGCTCAATTTATACTCCAATTGACATCAATTTATGCAACCCACGATGAGCAATCTCCAGCAGTTGTGGCATGTAGAGAAGTCCACACAGCATTAAAGATCTCAATGTTAAAATGCTACTGTGACATGCCAGCTACTTCCTAATTATACTGAACCCTTTAATACCTTTTAACCAGCTGCCTTTGCTACCCACAACTTAGCAACTCATTAACGTTTGGGCTGGACATTGGTAAAAGTAATCCAAATCTGTGCCTATTGATTCCAGCCACTGCGAAGGGGGTAACTAGAAGAAACATACAAGGTGGCTATAGGGTAGCTTGTTTTTCTGGCAGATTATAATCCAGAAAACCGACAGATTAAATTTGTATGCCACTTGTAAGAGAGGTTGTGTGGGGCATGTGTGTAGAGTAAGTCGAACTTCCGTTAGACCAGACACGCGGGTGTGAGTGTGTGCGCCCAAGCGTTGGTCATAAAGTTTGCCACATGTGAAAAACAAAAGTCGCCAAGGCACAACCACACACACACACAGATATAGAGATATGGAGAGGTTGATATATAAATATAGCAACAAAAAGATAGAGCATTTCATTATTTACGAAACGGCAACGCAAATTATATACACACACATACATTAAGGGGTGTGTATGTGTGAGGAATTTAGAGAAAATGACTGCCGCTGTGGCAGTTAGTTAGCCCTACTCGTAAGAGATAGCAGGAGAGAGAGAGAGAGAGAGCGAAACAGAGTGCGAGCGCTACTGTGTCAGATGTAATTTTGTGTAAAAATTTTCATGAATGAAAACGTTTTTGTCGACGCACATACACTCATACTCACACATGCACACATACTGATACACGCCTTGGGCTTGTTAACAATTGTGTAGCATATTTCTGGGGGTCAGTCGAGCATGCCACACATGTTGGCAGTTTAGCTGCCGCACAGGATTATGTATTTCAGCTAGGGAATATGCACACTAAATTCTCTATTTCACTACACAACACACGCACACACACACACACAGAACCCGCACATTTGGCGGTGTGCATTTGAGCACTCGAAATTAATTTGACATTTTTATACAGTAAACAAAGCCTCGCAATCGCAAAATCCCACACAAACGGAGCTTACTCTAACCAATTGGCTAACCAACTGCTGAAGCCTGTAGGGTATAGAAGTTGCTTAAATACCTGGCAATTTAACGCTATGTAGATCATATTTATACTGCAGGTTCCTTCTGTCTACGGCCATCGAGTCGAGTCGTGTGCGGTTTTTGTGGCAAAGTTGCAACTTGATTAATGACAGCAGCAATGCGATTTCAATTGCTTGCGACTGGCCACAGTTCAGAAGAGAGAGAGAGAGAGAGAGAGAGAGGCAGAGAGAGTGAGAAAGAGAGTGGGAGAGAGAGCCAACGTGTGCATTGTGCTGTGCGGTTGTATTCAATTTGTCAGAGTACAAACCAGAAACCGTCGCACATTGTTTACAGTTTATATTCTCCATTTGGCAGAGCATTTATCAATCGACGCAAATCGCTGGCAGAAAGGCAACCCATTAATATGATTTTCTGAACTTATTTTATTTTATTTTAAAACTTTTTGCTATTAATTATAATTTTGAGTCGTAGCTATAATTAAAGGAAGCTGAGAGCGAAGGAAGGTCTCTTATTTCATTTATTATGAAGACCGATGGCTGTTACTTACAGTGTTAATCCAAGTGCGAAATGCTGAATGCTGTCATTTACTTTTAATTACTTTTTAATAACATAATTATTTATATATATGAAAACTGCTCAATTACTTGACAAGTAATTAGTTAGTTCACAGAAATAATTGTGGAAGCTAACAACATTTATATGTTTTGCAGACATTAAATTAAAACTGTATTTGACTTCCGTCAAGCATCAACGAAGTCTCAGTCATAGAATTCAGGCAACAAAGATTTTGCAGTATTTCTTTGTATTTGAATACTACGAGATGTCAGCGTATAATGGTTAATGTTAATCTGAATGGAAGAGGCAGAAGGAGGCGTGCCACTCCAAATAAAATATATATCCTCGATCAGTAATACGGGCTGAGTCGCTTTTGCACGTTGTCCATCCGTCTCAAAGGAGCAAGAGACTTGAAATTTGTAATATATACTCGTGTATATCATACGCAGCGTGAGCTTATCATTTGTTGCGACCTTTTGACTTCGTTTTTAAGTGCAAAATACTAGGGTTAGTTCTTGTAATAAATATACCGATTTTGAATAGGGACTAGAGACTCTTGTATGAATGTCATAATCACGCTCTGAAATTTTGATCAAGAAAGTCTATCAAGTCGAACAGTTGTTCAGCAATTAAGTTCCCATAGTAATTCCGTATAGCGCGGGCTTATGTATGCGTGCGTATGCGTATGTATTGTTGGTAATGTATGTATTAAGGAAACGTATAATGATTACCGCTACGCCGGGGTGCAGGTTATCTATCAGTCGAACAAAGTACTCTTACTTGTTAAATATGAAAAATGGATTCAGTTGTTTTTTCTAATTACAAATTGAAAAATCTAAAGTTCATAGCATTATTTATTAGTAATAATTTAATACCCTTCACATACAGTATAATTTGCAATAGCCCTGCTCTAACTATGCTCTACTTCGATATTCAAATTTTTAAAGTACTTTACAAGTCGCTCTTTTGGCTATGGCAAAAGCAATTTGTGACATTGTTCGCATTCCTTGTCGGCAAGTTTCATGCGGACAATCCACTTAGGAGCAAAGCTTTTGGTGCGATTTATAGACCTGCCCGTTGACTCCTAACATATGCATAATTTTTCACTGCTGCTCGTTGGCGCTGCGCATAGAAATAATATCATAAAATAAAATCACAAGTGCTTTTAATTTGTCGTAGTAAATGCACATCCCACTAGTTGTGGGACTCCTCTTCTCGCACACCCTCCCACACACTCACACACACGCCCACATGCTGCTCGTTACTTAGCACACATTTAATTTTGTTACCAATACTCAAGCACTCTTCCACACACACACATAAGTAGCTGGTCTGGCTTTTGGTTGAGGCTCGGATAGAAGGGGGTTCGCTGTCCTTTGCTCAAGTTTTTGGCGCGCCATAAAACTATGCGGCAAATTTATATGTTGCCATGCTTCAGCGCCTGCTGCTCATGAATAAAATGGGCGTGGCATATAAAAGCAGACAGCTACAGAGGGTGATAGCTGTTTCCCAATGTTAATGCCACTTCAACCATTTACGAGTGTTTTTTGTATTCTGCCTATACGGAGACTTCAAAATCTGTACGTGCGAAATTTTATTCAAATGCATTTTGACAGCTTATTTTGACTCAATGAGTTTTATTGATTGTTTGTTTATGCATTCCATATACAATTAAAACAAATGATTGTTTGTCAAAAGTAAGCTATTTGATATATATCTTTACAAAAGTGTATATATTTATGCGATGATTTAACTATTGTTCTCTACGCGGAAAACATATAAAATATTTTGGAGGACAAGCAAGGAGAATTTTATACAATAAAATAAATATTAAAGCATATAAAATTAAAATAAAATATTAAAATAACTCATTTAATTATGTTTGCTTAAAAACAGATCCCACAACAAACTGTATCCTTTACAGTTTGTTTTATTTTTATTGATTTTCTCTTCAGACGTTAACTTTAATGACAAATTATTTTATTGTTGGCCTCCTCAATAGATTGCCACTAAATATATATCCAACATTAGTAGGGACATGAGGTTTGGGAACAATATATATATTTATTAGTTTCAAAGTCTGAAAAATGATTAATATTTTGAAGAGAATTGATCCATTTGAAATGACTTGTTTTAATCAATGAAATGAAATCTGAGCAGATTGTGGACATAACCTGATAACTACACTTATTCTGTCATAAAATTGCTAAAATTTGTGTTGAGTGCTCTTTCATTTCTCAAGGAGCCCATTTTAACTTAAATCTTGGATAATGAACAATTAAAATATTCTCTTATGAAACTAGATGGACTGTAAAAATAAAGCGTTTTTCAACACGTTCTTCACGATTAGGGCTTAAAAGCATTTTAAGAATTCAAAATTGTGGTTTGTACGCAGCGAAAAATAATCGCTGGCATTGGTGGAAATTGAATTTGCGAGTGTTCAGCCACAAACGCAAAAACCACGAGTAAAATCTATGCACGCACACGCAACACAAGCACACATCCACATATATTTACAATATATATATGTATATATGTATGTATATATATTGCTGTCTCTTTCGAGCAAAAGCAACGTGTGTAAGCCACAACACATTTGAAATGCGTAAAGCGTTTTGCGCCAGAGGCGCAGTAAGGCGAGGGACAGGGGACAGACAGATGCCTAGCGCCGCCTCGACTAGCCTAGCCTAGCCTAGTTGCCGGAGCCCTGTTTGGGCTTTAAGCCTTATAAATTAGCGGTTAGATTGAGCGTCATAAATCGTGCGATTAATTTTAAAGTGCGCGTGCGTCTGTATGTTTATCTAGGACACCATTTTTGCGCTCACTTTAAAATCTCGCTGAAATTCAACAAGGTTTTAGACGGCACTGTGACAAGGGACCTCCAGAATATAATGTGGGTTCTGCAGGTGGTTAAGGCGAAACAAATTGAGAGCACCTATTTCACAATTGATATAAAGGATTGTTGGGTGACAGATAGATATCTGTAAAATTATTCAAATCTGTAAAATTATTGTAAAATAAAAGAATGCAACAACAGTCAAAAAACATCTCAAATCAAATTCGAATTATGTGGGACTAAAATTGTTATTTGGCCTTTTCTTTACAGCCCTTTATATCAAACTTACTTTACTTAAAACGAACCCTTTGATATGATCAGGACCATTCATTTCTTAATGTGTCTTTTTTATACTCTGAGCCCAAGACCTATATACCTGAATTTCCAGTATTTTTGGGCTCATGTGCGGCACGTTTTGTTTGTTATGCAGGTATTTTAATATAACTTTTAGGGTCTCTCGTACTCGATCACTCACGACTAGAATATTCTACATTTACATTTGAATTCGTTTCACGATTCGCTTAGTAATTTTTAATCTAGTTTCTAAGGACCTAGCTCAAACTTCACTAAGTCAGTGAATACTGATCCTAATGATCTAATGATGAGCCTCAGTGTCTATGTTGCCTATGTTTGCACTTAAGTTTGACTCGTTTTGGAAAATAATTTTTCTTTCCAAATTTAAACATGGGCATACCAAAACTTGCAGGTAATTTATTACAATTTAACGATATAAATCCGTAAATGTAAGTCCATGAGTGTCTATATTGCAGAGTTTTAATCAAACTAATAAGTGTAAATATTTGTTTTATTTAGGGAATTTATTTCTGTCTACCTAGTTTATTTTATACCTGCATCAGGCCGTGCCGCATTCTTGTGGGCTGCGCCAATAATTTGCCTAAACGATACCACCAAAAAAATGTATGTATCTAATTAAAATGAAAAAGCATAAAAAATGAGCTCATGAATGCGCTACGCTGCGTCGCAGCTGTGTGCTTAGCGCTTCGCCTAACTTCATGCCGCATAAATTTCGTGTAGTGGCCTAGTCGTCCTACTCGTCCTGTTAGTCCCACTCGTTCTGATAGTCCTGGCCGGGTGCGTGCGTGTTGAGAGTTGGGGCGCTGAGCGTTTTGTGCTCCTCGGGCCAGGCAAGCTGTTTGTTTATGCCGCCAAGCTGCATTTTTATGTCCTGCCAACCAGCCAGTGTGCCGACAACAGTAGGCCACTCCATCAGTTGCTCAACTACACTGCGCGACAACATGAGAAACAAGCAAAATAGTCAACTAAATAGACAATATCGAAAATAAACCAAATATGATGTAATGTACACATTGTATATATTTTCTTTCAAATCTTAATCAATTAACTTGAAAAGAATTTTTAACGCATAAATGCTAATGATATGTCAAATTATATTTCTCATTTTAAGTAATCCGAAATATTCCTGACTAGTTCAAATTTTTGTTGTTAGCTAAATTAAATTGCAACATGAAACTAATTTATCGAAAACCTATTTTGAACTTTTTAATTAATTTTTAGCCGTATGTAAATAAAAAAGATTAGTTAGTCAACACTAAATACAATTACAATAAATCGTGTTTTGCCGAATTAAATTTTCAAGTATCTCTGTAAGTAATTTATGGTTAAAGTATTCCTACAGGTCTAAGTGGAATTTGGTTGTAAATAGACATTAAAAAATATATGTAGTTAAACGACTTCACAATTTCCTAGTACATCAACAACTGATTGATTGATTGACACGTTCAACAGGTATGTTTCCGGTTTATCGAATGCATTTACTGGCACTTTGCTGATATGTGGATATGTAAATGTTGTGATTGTATTAATCAGTCAATCTTTATTGCATTTTGGAGGCCCCATTGAATTTATCAATTTTGATTCCCTGCTGGATGCACAGTGTGCTGGGGCAAGGGACAGAGGGACAAGCGTTGGTGTTGCTTTTTAATAAAATTAGCTCCGGCATTGGGTGCTTGTTTATGCAGGCAACAGTCGAGCGAACGCGAAGAGCGCAGCTCTCATGTTGCACAGGCTTTTGGTTGTGTGTGTGTGTGAGTGTATGTGTGTGTGCGCATGTGTGCGTATGTACTTGGCTGCTTATTATGCATGAATTTGAAATGAAGTCGGGAACGTGACACAAACTCATGACCGCCCCCAAGCGCCCACTTCAACAGCCACTGCCGCCCCGCCCACTTATAACTAAGAGTTGTTGTAGAAAATACGAGAGAGCTGCCTTTTTTGCTGCCTGTCTAACACACACGCACTCACACACAAAATTTACACATTCGCATTACGATATGCATTTAATATGAGCAGGTCGCAGGACTCGACTTGAATTCTCGAAAAAATTCGAAAACCCTATAAAACTCTTTGCCCCAAATGAGAATTGAGAAATGGCAATGGGCATGCGGGACTAAAAGTCGTTCGCGTCGTCGTCATCATATTATGCATATGTGTAGTTAAGCTCGTAATGAAATTTGCTGCGAGTGGGCGCTGATTGTTTATAGCTCTTAAGTGGCTAGCCCACTTAGAATATAAATAGAAGGTCACGGATCAGAGCAGGGAGCTGATGAAACTGACCTACGAACTAAAGTTTAGGCATGGCTGAGGCTTATTATGCAAACGACTGCACAAGTAGGAATAGAAAATTGAATTACTTTCATTTATTGTTTTGCTTATTTACAAAATTGTTCAAATTAACATATGAGACAGACATCTCAATACCAGAGGGATTTCCACCAGTTCTCCAGTTCAGAATCGGAATGTTTTCGGATATATTTCAACTGAGAGTAACAAATATACTTTTCTACTAACCATAACTACTTTAAGGCATATGTTATGCCGACTGCCATGTAGACCAACCTTAAGTGACTTGATTAGCATAGCACAAATCATGTAATTCAAATCATTGATTTTTTTAATCACACACGTTTTAAAACATTAAAGGAAGAAAACATTTGGATACAAATCTTTAAAGCAAAAACTAAATCAAATTCGTTGTTAAACTTTTTCGATTCGATATTACAAACACATTTAATTGAAATGAATAAAAACAGAAATATTTATTTAATTAAAAAAATCGATAAAAATAAAATTTGTAAATTTGTTTAGCTATTTATTATTATTAAGATTTTATAAATTTAACTTAACTTTTTCTGTAGTTTTATCCTACAATCATCGCCCAGCTCGCAACTAGTTTATAAATTAAACAAATATTCAGCTTTTAATTAGGTGCAATCAAATCTCCATATTAAGATTCAAAAATTGAAGTTTTTATTATGCTCTCAGCATAATTTTCACACCAAGTTTTCTATTGAAATACGCAGCAAACTTTTTCGACATTGAGAAAACTCGCTCCGGGGTTGAATAAAACTATTTAAGCGAAAAGCAGAAGCAGATTTTCATTTGCAAATTACAAATGCTAAAATCAGCTGAATGTTACTTATAAGTTATGAAGTTTTAAGCTACCTATTAGCAGAGCTCCTCTCGGAGCCCCGACAAACGTTTGGGTGTTCCTCTCGCTTGCACCTCAGCAATGCAATTTATTAAACTTACTACTTAAGCATGCGAGAAAACACATACAGATAACAAAAGAGCGCGAAAGTGAGAATGTGAGAGGTAGAGCTCTGATTGACTGGAGTATCCTTGAAGATATCCTGTGAAGTGTAATTTGCTTTGTAGATTAACTCAATGAAAGCTTTTTCTACTTAAGCCAGCTTAGCACTACACGAAATTATATTTCAATTCATTCATAATTTACGAGTCCTAAAATATGACAATACGAGTATTATTATATAGTGTTTTGGGCTTAATGAAGACAGGCTAGACAATCCATATATCACTTGTGTGCGTTATGGAAGGATATCGAAAACTTATATATCTTGTTTAAATAAATTTGAAAGTCTCTATTCCGTTTTCAGATTTTATAGATAGAATCCGTAATATAAAGTACGATATGAAATCCAAATGCTTTCTTTCTTTTTGCTAAAAGACTATATTTCATAATGAGAATTGAATTGGACTGAGCTATACAAAGAAAATTCTCCTTTTTAATTTTAACTAAGTACAGGGTATCCAATAATCTAACACACTCTCAAGGCGGGAAGCACTTAGACTCAAGCTGCGCAACGAAGTTGCTGAAGGATCCTGCAGAAGGTATAGGGGAACTAGGGTTAGACAGGGCTATAGGGCTACAGGGCTACAGGGCTAGAGGAGACGTGGGGCTTCACCTGAACACCCGACGCTCTCAAGTGGCGAAAGCACACTTCAAGGAGATATTTTCAACACGCTTTGGCTTCGACAGCAACAGCAACAACAACAGCAACAAGGACAATGGGCGCTAGGCATTTGCAACTTAATTGCAATGTGTGAGGTGTGCGTATGTGTGTGTTGGTAGGTGTTGTGTATAGAGGGGCGTGGCATGTGCTTTGCATTATGCATGAGACGACGACGCACGGGCGGCCCGTCATAATCATTTTGTGAACTGCCTTCTATGCGCTAATTGCAATTAAACAATAATATGAATGTAAGAGACAGGACACAGAGCGAAAAGAGAGAGGAGAAAAAGAGAGTGACTGAGTCTAGTAGAAATTTGTGAAAAATTCGTTTAGAAAAGTGAAAATGGCACGTAATTGCTTCGCGCATGTCGCGCTTTACGCAGCAAAAGGCATTTAATTAAATGTTAACAGCGACACAAAACAACAAAAGCAACAACAAAGACTAACAGTCAATTAACAAAGCCTAATTGTTGTTGCTGTCGCTGCTTTTTGAGTCGCGTTTGTTGTCTTTGCCATTGTCTGCATGTATTTGCATATCATTAAGCCAAGCAATAACAACAATTCGCTCTCTTTCTCACCCGCTGGAGTGCATTACCAACACTTGTAATACATGAGCCAAGAATTGCTCAAAGCAACCTGGCCTGCAAGGGGTTTTATGTAGGGTTTAGGCCATGCATACAATTGTCCACAGAAGTCGAAAACAAATGCTGATAACTCCTTTTGGAATAAACTTGGGTCAGCAACTTTAAGCAAAAACTATAAAAGGAGTGAGAATTTAAGTGGAGCTGATTGCTATGCAAGATATGAAAATGTTTTTCATAAGCAAATTAAGAAAATTAACAAGTAAGAAAGCTCTAGTCGGGGTGCCCGACTAGGAGATACCCTGATCCCAGTCCTCTGAGTTTTTTAATATTTTCCGTAGTTTGTATCGAGTATTCAAAAAAAAAAAGATAACAAATAAAAAACGACATTGCGAGACCAGGTTTCGAACCCGGATTATTTGTGTAATGTGCACAAACTATACCAACACCGCCAATTCATAATTAAAAAAAAAAAATAAATAAACAATAAAAAATCTTTCATCTCCACCGGTATCGAACCCCGGACATAGCTGCATACGAGCGCTGCCTTTACCAACGCAGCCACTGAATATAAGTAGCAGCTAATAATTCAGCACAATTCAAGCGCAATTTCAATTCTTGGAATAGAAAAGAATACACGCATTTGAATGTATGTGTGCACACGCATAGGAAAAACAAGTAAGAAAGCTCTACTCGGGGTGCCCGACTAGGAGATACCCTGATCCTAGTCCTTTGAGTTTTGTAATATTTTCCGTAGTTTGTATCGAGAATTAAAAAAAAAAGAAAACAAATAAAAATCGACATTGCGAGACCAGGATTCGAACCCGGATTATTTGCGCAACGTGCACAAACTCTACCAACACCGCCACTTCATAACTAAAAAAAAAAAATAAAACAATAAAAAACATTTCATCTCCTCTGGTCTCGAACCCGGACCAAGCTGCATACGAGCGGCGCCTATACCAACGCAGCCACTGCCCTTCTTTCGCGAGTTGTTGCAAATTTGAACATAAGTAGCAGCTAATAATTCAGCACAATTCAATCGCAATTTCAATTCTTGGAATAGAAAAGAATGCACGCATTTGAATGTATGTGTGCACACGCATAGGAAAAATGCGTGCGCGTGGCGCTGCTGACATGTGCTTTTGCAAATTGGCCAAACGTTTTGTTTAATAACTTCTGTTTTACTTAATGGATTTTAATGAAACTTTCAGCATATGATCTACATATCCTATTGGCTTGGTTGAGATGCAAACGCCTTCACATAATGGCCCTAGCTCCAACTAAACTTAAATTCTAAGAATTTGGGGGAATTTGGAGCCGGTATCCAAAATCCAACAAAAATCAAAATTGCATAAAATATACATAAGACTAAATACAAAATTTGGAGGCTCTAGCTCTTAAGACTTTCGAGATATAATTTATTTACTGCATTTCAATAATGTTTTTATTCGATAACAATTAAATGCGAATAGTTATCGAATATTTGAAACAAACTTGACCTGCGCGTGCTATACACGGACCTACAAAAAAAATTTCAAGTCTCTAGCTCTTATAGATGCTGAGATCCACGCGTTCACACATACGGACAGACGGACAGACGGACAGACGGACAGACGGACGGACAGACAGACGGACAGGGCTCAATCGACTCGGCTTGTCGTCCTGATCAAGAATATATATACTTTATGGGGTCTGCCACGCCTCCTTCTGCCTGTTACATACATTTGCACAAAACCATTATACCCTGATTTCCCATTTTTAATGGGATCAGGGTATAATGAGTGCGCGTGGCGCTGCTGACATGTGCTTTTGCAAATTGGCCAAACGTTTTGTTTAATAACTTCTGTTTTACTTAATGAATTTTAATGAAATTTTCTGCATATGATCTACATATCATACTGGCTTGGTTGCGATGTAAACGATTTCACATAATGGCCCTAGTGCCAACTAAACTTAAATTTTAAGAATTTGGGGAAATTTGGAGCCAGTATCTAAAATCCAACAAAAATCAAAATTGTATAAAATATACATAAAACTAATTACAAAGGCTCTAGCTCTTAAGACGTAATTTATTAACTGCATTTCAATCATATTTTTATTCGATAACAATAAATGCGAATAGTTATCGAATATTTGAAACAAACTCTCTAGCTCTTATAGATGCTGAGATCCACGCGTTCACATATACGGACAGACGGACAGGCGGACAGACAGACAGACGGACAGGGCTCAATCGACTCGGCTTGTCGTCCTGATCAAGAATATATATACTTTATGGGGTCTGCCACGCCTATTTCTGCCTGTTACATACATTTGCACAAAACCATTATACCCTGATTTCCCATTTTCAATGGGATCAGGGTATAAAAACGCTTTTTAAAATAAACCTTTAGACTTTAAATATGTTAACCTGATTCCTTGATGTCGATAATAATATTTATTTCGTTTGTCAAGCCTTAAAGACTGTGCAAAGAAAAAAATATTTTATTTCCTTGTAAAGTTCCTTCATTTTCATGCAAACTGATTAAGCCATATTTTAAATAGATGTTTGAGATACAACACTTCATGTTTAAGATGAGATGAATGAACTGATTGTTCAACATAGTAGATTCGCAGACTTTGTGTCATATATATTAATGGAAATCAGAATTTACCATCCTAAGTTTTTCTTTCAGTGTCTAATTGCACTAAGGCGCGAAGATACTCTAAGAACCACAAGTACAACATTTAAGATTCATGAAGTGCTTCAGCGTCTTTACAGACCATATCTTCACATATTAATTTATACTCTAAAGTAGCTGGCTCTCATAAAGCATCATTAAGTAGCGCACTTTCTGGTTGGGCTCCCATTGGCTCTTGTCTGTTTTTGTGGCCCAGTGGAAAGTGTGTTTTACAACAGCCCGTAAAAACGGCCACGACAAATATTTGAGTTGAGCGCAAAAACTAGGAAAAATTTACGAGCCACGGTAAGGTGAGAAGAAAATGTAAAGACTAACTCTGCTGTTCACGTTTATCTAGTCCCAAACACCGGTCGGGGGCAAAATTGACAACTCAATTGCGAAAACTATTTACACGCAATTAGGCGAAATGACAGGGCGCCACAGCTAACGGCAAAATTGTCAAGTGAAATGCGAGCAAAGGCACATAAAAAGAGGTATAACAAAGGGACCGACAGGCACAGGCGGAGACTGACTGCCTGCCACCTGGCAACTGCTCCGCTGCGTCTCGACTGTAAATATTGACCAGGCCTGAACAAACTGTGGCCCAGGCAGCGAGCAGCCACCGAGGAGCAGCTCAACCAAGGCGGCAGAGCTCATTCATAAATGCATTAGCTAGCTGTCAGGCAGTGCAATACTAATAAACGTAAATTATGCAGTCCATGAATTTAACATGGCTGAGCAAACCACTTGGACACCGACCACCAACCACATACGTACGTACGAATACTTGTCAAGGTGACTGTAAACGGATTCTGTGTTTATTACATGAGCCGCATTTCAATATGCCAAGGACATGTCAGGCTTTAAACTTGCATAGCGTGTGCGACACTAATAATATATAATGGTAAATATTAACCAGCTTTGCTTGGGCAATGTATTTTTTATTTTATTTTTTAACATGTGCAGTCCATTGAAACAATTTTGGGCTTAAATCAGAGTTCGCTTTCTCATGGATAATCTAAAAACATTCTGAAATATCCATTCAATTCTACTTAGATGATTATATAAATATGTATATAGAGCCTCGAAGAAAAGTCTCCAAGAAAATTAAAAATTAATTTTCATCCATATGAACAAAAAGCCATGTAATGTTTCCCTTAGCAAGCAAAATTAGCGAAGTCTTCTTCATTTAGCAAACTATCTACTTCCAATCATTTTCTTATGTATTTGTTTAATAATTTTAAAATGTACATGAAATGTATAAAAAATATTTCAAATAACTTTTCATAAGAGATATAAGGGCTTTTCAAAAATTGTTCTCTTAATATCCGGTTTCTTCCAAGTCACAATACAATGCACAATACAAATGCTATAACATTTGAGGTAGTATGTTGGTCCTCAATCAGTCAATCACAATATATATGTATATATATACATATATATCGTGGGTATTGCATCTAACACTCGAGTTATTTGCATTGCATGCCGCCTTCTGACCCAGTTACGTCTGGTTGTTTGGCCTTGAGCGACAACTTGAACAAACTTCTCCTAGTTCTGCAGTTGTCCTCGCATTGCAGTTGACATTTGTTCACACACAGACACCCGCAATGACCCGCCTGCGTGAGTGTGTGTGTTTCGGTCCTTTTGCATGATTTAAAACTATTTAACTTCTTTTGGTCTCTTCTCTTAGAGTCTCATGTATTCGTTTACTTTGTTTTGTTACGCTTTTTGACATTTTGCGCTGTGATTTCCCATTTTGCACCTGTTATTCTGAGTGGTTTTACGAGTAGGAAACCTCTCAGTTGCAACCCCAGGTACTTCTGTCTCTCTGTCCTTCTAGTTCAAAAATTTATGAGTTTTTTAACCTTGCTGCAAATGACAACAACAGCATGACAAAAAAAGACGAAAAATACAAAAATTTGCTGACAAGACCAAATACTCGACGGGTTGCCCCTGTACAAAAGTTGACGTGCATCTTTTGCTCTCTCCCTGTGTGTGTCTGTAAATTGTTAATTACAATTGTGATGCACAATGTATTTTTGTAGGCCAATTGCCTGCAACAGCAGTGGCAATGCGTAAAGATATGTTGCAAATGTGGCGTATACGTAATATTTTTTGTTGGATTACTTTGACATGCGGCGAAAATAGTGGGCTTAAAAGAATACGCAGATATATAACTAAATATATATACGTGTATGTGTGTATGAAATGCTTAAATGTAAAAGGAACATTCACAAATTTCCTTCATTTTCATTCATTTAATAAATTAATTTTATCAATTTAAAAGTTGTCTTAAATAGAAGGAGAGAGAATAAATGAAGGGAAGTTTGATTAGAATTATATGTATATATGTTATGAGAAAAAAATGGAGAGCAAGAGATAGACAAAAAGAGACAGTAAAAATTAAAATTGATTTAAATGGAAAACAAGAAAACGTTTAAATTTAATTAATGCTCATAAGTATATACATTGAGAGAGGGAGAGAAAGAAACCGACAAAGACAAATAAATACAGGGAGTCGATAAGAGGTATTGCAAAGGTGACGCGTAGCAGAAGCAAAGATAAAAATATATTATAATATATATTATAAAAGACAATTCGAATAAAATATGTTTACAAAAGATAAATTCGCATCTCAAGTTTCAAATTAATTGAAGCACTTGTTATAATTGTTTGGCAAAGTAAAGGTAAAGATAGAAAAACCACATGCTGAAAATTTGATTTATTTATTATTCATATTGCACTCAGCTAGATTTGAACAAATTATAAAGTCTATATGCGTGTTATAATTGTCTGTCTCGCAATGCAAACACAATGATGGATGAGTTCTCATTTATGCACCAATTCAGACACCAAGTTTGACACTCTGCTAACAGGGGCAACAATTTTGGTTGAAATTAAGTGGCTGCCAAAAACTGAATATGCTGAAAGATTTTTAATTACTTACTAATGAGCTGCCATAGCGCGTGCTGCTGTCAATGCGAGATCGTTCATTAGCTAAATTTTGTGAAATGTGCCATAAACATAAATCAGTGCTTCGAGTTTTTGAGGCCTTTGGCAGCTAATTGACTTCAAATGTTTTTGCCTTACGTATTGCAGAAAGCTGTCAGGGACCACACGAGAAGCGCTTACTCAATCACCTGCTCTCCACCTACAACACACTGGAGCGACCCGTTGCCAACGAATCGGAGCCCCTGGAGGTTAAATTTGGACTTACTCTACAGCAAATTATCGATGTGGTAAGTGTCAAAATTCTAAAGAGCTAGAGCAAACATGAAGACTACGTGTCGTAATTCTTATATAACCATAATCAACTTAAACAATTATAAAAAAAAGAAACACTACAATCGAAATGGGAAAAAAATTAAGTATTTTTTATCAAGTGTGGCCGTCGCGACGGTTATTGGTATAGAAAAGATAAACATATATATACAGGTCTTACGTAACGAACAAAAAATCAGTTGCTAACCACAGACATTTGTGGTCATTGTGGTAAGTGACATGTACCCGCCGCTCGGAGCTCTCGCAAATTTTTTATAGCATTTTATAACAGTAGGGCAGAAAAATGTCAATATATTAAATCAGAAACCGAACCATTCAGCGATTATGAAACAAAAAAAATAAAATTAGAAACGAACAATATATATATTATATATTATGTAATACAGATACTTTCAGTTTAATAATATAAACAATAAAATATATATACAACTTTTTTCTTTCAAAAACTTTGTTGAAAAATTTATTTTGTATTTTCATTTATCAAAGATCTATAGCAAACCATTACAAATAAAAAAATTTTTTTTCTTTCAATTTTTTCAATAATTTTATATTTTTAATAAAAGGGTCTCCTTTATAAAATACATGGTTTTCTATGATATTTGATGAAACCTTACCTTAGCATATAAATTATTTTCACACCTTCGAAAAATGCAATTTGTACCCGTCGCGGCGGTTTCTCAGTTCTCTCTACAAAAAAATAGTTACATCTCTTAATATCAGTTATATTGACGAGTTCTTGCGTTTCTTATAGGATGAAAAGAATCAGATTCTGACCACAAATGCGTGGTTAAATTTGGTAAGTGACATGTACCAGCCGTCAAATATGTCTAGCACCTGTTTGTCTGTCTAGGGTCTTACTTTCGTACACTGTTTACTGTTTGATTTGCTTTGATTTATAATTTACGATCAACAATGAGCGACTAACTTTTTAGCTAACAGTAAACACAAGCATATTTTATTTTAAATACATTTTCGTTCTATTTCGAAATCGTCTTTTATCAAATATGTGTTGTCTCGATATGTGTGTGGAAAAAACTATATACAAATATTATATTTAAAATCAACTGAACTTTATTTGCTGTAATACACCGTTCAATTATAAATATATATTGTTGTTAGTGCAAAAACTGCAGTCACTTTAATTAAAAGCAAATGATAAAATAAGCAAAGCTAAAAAAAAAACAAAAACTAAATACATAAATTTGTAACAAACAAGCACTTATCTTAAAGCTTAAACTCTGTTAGCCTTCACTTAGCTTCAGCCTGAACAATATTTGAGTCATACGTTTTTCCGGCAGGGTCTCACTGCCTATGCTTGTAGCACAGGCCTTGTTAAATTGGCATAAATTGCCAGAGAGCTCTAAACTCATAAGCACAAACAAATAAATCAAGTGAAAAGGTGTGCGAGAACGTTTATTCTACCAGCATATACCCTGTAGATAGCGACATGGCCATGTCAAACTGTAACTAAGCAGGAAATAACTTCAAAAATAGTCCCTAATAATTACTTACTTTCAGTTCGAGCTTTCACATTAGGGGAAATATTCGATTTTCCAAGCAGCTTCAACTCTAATCTTGCAATAGAAACTAACTCAATCAATCGACATACAAATATTTCGCAACAAGTATCCTACTGCTTCCTACTTGCAGGGTATTTCTTCGAACATAAAAAAAATTGATGCAGTAACAATTTTTACGCTCTGTTTGTGGCATCACCTGAAGCTGGGTGCGATTGATCAAATAAAAAATATATAACCCTTTTCAATAAAAATTAATAGCCCGTTTTTGCTGAGAGATTTATGACAGCAAGAAATAATTTTCAATTTTTGCTAAGCTGATATTTGAATATCTATATTTTTTGCCGTATTTAGAAACTGCAACCTAAATAATTGTTACAAAATATACGAAAAAACCTGACAAAGATCTAAAAAAGTGCTTTAAATGAAACCAGCAACATTGTTGCAAATGCACCAAGCAAACAAAAAAAATCTAAACTAAAAAATCAAACAACATTTATTAATATTAAACCAATTTAGCAGCGTGTCTAGGCCTTTTTTATTGACGTTGTCTTTGTGTGATTTACATATAAATATATATATGGTTTTTTATAAATGTATCTACCTATACATTATTTCTTTTTTCATTTAATAAATGTTTTATCCTACGCGATATTGTTTGCCATTTGGGTTTGTTTTTGGGTTGTTGTGCCACATGTTTTCTCACACAAATTAAATTAACACATGAAAAATTGAATTTAATTAAATGACAGTTTGAATTCAAAAATTATATCAATATATATATAAATATATATATATATATATATATATATATATATATATATATATATATATATATATATATATATATATTTATGTATATATTTATATGCAATGCAATGTGCTTAAAGTGTTGTTAGTCTATGGCAAAAGGGTTAAAAATATTTATGGATCCACAAAAAAATCAATTATAATATATATTTTGTAATATTTTTACATTAAGGCGTACTCGAATTTAAAGTGCATTTTTAATTATATATAGAGCAGGATGAATGTCTATAATGACGCATTTAATAATAATAATATTTATTAATATTAATTAATAACTTAGTATATTTCAATATGCATTAATCCGAAATAAATGTTTTGAACAGCTATTAAATTTTAATATTTTGATAACGAAAATTATTAATATATGAAAGATACAGGTCTGAACAGGCTTAAGATATTTTGAACTTAACAAAAAATTGGCCCATAAATTATCGTTCCTATTTTGGCACGTCTCTTTCAATGGCTGTAAAATTATGCAATTTAAAACGAAAAGGAAGATTCTGATTACGAAATAGTAATGCCCAGTTTCCAGCCATTAGGGCTCTCCAAAATAATTAATTGATATAATTTGTTACAGAATTGTTGATTTCTGAAATAATTAATTAATTAAACCAAGTAAATGTGATGTTTAGCATCTCAGTTAATGCCTCACTCTCGAGTTAATTGCACACAAATAATGTACAAACAGGATAATTGAAGGATTAGACATCTATACTAGCCGATTGCTTGGAAGTCAGACAAACAACTTGTGTTAAGCGCATTCGGGACAGACTAAAGCTTTACATTAAATACGCATTTAATTTCAAATTAATTACCATAAATACTATTGCAAAACCTCGTGTTAATTTAGAAAATCCCTTATTTTTGTGAATGTGTGTCTGCGTGCGTATGTGTGTGTATGTATGTATTTACTAATCAAATCAGATACTTCGAATGCATATGTGAAAGTATCAGTTACAGATTATGTTTGAACAATTTAAATTATTGCCGGGTACATGTCATAAAACGTTTCCAAACAACTGAATAAAATACAAAAAGAAAATGTTTAAAAGAATCAATATAAGAAGAAGTCATGCATGTTGCTTAAAAATAAAATCTAAACTAAACTAAACTAAGATTTAACTAAACAGCTAAACTAGGAGTACTCTCTTATATTCAAAAACATTATGTTTACACAAATCTTAATAAAACTTAAAAAACCTGTTTCTTTAACGATTTGGCTTTAATGTGCGCAGCGAGAAAATCTAATTATTGCAGTTAAAGTAATTTATTTATTTCACGCGTAAGCATTTGCAATTTAGATAACCGTACATTTGATTTATGCACTAAATTGCGATTGATGCATTGATAGAAAAACCGCAACGCGCGTTTTGTTCATTTCAAAACACCATTAATTATTTATCCCAACTGCAGCTTTATGAATTTTTAGCCCTGACATTTTCAGCTTTCACCCTGGCCGCGTTGTCAATTACGCTAATTAGCTTACAAATAATTAATAGCTTGCCCTCACCTAAACACACATGTGCTGCTGCTCGTATATAGGGCTCACCAAACTCATCTTTCCTACACTGAAAAAAAACGAGACGAGCAAATGCACAACAATTACTATAAAAACTTAAAGCTAAATGTGATTTTGACCTATTGAATTGTGAGCTTTTAGGCAATAGCTTTCTAATACATTAACATTTGACACAAATACATGAAAAAAAACTTTTTAGTAAAAAAATTAATATTAATATTAGTAATATTAGTAAAAATATTAATGAATAGTGTAAGAAGAAAATCACACTTTCCATTCATTATCCAGGCCGAAATCGATTTGAGCTCTAACCAATTCCATTACAAGTTGACCACGCGCTGCGTTCGCTGAACCCACATATGTTTAATTTTACATACCATTGAGAAAAAATCAAGAAGAAAGTAGAAAAAAGCATTACAAGTGTCCATGGTCACGCAACGTGCTCAGTGCATGCCAAGGTTTTTACTTGATCTCCTTTTTTTTCTATCTTGTTGGTTGATGTTGATGATGATGATGATGACGATGATGACGATGATGATGATGATGCTGATGCTGATGGCCCAGCATCAATGGCCCAGGCATGTCAGTTGGTCCGTCTATCCGTCCATCAGATGCAACCAGAGACCAGGAGCATATGGCAAAGTGTCGTTGGCAAAATTACACCCGTACGTTCCGAGGCGTACGTGAGGCGGTCTTGAACTCTCAAGTGTCAGGGGCCACCTCTTTGGCACGCCATTAAAATGCACATTGTGTGTGGCCGACAAGCCAACAGGCACATCGCAAGCACCATCAAAATTTAAGAAATAAAGTCATTAGCATTTTTCGGCTAAAACCAGGAGCACTAACAAGATTCTCTGTCTCTCTCTCGCTCTTGCTCTCTCTCGTTCACTCCTATCGTTTACTCGCTCACTCGTGCTCAATAAGTTGCCACACAAAAGCCCACCAAATGACTGGCCATAGAAATGTGTCAAAAGGAAATGTCTAAAGAGTATTCGAGGCATGAGCAACCCTCAAGTGCACCATGCACTCGAAAGGTGCTTAAGCTGCTAATAGCAGCTAGTTAGCTTTGCAACCAATGTCAAAAGCTCAAGGCGGAAATCTGCAAAAACAAAGAGCAGAGGAAACTATGTATTCGATAAGCCAGGGAAATGTTTTACTTTCCTTTCTATTTTCTACTTTTCTGATTTCAAAATTGTATTATAAGCCTTTATTAATATATGTTTCTAGTTCTCAAAAATTGTTGCTATTTTAAAACTTTTCTGTTGCTTTGTTTGAATACTTTCAATATCATGTATTAGTTTAAAAATTTTAAAAATATATTGTTGGTATATTAAAATTCATAAATATATTTATTAATTTATCCAGCTTATAATTTTTAAAATATTATTTTTTGTTTCCTCCATTCTAAGCTCTTTTTAAAATGGTATATTTTGTTTATTTTTTCTTGAAAAGTTGGAATTTATTCATTTTCTACTTTGAAGAGTTTTTATTTCTTAAATCCTTTTTATTATAAATATTTCGCAGATAGCAAGTTTTTGTTATATATTATTTTTAATCTTGGTTCTAAGACAATTATATATCTCTCCAATTTTTAAATTTCATTTTTAAATGTTATTGTATTTTTTATATTTATTTTAAGTTCTACCTTTCCCACATATGTTTCGGACATACATTATATATAATGGGTATTACTTTTTCATTCATTTAGCTCATTACAGCAAGCCGTCGGCCTAATTCCAATTTTATGAACGTTTGCCACACAACCTGCAACAATTTGGCGCACAGCAAAACTGTGCGTACTTATCACACACTTATTTGTTGTGACATTAACAACAGCAGTGGGTGGCTATAGGTGACAATAGGGTACAACGGGATAGCAGCTGCCAAGGCTAACAAACTTTGCCCTTGAACATTTTCAGTTCGTACACAAACCAGACATATGTAGGTAGACATGTAGTAAACCCCATTCAGAAGCAAGTTTTCTGGCAACATTTATCATAAAAAATGTCGACTATACATATATATATATATCCAGTTGGATCTGGATGCTGGGGCAATTGTTGGCTCATTAGAAACTCATTTAAAAACAATTTGGCACGTTAATGCAAAATAAATCTATAAGCTTATGCAGGCAATGACAACGTGCTCGACGAGCAGCGATATTAAACTCTACGACAACTTTCACTAAAGCTTACATTATATACAAGATGTAAGCGTATGTATCCTATATATATATGTATATATGTAAGTTGTGTAGAGTATATATATTCAGGGTAAATACATAAAGAGAGAAGTGCGAGCATTTAATGCAAATGTCATTTGTTGCAAATGATGTCTTCAACTTGACAAAATTGTGGCACACAAAAGCGTTGTAGTTGAAATGCCGACAGCTGAATACGCTAGGTCTACAATATTATATATAAATAAGTATATATATAATACATTTTAATATTATATATATCTATAAATATATGAAACGCATTATATTTAAAAATATAATTTGTGACTCGAATTACAATTATCTGCTAGTTTCCATTTTTAAATCTGCTAGTTTCCATGTTGCAATTTATATCGAAATACAAAAACTAGAATTCAGATAGAAACCTCTATTTCGAGGTATTACTCATCAATTGCAATGTGCTATACCTTCTTAAGGTATTAAAATATATAAATATATATCATAATATTAGTATGCGTCGATGTTGGCTTCTTCGACATTTTCCACACACGTTGCAAAACGTGCCACGTCTGTGTGTTTTGGTGGGGAAGTGCGCTTAGCAAACTGCCTGTCATAAACATGAAATTTGCACAAAACCACCATTTTTATAAGGTGTCAAAAGCAAATATCGCATAACACATATCACAGGCGCATGCATATATAGACGTTATGGCATTTGCTGATGTCGAAAGGAAGTGCTGCGCATATTGGCTTACCAAAAACGTTAAGTGGCACCCTTACCCCTAAAAAGTGAGTGGAACCACCCTGCATATCATTACAAACATCCTGCCAGGTTGGGAAAAGCCCAACTTCATCTTCCCTCTCTTCAGAGAGAGAGAGAGCGCCCCCTCTTTACCTCTACAGTTTGTATCTTTTAATGGCTCAAGTCGTTATTGCAGCTGCTGTCAGGCACTAACTGGGCCAAAATGTAGCTGCTGTTGTTGTTGTTTTACCATTTTTGTTTCCCTCTTTTTCATTTTTTGTTTTTCGTTTACACTGGCAAGTTATTAATGACAGAAGTCACCTCAGCGCTGAGGCTTTCATATGCAGATGTCAGGCAAATGAAAAAGGCAATGAGTGGAGCAAGGCAAAAAGGCAGGAGCTGAACTTTTGAGCTTCTTCTGCATCAAAAGTGAAGCAGTTTGAATTACACATTAAATTTTAGTAAGCACACACTGACACAGACATTTGACAGACTGTCTATCTACTTTTGACTGACAATAGGCCAGCATGAAATATCTTTAATTAAAATTTGTATAAAGATAAATGGGTTTTGATATCTACAATGGCTAGTTCAAAGTTTTTATTGCATAGACACATGCCCACATCTGATCAAATGGCAAAGCAAAATATTCCTTCACAATGAACACACAAAAGGACTCAGCTGACGGCTGACTGCTTACTCCTTGCCAAACCAGCAGCTCGAAATTGGGCAGCGAACAGTGCCCAAGGACATGGACAAGTCCTGCTTTGTGTAAGCCAACAAAGTTTTGATAGCTTTTCCATGCATTTTGTGCTATTTGATTAGGTCTTTGTGCCTGCGTCAGGCTAATTACATGACTCGTTATTCAATTTCTAAAGGAAAACAGATGAAACTCAATTGAATTCAAAGCTAAATCTAAATTTGATTATACTTAACTTTCGCTGCACATAATTTCACAAAACGCACATTAAAACCAAATCGTGAAAAAGCGTGGCTTTTAAAAATTTGATAAAAAACTCAAGTCTGACAAAAATAAACAAAAAAAAAAAACATAAAATATAAAATAAAAACAAACAAAATGTCTTTTAAAACTCATAAAACAAAAAAATATATATATATATATAAACTTTCTATTATCATGCTCTGCTCTTTTTAACTTTATGCCTTTGATTAACTTTTATTTTCTCTCCTTTGGTATATTTTTTTGTTTTGTTTTTTATTAATTTCTTTTTTGCGTTGATGTAAATAAATTTTATAAAAAAAAAAAACAAAACAAAACAAAACAAATGCGTTTGTAGGACGAGAAAAATCAGCTACTTATAACGAATCTTTGGCTTTCGTTGGTAAGTTTCAACTTAAACTCAAAACTGAATTAAACATAAAAATCATGAATATTGTATTTTATAATAAATAAATCATCTGCTTAAATACCATATCATAAATAGTACAAAAAAGCATTTTGTTAGCTATGCTGAGCAGCTTTTAAGATAAATAACTAAATAGTGTTGTAAATATTTGAGAGATCATCAAATGTAGTCAATCTCGGCTGCTAGGCATAGCTAATGAAATGTTTCTTTTGCCTGCTTCATAATTTATACACACACACGGCCATACCCTATGCTAAGAGTTGTACTAAATAGCACTCAATGTTTATGGACCCAAACTTCTATATAAAGTTTCAGTTTCCAGCAATTCTCTGCTTCCGAAAACTATCCATTTTATGTATTCTAAAGCTCTCTATAGCTCTCTATAGATCCCAACTTCACACTTTTCGCTATAATATCTCTGTCTATACCTCTCTATATATACATATTTATATATATAAAAAAAACAAAATATATATATATATATATATATAAATAAATATATATAAATATAAATATATATGTATATATATATATATATATATAAATACATATATACATATCCATATCGAAGCCAACTTTTTAGCTTGACTGTGTGGCTTAGTTCGTGTGTGATAAATTATTTAAACCTTATGACTTAAATACAATTGAATTTAATTACATAAACACTTAAATCAATGCGCTTTATTAAATATACATCTACATTATTACACATAAACTACTAAAAAAGAAGAAGAATCGAACATATTTTAAACTCTTTAACTAGCTAAAGCATAATGCAGTTTGATTTCCTATTTTATTCTTCTACTATTTAGTTTTCAAAAACATTTTTAAGTAGATTTTAAATGCTTTAAAATACTCTGAGATTTTAGTTTTAGCGCAGTATACAATTTATAGTGTATATATTTTATTTTTCATTTGGCATTTATTATTGAGAGCAACTAAAAAACAAACACTTAACAGCATACAAAACACTCTAAACAACAATAACATCAACCAAAGTGAACAACAAAAACTATTGCATGGATTAAATGCAAAAATTTCTCACATAAATTACATTGTTCGATAAGTCTACAAATTAAACTACAAATCGCATGTCTTAAAACACAAATTTTTTTATTAACGTCTTTTTTATTATGCATAGGACTCGTGTGTCTGCGGCTATGTGGGTATGTGGGTGTGCGAGTGTGTTTCATATAATTTTTTGTCTTTGCTTTATATGCAGAATTGGGCTAGTTGAAACGCTCATCAAAAGCCCTGTCAATTTGTGAAATTAATTAAATTATTTATTTAACGCAGCGCCTCTCTCTGCGATTCTCGTGTGCATGTTGTATGTGTCCTGTAATTTGTAATTTTTGGTTTTATCCAGGGCCAAAATAAAAAACATAACACTTACAATGTGATACGTGCAACGCTTTGTTGCCATTGTTGTCGATGTTGTTGTTGTTGCTGCCAATTTTCAATTTGATTGATGGCTTATGCGTCATTTATTAACTGACATTTTGAAATGTCCTCAAAATGTTTGACAATTCGCAGCAACAGTTGTAATTTGAATGCTCGACACCGAACGACAACCAACGAATCTACATGATTCAAATGGATCGACCCTATAAAGTGCTTTCCACTCGTTTAGTAATTGTCGGGCTGATAGGACAGCAGGCGAGGCAGAGCCATGGAGTAGAGCTGTGATGGATTTACCAACAGCTCTGGGATGTTATAAGACTACATGTTTGAATAGAGTTTAAAAACTAGAAGTGTCAGACAGCGTAAATTATACATACGTTTAAGACTCATAAGTGCTGTGAATCAATGGAAAGTAGAGCATAAAATGATATTTGATTAAATAATTAATACGCTATTAAAGACAACAAAATGTTATGTACATCAGGTGGAGTTGAAATATGGAGGAAACAAGAAATGGAAAATATATATGGAAAACCTTTGATTGAGTCAAAAGTCAGCACCTAGAGGGTATCTAGAATGAGCCAAAAGAAACTGTGTAAGCGGTGAAGCAAACCAAAATGAAACTCAGCTGAAATTTGCTCTTCCAAACTAAGAAAATATCAGAAATTAAAACAATTTAGAGGCTGAGCTCTTAATGGATTTAAAAACAGGATGCCCTGCAATATATATTTTAGAGTGTGGTAGTATTACCCGAGACTAATTGCTATTGTGAAACGCAGAAAAATCTCACCCGACTATGCCACAAAACTGCGTAATACGCGGTCCAAATGGATGACAGCTCCTAGATGAGGAACGGCAGGAAGGCGTTTGTTGGAAAAATTGGTCATATTTCTGTTGCATGTGGTTAGTGTGTACCGTCATCTGTTTTTACAGCTGTCATAAAACCGCACACAATAACAGCAGTAAAGTAGAAAGTTTTTAAAGCCAAGCAGACGTCGCTTCACGCTTTATAAGAGTCATATGCATATATATGTATATCTGTTCTCTATATATCTATACACATATATAATGTACTGCAATGTCATGGCATGTAATTAAATTTTTTGTGATTTAAAAAGGGATTTGCTGCAGCAGAAGCCAGCAGAGACAATTGCTTGCTCTAAAAATGCCACAAATGGGTGTATCTCGCTCTCAATGTGCGTGTGTGTGTAAATTATAAAGCACAGCAGCAACAACAACTATAATAACGAAGAGGAAAACTAGAGGAACAACTTTGCCGCTTTTATGACAAGAACCACTTGTGGGCGAGGCTGTAAAGCACAAGCGCGAGTTGCAAGTTGTTTGGTTGCTTGTGTGCGCGTGGCAGCAACAGAGCAACAAGCAGCAACAACTGTGAACAGTCAACCGCAAAATGACACAAAGCACTGCCTAGTCCTGTGCCGCCTCCTGGTACTCGTCCTGAGGGCAAAAGATAGCGCGACACAAGTCAGAACAGTTGGCCACGGCATGTTGCAGGATCAAACAGTCGCGTTCAAATGACAATAGCAGCAGGCAAGGACTTATATAACGCAAACCATATACCCTTGGTGCCGGAAAGATTGACAATTTTGAGACATAAATTATATGGAAACTATAAGGTATAAGAGTTGAAAGCAAAGAAAAAGAAGCTGTTCAGAGTACAAAGAAAAATATTTGTAAAAACCATATAAAATATTGTCTACATGCTGAAAAGTGTACAAAAAGCTTAGTCGGATTAAATTATCTTGTGAATATATATAGAAAATACAACAAATAGATATTGCCTAAGGCAACTATAACATATAGTATTTATAAAATTTTCATGAAATAGTATTTTAGTTTTTATTTATCAGATTTAGCATATTCATGAATAACTTCCTACTGTCTGTCTTACTGAATTTCTTTCTGCTCTTCTATATCTTTCATACTAACTCTAAGCAGAGCATTATAAGAACAGATCAAGTGTATGTGTGTGTGTATCCTTGTGTGCGTCTTTGTGAATATATATTTGTCATGCCAACTGCTAAAACTTTACTCAAATCTTATTCTTTTTTTCATAAGCTAAGCATGTGTTAACTTGTCATCTTATATATCACATGGCTTTAACATAGCATTGTTATGCATTATGTGACTGTTTTGTGCATGCGTTGAGCGTGAATTAGTTTTACTGTATGCATGTATATTTATTCTATTTCCACTATATAGATTAGTTCTGTGTGCCTCTTGTCTCACATCATGTTGCTTTATTATTTCATTTATAGTTATATTTATTGTTTCAATTATGAATAGTCTTTAACGAACTGAAAATATTTGATCGGTACTAAAATATTTTGACTGTATAACAAATAGGAATGGAACGACTACAATTTACGCTGGAACGAAACGGAATATGGAGGAGTCAAAGATCTGCGAATTACGCCCAACAAACTGTGGAAGCCCGATGTGCTAATGTACAATAGGTAAGTGGGTCCAAGCACAGTCCCAATTTCGGACTAACTAACTCAATATAACGATGGATAAAACAATAAACGATTAGAAATCAAAATTACATTTTGATTATGCGCAGTGTATTTAGTAACATACAATTTAAAAGTTCTTTAGGTATAGAACAAGAAAACGATATACCAACACCCAAATATCTCACAATTAAAACCTATTTTATATATGTGCCATATATTATATATGCAATGGTAAGTGTCTATAACAGTCTTAATCAAGCCCCAGCCAGCTGATAGTTATAAATCTTTCAAAACTTTATAGTGATTAAATATTTTGGCTCTAGCATTCAAAATTTATGTTATAAATTAAATTATACAATATACATTTTTATGTAGTTGGTTTGTGCACTTTGGTTGATAAAATGAAAATATTCGTTGAGTTGCTTTTTTATATATTATAGTTAGCTCTAATGGTAGTCTATAAACTATAGATTGTTCAGCTATAAATTATGTAATAATTCATTTTAAGTTTTTGTAGGATTATACCTTTCCTAAATGGAGTAATGGAAGTAAAAGAAACGCATTCAATAGTCAAATTAATAAACTTGATGATAATATAATTCAATGAAAATGCAATACATTTCATTTTGAATCTATTTGCTTTATTAAATATATGACACTTGAGGCTAGTTTTCTAGATCTTAAAGAAGCGTGCGCGCTGACTAAAGCTAAAAGTCCGATAAAATACATTTGAAACAGTGTGTGTAATATAATAAACAAATTTATATATATATATATATTGTCTTAAAGCATTGCTTTGTTTAAAAACCACATTTGAAATTTAACTGCGTCTCGCTTCATGCGCTCGTTATTCAAACAGAACAATGTATTATTTATAGTATAAATTAAAAAAAATAAATAAATAAAAAAAAGAATTATTAATGAAGATGCCGACAGTGCAACCGACTGCATAATACTCGTTAGAGTCAACCATAGATGAACTTGTATTTTCGATTTCGAAATTCAACGGCCAAAGTCGGTTTTTGTTGATAAAGTATTCAAATGAAATGACGCTCAGAACGAAATGGTCCTTGTAGCCATATAGAAAAGGTCGTATCCCTTAATCAAATAAAGGTCTATATACTTGCTCGAGTAACAACAGAAAGCCAATATACTCTCTTAATACTTGCTTAACGAGTATAAGAACTGTATTTGTGTACACAAATCAAGTATCGAAAAGAAACGATAAATCAATGCTGAATAAATTTCCAATGCTCCAGCAAAATGAAATGCCCAATGTTTAATGCTCTGTATGATTTTGTTTTCGTAATTGTAGTTGAATATTATTTCTAGTTAACGTTTTTTGTTTGCTCTAAGCGTCATTATATGCTCTATACAAATATAAATGCAAGCTATATATTTTAATATATTTAATATATATATACAATACCTGACCTCTTATTATAAACGTATCATAATCCCACTCGCTATTGTTTGTGTTTATGTCTATTATGAAAGGCAAAGTTGATATCTAAACTATTTGTGTTTTTTTTTCTATTTGTGTTTCAATGTTATCCCAACAAAAATGTTTTAATTTGCCTTTAATGTTTTCTATGTGAAACAATCGACTAAGCCTAAAAACAATAGTTTTATTTTTTGTTTAAGTCAAAACAAGAAAAAATCGTTGTTTACTTCAAATAAGAGTAGTTTACACGCAGTGGTGTTCTAGTGGGACTGTACATTGTCAGCTTGCCGTTGATGTGGGCCTCACTTTGTAATTGGATTCGTAATGCTAACCGAAACGTACAAATATATATATATACATATATATATATATATATACAATATATATAATCTGTAACATCTAATCAAATAATAATTCATTATAAAATCAAAACCTTAATTGATAAAACAATCGAACTAAATAAAAACTCAGACTAAACTCCATGAACTTTAAACACATATTGTTTAACCAGAATATTATGCAAGTAGTTTGTTCGAAACAATCAAAAGATCCCAATAAAATATTTCCAGATATCACATATATATACACAATTCATGTGATCTGTTCCATTTACATATGTATGTATTGTTTATGCATATCTAGTACATATATATATATATACTTAGTTTCCAAGCAAGCAAAAAAATATAGACAATAACCAACATAAGAAATTGTTCAACAATATGCTGGTGTAATATTTCTGGTTAGACGTTCAGTACTTGAATTTATTTGGCCAAAACTTAAAAAAGAAAAAAAAGAAAACATAATTGTCACGAAAAAACAAAAATGTATTTGTATTTGTTTGTAAAAAATCCCAAGTCAAAGGCAAAATAGATTTTCAAGTATTGTGCATGAGAAATCAAATCCCTCGTACTAAACAGCAACTAAATAAAAACGCATTTATAAATAATACCAATCAACAAAAAAACCATATATTTATCAAAATAACCTAACCTCCAGCCTAACCTTAACTAAATGTTTAGTGTCTCAACAAATCTTAACTTTGTTGACACTTCTAATTATTACCATTCCCACACCATTTTGTTATTTGCTAAGCCCACATCCCCAACCGAGCCACTAACAAGAACACACGCCACAACTAATTTAATATATATATATACTAACCAAATTAAAATAAAAAAAACAACAATCGTCATACTTTAACTACATTCATATCTAAGTCATAAGAGACTTTTAGTTTAGACTAAACAGAATAAACTTAAGCGCCACGACATGAAATCATATTACATCAAATTATACCTACAAGCATAAGCGAAACATGCCAGCAAACAAATTTTATTTATTATTTAAATTTATTTATTATTTGAAACAAATTATTTTGATGTTGTAATCAATAAAAAGTAGTAGGCTAAGCATCAAATTTATACAAGATGCTCGGCTAGCCGATACCTAGGTGAGCTCTCTACAAAGATATATTTAAAATACTTTCTTCACTTGAAATTTTTGACCGATTTATCATTTAATGTCTTATATTAAAATCTAGCAGATTGAGGTATTCCAAACATTTTTTATGTTAATGCGATCAAGTTCGATTCAATTCTGACAATTTCACATATAAATATACAAATCTTATTCAAATAATATATTATTAATAGATGGAAATGCATTTATCGAACCTTGACTTTTCGTCGCTTCTATAAATTATATTTGAATTTCCTATAATACGACTGGCAATATATTCTCAATCGATAGATTGCACGTGGTAATCCAATCAATCCAAGCAAATTAAATACCACAAGTGCCACATTATATACAATATATATTTGCCCCTTTAGAATGATTTTTTCAACATGTGATTATAGTAAATTAAATTAAATACATATATCTATATTAATAATTTTTCAAAAGCGTAGTAAAGTATACTTCCATGTCTCTCTGAGTTCTGCGTACTTCCATATAATAGAGAACTCTCTTCATTTTCTGTCATTCAATGTACCTTGCGTAGTTTCCTCTCTGTTCAAGGCTGAGCTACAAATCGAATATTTGTAAAACGTGCTCAATTAAACACTTCTGCAAAGAAACAAACTTCTGCACTTTTTATGCCGAATAGTTAACTCGGTCGAATTTTTCTCAACTTTTCTTTTTCGCTTCTGCATTATTTTTCTTTGGACAGCTCATCAAAGCATTGTACGCTAAATGCTTACATTCCAATCACGCCCAAATACAGAAAAACTTTTGCCTAATTCACGTATCAATCACTCAACATAAGTACAAATTTTGGCGCTAAATTTTATTTTCATTTGCCGTCACTTAGCCCATCTGCTCAAACATACTTAAATATACAAACACACTCTTTATAAAACCAATTAAATATAACCAAACTATATCTATGTGTACGTATGTGTTTACTGTGTGTATGTGTATGTATGTGTGTGTATACTTAGAAGACATACTTAAAACAAAAAATCAACGCTAATTACGCCCTGCCCCAATACATTAATGTTTATCAGACGTCCGTTCAGACAATCTGTAGATGTGCCTGACGAAGAATACCCTGGACTTAATTGTTGGATATTGTAAGCAATACTTTTTACGAATATCTACAAACGAATTTTGAGACAAATTATGCGAATATATTCGCAAATTCTTAAATTCTTTGGACAGAAATACTTATAATCAGCTAATAAAATTCTTTCTTTAGTCTGACAAAAACATATATTGAAGTATTTGTAACGAGCTCGCCAACTGCCAAGATATTACAGGGCATGAGCGCAGTCGCATTAGCGACTATTAAGCGGGCTTCTCACGTATTTCTACGTATTTCCGATTGTAATCAGAGTAGTTATTCAGCTAAATGCAATTGATATACTCACACATTTCATTCTTTCCATTGCATTGGGCATATGAGCTATACAACTGTACCCGTGTGTCTGTGTATGCGAGAGTGTGAGTGTTTGCTTATCTATTAACCAAATAATTAATTGTTTTCATTGTTGATATGTGTGTGCTATTGTACGTTCTAGCTGTGTTCCACTGTGTATATAGCTATAAATATATTCATATCATGTCTTAGTCGATTGCCAGTTAAAACTAACCCATCTTTAACCACATAAATAAATATATATATATGCATACATATAAATATCTACTATTATAACCAACTCTATATACATTTATATTTGTGTGAGTGTGTACTGTTATATGTCATGTCTATATGTCTCCAGACAATTGCATCTAATGATGCAGCGCACACAAACGACGAATATTTGCAATAAGTTATCTGAAACAGAAACCAAATCAATCATATGTTGGTTCATTAAGTATCTGTAAGTTAGTTTAAGTTCTGTTTTAAGCTCGGCTTAGTTGCATGTCACAGCGTAGTTTATAGTTAAGCTATTGATGCAGAAGAATATTTTTGTATATGTGTGTGCGTGAGAGCCGTTGAAGCAGCTTTCAAAAAAACTCGTGGCTAAAAGTTCTTAATGCCGACTATATGTATGTATCCATTTTTATCTGTATTGGATATATTATACATTGGATATCGCGTAAATATCGGTAGGAAAAGTGTTTATTAAATACACACAACACACAAGTATTTACTATTTATCTTTGTCTCTTGTGGGACTTCCTTTGGGATGTTGCATTTCTTCTTTGAGTGTTATTCTGAAAAGTATGAAGCACAGGGGATATGCTATTTGTACGCTCTCACTCTCAAAATTTCCAAACTCTTATTCCTCGCTGTTTTTGTTCTTGTTTTTAATCGTGCATTGCTTATGCAATTCGTATATTTCAACCAGCCAATAAGCTACTTCTCATGTAATTTATATCAATTTATGTACGAATATTAAACTATTCTTCCAGTCTATATTGTATATATATATTAAAAATGAGAGTTTAGGTTAAATTGTTTTGCTGAACATGTATGCAACAGGCAGAAGGAGCCTCCTGTTGATCAGTACGAGGACCCGAGTCGATCGTGTGTGCCGTAAAAGTTAGAGAAAAGAAATTGTATATGTATAATCGTGTATGCCAAACGCTGTACGAGTTTTCCATCTATCCCATCTGCTTATTATCGATAAGAAATCAATAATTTGACGTTGTAGTCAGAGTAGCTTGCATACCGCAAAGCTGGGGAATTCAGATTTACTGCGTTTGTATTCAAACGCGTCAGTATACAGCTTTTACGTTGGCTTGCTTGACATGAAACCGGCTTCATTTTTTCCCATTTATAAGTTTTGCAAAGTATTTTCCACAATTTGTTTTATTAACTTTTGCGCAGTGGCAGGGCAAACGAAACCATAGCATACTTTTAAGCTGTGCCGCAAAAAGCTTTTATGCCACATTATTTAAGCAGCCAGATGAACTGAAACATTTTAAGCCATAACTTAAAAATACACAAAAAACATAGACTACTTAAATACCGCAAATCCTCCTCAGGTGCCGGCACAGATCTAAAAAGCGCGGGCATAAATGAAGATAAATATGCAGCAGCTGCACAAATTGTGGCCAAAGTGCAGCCAGCTAGGTGTCAACTACATAACTTTTGCAGAGCTAATTGCACTGCAGTGAATACTCTAACTGGAAGAGCTTACGGTATGTGGTCGCAAATGGGTTTTAGATGTCAGTCAAGAACAAAGCCGTAAAAGCCCAAAACGGAGTTGAAGCAAAACGGTGCACACTCTCACGTAGTGCTGGGCACGCAGTATCCGGTGTTGATTACCCGGGCTTCTGCCAACACCCGAACCCTCGACTAGAGTGCCTAGGATCCCCACGCAAGTTCCGGGACAATAGCAATCCAAAGGCTAAGAGATATCATATTGATTTCGTAGTCAGCGGACGAATACAGTCAAGGGAAATCAGTGTATAGAACAGTTGGGCGTGGTCGAGCACGCACGAGCCTACGGACTGTCAACTTTATTTACTAATGAACCAGCGATGCGTTTCAGACCATTCCATAAAATAATTTCAACGAAATTTCGCCAAATTAAGAGCTCATTAACATTATGGCAAGGACTATTAAGAAGGAGCTTGGCTAAACGCATCATAAATCGAAACACGTCTTGGGCGAAACCGTGCATGGGAACACACTGCGATTGACATTTATTTGGTTTAATTTATTAATTCAGCTCTCTTTCCCACTTGGCCATGACCAGAACCAAAGCAAGCCTAATTTGTATGCGTCGGCAGCGCTGCTAATGTGCGGCCATCATTTAGATCAATAGCAAGACGACAAGGCTTATATAGATACAGTTACATTTACATTTACAGATAGACACACACACGTACATAAATATGTATACATATTTATATATATATATATATATATATACTTGAATACACATATTTTTCTTTTCTGCTGGGAGGGTTTCTTTTTGCTCAAAGCCAGCTGCACATCAATCTGTCCCAGCTTGGAATTTTTGTAATTTTATTTATGCTGATTCCAATGTGCGTTGTACGAATCTCAATTTGCTAGATGTTTAATTGAGATACTTTTTACACACAGCTGGACTCTAATCCCGTTGGCAGAGGAAAACCAAAAAAGCAGAAAAAGAGACTCATCGATTTAATGAAAGCTTTAATGCGCTTTCATCTGACTTTGACAGAGTTAAGCTTGTTAAAAATATAATAATAGTATTTATAAAAAACGTTCTCTATGATACGATATAATAATTCAAATAGATTTCACTTAGCACACAACACAGACTGAAGAGAGAAAAAGATTCAAGACACATAAATCAAGATTATACAATAAAATATGATCCTATTTATCCCAATTTTTATCTACGTCGAGTCAAAAATATTGTACGAAAAATAATACAACTCATAAGATACAATTAAAGCATATTTCAAAAGACATGCTTCAATTTTGAAACTTTAAGCTCGAATATCATTTAACTATATATTCTAAATGATATCAGACTTTGCCTATTCTATGAATTAATCCCAGTGTATAAGTTGTTCACTTGTATGCTGCTTGCAGAGTTGACTCGAAAGGATGTAATATATTCTGTTTATCAGTCTATTATGTGACTTTGTTCTCAATGTATAGCACACACTTTAAGATAGTAGCTTTTCACATGTCTGATTTAATTAATCTCTCCCTAACATATTATACAATCTATAAGTAATGCGTAAGACCCTTTATTAGTTCATAAGCAGGCAAATTTTCGCTGGGAAAAGCTTTCACATTAATTGCAATGTTATCTCTGGCAAATGCCGTAAACAGATTACAAAGCATGTGCAAGTTTATAAGTAAAAGCCGAGAGAAGCTAAAAAAAGTTTTGGTAAAAAGGCGGCCTTCGCCCCAAATGTGATTGACAGCGGTTGTGGCTTAGCCAACTGAGGCGTACAACATTTCCTTCTGTCGCTCCTGCCACTCTTCTCATTTGAACTCTCCCTCTCTCTCTCTTTCTTTCTTTCTCTGCCTGTATGTCTCTACCACTCGCTCCTTTGGTCGAGTCTAAAACAAACCAGCATCAATTTTAATAATGCTCTGGCAATGATTTTATTTATTTGTTTGAGCGCCAAGGCCAAACCAAAGGCCGTCGCGGCTAATCCGAAAGGCTGCCAAAATCTTTCACTTTCAAATATTAAAATCTACGCCGTAATTGAAACGTAAAAAAATGCTGAAGCTCTCTTAGGTATGAATGGGCCTTAGAAAGATGCAAGTATAATAAAGTTGAACTGAATTTTACTACCGATTTGTAACAAATTTATTGCTCGTTAGTTCTTTCCATTATTGCAATGAAGACAAGAAATTTCAAAACAAACCAAAACGCTTCATATAAAATAGACTTACATATTTTTACTAACAAATATACAAACTTTTAATACCAATTATCACGCGCGTATTTTCAATAAGCCAAAGGAATTAGTGTTAAATATAGTCTAACGTTTGATTATCCAAAGTCCGAAATCTACAAGCAATTTTTGTTTGCCAATTCCACTATTCTGCAAGACTTTTTATTTCAAATTAAAATTTTTCAAAAATTAATATATGTATATGAAATTTAAAATGTTGGCTGTAAGTGATTTCTGAATTTCATTTAATTAATAACTTTTTTTTTATACTTTTACCAATTTGGTAAATATAAACTAAAACGTCAATAAAAATATAATCAAAATAAATTCCACATTTTCTTGACATAGTTCATGATTAATTTCATTGATTATAAATTTCGAGGGAATTTGAAGTTTTGTGAAATTATATTTTTTTTAATTTTCAATGCAATTTTCATAAGATTCGCAAATTGACTCCAGACATTACCTCTAGATTCTGTGTCCCCTTCATTTAGAAAAATAGAATAACATTTTTTTATTTATAAATATATAAAACAGCTTCAATAATGTAATCAAAGCAAAAGATCTGCCAAGACCGCATATCTCCACAGCGTTATCTGAAGCTTAAGCTATTCCTTGGCTCTCAAATTTACTAATGACTACGATTAAATTTGTTATATTTTTTGCAATATGGGACATATATGAAATATTCCACAGGCAATAAGGCTAGGCATTGAGTTCAAATACTCTGAAAGATCATTGTCTTCATTTTCCTTTGGCATATCTATGAGCATTGAATGACTTTTCAGTACAGCAGTTAACCATTTGGTGTCTGCCACAATTGTTGATACTCCAATTAGTCAAATTACTGTTACCTGTTAGCTGTTGTTGCTGTAGGTATTGGTTTATTCGCACGCAAGCCAGGCGCGTCGGCCACAATCTCTCAAGCCTGGCTGCGCAGCGGCAGCTGCTAAATGCGGCAATGTATGTGTGCCTTGGCCATGCTTACAGCTGCCGCTAATCGAGGCACAAATTCCATTTAAATGCCATAACAATAGCATGTAAGCCTTTAGCTGGCTTGCCTCCAAATGACTCCCCAACATCGTGCGCACAGGTGCTGGGTCGCTTGCTGTGCGTTGCCAATTAAATGCACACTTTAACCGCAAAATTGCAATCCAGCCATGAATTAAGGTGTGTGCTGGTGTAATGGGAGGTCTCTTACTTCCTAACCCTCCCTATCTCCACACTCACACATAGCCATGCACATGCAGAAGCTGCGTACAACTCACGTTGACCGTAAAAAGTACGCAAAATGACAGCAAACAGCTCGTAACTCAAAATATCTATGCAAATTGCGTACAAAATGTTTGCGCAACAGTTTTCCCCCTTTTGGAAGTCCGCCCGTCTACCAGAAAATAAAAGTAATTGCATTTTATTGCAATGCAAGAAATGAAAATTCTCATATATCTAGTCCATGTATATACAGAATATATACAATATTATTCGGTTGTAGGCCACTTGTGACTGGCTTTGACTACTCTACACACACACACACATACACATAAAACACACACACACAGATGGTAGTATTTTTGTGTGATTTGCATATGGTTCATATATAGCTAGATACTGTTATTGTATCTAACAGATTTCGTTTGCTCAGCCAAAATGTGCTGACAATGCAAATGCCATTTGGAGCACAATCTAAATGGAAAATATGAACAGCAAACTCGTATATAGGTATAGATAAGTGATAGTTAATATTATCCGATTTTGCACGGCATAAACTACTTTTCATTCATTTTCAATTTAATTTGCATAGAAATTTGAATAAATGCAATTATTTTGTAAGTTGAGATTTATAGCTTGCAAGCAGAAGCCACAAGAATTCCAGCTAAACAGAAATTCAGAGAATTTCGAATATTTGCTTAGCAGAGATATAAAACAAACAAATTTCTTTTGCTCAAAAAGAATTTCTAGTATTTTTAGTTTTCGCACTTGGATTTTTCGCATTTAGCTACCTAAGCATAAGCCAATAGCTAATTACTATAAGCATTTGAAGCTTTATAGCCTCAATCAGTCTATTAGCAACTTCAACTCTTTACATATATTCGTGTCATATATGGACGCAAACATGTTTTAAAATAAAAAAGAAACAAAAGCTAATAATTATTTGAATATCATGCAAGTTATATATTAAAGTATAAAATATTTATAATGAAATAAATTTATAACTATTACGAATTCAATAAGCACATATTATTAATGTTAAGTTCCATATATCCCATATATATATATATAATTTAAAACGACTTAAAGTAGTTCTATAAACCCTATATGTGTATATTAAATACAATTCGAAACTAATTTAAGTATCATATAACTAATATTTAGTTGAGGACCGAACACAACATCCACTTTAAACTTGAACCTAGTATAGAAATTCCCAAATTTTGTTGTCCAAGCTACACGAACAAAACACAACTCCTCGTTCCCAAAGCTCTTTTGGAGCACATATCCCAATAACTTTTCTTTATATAAATTAGCTGAAAAAAAAAACAACAAAAAAATGCGCATATGATATGAAACAAAAGAATATACGAATAAATACTAAAAGAAAAATATAACAAACTACACAAATAATAGTAAATAAAATAAATATAAATACAACAAAAACAAGATCAATCAAAACAACAAAAACCAAAAAAAGGAAAAAAGTCGAATAATACATAAACAATATTGTACAATAATTTAGCGCGGATGAGGGATTCGATGGCACGTATCACACCAACATTGTGGTCAAACATAACGGCAGTTGTCTGTACGTGCCCCCTGGTATCTTCAAGAGCACATGCAAGATAGACATCACGTGGTTCCCATTTGATGACCAACATTGCGAAATGAAATTCGGTAGTTGGACTTACGATGGAAATCAGGTAAAGTGTTTAGTACACAGTTACAGTACAGCTACAGTACACACTCAAAGAGCTAAACAGTACCTGGTGCAGTCAACTCTGGCTGTAGTAGAGCTTAAAAGCAAAAACATCACAACACTTCACAATCACGCTTTTTGCTAACACACACTCACACACACACACTAATACACGCACAAGTTAACACGAACACGTGCACGTGCACAGCAAGAAAGTCGGTTAGATACAATGCATAGGCATATACACGCAGGCAGCGGGAGTTATTGACTATTTAGACTATTTAGTTCAGGTTCGACGTTGCTATAGAAAAAACCGTAAGAGTCCTTTGGCACGCGCTGCTTTTGTTTTTGCTTTTCCAAAAATCTATCTCTCGCTCTCTCTCTCTCTCTTTCTCTATAAAAAAATATATTCCCATTTATTTTATAAATCAGTACCTTTCTCTCTTTCCTCCTCACGTCGAACAATTCTTTGCGTTTTTGCGAATTACAAAACCAAAAAGTCAAATGTGCTTAGGCACCCGCAAACAAAAAAGTTTCATCGTGTTGGCTAAAATGTTCAATAAAAGATTGAAAATTTTATCCAAACACTTCAAAAATATACCAACAAAAAACGGATAGCATCAGTAGGACAGTGTTTTGGCAGAGAAGTTAACTGTCAGCAATTATCAGCACAACAGAAATGGAATCATGTGTGAGACCCTCGAAATTTTTCGCCCCTGTTATAAGAACACTGAAAAATTTCAGTTTCAACTATTTTGCATGTTAGCAGATCAAAAACCACGCCCAAAATTTAAATAAAACGAACAATTTTGGACGTACGTAAAGATTCTTAATGGAAGTCAAACAATTGTAAGGTTTTCAGTACAATTTAATTTTATTTCCACGTTTTTTTGCACTAAAAACGCAATAGCAAACTAAAGAAAATAAAAATTAAAATAACAATGTATGTAAAAAAAGTAAAGCTCTCTATTTTTTGCTCGCTGTATCTCTCTCTCGCTCGAACACCTTGAACACATGCTCTCTCTGTACATAAATGTTGTTTCAACGTGGCTTTAAGCAAAATCTCAAACATTATTACTAAAACAAACTAAAAAATGTTACATTTCTTTTTCTCCAAACAATTGATAAAATAAACGAAAAAAACTCAAAACAATACCCAACAAAAAACTCTTAAAAAAAATGAAAAAAAAAATTCGTTTGTCTAAAAAATCAAAAAAAAATGTCAAACAAATTTTTTGAAAAAATCGTTGATAAACAGTTGGATTTGGTTTTGAATTCCGAAGATGGAGGGGATCTTTCCGATTTCATAACAAATGGCGAGTGGTACTTGCTTGGTTAGTAAAAATCATCATAAAACCTAATGCTTATTTCACTAACTGTTTTCTTAACGTTGTTATGTGTAAATGTCTAAAAAAATACAATCATTAACCCAAAACCTAATCACGTATTTTTTTATAATTTACGATATAATTTTTGTACATAAATAAATATATATAATACTAAGTAGAAACTTTTGGACTGGTGCTTTATCAAAATTGCTTACTAGAAATTTTTTCAGTTGCTGCTACTTAAATTGCAAAAAAACCTCTTTTTCGTTTGTAAATAGTATACATATTGATATAGATTAAGAAAATATGAAAATATCTGTGTACATATGTGTATTTGTGTCTCAGTGTCTCATTCAACTTTACTTTCGCTAAATACTAATCGTGAATTTTATTGTTCAGCCATGCCCGGAAAGAAGAATACGATAGTCTACCAGTGCTGCCCAGAACCCTATGTCGATATCACCTTTACTATACAAATACGCCGACGTACATTATATTATTTTTTTAATTTAATTGTACCATGCGTGCTAATATCATCGATGGCTCTGCTTGGCTTCACATTGCCCCCGGATTCGGGCGAGAAATTAACGCTGGGTAAGTATATCTGAAGCCGAATAAGAAAGTTAAAATCCAGAAAAGAACGAAACATCACAACACTATTTGCCCCCACTTGAGCCCAATAATGAGATATTACTACGATAATACATATATATATATATATATAAAACCATTTTGAAAGTTCTTTCAGCGTGTGACTTTTTTAAAAATGCTACAAATCAATTTTTTCAACGTACATATAGTTAGGGCCTATCCAATATATATAAAACACATATATATAAAAGAAATATAATTTTTGGCCAGGTAAAGCAGCGGTAGCGAAATGAGGATTAGCTGGATTTTAATATTGTGCATATATAATAATAACCCATAAAAAGCTCGTAAAACCCAACCAAAATATATTTTGAACGCTGCTTTTAAAGCTAGTCTTAACTAAAAATGCATGTTTTACTTTTCCAGTATTTCTAAAGTGAAGTATACTAAAAACCAAAATAATAAACCAAATAGGTGTGTTGCTCTTTAATCCACAAAAGGCAATGCTCTCTACATGCTAAACCAAATAATTGTAGATCTACAACAGAAATGTTGTGAAACTCCCTTAAAACAAAGACCTCTATAAAACCAAAAACCAAAAAAAATATATTAAAATTTTTCTACTAATATATTAAATATATAAATAACAATTCTTACTTTTTGTCTTTACAATTTTTTCCGTCATTTAGTTTTTAATTTAAAATTGTTTTTTTGATAAACGGTATTTATTGTATTTCTTGTTCCAGGCGTAACTATTCTACTATCATTAACAGTATTTCTAAACCTTGTTGCCGAGTCAATGCCGACAACGTCGGATGCTGTTCCTCTTATAGGTACACACACACGCTATTAATTTAACAATTACTTTAAAAAATGATCAAAAACGAAGTTACCATATCCGGCCCAAATGCTGTTTTTAGTTGTCATTAGTTTAACTACAGTAGTGCAATGAAAAAAATGCGACAAAACAAGAACAAAAACAAAACAACTAAAAACAAATCAGAAATAAGCAAGAAAATACCAATTATTTAGATCACATACACCCACACACACACACACTGGCGAATGATAACTGCTCTATATATATATATATACATATATATATAAATATATTTATATATATATATACATCTCTTAATTCTGTACGTTTGTGTTTGCTAATAGATGAAATTTTCCACTTCCGGACTTTTAACTCAGTTTCAGCCAGCTAAAACTTCTCTTTCTACTGGAACTTTTGGATAGACCTTTACAATAGCATCCAAAAGAAAACAAACCACAAGCAGCACACCTACCAAAAATATCAAAATATAATACACCTCCAACAAACAAAACCCCGTCTGTTTCTCTAACTGTCTATAACTTTGAAGTAAATAAGAATTAATTCAGCTGCAGCAAGTTTTCTTCTATTACTCTCTAGATCTCTCTCTCTCTCACTCTTTCTCTCTCTAAATTGAATCTTTGGCTGAGAAGTGCTACATATCATTATTTTTACTTATCTTAACTGTAAACTTTAAACCTAATCTTAACTCTACTTAATTACATTACAAACTATTGCTCAGCTGATCTAAATAGTAGTCTAGAACATATATTGCTCGTCAACAGCTCTGACATAATTGGTATTTCACAACACTGAAACACGACCCGAACACTACTCACGAATCACGCAACACAAACCACATTTATTTCATATTCGATTACACAATGAAAAGTTTTTACGTTTTTCCATTTCCATTTTGCTGTTTAAACAAAAACAAAAGAAAATGCGTATGTTGAACCCGAGTTCCACTTAGTTTTTCTTCGTTTTGTGTTTCTGTCGGTTTGTTTGTTTTTCTCTACGTGTTTGCCGCTAGCTGAATATAACTCCTTGTTTTTCATATATGCTATATCATTTCGTATAACTCTTTAGTTTATTTATCTGTTATGTTAGCCTGTTAAAGATTGTTAAAAAAGAAAAGCTAACGCAACAAAAATATAAATTAGAACAAAGCTAATACGTTCGTTATGTATATAAGCTTCTCTAAACGAGTAGTATATCATATTTTAAAATATCATATGGGGCAGATCCTGTTTTGTTGCCTGATCAAATCAAGTCATCTAAATAATTAGCAGCAGTAGACGCAATATACTCGTTAAATGTATACTAAATATAGTGCTAAATTGTATATAAAAAAACCTAGACAAATTATGAACAAATCCAACGAACAACCTTTTTTCGCTACCAAAAATATATATATTGAACAATACCAGCCTACAACAAAGCCAAACAAAACAGTCAGAAAAAACATGAATAAACAATACTAAGAATATAAAAAGAATGCGTAGATCTCAACTTGATTTCTTATCGACAGTGAAGGTCATTAAAAAAGAACTGACAACACGAAACTTAAAAGTTATCTTTAAGCATGTATTATACAATACAAATCAAATTTTCTTTATTTTTATTTCCAAGACACTAAAATATAACAAAACAAAAATGTAACTTTTGGGTCTCGCTGTTAATTGAGTTTCTATTTTACTGGCCTGAACTGTACAAGTTCATCAAAAAAGAATTGAAATCTAGAACAAACAAAAGCAAAAAAAGTAGTAAAACGCTGCCCAGTTAGTCATTTGTCCTGACAATATGTAAAAATAAAGATTCTGATGATAATATATGTGTATGTTCATACATATATTTTTGATTTTGTATGCATTGAACAATAACAAAAACAACAACCACAAATCATATCAATTATTAAAACAAAACAAAAAAACAAGAACACGCTATATAAATATTTATATATTGATCAAGGTTTGTATTGGAAGAGACATCAAATGTCAATTTGATACTTGGTAAAGTCGAGAGGAACACATTTAGGCAAGCAATATAGGAAAATCTATAAATATATATGATAAAACATGCATTATGTGTATATATATCAATTAGGTTAAGCGAAAAACGAACACTTACAATTTGTATGCTTTGTAGTTATATTTTGGTAGGTATACGATATACGAGTATTATTTTCAAAGTACTTTTAAGCCGGGCGATAGACCAATTGCCTAACAAATAAATACAACTGTAAATAATACAGACGCACAGACACATACACAGCTATATACACACACAAACACACCTGAACCGACGTAAGTACAAATACAACAATAACAACAACAGCTGAACTCTAAGCGACTATCAATTACTGGCATGCATACCAGGCTAAGAAAAAATAAAAGTGTATCTCTACCAGCTCCTAGTCAACAACAATCAAAAGAAACACCAATTCATTCAAAACTCTCACTTTTGGTCTTTCTCTCCCTCACGCCTTCTCTCTCCTTCATGCCCTCTCGCTCTTCATACCCTTTGTCTCCTCTGTCTTCTTCTCCCTCTTTCTCTCTCACCGTCTCTCTCTCTCTCTCTCTCAGACTCTCTCACTCTCTCCCTCTCTCTCACTGTCTCTATCTGAGTCTCAGTCACACAGTCACACTCTACATCTCTCATTCACTTTCTCTCTCTCTTTCTCTCTCTCTGTCTATCAATGACACAGTCACACTCTATCTTCCACGCTCTCTCCCCGAACTATTTCGTTTCGGCAAGAACTCTTTGTACTTGCACAATAAGCAAATTAAAAAACTACACACTAAATACTTGCCCAACAACAAGTATAACTATTTGCAATCTAATCAACAAAAAATATATATATAACTTATATATATAAACTAAAAAATGTCCTGACTTACGCACCTGTAAATTCCCGACAGTAAAACCCCCGCCCACCCTAAAGGCTAAACAACTCCACTTAAACTGAAAAACTATAAAAAATTTCCAAAGCGCAGATCCATTTGACCAGATGGTAGACTTGCAACTCCACATAATATCGTATCGCTCATCAGGCGCGTTCCATATTATGTCATATATATTTAACAAATATATATATCTATATATATTGCATATACATATATATATATATATATATATTTAACCCTTCCAACGACAAGCCCCGCGTTGAACCACCATAATTTGCATGCAATGCGCAAATTTCTTCTTCCTCTTAATTTTTTGTTTGCAACCAAGTGTCGCGCAGTGTTCAGACGTTTGGCCGGTGCTGCACGTACCAAATTAAATGAGCCGCACGCTGCGTGCTGGTGTGTGGGCGTGGCAAATTGGCGACACGTACCGCTAAGCTCGTTGCCAAAGACAAGGCATAGTTCGAGCGACAAGCTTCAGTTCAATTTATAAATTTTACTCATTTAAGTAACGGCAAAAACTTAACACTAACTTTTGAACCACCCCTCGAACGCCCCACTTGACGCCAAGTAGTGGGCAAATGTTGGAAGGATGTGCACCTTATACCACCATTAAGCTTTCGAAAAGTTGAGCAAACTACAAAAAAAGTGCAAAATAAAAAAAACATTCATTTACGCTGCGTGTTGTGAAAATTTGTGTCAAAATCTGTAGTCCTTGTGTCAGTGTGCTGCCAAAGTTTTCTGTGGTAATAGGGGCAAAAAGTTAAGAAGTTCAAATCTCTTAGTTGATATAGTATTGAAGATCTGAAATGCTTTAGCGGAAAGCAAAACTAATTTTTAATTAAATACATAAAAATTACAGTAGGGAAATTATATTTCAGAAAATGAAAGCAAAATATGGTTTAGTTCGCGTGGATCCCAATCAAAATCGATCGAAAAAGATTATATTGAGTGTAAGTTGTATATAAAAGGCAGGAAATAAGATGATGATGATATAAAAATATAATGAAAAAAATAATATACAAGTTTTATTTAAAGAAAAAGAAAGAAATTTAAAGAAGAAAGAAGAAATTATTTAAATTATGACAGAAATTTATTTTAAAATTAAGTTAAATTGAAATGGTATCCAAATGATATTTATAGAAAAGTATAAATGATAAATATAAAGAAAATTATGTTAAACAGAAAAATATGACCTGAATGAAAATTTTTAAATTGAATTAGGATATTTTCGAAATATGACTTTTTCGAGTGTTAGAAAAAGAAGTTTGAGTAACCAATAGAATATAAGATAAGTCTATCCAAGTTTTTAGCATAGAATTTTGCACAAAAAATTAACTATATGCACATCAAAAGGAGTTTTAGAGCAAATATGGAATCACACACATATTATGGCATATGATTTTTTTAAATGTCTCTTTGCAATCTTTGGCAGATTTTCGCTCAACTTTAATAAAGCTTAATCCTACTGTTTGACTTTATTTATGAATTGTATGTATAACTCCCAGACAAATATATACTCCCACTTTACGAACGTTTCAGTTGTCAGCTAGCCCTCTAGAACCCGCCTACCTACGATCTCTATCCGCAACACCCGAAACTTTGAGTTTGTGCAGCATATACAACTCATATACTCATCTACATAAAAGTCACACTTCATTGAGAAATTGATAAGTTAAATTGATATCAAATCAAACAAACTAAAACGAACATACTAAAAAGCATTAGTCAGCCACAATAAAGATTATACCAGAACAAAAAATACTAAAAACAAAATGCAGCGGCTCAGAGGAAAATCAACGAACATCTCGATAAATCGCTCAAGCTCTCTCTTTCTCCCTGCGAACAACTTAAACACAACCTTTAACAACTAGTACAATAACAACAACAGCTACATCAACAACAACGACAACAGCAACAAGAACAACAACAACTACAACAAAATCAAACTTGTGAATATGCCCTTGGAATAAGTCTGATTATATTGTTTTCTTTTTCGGTCGAGTTTTTAGTTTCATATACACATACTTTATCTATATATTTTATGATTTCGTGCCTCATGATTTTAATTGTATTTTATATCAAACGAAATTCTTTTGTTTCAGGAGTTACAATTCTTCTATCGCTCACAGTGTTTCTCAACCTTGTAGCTGAGACATTGCCCCAAGTATCTGATGCAATCCCCTTGTTAGGTAGCGATTGCATTTAAAACAAAAATCATAAAAAATGCAAATATATATTCAAATTTGTCAAAAACAAAAACAAAACATTAATTAACAAGTTACTTAATATATGATTTATATATACGTACATATAATATATATATATCTATATATATTCATAAATATTATTGTTATCGTTGTTATATATATATATCTATTATGATTACTCACACACATTGCTAAATTGTTCGCATATATATAATCCTTAATTAAAACCAAAAAAAACCAAATCTTAACTTAAATAAAGTATTAGTCTAACAAAAAAACCAAAGTCAACAAAAGTGTCAAAAGTTGTTAAATGTTATTTGTGTACTTCGTACTATGTTTACTAATTACAACAAGTTTTAAATTATTAATTAAACTAAACCAACTCAGATAACTAACTAATTATCTCTCTCTCTCTCTCTCTCTCTGTCTCTATCTTGTTCCAAAAATTGAACTTTAAATGACGTCGTTTCTTATTTAATCATAATATTATGTTGCTATCTCTCTTTTACAAAAAAAAAAACACTCCGTCTCTCTCTCTCGCTCTTCAATATTTTTCGTTCGCTTTTTTAATCCAACTTAAAAAAGTAAAAATAAATTTTTTTTCGGTATACATACCAAAGCCAAGTGCTACGGCACTGTATTCCCCGAAAATATACGTTTAAGATATATTAAAAAAAAAAAACAAAAAAACATCCAGAAAATCCTTACGTCAAAACGAACAAGAAATCTTTTAAATGCTATCGTTATCTACTTACTAAAACACTTCTAATCTATGATTTCCCAACTGAACTTTCTCTTTAAAATGTTCTTAACTTTGCCATTGATATGTGGCCTTTATACTATATTATGCAAAAAATATATATTCTTTTATATAGTGGCTATGATCCAGTACATATGAAGAATCGACAAAGCTGCGTCTAGACTTACAACTCACTTCAATATAATAATATATATACCCAATTTTATTCTGAATCAAAATTCGTGCTGTTTACACTTTTTGATCAAGCAATAGAACATGAAAATACTACTCAAGTATTTTAGCAGATGTATTATATTAAAAATAAAAACAGATTCTAACTTTTTCAACCTGAATTTCAATTAATATTTTGTCATTCCTTTTTTCGAACCACATATATTTAATTCACAAGAACTTCAAAATATTCCAATCTTAGTATTTATTTTATAAAAACGAACTATTTGAAAGTTAACAAAAAATAATATTTAAAAGATAATAAATGAACGTTTGAATTATATTAAAATTTCCTCTTAAGAAAACAAAAGAAGTCCATATTCTTCTCTCACATCTCCAAAACTATTTGCAAACATAGATATATCCTTCAGTTCTATATAAAACCCCTTTAACAAAGTTCTATTGCATTCAAAAAAGAAGCACACCCCGAAAATTCAAAAACTTCCTTTTGCAATTATTCAGAAAAACAATATAGTTATTCCAACTTCTACTAATATAATTCTAAACCAATTATTCCGATATATTTTGTAGAGTACACACTTTCATGTACTTCTTATTTCCACTTCGCAATAAAGTAAACTCCAATCGAATGTAATTACAAAAGATACTTATGAGACAGATTTCAATACAAGTGCGTTTGGGAAAATACTTGTGAAAATGTTAAAAAATTTTGAAAATAAATGCCGATAATTTTTTAATGCATATTATCGTCACCATATATATATTAAAGAAAAAATACGTCACCGATCGATGAAGATGAAAGAAAGAAAGATGTTTTATACTTTATGGTATTATTTTACTATTTTTGCAAATGGCTTTGATTTGTTTTTAATTCATATTAATTTCTCTCGCTCTTACTTGTCGCTCTCACATACTCACTGCCAGTCACGTTTGTTTGTTTGTGTTTTCTTTTTGTAAATCATCACCATATGATATATATATATATATTGAAATATAAATATATATACATATATTATATACTTTATATGTACACCCCCACTGTTCCGAACATTCACCATTTCAAAACGAAAACTGTTCTCAATCAGAAACTGTTCTCGATTATCACAAATTTCGTAAGACCACTGCATAGCTTAATAAATACATCTGAAATACCACTCCAAAACACCAAAACTAAAAAAAAATCCAAATAGTTAGCTTCCATACCCAACTTAATTTTCCTTTTATGCTATATACGCTTTTTTCGTACCATTTGAGCTTCTCTAACTTTCACCTTTTTGACCCATTTCTCGGAATGATATTTTTTGCTCGAGAACCTTTTTGACCATTTCGAAATATATACATAGCATACGAAATATATAATTACTGTTAAATACAAAAGCCAAAAAAAATATCATTTCGTTCGAACAACAAAATATGTAATGAGAGTTCAGTTTGGTTTGTGCAAATGGGTCAAAAATTTATATCTTGCATTCGATAGCTGTTCCTTTTCATTAATTTACCCAATAATTGCACTGCCATAACAAAACGTAATCATAAAGAAAGCAAACCAGAAATTTAATAAACGAAACCAATAAAACGTAACTAAAATAAACACTTCCGTAAATATATAGTATATACTACTATATATTATATTATAACAATCAAGCCTAACAAATGCACTCACAGGCTTTATTTTATTTCTTGCGGAAAAAATATTTGCAGTCTTCCTTTTCACAACGAAAAAATAAAAAAAAAGGTTCAGCCAAAAAATATCATCTAGTTATTTTCCAAAATAGAATTTTTCTTGATTTACAGGGTCTGTGAATAGATCTAAAATAAACTGGAATTATTAAAAAAAGGAACATAGTACTTTCTAAGCACCATCCATAAATAAACTTGTAATATTATTAATAAAAATATTTTAATTTCAATTAATTGAAGTAAATTAAGCTATTTTCAATTTTGGAATAAACTGGAAACCCCAAAAACAGTTTTATCGGCATATGTCTTTAATTCAATAATAGTTTTGTTTACAGAAATTAGCCAAAATTGCAGTCAGTTTTTTAATCTACTTAAAATATTGTTAAATATAACTTCTTTTCAGAAGAGCTAATTGCGCAAATAAAAAATAAAATTCCAGTTTGATTAAAATAATGTAAACTGATCTATTGACAGACTCCATGCCTTTCATCTCTTTACCTACCTTCTTAACTCTCTATAATATCTTTTTAAAAGTTTCGCCAAGTATACAACTTCATTACCTATTGGCAGGTAGCCCCTAACTACCGACTGTTTAGAATGAACTTCAATCTCTCAATTTGTAGCTTTTATCTGATATACAACATTTAAAAAGTTTGCAGTCGGGCATAACCGACTGCATAATACTCGTTCATGGTACAAACAGTACAATGCTAAAATCAAATATTTTTGGATTTCCCGCTACAGCATTTAAAACCGAAATTTATTTTAGTCGATAATACACATATTATATTCCGAGCTTCAAACTTCTATAAAAAAGCAGATGCGACGCGAAACCAATATACTCTATTTTCACTTCGTGAACGGGTATAAAAACAAACAAAAATATTTGCAGGTGTTACCATTCTACTGTCGCAAACAGTTTTCTCTTTATTGGTCGGCAATGTCATAACAAAGACGAGCGAGGCCGTACCACTACTAGGTACTAGTACAACACACATTCTCAATTAATTGTTAATGTTATGCTTTATTTTAAGAAATTAAAAAAAAAAAAAAAGCAAATTAAAAATAATTTACAACTCCAGACAAATTCTTAGCGCTCTATATTACATATATTAAAAAAAACTCTTTTCTCTTTTAGCTTAAAACGAATGTAGCAAATGAAAAACAGTTTTCAAATCTAAAAAATCAGCTGACTAAAATCTAAAAAAAATATTTATCAAAATATATATCTTGTACAAAATTTAAAAGTTAATGCCACTGCGCATTTAAAGTAGGTAAACCAAAAAAAACAAATTGAAAAAAAAAAACTGAATTTAATGAGAGCATGAAGTACAACTCGAAAGGATGAGCAATATATTTCCTATAGCTGCCGTAGTTTAACCCAATTGAATTTCCCATCCCCTTACAGCTAACAAACCATATCGAATGCTTCTCTAGACTTTGGCTGAATCTATTTTTTTACACTTTATATTCTCTTGTTAAATGGAAAACAGAGCGCAAAATTAAAAATTAATGAAAGTAAATGAAAACGTTCACAAGGAAAGCAATATGTTAAACAACGAAGAAAAGCTTCGGCTTGCCGAAACTGATATACCCTTGCTTTTTGTAACTGACACAATGAAAAATATTTGTTCAATTATAATCAAGTAAAGTATTTCTACCACAGTCTAACTTTTCTCTGAATAAGGCTCATTTCAAGTAAATAATCGCTTTACTATTTTTTTATTTAATTATATATATACATATTTACATATACATTTGACATTTAACTCTAATCCATAATAATGGGACTTTATACATAGATCTTATAAATTTTATATAACTTATTTTACATATCGGATATTTAGACCCTGCGACTCGAGAGATATACTAACTCTGGTCACCACATATCATGCTTATAGCAAGGGTATTCAAAAATCATGGAAAATAAAAAATAAAACGAGCAAATTAAAACCTCCATAAAAGTCGGTGCTGTGGGTGCTTTGCTTTAATTGCTTGTCACTGCCATCTCCCCTCAATACCCTTTGATTAAGAATCTAACATAAAGCAGTACACGTATGCAAGCTATGCTTTTAGTAATAATCTAAATAAACTATGTATATATACAAAAATATATTTGTATTGAAACATTTTTAAAAAATTCCTCATTTCCAAGTATCAAAAGCTGACAAAATAGATTGAGAAATTGTTGTTAACCGTAAGACGTCAACCGTCTTGAATCAATTATTGCAATTTTTATTCTAAACCTTATATTAAATATATAAAACAGAAAGCATACCATAAACAAATCCAATGATAAACTAATGAAAACATTTAATTAAAAGATAAACAATTTTGTTTGTGCCAGAGCAATCGAACCCTCACAAAACTCACATTTTACGTGTTTGGCTTCTCTTTTACTAATGCATGACGCTTTCTTTTAAACTAAATTAATAATTTGAATATCAAAAAATGTAAAATAAATAAAAATAAAGTCAAGTAGTCAAAATCATATAGTCGACCAAAAAACTTATATTTTAAATGCTCTAAATTTGTTATTTTTTTATTTAAGGTAACAATTTTATAATTAATCTGCACTCAATTAATCGAATATTATATTATATACAAAGTATATATATAACTTCAATTTAAATATTATAATATTTCTTAACTTATATTAATCACGCGTAAAATTAATTATTCACGCGCATGTTACGTGAATAAGAACTCTTATACTCTTAGCTATACGCCCCATGAACAACTAAAAGTTACGCTGGCTGCAGCTGCAGCGCTCTAATTGTATATAAAAATCATAATATTTATTAATATAGAATTTCAAAGAAATCAACGCCAATTAATATTCAAAAATTGGGGATTCAAACATAGATAATAAATGATAATTTTTGTATTTCGAATATATAATTAACAAGTTCAATACAATTTTTTTAACTAAAAGTAAAGAATTCTAAATTATATTTTTGACCAATTTGGAAAAGTAAATAATATTTAAAAAACAAAGCACTATATTTTGACTACTTTGCTGATTTTTTAAACCAAAACATGCATGTTATGCATGTTGTAAAATTTAAAAAATTAAACGTATGCATGCGCGATACCCTGTAAACTAGTTGTGTGCTCGTAAAGTCGTAGCATCGATCGCATGCTCAGAAAAAAAACACAGCATTTGTTTGACACACTCTAAACTTGTGAAAATTCTTGTATTATTTATATTGGTATATATCGAAACTAAGTAACGTAATGTAAATGCTGTTTTTTTGTAAATTATTATTTCTCAAGCTTCTGTTCTTAGTGTTGCGCAATATTTTTTATAGACCCATGGTTCAAATAATACTAATATTGTATATACAATTTGTTTCTTTTTTTGTTTTATTTTTTGATATTGATGTAAATGATATTCAGGTACATATTTCAACTGCATCATGTTCATGGTTGCATCGTCTGTGGTGTTAACGGTTGTGGTGCTCAACTACCATCATCGTACAGCGGATATACACGAGATGCCACCGTGGGTAAGTCAAATCTAAACAGAATATTAACAAAATATTGAACGAGCATATTTTCTATTAGATAAAGTCCGTTTTCCTACAATGGCTGCCCTGGATATTGCGCATGGGACGGCCTGGCCGCAAGATCACGCGCAAATCAATATTATTAAGCAATCGCATGAAAGAACTGGAATTGAAGGAACGTTCTTCCAAATCGTTACTAGCCAATGTCCTTGACATCGATGACGATTTTCGTCATACAATATCGGGTTCACAAACCGCTATCGGTTCATCGGCGTAAGTATCATTAGTCAATGAATACACCTACCGCATACTTATCGTTTGTTTGCCATCGCTAATGCAGTAGCTTTGGCCGACCCACAACGGTGGAGGAGCATCACACTGCAATAGGCTGCAATCACAAAGATTTACACTTGATTCTTAAAGAATTGCAATTTATAACCGCGCGCATGCGTAAAGCTGACGACGAAGCGGAATTGATAAGCGATTGGAAGTTCGCTGCAATGGTTGTGGATAGGTAAGCTATCGAAAACGTATCAATAATCTACAATGATTACATTACTCGGAGCTTATAGTACACGTACATAAATATAATCTTCAAATTGTTATTAGGGCGAAATTATACATTTCTATTGAAACAGGTGAAGGGAAACATGTCCTCTCAATAGACGGAGGTTATGTCTTCTTTATATTAGATCTAAGTGACCATATTCCTTTATTATTTCCAGATAAAGCAAATAGTGATTCGAATGACTGAGAAAATTGCGGTTGTTTAGCTAATATAAGGGCTAATCAATATCAATAAACTTGAATTCTAAGACGAATCATTGTCAGAATCTTGTTACATTTGTCGAAAGTGTAACTGGGTACTGTATAATTCATTTACATTGAAATATAATAAGAAGCCAGTGAAAATGTGTGATTAAGAATGTACGAAACAACCTCACTGACCAGTTGAATATATAGACAGGCTAAAATCTGGTGAATAACTAACGCAGTGACTGCAAACAGTGCGGTTACTAAGAACTCCCAGGCGTTCTACTAAATCAAACAATTAAGGCAGCAGCCACATGCCCACACAACTTCCGGTTATTTGCTGTAGCATACACGAACCATATATGTATGTAGCATACACACATACACACCCACACACACTTAGCACTCACCTACACAACACGTGGCTTTAATATAAAAGCGCGACTGTTGCTGCCACTTTGTTGATGGTGAAAATTACATGTGGATATGCCTGCGCTCTAGTATATATTATAGATATATGTATTTAATGCTATGAATGCTAGGTATTCTTTACATATTCTATATATTATGTATGCCATTTGTGTAATCTTCTTCCTTTCTTCTACTTCACAGATTTTGTTTAATTGTTTTTACGCTCTTTACGATTATTGCAACGGTAACCGTGTTGCTCTCAGCTCCGCATATAATCGTGCAATAAGGCCGCTCAATTTAGACACGCTAAGTTACATACACACACACTGATACACTCTACTGTATATGAGTAGATACCTAGTTAAGTTAATTTTCAAAAACAAAAACTAGAGAAGCTGCTTCGCAAAAAAGCAAAAAAAATTGTTAATTACATTTTTAAGTCAAAATATAAAAAAGATAAAAGAGGAAAAATGCAAGAGAAAGGGAAAGCGAACACACGTACACAAACATCCACAACAAAGCTCTCGCAATTGTTGTGTATTCCAATAAAAACAAAAAAAAAAATATTTTATGAAATGAAAAAAAAAAACAACAAAAAAAAACAAAGCAAAAATTACTGCCGTACAACAAAAAGAAAAACAAGAAAATATATAGGAAGAAGCTAAATGTCTAGGTTAAAAAATACAAGAAAAGAAAAAAATACAAAAACATTTGCATAGTAATAGCAATAAAAATTTCAGAGAAAAAAGGACAAATGGATTTTGCAATTATGCTCACACACATTAGCACACATACATGAGTGTGTGAAAAACTTATAAGTTAATTATGCTGAGTTGTTATAAATTATGTATATTAGCATACACACAAACAGAGTCAGATAGAAGGAGAAGCGAATACATTATATGTATGTATATAAGAGAGATTGTTCCTATGAGACATTAGATATGTATTTAAGACACACACATACAGTCATACACACACTGAAGGACTTAATTGAGCAATACATATAAACAAAGGGGACAGTGTTAAAAATTCTGAAATGGACTTTAAAAACTCCCTTTTGTTCCATCAATAATTTATATGTTCAAAAAAGCTTTTAACTTGTGAACCAAACAAATAATGGTTTTCATGTCGAAACTTATTTAACTTAATTAAGAAAATGACATATTTATTTTAAAGTTAAGTTCAACTATTTTATTGAAACATTTATATTCAAATAAGAACTTTTTTTTACTTTTCTGAAAGTTTGATCTCAATACTAAATATATTTTAATATTTTTTTTTACAATATTTTTTATTTATAAATTAAGTTTTAAAAATTATTATTTTATAGAATTCATTATTTGAACTATGTGAAAAATACTTTATCTTAATTATTTATTATTCGTAAAAAAAGTTAATATTTTTTATTTAAACAAGCACAGTTTTATCTACATGCTTTTATTGACTGAAACAAGACTTTGAATTCGTTTTACTTTTTGCTCAATAACTTTGAATACATTTCTATTTAGGCAAAGACACAAGAAAATCAAGTTTAAAAAATGTTTAAGTTACATTATTGTCTTAACAAACACTTTTCTTTTGAGCGTGTGGACTGTAAGTTGTGTGGTTAGGATAGCATTTAGGTGGGGCATAAATGGTAACAAACTGACACATAATAATGAATATAATTATATATAAAATAAAAAAAAATAATATATATATATATATATGTATATGTATGTATATATATATATATATATATAAAGATAGTACCATATAGTTAAATAAAAAGCCATACAAAAAAATAAACAAAAAACAACAAAACATACTGAAATAAATATGAAAATTAAAACGGAACAAATACTTTGAGAATATGTTCATTGAACAAACACTGTTTTTAGAAAATTTATTGTTGAAAATGTTGTAGCCAATTGAGAAAATACTAAAATTAATAAAAAGCAAACAAAAAAAAAAAAAAAAAAACAAAAAAGAAAAAGCAAGGAACACACACGTTATAGTCACCAATTAAATGCAAAAGAAGAAAATTAGTCAAACGAAAATAAGAAAAGAAACAAAAACAAAAACAAAACCAAAAACTAGCAATATATAAAAATGAAAATGAAAAGTAAATATATAAAAATAATGAAGACAGGTGTATATATATTTTATGACACATATATCACCGCATATACTCGTATACAGATATATTTTTAATAAAACAAACACAACTGCAAAAGAATCCCCAAAAGGAAGGAAAACACAACCAACCAATAACTACTACAACTGCAACTACAACACAATTTTGTTGGAAATTTTCGTAACTTTTATTTACCAATAATGATTTGTCTCCACATACCCTAGCCATAAACTTTTTTTAACTTTCAAGCGAAACAGTGATATTTACGGTATAAACAAAATACGCTCCCAGATTGTAAAACTTTTCAAAGACCCACCTATAAAAAAACTTTTCTACACACTACAAAAACAATGAAAAATATATTTAAAAAAAAAAAACCTACCTCCTTGTTACACATGTTAAAGAATATGTCTCGTAAACACTGCCGTATGAACTCGCACATACTCGCTATATATCCTACATATAACCAAATCCGATCTGTACTTATGTTAAGCCCACCCGACTGCTATATCTCGTTCTCTCTCTCTATCCTGTTATCTCTGTCCTAGAAATTTCTAACAGAATTGTGCCGTGTCTGCTCCCTGTCTCTCTTCCTCCATTTCATTTACTGCTCAAACAGCATAGCTACATTAAAGGTATTTCTGGTCCAACTGCGAAAAGTAAAGGTTGTGTTGAAGATATTGTCATTTCCGATTTGTAGACTTATTTTGATCTGTTGGAGAGGTCACAACACGCAGTGTATATAGCAGTATTTTCTTCACATTTTCATCTGCTGTTATACACACGCATTTATGTATCAATTTCCCAGCCTCAACTTTTGGTAGGTCCGAACGAATATAGCATAAAAAAGGCCATTTGCGAACGTATCCAACAAATCTTAATGTGTACCTACACATAAACATTTCAAATCTCTCGACTGCAAAACGGAGAGAGTATAACTATTTCATGAAACTCACACACTCACATACACACCCACACACACACTGAAGTGTAAGCTGAACTTTAGATCTGAATGAATCTATATAGAGGGCAGTCGTTTTGTATGTTTTCATTTGATATAATGTAATTTTTGACAAACTGTTCTGTCCCTTTAAGGTTGTTTTAGCGAACAATGAAATAAATAATGAATGAAAATTAATTTCCATTTATTTAAAACGTCGAATACCCTTTCGTTTTTTTGTGATTCGCGCAATTAGCAATGTAATTCAATTGGAAATAGTATTTAATTTTTTTATATATAATTAATTAATTTAGTGCTTAACTTCGAGCAACTAGGCGCATAATTAGAACTACTATCTATATATATCTCTATATATATGTATGTCTTTTTGATAAAAAGAAGCTATTTTAAAAAAGCAAAACCATTTTCTACACTCTTTAAAAGAATGAAGTCTACATATATGTATAATACTATAGCATTAACTAGGCAAACAAAGAATACAAACAACAAAGATTAAAAATAAACTATAAATTAAGCGTCCTACATTAGGAAAGGGCTAACTTTAAAGAAAAACAAAAAACGAATTTAATATTACAGCAGAAAGTAATACGTTAATAAATTTAAAAAAAAAAACGTTTCACACGGCAAAATGTAGTTAAAAAACAAAAATCAAATACATTTTATGATTTGCTAAAGGTTAAAAAAATAAGAAGAAATGCAAAGTAAAAACTCTACTTACTAATACTTCTGATCAGAGAGTTTTACTGAATGTTTAAACTACTGAATAACAAAAGGTTGGCACACCCACACACACACACGCACATACACTCTTCATATACTACCAAACACACACACACACATTCGTCTTATTCTAAATAAAGTGCAGCTCGAAAAATTCATAAATTCCGTTTTACTTTTTTATTGCGAATACATTTTGTTGCATGTCTATGCATCTAAGACCCTAAAAAGGAAAATGAAAACGAAAGTCCCAAAGATCGGTTTACATTTGACACAAAATGTATATTTAATAATTAGCAATTAAATTAAAAATAAAAAAGCTTGGCTATAAACTGCAAACGTTAAACACTAACTCACCAATACAAAAACCGTTAAAAAATCCCAACGCCTCTCAATAAACAAGTCAAATAAAACCAGAAAATTAATATCCCAAAAACCAAAAGCAAAGAAAAACAAAAATCTACCAATTCAATTTAAATAGCTAATTGCATAATTATAATAATAAATCGTTACCGCAAATTGAAAAACTCAAGTTATGCATGTAAATTTAAAGATATAAAAACCAAAAAAAAACAAAAAAAAAATTAGCAAAACCAAAATAAAAAGTCTGTTGTCGATAAGAATTATTGACAGACAAATAACTTTCGTCACATTGACGATAATAATTAATTGTAAGCAGAAACGGAATTAAATGATTTAAATAGTAAATTAACTTTAAAAAAATCGAGAGAAATGATTGCGACAAAACATAAAAAAAAACAGAAATAAGGAAAAACTGAATAAAATTTATTTTGAAAAGAGAAACAACGAATTTTAATTTCATTCATATTCATTTGTTGGTAAATGTAAAGATATAGCTTTCAACCGATTTTGGCAGCTTATATAAATAAAAATTTATACTTTCACTATCCCCATTAGTGGCTTTATGTTTTAGAATATATAATATTTTTCGATTTCCAAAAGGGCAAAATTTATAAGGCCACATGGCTTAGCTTCAGTGTCGGCGGGAAGGGTCAGGAAGGGGTATAGGGGTATATACAGTAACTTATCTAACATGCTCTTTGCACTTGATGTATTAAAAGGGCCGGCTAACTTGCATATAACTAAGAAAATTCAAAACTGTAACAGTCGTCGCTACGAAAGCTTAACAGCATAGACACAGGGTGCCTTGTTAACAGTACACAATGTACGTTAACAGCATCTTATATTTTGCAGCCCTGGTCATACAGCTGATTGCACAAAGCAGAAACAAAAAATTGTTTTCATTGCCACAAAAATCAATAACCATAATTTATTAAAATAAAAGTAAAGAAAATGAATATAGATCTACGCAAATTGTGCCGCATTTGTTTTGTGGATAATGCGGATGTCGACATAACCCAGCATAAAGTTGTAACAGCGGGTCAAGCGAATGAAGCGGAAACCGATGAGGAGGATCACACAATATGTGAAATAATGGAGGCCATGTTTGTGGGTTGCAAAGAATTCAAAATATAAATTTTAAAAAATTTGGTAATATTTTTATATTCTTGCAGCACATCTCACTAGATCTATCAACTGAGCTACCTATGATATGTAATGCGTGCCTCGAGGAGAGCTTAGTGCATTTTGCGTACTTTAGTAAATTGATGATTGCCAACCGACAGCTGCGACAACTCTATAACGAAGCGCAAAAGGAACGGGAGCAATTGGAATTAGAGATGGAGGAGGAGGATATGCAACTGGTTGAGGAGCATCAGCTGAAGCAGAATGAAGAACTGGAGCTTCAGCTGACGGAGCAGCTGCCAAAGCACGAACAGAGGCAGGAGCAGCATCTTCTACTGGAGCCACGTCCCTCTCAGCGTTTGGCTAACGAAGATTCCTTGATTGTATCCGAATTTTTGCCCGCTACTGAACTAGATGTGCAGGAGCACGATAACATATCCAATCAGCTTGCCCACTTTCCCAGCTACGAGATGCGTACGCTAGACTATGCAGCTGTCGAACTTAAGCATGACAATCTAGATGAATACAATGAGACGAATCGTTTACTAGACACCGAACCAAGTGGCAGTCAAGCTATATACAAATGCAAATATTGTCCTTTAGCTTATGCATCACAGCAATTCCTTAAGACTCATGTGAGGCGTTCGCACGTTTGCAAATATTGCACTACAGCTTTTGTCAAGGTGAAAGACCTGAATGCCCACATCCGAGCTAAGCATGCGAATAGCCATCAATGTGTTGTTTGTTTAAATAGCTTCAGCACCAGCAGCAATTTACGTGCGCATTTAAAACGGATGCACGGCGTCCAGCTGCCCGCCCAGGTGGCTTTACTCGACTATCGACCAGCGCAAAGGCAGAAAGAAACAGAACATAGCATCAATAACCATAAATAAATTTCGCCTAGTATCTCTATTCAATTTTAAGTTAAATTGCTTTTTATTGTCCAGTTCACTCTATCTCTCACCAATTGGCCTTTATCTTTATCTAAGCCATCGATATACATAGGCGTAAACTCTCGATAGGCAATGCATACCCTGCGCTCAATCACGTCCTCCCGCAGAACCGAGTGCTCGAACTGATATCGAGATGGTCCATATAGCACGATTAAAGAGAGGCTGTAAAGACGGAAGCAATCTATTAATGGAGTTCTCTTAAATGTAAAAATAAACATTGTTTGAACGGTTTACAGTTCATAAAACCTTTCTGACTAAAAGGTTTATCTTATTTATCTCTACTGAGAACTTGATGGCATGACAAACATATAACACGTGTGGGTACAGTTGTGTGCAGATAGAGGATACAACGATGGCTACTCACTTATTCATGGGTATACGTAGCACTTTGTCCTTAAAGCCAGCCAACTGTTCATGCGTTAAAAGCGGTTCTAGAAGCTCTTTTTTATATTCCGGCAGCAAATCCAAATTATATTTGCCAGGCAGCTTCTGGTCGTAGAGACTTAAAGTCAGCACTGCATTTCCGAGACAATTGACTGTGACCACCCGTTCTCCCCAAATCCAACAATCGTCCACATGGGGATCTATGCTGGCTCCCTTGCTCGGCTCATACTCCAGCGAACATTGCTCGATGGTTTGAAAGTTCCGCAACAGTGGAACGGAATCGAAACGCTGCTGCACATAACGTGTGACTGCGGGAAATCCCTCAAAGGACCCCAATTGTAGGCGTCGTTTCTTAAAGTTCGTCTTCGGCCCGTAGTTCTGCTTGCGACGTCCACTCTGTGAAATATCCCAAGGCAGGTCATCCAGATCAGCTATGAGCTGGGATCCTTCAGCACTTGACAGAAACTGCTCCTGCACGTATATGCCAGGTAGTGTCAGGCTATCAGTCAAATTGTGCTCTGAATGAGCAGCCTGCACAGCCTGCGTATCCCATCCGGGGTAAAAAGTTTTGCATTGCGTACAATACGCCCAGGATTCCAGCTGTTGTAACTGCTGTTGGAGGGAAGGTTTTTCGATGTGAAAGTTCTGTTCACAGGATAAACAGGTACGAACACCTTTACAGCCACAAGGACGCAGTGTATTCATATTAAGCCAAAAATTTAAAAATCAAAATTGCATTAACTTTTGCTTGCGCGAATTGCCAAACAGCTGTTCCTTAAAACAAGTGGCAACTCGAGCACACGCGTTACACGACACAATTGATCGTATGTCAAGCCCCGTAGCTATTGTTTTAATAAGCAGCATATAAAAAATGAAAAACAATTTACGCAAATTTAAAAATGATGCGAGCATTTTAATATTACGCATATTTAGATATAATGCATATATATAATATACAAATGATATTTACAAGAATTTTACACTTCGGACCGCCACAAACAAGAGAGAAAGCTGGCAACGTTCAACAGTAGGCGCTCTCTGAACTACATCTAACTATTGCTTTTCATAATATTTTAACGATATGCTGGGAATTAAATTGGTTATTTTTAAACTGCTGGCATGTTAGGATTATAGGTTTTGGACACTCAAAAGGTTTTTTTATTTCTCATGGGTTCTCAATTTGGTGGGTTCTGTTGCAGGTTTACTTTGTTGAGCTAAATTAAGTTCAACATATTACTATACGTATTTAATCAACATAAATTATTCTTCTTAACTAAAAGTTATAGAAGGTTAACTTAAAAGTTTTCATAGTAACATTTAACAAATATTCAATTCTAATTATGAACATTACATTTTTAAATATTTCTTATTCGGTTGTAAGGTATTTATAAGTTATAAATAGCCATTTCCTTAATCGTTACTATCGTCTACATGTCCAACCATTACTGACGTGTGTGAGCCTATCATTACCATTTCGCGCGTTTTGATGATTGCATAGCTTTGGTGTTTTCTTGTACAAAGTATTATTATACGCATTTAAACAACATGAACGATTCTTGTAAGTTTCTGCTTTTAGTAATTGCAATATATACTGTTATTAATTTGCTGTGTTCATTTAGTTGGTGATTTCAATGCCACACAAACGGCCACGGCAGGCGCCACAAAGGAATCTTCCGGCGAGGTAAATTGAATGTTTTATTATAATTAAATATACACATATTTAATAATGTGCTATGCAGGGCATTATTTCACTGCTGGTGAAGCAAATACTTGATTCACCCGAAGGCAATTTTAAGATGTTCGATGTAACCTACGCTTTGGTGTGTGTCGTGGGAATAGTGAGGAACATCGAAACATCGTCGACAAAGATTACCTATTCTTTGGAGGATCACAGTGGACGCATCGATGCACACTACTGGCTGGAAGAAGGCGATGCGGTCAAAGCGCCCGATGTCATGATCAATAACTACGTCAAAATCTATGGCTCGGTACGCCCGCAGGCAGGCCAAAAGGTTTTGATGGTCTTTAAGCTGATCAACGTGCTGGATCCCAATGAAGTGTGCACCCACGTACTGGAGGCTTTGCACTCACGTTATAAGGCCGAGGAGTATCACGTGAAAGGCAATTCGTCACATGCTCCAAGCAATACGCTCATGAGCAATGTGTCAGCTAGTCAGAGTAATGCAATTGTTGCTGGTCTGGATAGCAAGCAGCTGGCTGTCTTCCAGGCGATCAAGAGCAACTGCTCCGAGGAAGGCATAAATAGACGTGAACTCAAAGCCAAGTTCTCGCAAATAAGTCAAACTGAATTGAAGTGAGTGTCGGAGGAACCCTTTATTATCTATTAATACTTTAATTTTTTCCGTTAGCAATATTTTGGACTTCATGATCTCCGAGGGACATATTTACTCCAGCATCGATCCGGATCACTTTATATGCACAATGTAGTAATCAAGATTAATCATAATATTCCATAAACTATATATACATTTGTAAAACAATCGAATACGAGTCGAAAATTGCGTTAAAATGTTGATTTAAAGCATTTAACCCTTGACTTCTTTTTTCAAATTTGTAAAGTATCAGTAATCTAACTCTGTATTATATTATATACCCTCTAGAAGCTTAATATTTGATATATTGTTGCAATTCTGTTTAAATTCATTTCAAATTTCATTTTCACACTTAGGAGGTGCGCTCTTCAGAACAGTTTACGAATCGAAACACGTTTCAATCTTTGAGGAAGTACATTTTAGTTCCGTAATATGTTACAATTTTAAAAAGCCTATTGAAAGCAAATGTTGCCTGATTAGAATATATCTAACAATATCCCATATTTCTCTTAGTTGAGTGAATTGACCGAAAAACAGCATATTTTGTGTTAGTTAACGAAGCTAGTTGTAAACAGAGCTAAATTCTCTATTTGATCTTTGTATCAGTCAGTTTTATAAAAGAATAGTTAGTTAACTAAATCCTTAAATCCTTAACCCGGATTTTTATCAGTTATTTCGTGATAAATTGGGTTTCTTTCTCTTCCAACTGAAATGAATGAAAATAATGTTCAAAAGCCGAAGTAATTTTTGACTGCTTTATAAAGCGAATAACCCATCCCATATACAATATATATATATATATTGTAAAAAAATTTAAAATTTTCCGTTTGATTTTGTATCTTATTTTCTCTTGAGATTTTCTTTTTATTACAGTGGTTACATTTTTTCTTGAACGCTCTTTCTCTTTCTCTTAAACTTAAATACTTAATCAAGTTAAACCTGTTTTCAATCAAACAAAATGCTGCTTGGTGCTCAATACTAATCGTTCTTTCTATATACATACTATATTTTATATATATATATATTTATATCAATATATAGATATATATATATTTATATCTACATATGTGATGTATAGATCTGGCGCTTATCGTTTGCTTCCAATATGGAAAATAGTCAAAATGCTCTCTGTTTCCTCCTCTTCCACTTTCTGGGAGACATGCAAATCAGTCTTATGTGCCTGTAGGTGGGCGTGGCTGGGGCAAATGCGTAACATGTGGTACATGTTGACACTGGGAACTCGTTACTCAGATTTTCAAGCAGCTGCGGTGGCTACCGCTGCGCGCATAGACCTCCTCGAAGGCATGGATCAGCTCATCCATGCCATGGAGCAGACCCTCCTCTCGATTGCCTGGCTGCCAGGGACTGCGATGATTGACGCACAGGTGTGGCGGCAGCTGTCTGGACTTGGCAAAATCTATCAGCCAAGCGCCCATGCGGTGATCATCATACACAATAAACAAACTTGAGCCAATTATTTCATGGCGATTGAAGAACGCCGACTGTTCGATGACCAGGCGCATGTGCTTCAATCGCTTCAGAAGTTCCTTTTGCACGGATCTGCGTGCGGCAAGAAACTGTTCGATAGTCTGTGAGATTTGCTCGCTGCTGCGGCACGTCTTGAGATCCTTCAGAGGTGCACGTCCACGTAGTCGCAACGCCTCAATGCGAAAGCCTTTGCTGTGCGACGACGACAACGACTCGCGGAAGAGCATGTAGCGCAGCTTCGTAACCGCCTGTGCCTCGTGCTCCGCGGGCGTCGGTGCACTTGCGTCAACAGCTATCATTTTCTGATACAAATCCGGACGCAAGGTCTGGTTGCTGACCTCCGATTCGAGAAAGGTGCGAGTTCCAAGCTTAATATCCATCACACACGGATCTTTGAAGCCTGCCAACAGATCCTGCAGTTCGATATAATGCTGCGTTTGCAGTTCCCGCAATCCAAAATACGCGGGCACTATCTGCAACGTCTTCGGCTCCTGCGAGATCTGCTGATAGGCCAATACTTCGCTGTCCTCAATCCCAGCGATCCGTTTGCGCACAATGCCCGTCGAGGTAGGCACGATGCTAAATGGGGATGAAAGGGAGAAAGAGTTTGGTTTATGCTTTACTTTTAGAGGATTGTTATTGTAGTGCTTACCTTTCGGGATGTCCGGAGAGCTGCATCCAGCCGTGTGGCTTGTATTGCGTATGTTGATGTTCCAGCAGCAAGGGCGTGGCAGGTGCGCTCAGCTCCAAAGCGTTCTAAAAAGAATAAAATGGAGAGTGAGAATTGGTATTTCAATAGTATATGGGAAGTCCCCTTAAATAGATCTCTATAATACATTGAAAACTGTCTCAGAAATAGGATTAGAGTGAGAGAGACAGATAAAAAGGCATAGAAGGCGAAATAGATTAGTCGTTATATGAAATGAAGAGATTTAGTCTTATAAAGAAAAATAATTGGATAAGAACAATTGAGTTATAGAGGAAGCAAGCGATCGAAATAAAGCAATTTGATGTTAACCAAGTAGAAATCAAAGTAGAGAGTATAACGATAAAAATTCGAAAATAAAATCATGACATTGTCAAGGACACAAACAAACTCATAGACAGTAAAGATGTACACAAAGCTGAAGCTATAACGGAATGCGGAACTGCAGCAAAATTAAGCCTAGCTTATCCCCAACAGAAGCCCCAATTAAATGCAGTGCTAAAGATTTAATTAACATCAGAGAGCGATCAATATTCATCGCAGTATTCGTTATATAATAATAATAATTGACGGATATTCCATTCAATCCCAGTCACATGCCACAATTGAACTAAACAATTTATTGAAAACAATTTCAACGAATTCCAAACAGAGTTTTGGAGTTCATATGCCCAATTGTGGTACAAGGGTGCAAAAACCTACTGATAACGGGAAAGGAAATAAATTGAAAAATGGCAAGAAAAAAGAATTTCACACTTGTCGTGATATCTCGCTACAGCGACAGAGCCAAAGAAGAAATTGAAGATGAGCTTTTGCTTTTTTTGGCTTTTTTGTTTTTGGTAAAACTGGTTTTAATCATTTTATCTATATATCAAGCGATGCTGATTATAAACATTCAAACAAAACAAATTTTATTATACTATATCCGGCTTATATACTTTTTGTTTATATTTTTGTAATGAGAAATTAATGCAGAAAGAAGCTGGCAACAATTGTTCGCGTATTGTCTGAGGTTCCAAGCAGGAAGCATTTTGAGGCATTTGCTTTTATCATCGGTGATTATCATAAACGTTCATGATACCAGATATACCCCAACCTTAGTCCCCTACCTAACGAACTGGTACTTACAATGGCCAAGAACTTGAGCAGCGACATGTGCTGCTGTGTCGTGGGCGTCGATGGCTCCACGAATCGGGCCTGAGCGACTCCTCTTTGCAGGCTCAAATAGTCGGCCAAGTTGTCGCAGTTATCGTAGGGTATCGCTAGGCGCTGTAGAATAGAAACATATATATACATATAGCGACTATATATATTTTGACGTCAGTGCACTGCGTGAACCCCAACACGCGGGGCAAACAAACAAATGAAAGCAAAACAAAAAACAAGGGCGTTTAAATGGAGCTGGCCGTGCGAGCGGATACCCAGCAAACTGGGAGAATATGCTCCGATTTGTATTCCTGTAACCAATTATCAGATTCGAAATACTAGTTTAAAGTATTCACTTGAATTTCTAATATACCAATAGAAACGATTTGAAGAGTCTGCATAAATTTATATTCCTCAGATAACTTTTTATTTATTATCATAATTAGTTGAAATGTTACACATATCTAAGAGTAGACTTAGACGAATACCCTGTAAATTAGCTTCATAGGGAACTTAACGCTTGGACTTGCTTTCAGTCGATGCGAAATCAAATACCCTGTAAAGATTTGTATATTCAATGCTTTTAGTTGCAGCCGACGTTACTTGGCTAGCCTTTAAGATACCCCTTAACGCGAAGCCTGTGACTCACTAACATTAGCATCTTAAAAATTAAAAAACAAAAAGCCAGCCCCTTATTAATTATACAATCAAAATGCAACAGCAAAGTGCAAAAAATTCTATTTTGTTTACGCTGCCTTCGCTTCGTATATGGCTTATAAACGGCTCGTTTTTATTTTATGGATCTTTCGGCCTGGACTGGGGGCCATTTCAATGCTCATGCCATTTGATCGATGTGTGTGGCTCTCCAACGTGCCCCCTAATGAGGTACTTAGTATGCAAAGTTGAATGTGTTTATCCAACCGGCTGTTGTTCTTACTTTTGTTGTCGTTGTCATTGCTGTTACTGCTGCTGTTGCTGTTTCGTATCCATAAATTGAGTTATATGCTTAAAAGCTGTTTGGCTATAACAAATTACGAATCCGAGCTCGAAATACTTTAATTAATTTCAACTAACTGTGCAGCTAATTGTTTATCCACAGCATCTTTATATAGCCCGCTGCTGGGCTTTAGGCGAGGGTAAATCTTATCTGTTGTCAGTTTCAACTCTTATCGCTTATCAGTTGCGATAGCAATGCGTCTTTACTGTATTTTCTTTTAATTCATAAGTCAAGCAAGCTTTGTGGCAATGACTTGACATGAGTTGTGCCTTTGTAGATACGTATATACAAATATATAACTATTATATTATATATATTATTTTTATGAAAGGTTAACAAATTTGCATTTGTGGCACATTGCCTGACATATAGATATAAGTGGAATTATCTATATACATATACATACATTGCTATAAAGATAATGCATATGGTCGAGGCTTAGATAGCTTGGTTTCTATGTGTACAGTGGTGCAAAAATATTGATAAGAGTTATTTGTAAAAATATGGTAAACATTTAAATGAGATTTCCATTTTAAAAAATAACATGTTTATTTTTTTAATTGAATTTAGTTGATATTCAAATCAAATAGATTTAATGCACGAGCTTTCTGCGCAAACAACAGTTGAACTTGTTAAGTTGGCTGCAGCTGTTGTGTTTCAACTGTTATGTTAGCTGTGGCTGTTAGACTGTGTTAGCTGGGGCTGTTAGGCTGATACTTTTAAAGTTGACTGGAATGCATATCAAATAGCAAATAACATCTTTTTATCTTTTTATCAGGCAACACTTATCTATCAAATTGAGAATTGTCCCGTTTCAGCCAGCTTAAGATGCATAACACACATTTGGCAGCCCCTGAAACGAAGCCACGGATAATCAAGAATGAAGTAATAAAACGCTAATCAATCTATGCACAACGTGGCCCATTGTTAGGCATATTTTCGCAGCGTGTCGTATGCGATTAACCAATATTCGAGGTAACAACAATTCGAGTCGTGTGCTAGCAATTCCATTTCAGAGCTGACCTTTATGAATATTACAAACGAGCCGCATGCAACAGAAAGAGTTGGCATGAGTCAATTAGAGTGAGACATCGTAATAGTTGACAACATTTAATTATAGCAACGTATACACGGACGTCACACAGCTGCTGCTTCGTTCTATTTTTATTTTATTTTACTATTATTATTCTAACATTTTTCATTGACAACTGGAACGGGTGCAACTACATTTAGCTCATGCATTAGTAGGGGTCTACGCTAAAGTTAGTGCAATTTTGCACGTAGCCTCTAATGGTATGTTGGTTCAAATTCAGCTCAGAGCTAAGATTAGTACAAACCTTAAAAAGGGCTTAGCTAGTGTTCACCCAGCTACATCGTTTGTTTTCTTTTGTGGTTGCTGAATAGAAATTTGTTTATAATATGAATAGAAAAGACGACCGCAGAGATAATTAGATCTGACATTCGCACACAAATGCGTAATAATTCGCAATGTAATAAAAGCGAAAAACAATTGTAACCAAAAGTTACAGCATTTTCAATGTTATTCTCCCAATCTCTTTTTTCCGTTGCGCTCGAGTGCAGCGCGACTCGTGCGCGACTTGAGCGCGTTTTAAAACGCGGCCGTTTTTTTTTTTTAATTTATTTTTAGACGGTGTTTAACTAAGCCGCCGTTTTACTAGTGTTTATTTATGACTACTTAATATTATCGTTTTTCGAACGTGTTAACTCAAGAACAGACGAACAAAAACAAAAATAAAAAAATAAAAAACAAACAAAAAACTTAAAACAAAAAATAAAACAAAACGTCTCGAAGATCAAATTTATGCGCGTGACGTCAAAGCGCGTAGAGCTGTAAATTAAACAAATTCAAGTTGCCCGAATTTGTCAAATTGAAACTTCAAGCTTAAACTTTTAGTTGTTTATATGCCCTGTAGAGAATTGAAAGTGGGTAGCCTGAAAGCTAAGAGTGATATGAACACAGGCATTCAATTTAAATATATGATGAAGCCTTCGATGCATATTTAAAAAATACATAAACATATATAAAACCTGTATACCAAGCCATAATTTTCTCTTAAATAGCTCTATCGTATTATAAAAGCTAGTCACTATTTTATATCTATAGATACATCTGTGAAGCATATTTAAATAAAAACAGTTTTATTAGCATTCCTCTTTAAGTTAACCAATTAGAAAACATATATCGAAGTGCGATTATAGTAGGTGACATAACTGTATACTGCGTATCTGCCAGTCGTTAATTTAATAACAATAAAGCTCCAGTTTAATTTTTGTTTTCATTTCATTTTCTTCATATGCTCAGCATTTTAACCTGTGGAGACGTGCGCTCTGCACGTAACTCGTGTGGCAGTGGCAACAGGTTCCAATTTTCAACTGAAAACTAGTTTTCCTTTCGGCATCCGGATTTGGCGGCCTTTAGGTGTAGGTGACTCGAATGTAGCCTCCTTTTTGGTTTGTTAGTGGAACACAGCCCTGACATTCAATAAACTGGGATGTCGTAGCCCTCAAAGACGCAGTGTCTGCATAGAGCAAAGGAGAGGGGAGGATGGGAAAAAGCCAGGCTGAATTCACAAGTCGATTGATTTGCATTGACGTCAATGCATTGCGAGCTCCAGAGGGGGTATACGAGGAGAGAGGTAGGGATAAAAATATATATATCTATATATATATACATATATATTTATATATATATGTATATGTATATGAAACCAGTTATGGATTATAAAACATAACGCATTGTAGTTAAGTTTTGTGAAACGAGCCGCCAGAAGAGGAGCGCAGGGCCCCGAATGCGATTTCAGACCTGTATATTAAGCCTCTCTCAGCACATGTATAATATATCACATAAGTATATCATAAAATAGCTGTTAGCTTTTAACAATTAGCTCATGTATAGTAAAAAATCAATCCGTTTCGCTGAAGAGCAGCTTCGGTAACTTAAGTTAATAGACATCATTTCCTAGTAAAAATAAACTTATACTAGGAATCGCTATGATTAATTTCCTTTCGTGTTAAACTTAAATAATTTGTCAATGAGTCACAAACTCCAAAAAAAAAACCAAGCCAAGATGTGACTAAGGAAGACGTCATAGAAGGAAGGAAGGGGGTAATCCCTTTGCTAAGCCATCGAAAAGAGTACACAGATTCACCCTGAACTTTACTCTATATTCATGAGGCCGGACAGACAGCCTTCGTACTAGACAAGTTCGCAATTTTTCAAAAAAGAAAAAAACACTTATCAAAAGCCTTGATCCAAGCCAAAAAATTATGTATATAAAAAATTTTAATAATAACATTTGGTCTGGGGCTGATAATAATTTAGCAGCTGCTGACAGCGTGGGCTGCTGCACTTGACAGTTAAATCTTATATTCAAAACGATTCAAGTGCGCAATGTACACTGAGCGAAATATTTCGAGCATTTCAAAAATTAAAAATCAAATTTTTTGAAAGATGTTTAAAAAAACTTGAATATATATATATATCTCTTGAGAAACAGAGGGAGATAGACAGATATAGAAAGAGTAAAGAGCTGAGCGAAACAGCGTTGAATAAAAGGCTTTCAATTGTTTTCAATAAAATGAATTGATTTGTTGTCGCCAAGAGGCATGTGACTATATAAGAGGAGTCCATAGTGGTATAACAAGAGTACAGTGAACGAGCGCTAAATACAATTCCACCCTTTATAATAATTTTCATTTAAATCTTATAAGATTTGACAGGAATTCAAATATTTGCATTCATAATAATTCTTATAAATATTCCTTCTATTCTAACTGTCGAGCGTTTACTGTACCACACTGAAACATTGGATTTAGCTTGTCTTAATTAGCAGTTAGTTTTTTTTGCTTTTTTTTTAGCAAATGCAAATGGACGTTACGTGGGTTACTGGAATTTCAGTGTTTGTACGCCGCATAACTGCTGGAAGGAAATCCGAACAGTTGTTTCAACAAGTGCTCAAGATAATGGGGAATATTGTACGGAATGAATGGACATAGTCATGTGTCAAGTGCGAGAGCGGTGGGTGGCTTGCTGTTGAGTCTTTGGGTCACTTTCTCTGCTTGCGTTGCTTTCTACATCCGTGTATTGCCCCTGCTCAATTGACGTCATAAGCTCTCTTAATATTTAACTGTTATTTTTTGGTTTCTTGGTTTTGTTTTTGTTTTGCTCCCTTGTTAGCTTTCTTTTTGGTTATTTACCTCAGTGTTGGTGTGATTGTTGCTGTTGCTGGTTGTTTTTGGCTGGTGGTGCTCTACATTGCCAGACTTTTCGGCTGGCGGCGTTGCCGTATCCAATGCAATCAGTTTCCATAGCTGCTTCAGGCCAATGTTGTCGATGCATGAGAAACGTAATTTCTCATGGGACCAGGCCATCGTAGAGCGATTTCTTCTTGTTGTTGTTGGTGTTGCTTTTGTAGCTTGTTTTTCCACCGTTGGTGTTGTTGTTGGACGCTGCAGCACGGTGGAAGTCATAGTCATTTGGTTTTAGTTCTAGTTATCCGTTGCACAAAACTTGTGAGCTCTGTCTCTCCCGTGTTCAATAACTGTATTATGCGCTATGCTCAACAGATTTGCATATTTTATTTAGCTGATATTTTTATCTTTGCATATATCTCTTAGTGTTCTCTTTTACTTTAGTACACTGCATTTGCGTTTTATCTTCTACTCTTCTCACACTGCACTTCACTTAGGCTTCGGCTTCGGCTTTGGGTCCGGCTTTTGCTTCGAATTTGTTAAATTTTATTTTATTTTGTGTGTTTACTCTTGTGCCCGTTATGCGAAGTATTTTGTGAACACAAAAGCCGTTTGAATTTTAATTGATATTCAGCGCACACGAAACGCAGTCCAGCTGTTCACGCGTTCTACTCTGTGGGGCGACTAACTGGTTTACCCACTCTGCGGTCAGTTTTGTACAAAAGCTCAGCGTTCGCTCATCGGCAGTGACGTCGGCAGCGCTGCTAAAGACGAACGCAAATAAAGGCGAACATCGCAAGTCGCGACTCGCTACGCTTCGCTCAGAGCACAGCAATGATGTAGAGCAAGCGGTCGCAGCAAAAACCGTATGCTCTGACTGCAAAGAGCGGCTGGATTTCACGAGTGTAGACAAAAGCGGTTTTTAAGAGAAATTTCCAGAAGAAGAGAATAGCGAGGATCGCTGTTGAGATAGCAGAATATCTGTCCTTAGAGCACTGCCTGACTCCACCATAGACTACATAACTATGGTGTACAACGCCATGCTCCGCATCCGGCACTTTCCAGCCTGCTGGAAGCGCGCCGTGATTGTGATGATTCCTAAGCCTGGCAAACCCGTGGGAGAAATTGAGTCGTACAGACCAATTAGCCTGTTGCCAGTACTCTCCAAAATATTCGAAAGAATATTTCTGGAACGAGTACTGACACATCTGGGACGCCAGGAGGCCATTCCAAACCATCAGTTTGGCTTCAGGAGACAGCATGGAACACCGGAACAGGTTCACAGAGTTGTGCACCATATCCTTGGAGCCTTTGAAGAAAAGATGTACTGCTCTGCCGTCTTTTTAGACATCAAACAGGCGTTTGATCGAGTTTGGCACCTGGGACTGCTGCAGAAAGTGAGGACCACCCTTCCAGCCCCATTTTTCGCGTTGCTATCCTCATACCTTATTGGAAGAACCTTCCAAGTGTCAAGGGGGCAAACAGTATCCTTGACTAGACCAATTATGGCTGGAGTACCACAGGGTAGTGTTCTAGGCCCAACACTTTATACTTTATTCACAGGAGATATGCCAACTCCCGAGCCAAATATAGGAAGTACAGATGCAGTACTCATAGCGACCTATGCAGATGACACCGCCATCTTATCACGTCACGTATCTGCGCAAGAAGCTTCAGACTCACTACAAAAATATCTGGACTCTTTCGGACGCTGGGCAAAACGGTGGTGTATCACCATTAATGCACAAAAGTCTGTACATACTACCTTCGCCACTAGAAGAGGAGATTGCCCAAGCGTTGCATTGGGGCCCACTATTCCCAAAGCCTCAAAAGTAAAGTACCTTGGTATCACTCTTGACAGAAGGCTGACTTTTAAAGCGCACATAAGTCAAGTAACCTCAAAATGCAAAAGCAAGCTAAAAACCCTCGACTGGATGCTGAGAGCTTCAAGCAAGTTGTCTTACAGCAGCAAGGCCGCCATCTACAAGGCAATAGTTGTCCCAACCTTCGTATATGGTATCTCTCTATGGGGCTCCTCGGCGAAGACTACAAGGAACAAAATTCAGACCCTGCAGAATAAAGCACTACGCAGATGGACTGGAGCCAGCTGGTTTGTAAGAAACTCAGTCTTACACAGGGATTTAGCAATTCCCACAGTTGCTGAACTCATTGGGCGACACAGTTCAAGATACGCGGACAGACTTGCAGCGCATCCTAACCATCTCGCAAGCAACCTGGCTATAAACAACAATAGGCGAAGACTGAAGAGATTGCATCCTCTAGACAATATTAGAACTAATTAAGATAGTAGCTACAAGTGCAGAATAATTGGCATATCTGCCCTCCCATTAGTTAAGGTTTAGAGCTAAATGCGCTATAGAGTCTAAGACAATAAGCTGCAACAAAATAAAGAAATAAAAAAAATTCAAATAAAAAAAAAAAAAAAAAAAAAAAGAATATCTGTAAGGAATGAAAGAAGGGAGAGCGGGGAAGGGCCACAACCTACATTCGTTTGTTATGATTCCCATGGGGTGGATCTGCAACCAAAACTATCGCGCCTCTCCCAACAAGTGCGAAGGGCGGGGCCCATTAAGACAGAAATAAACCATATATCATTGTTCATATTGATGAAATCTATGTGTAGCAATATAGAAATACCTATATAGATGGGTATGTAGAAAATGTATATAAAAACGACACTGCAAATAACTTTGTTGCTAATAGAGATAAAGCGCCAGAGAGAATTGCAATAAGCAAAGGCAGTGAGGTAATTAAGCTTAGAAAAGGACAAATTTAATATTCGCAGCACTAAAATTGACAGGTCAGTAACATATAATAATTATATTATTACACAATTATGTGATATTATTTATAATTATAATTATATATACATATACATATTTACATAAATGTAAATTATCTTGTTTAATATAGAAATCATGGATATGCATACTGAATTGATCTTAAAGATTCCCGGAATAATAACACATAGTTTGAGATGTTGCATAATGGTGTTTACTTTATCCACTATCTGCGATGCGCAGTTGGCTTTGCGTCGCAATTAGATAAGATATATCGAAGCTACAACTCGTAAACCCAAAAGTCGTCCACATGGCGCCAACTAAGGTCAGAATCAGGCATTGAACTGTCTGGAAGTTGTTTATCCACATTGTTGAACTGATCTTTTAAAGAGGGAATACTTGGTACACATCTGAGACTACGCCATCTGCATTGCTAATGGACATACGTAAAGCTTCTTGGGAATTATGCAAATAACGCAATCCCAGATCTGCGCCAGTTTCTTGAGCTCTTTTCTTTTTTGTTTTCTTGGTGCAGGCCATATCGGTTCATGGCCACCGCAAGGGAGAGTGCAAAATGCGCATATTTATGGAACCCTGAGTCGGAGAGAGAGACGGATCCGGAGTCAACAACTGGGGAAGGGGGCCGTAATGTACGTCAGACCGCATACGAGTGACATACAAACCCCAAGTTGAGTTTCGACATCGTTGCATGCTCCACATGGCAGCCACATACGTCAGCCCCAGCCCCAGTCCCACTCCTAGAGAGCCGCGAGGGTGGAGCAGGAGCAGGCCCCAATTGTTATGCGTAGCCAATAGCAAATGCAAATTTCTCATATGAGGCCCCAGACGCGAAGAACCCGCCGCGAATGCATTGAACTTTCCATATGCGCTGCAACGTGGCGTATGCGTAATGCAATCAACACAAATTTAACAGCTGCACGTGACCGCAACTAAATACTATTATATACGGAATCGTAAAGAAAAACAACTGAATGGGTTATAATTAAAAATGGAAACAATAATAATACTGCGGTTTGACTGTTTCAGTCATAGAAAACTTTTAGAAAATGTAACAAACACAAAAAAAAAGGGTTAAGAATACATGAAACTGCAATACAAGTAGATATTTATGTATAGCCTGCATTGTGCGCTGTACTATAGGAAATTAGTTAATCTGTAATATGTGTAGCATCTTAATTAAATTTGTAAAGCAAAGTAAGCACACTCACATGAAGTAGATTAAGAAAAAACCAAAAAGAAAATGTTAAAAAATAAATTTTTTTAAATATACGAAACAAAGCCTTAATATGAGTGTGTTTTTAACCAATCTTTATAAAGCTTAAGGAAAATTTTATTATTTTGAGTCAATCTGATAAGTCGGAAGGGATTTACAAATGCATGCAGGTGGAACTAAAAGAAATGAAGGGTCACAAATAGCTATAAGTGCAGTTCAATATTAACAGATTCTCGGCTTAAATTAGTAAGTTTAACTTTAATACAATCAACTGTGAAAAATGAATAATCCTGATTTTAAAATTTCAATAGAAGCTAATTTAAATAAGCAAGTTGTTAGCATCTAATCAACTAATCTATTTAAAAGGAGATGACGCATAATTTTTTCCAACAAATTAAATTTTGTGTTTCAATGGTGCAATCCAGTAATCAAAGTAACAAGTGTCCGAAATAAATCTGCTTAATTATATATAGAAAAATGGGTAAAGAAAATTCTATACTTTTCGAAAAACAAAACATTGCAAATGAGACACAATAGATAGATAGTTAGCAGTCTGTATTGTATTTAAATGAAAAGGAACTGGATAACCTTCGCTTTAGATGCCTATTTTCTCACTGATGTAGATCGACATTCATAAAAACACACAAACTCTGACTAATCTCAAAAACTGAAAGCGAGAAGCCACTTGTGAATCAAGCGAATCCTAAAACACATTTCGAGCAATACAAAATACAGAAATACCCGCTTGAGTTCGAGTGAACGATTAAGCAATTAATTGAATGAGTATTCAAAGTGCCAATTTGTGTGGAATATTTGTCATGGCAAGAGGCGAAGCACATTCATTCATAACACTCATGAATGCTCCCCCAGACCGACCCGAATGGTAAATGCAATTCGAATGCATTTTGCGGGGCTGCATATTAATTAATTCAAGCTCTATCAAATCTCCCAGATCTTTTGCTCGAATGTCGCTCTCAAATAATCATCGAGTCGAACGCACGAACGAACGTTTGCTTGTGTAAGTGCGCGAGAAATGCCCAAGCTTCAAGTTTGCTGACGTCAAACGTAAATTTTGCCTCACTGGAGACTTGGGTTGGTTGGCTTGGGAGAGTGGGGTATCGTGCGATGATTACTGGCATTTCTCTGTCATGATCATCATCAACAGCAGCAGCATCGGCATTAGCAACGGAATCTGCCAAGTAACTGGAGGCTGGCCCCAGGGCAGAACTCTGACAGCTAAAGTGTCTTTCTGTGCGCTTCACTGACCATCATCATCATCAGACAAACAAAGACACAAAGACAAAGATACGGAGCGCTGACGCAATTGAAGAGAGCTCCCAGCTTCAAGCTCCAAGTTCCAAGCTCCAGCTCCCACTTTCGCGCTGACGATTGACGTTTCTTTGTCGAACACCCTTGACGAGGGTATTTTAATTAGTTGACAAAGAATGTTAGCTATCAAAGAACAGAAAAAATAATTGATCGATTAAGAGCTGAGAAGCTAAAACATGCAAATTAGTTACATTTTGTGAGGTGGCTTTGTGAAAGAGCTGACAGAGAAGTCGACTGATTTACCTACAATAACTATTGATTAAAATTCAATATAGAATAGACTTTAATCAATTTTTTAGTTGTGATTTGGTGCTTTAAGTCTGCTTTTTATAAAGTTTTATACATAATTGAATCATTGATTAACATTGCAAAAGCTGACAAAAACAAATTTGGAAATAGCCTTCGAAAATTCGAACTTATGTCTGGATCAGCATGATCCATTAAATAATTAATAAAGCTGTGATAAACAATCAAAGCCAATGAAGAAATTATTTAGAGGTGTTTATTGAAAGCCAATTGAGTTAGGATTATATTCGATATCAACAATACAATATTCCTATGTAAAGCTGTTTAAGTGTATTCAAGCTTCGCCACTCCGGCTATAACAGTTCTTACTTGTCGCTCAACATTTTTTATTACTTTTAATATATTTTTTATAATTTTGCGGCTGTGATTGACGCACTTGCGTGTCACTTGACATTTTTTTAATCTCCCGACTTATCATAACTCACGGGCCTGCAATCGCCATCACAATCGCAGTCGGACTCCGACTCCCCGACACCGATTCCGATACCGATTCCAAATCCAATTCCAATTCACACTGAATTCTCGCCGAGAGGTAACTTGATAGTTTGCTCAGGTAGCAAGAGACGCCTCGTCGACTCTTCCGTGCTGGCTCTTAAAACAATTTGAGCTGTTGTTGTTGCTGTTGTTGCTGTTGGTATTACGCACAGCTTAACAAAATGTTTGTTATAAGTTTGACATGGCGCTCGTTATTAATTTATAATTCAATGACTTTACTGACGTAATAGTATTAAGCTTTGCATAGAGCAAAAAAAATATGTGAAACGTTGCCTCATTAACATGTTTGCTTTGTTGTGCGAGCATCCAGCTGATTGTGTGGGTGGCTGTGTGTGTTTGTGTGCATTGTTAAGCGCTTCTAATAGCAGTATAGACACAATTTTTTAAATGTGACTGTGTGCGTAGAGCACTGGCGCCAAAAACAATTCTTTTTTGTGGTACACTACTTCAAAAGCAAGAGAAAAAATACTAACAAATAAAGAGGAATACAACATGTTGGATAAATACTCTGTGCAATGCCGGAATTTTCATAAATAAACATATATTTATCATCGGTTTTAGAATGCATTTTAATAAATAATAAATAATTTTGGCTTTACCAAATTAAATTGAATTGTTATTTGGCGCTAAAATGAATTGGCAAATTTAACAATTTCTTTGATATTTTCTTTTTTAGTTATTAAAAGTGTTTCTTCTTTTCTCACCAGCAGTCTTCAAGTAAAAGGCATGTTGGAGGAAATCAAAAGCCAAAAATGTTCAAATCTGTGTACTCATTACATTCCCATACACTTTGCCTTTCCCCTTTAGCAAATATTGGTTTATAGACCTAGCCGGAAGAATGGAAATTAAGCGATCGAAGGAAAAACGATGAGAAATCGAATTAATAGAAATTTTTATTGTTTATACAATATCAGGAAATATTAATTTGTTCAATTCAAAGTCTCTAGCAAACATATGGGCAGGGCTAAGTCAATACTCCTGATCATCGTGTCAGTAATCTATATACATTTTGTGCAGAGATTGCACTATGTTGGTAAAGAATAAGAAAATATAATCTATAAATACTATGTTCTATTCATTTCATACTCTATATGTGTTTTCATATTTACGTTCATATTTGTAGCATTTTTACCGTTTCTCTCTTCATTGTTTATATTAGTTGTTTATGCTTATTTGATTTGTTTCTGTTTTCAAATTTATAAATTCTATACTTAATTTATTTGTATTTTTAAATTTATAAATCCCTAATTATTTTATATTGATTGCACTTTTTTATGTTTATAATTGCAGCGGTAATATTTTGTGCTTTTTATTTCACAAATATTTTTCTTAATTTTATGCGTTGTCTAATCATATGAAGCTTGAATTTTGTTAAGGTTGGTTTCCTTACATGTTTATGCATTAAATAATATATACATAAATGGTCACGTATTTAAACCAGACAATTTTTTTATTTTCGTTTAAAAGACGCTGCAACATTATCCAAATTCAATTTCAGTTAAAAGATTTAATTTGGCCCCAAGATAAGTTAATCACCGAATTCTATAAATGGCATTTCGGGCTTTTCCCATATGCTATATTCGACTCAAATTTTAGAAACGGGATTGGTTGTAATATACGCATTCAAGCGTAAAATACGTAAGTCCCAGGCAGCTTCAGAGCTTTACTTGGAATCTTTAAAATATGTTTGTTGCGTCATAAGACTGTGACGAACAGGAACATTGTACTGAAATCTGATCAAATATTTTTTAATGAATTCATTCATTGAAAAAGTGTTGACAATAAATTTCATGGGAAAGTTTTGATTTTAAATATGGGCTGATTGCTATTATTCTTATTAAAAATATTTTAAAAGAAATACTTAAGTATTTCGGTGAAACTTCATCTCGAAAGAGGCCAGAGCTATTGCGTCAGTCACAAAACGATCGTAAAATAGATGGAACCTATGATTGACAGCAAAGAATAATAGAATAAAAGTATATATATAATATATATGTACAAATTCATTTTATTTTTAATAAATTATTGCGACAATTTCAATTTATAAGTTCAACAACTAATTTGAACCATTTCCAAATGGTATCTGGCACGTCTCGCCCCTGGTAACAATTAATGCTGACAAAATTGAAATTTGTTTTTCGTACGCAGAGGCTATCAGCATGTTAGTTATACCCTGTAAAATAAATTTGTGGTGAGTGAGAGTTAAGTGGTGCAAAGTAACAGAAAACCAAAATGCCTTATGGCTGAGTATTAAGATTGAATCTGGGAACTAAGCTGGCTAGAGACCAACACTTCAGATACATGTTTACCACAACAGATATTTGGCCAAAATGAACATAATGAAAACGTTGGCTGCTAAAATTCAAATTTATAAAAAAATAATTCGAATTCACGAGACCTAAGAATTAAGATCCATCAACCCGAATATAAATTGTGCCCTTACAGGGCATTGACTAGTCATTGACACTTTTCTTTATGCCATATTTGCTTAGTCAAGATGAATTATATTCATATATTTTGTGAATTTTTACCATTAAAATAGCGTAGGAACATGTGAATGGCGCGAGCCACATTGATAAGCTCAACAAATATAACACCATATACAAATACACATGTATTCATGTATATGAGTGTATGTATATTTATTTCTCTATATATATCCCTCTATCTATACATTTTGACGATGTGCTAATCTAGGGTCACGCCCAAATCAAATGCTCAAATTTTTAGAGCCAGAAAGCAAAAAGCAAAAAAATCATGCGAGCCAAATGTGCAAAAATACTCGTAAAAAATAAATATAAAAGCGAAAAGCAAAACAATCTTTAGAAAAACAAAACGCTATTATTTATGTGCGTGTAAACATTTTGATGGATCTAAATGGAATGGGTACTTGAAAAGAAAATACAGCCAACATTTGTTTTGTATTCGAGCACATCGTAACTCGCTTTGTAAATACTTGCATATTTATACGTATCTTTTATATTCGGATTTATTAAAAAATATTAAATCAATAATTTTCTTTAACTTTGGAACATATAGAAAAGGAAATACGAAAGAGATTCAACATTAATGTGTTAATGTCATGAAAACTGATTGAACGATTGCAGCAAAAATATTGTCATCTCGCGCAATATTTACATACATTTTAATTATATTGTGTTGGAAAGGAAAATGATGAGTCAAAGACTGCAGATCTGAAGTGGCGTAACCTTGTCTGGGAATATATATTGTTTCTAGTATAAACAATTTACCATCAGGGAATTTTTTCCCTAATATACATATGCATATTGGGTACTATATTCTTTGTAGTACTACGAAGTATTACATTTAAATCTTTTATTTACAAATACCAAAATTTAAAAAATTATACAAAAAATCAATAAAAATTAAATGAATTTAATATTAAAAATAATTAATAAATAAATGCATATTTATTATTTATTTTTTCAGTTTATTATTTTGCTTAAAACTAAAAATAAAATTATATATATAATCTAAATAAAATAAAATAAAATATTATATATCATTTAAAATATTTCCGTCGTATAATTAGTTGAATAAAAACCGTACGTATGTGGGAATCTTAATATTGAAAAATAATTCTGAAATATACATTTCATTCTCAGCGTTGAATTTCAAGACAGAATTTGTTTTAGATCGTAAGTGAAATATTAGCTTTGTATACAGAAATTTAATTAAAAGAAGCTACTGCGATGCTAATTTAATTTTAGCTAACACATTTTTATAAACTGGATTTGTATAGCACTTAATTTTGCTCTAAGTATGTTATCTTAAAAACATATAAGAACAGTTTAATTGCATAGTGAATCTTGACATCCCTGACATGGTCGTCATCTAGTTAGCGCATCTTGTTGGAAAATCAGAAATGGCAAAACTGTTTAGTTAACAATTACAGTAAAATATTCATTATAGTCCGTTCACAGAACTGTGCTGGTGTTAACAAAGAGATATGAAATTGCCACTTCAACCTTCATCAATATAGACAAACGATATGGTGTTAACATTATACACAGTCCAATGCCTATGTGGCACGTCACGTTTCACTAGAGACAGCAGTCACCTGACCTGGGGAAACGCTGATTCAGCAGCTAAGTTCAAAAGCCAGTGGCCGCACTTGCCAGATGGACAATAAATAAGTCACAAATAAAAAAGCCTGAAAAATCGACTCATATTTAACTTGCGTCAATTACAACGAAAGATTAGCCTCGCTCTAGTTTCGAATAATGAGGCGCTACGTCTATATAAATCAGCGTACAGATAATACAATACGAAATAAATCGTCGCTGGGGGCAGCTAAAAAAAGAAAATATATAACTCGACTGGACCGACTGACTGCAGCTTATCATTGTCGTCATTCACAAAAAAAAAAAAACATTTTATAAATAAACGTTAAGTTTACAAAGCGCTCAACCAAAAATAGCGACCGATCGGAGACCTGAAAGATGAAAGCCCAGTTGCTTACTGTACTCTATGACGTAATATATATCATATGCAGTTTACAGTTAAGTCTGACTTATATATTAAAAATAAACGCGATCAATACATATTTTCGGGCTTCAAGTTCAGTTGCACTCGCAGTTTTTTTCCATCAGCTCCAACAACACGCAGGGATCAGCTGTCGTGCAGTCTTATCTCTCCCCGACATCGACCACATTATTCTGTAATAAATATATATATTTATATATATATAAATACGTATATATGTATGTATGTAAAGAAACGTTGTTGTGGCACGTGGCTACCAAATGAATGAATTGAAATGTTCGCAGAATATTATAATATCATTAGGCGCCGGCTCGTGCACACATATTTGGCAAGAAAGGAAAATAAAAACAAAAAAAATACAAACTGTATACGAAAGAAATATTAATAATAAAATCCAATTAATTAAAGCCATGCGAACGTCGATTCGGCGAAAATTTATGGCATTCAATTTTTCATAAAAACCGCAAATATTTGCCCCGGTCGAAAGCAAACTCTTCTTTCGTAAGTAAATATTGGGAAGTCAAATATTTGCACGCTACTGACTCGTTAGTCGCATTTTGCGCCACGCTTAAAAGTATTCAATGGTTTTTTTAACCTACCAAAATTTAAGTTTTCTAAGCTTATTGAAAGAACTTCGAAATTGTATATTGAATTTTTGCAGCGCACGTCTTTCTGCCCGTACACTTGTCTGTATGAACTCAAATTATTGTGTCGCTGTCGAAGGTAGAGACTTGAATTTGTAAACGTTTTCAGCCGTTAGCTGAAAAAATATAAAAATATTTTGGATACGCCCGCTAGGAGCACGACCAATCGGATACAACGTTACCTTCAAAAGGCGTACACCTAAACCATAAAATTCAACGTGAATTACTGTTGATATTGGCTACATAAATGTGCACAAAAAACTATATATAAGATATTTAAAAGGTTTTTATTTAAGAAAAGTTGCGTTTTACTTAAATGCAAAATTAAGACTAAATGTAACAGTGCAGCGTGGGTGATTTTAATTTTTTTATTTGTAACTCTGCGGCGTTTCTAAATTATAACTTATAATTCTTAACCGTAATTTCATAGTTTTTGATCTACAGTCGTAAAATTCAGGTGGATCACCACCACATGAATAATTATAAATTATATAGGACGTCCATTGGGTCATGCAAAATCAGAAAATATTCATTTTAGACTTAACTGTTTATGCAGTCAGTCACAATCGACCGCAACATTCTTACTATTTAGTAATTGTCTAGGCTCAAGAGGATTAACATATCTCCTCTAATTAAGAAATATTTTTTTTTGGTAGATATTAAAAATTACTATTAAAAATGTTGAATCTTTTATCGATTGCAAATGCTAAATATTCCGTATAATAATATAATTTTTTTAAGAGATAAAGAAAATTGTTTTAATTGAGTCTCCGATTGATCCAATTGTATAGATATGGCTTAGATATATAAATTTATATATTTATCTATTTATTTATATATATATATATATATATATATATATATATATATTGCATTATTTGTAGATCGTATGATCAAACAGTTAATGAATCACCTTGCCAAAGCTATAGCCGTAGCAATAGCCATTGGCCAAACCATATCCAATTCTAACGCCTAATTTGCGCGTGACTTTGATGTATCAGTATATGGGCAGCATTTATATATATATATATAGATATATCAGGTGTACAGAGCTGAATATTTAATAGTAAAAAGAGAGAGACTGGGAGAAAGAGACCTGAGCTTACTGTGTAGGTGGCTGATTAGCTGAGTGTGGGTGAATGGGTAACTGGGTGGGCATGTACACTATTCAAACAACATTAACAACAAAAGCAACAATAAGCTCATTAGTTAAGCAATGCATAATAACAATAACAACAACAATAACTGCTGTATCCAACTGTTCTATAGGAAAAGGAAACAATATTTCGCTGTAAACAATTTCCTATTATTATTTATTTATCATGCTTATCGCTTGGGTAGCTCTCAGTGGCAAATGCTTAATTGTTTTTCTTTCTTTTTCTCTGTGCATTTGTTTACAATCATTTTCACAGGTGTGAAGGTGAGAAGGTGTGTGATGAAGTTGATATTGCTAATCAGGCAGTAGCAAGGCCTGATAACGACATGGACAACAGCTGAAGGGCGTGACGAACTCAATTTGGCAAAGAGTGGGCGTATCACTAATAATTTGGACATACATGGATATCCATATATAAGTCAAATAAGTCTTGGCTATGTGGCAATAGATTGTTACCGAAAGTGAAGCGAAGCTCCAGAGAGACTTAGCTGAAAAATAATATATAAAAGATATACTGAATATGAAATAGATTTAACGTAAATGGTGCCCTGCGAATTTTTGTTGTGAGAGTGAATATAATAATAAATAATATAATATATAATATATAATTCTCTAACTGGCTCCAACTATATAAGCACTTAATAAACATGTCAACTACCCCAGCCAAAGATGATCCGCAACCCATCTATCTAATCAACTTTGAGGCCTATCTGAGACCCAAGCAACCGCACAAGATAACGCCACTTCAGTGCTTCGGCAGACCGCAAAAGCCAAAATCCAAATGTAATAAGTTCCACCAAACACTGCAAAGAATTAAACTCCTCCGATATTGGCGCACGCAACATGCGAGATTCGCAAAGAGTCTGAGACAGCTGCCATTGCCGAGCTTTCTCAGCTTTCTGCGCGCCCGCCATGATGATGGCCTGTGCAAATCGAAGACGGGCTTTGAGATCTACTGTGAAATGTCGAGCATACATGGATTTCATGTATTCGTCGGAGCTTGTACCTGGCAGCGTGTGCTCTGGTGGCTGATCATCTGCACGGCTGTGCTTCTCTCACTTCTCGTATTGATCATGTCATATACCCTGTCGGCGGAGACGCCTACTGTAAGGTACATCGAGAGCATGCTACAGCCCATGTCGGAGCAGTCTCGAAACTTTCCGGCATTAAGTATATGTAGTATGAATCGTATATCGAAAAGTCAGCTGAAAGCGAAAGAATGGTCGTTGCCCCCACAAGTGCTGCCCTGGCTAACTAAGCACAATTGGAATCCGAATCCAAATGATCGAACACTGCTATCTGACAACATAAGCTGGTCCCAGCTGCTGGAGTCTCTGGCTCCACGCATTTGCGAGTCTCAGGTCTTGGCCTGCCTGTGGCAGGGCTTACCTCACAGCTGCGACCAGCTGTTCACCACCAGCTGGAGCTACAGCGAGGGTCGATGTTGCACCTTTAACGAAACGCCCATCCACACAGCTGGCAATCCAGCTAAGGGCTTAACATTACGCCTATCTAGCCAACTAGAGGACTATGCTAGCTCACGGCATTCCGCAGCTGGTTTTCAGTTGTTGCTTCACGATGTGCATTCTGGCATTCATGCAGCTACAGAACGTGTGCTCCTACCTCGTGCCACAGAGGCTCATATCATGTTGAAGTCGTTTAGTACGCATGCCACGCCTTATGTTAGCGGCTTAGAGCCAGCTAAAAGAAACTGTTATTTGAACCAAGAGCGCCAGCTTTTCTACTATCCAATATACAGCCAAGCGAATTGTGTGGCAGAGTGTGAGAGTGAACAAATGCTCGAGACTTGCGGCTGTGTGCATCCCCATATGCCGCGGCGTTCGCAATGGCCTCTTTGTCAACTCGAACAGCTCAAATGCCTAAGAGAACACGGTAAGTAGGCACAAGTTTGATTGCACGGATCATTAAAAAACAAGTAAGAAAAATTCTAGATACTCTGAGCGCCGCTAGGAGAAACACTGAACTGATACCCCTGATACCTGAACACATTGAAAATGTTAATTTAGGGTTAAATTGTTTTGTTAAAATGTATGTAACGGGCAGAAGCAGTCGCGGCTGAAGCCATAGCCATAAAGTACATTCTTGATCAAACAACGAGTTGAGGTGATCAAGCCGTCCGAGCGAACGCAGCGGTCTCGTAAGCCACAAATGCTAGAGAATTCAAATTTTGAGGTACACTTATGTATACTATACACAGTACAAGCTTATCTTATCATCCTTTAGATTTTCGATAACTCATTCCATTTCCTTATTATTAATAAAAATTGATAATTTGATTTCCTCTTTTAAGCGTGCCTTGAATACCATAGATATTGGATGCTTGAGATTTACCATGTAGTTTTCAGCAGTGAATAGAAGGGTTTTGAATATTTTGAATTTTAGATACGTCCCCAAATACTAGAGATTGCTTAGGCAAATATAAGCATCTGGTTGGCATAATTATGTGCCGATTGTGTTAAGAGCATTGATTGTTTCATATAAAATATACTCGCACAAGCTTTGGTAATACTTAGTTGCCCTAATCAATGAATGTTTTCTCCAGGTTACAGTTGGAAATACTTAGCTGCCTAATCAATGACTGTTTTCTCTAGTTTACAGCTGGGATCAGCTGCAAAGCTCCTGCAATTGCTTGCCATCCTGTCAATTCAAGCGCTTTGAAATACAAATCGATCTGACAGCACTGAATGATAGCTATCCTATAATTCTAGCGAATGGGAATATTTCCTTCTTGTAAGCATGTTTGATATTTATATTGATGGGGTGGTTTAAGTGATATGTATATATACCTATAATTATTTTATGACAGCAAGAACTTTAATGGCTCGGACGAGGTTCTACTACACATTTATTTTGATTCATTCAGCGAGGAGCGACTGCGTTTGGATGTCTATGAGAATTTGCTGACTTTTATAGGTAAGTACAGTGGAACAGGGGTATATGAAACTCTGAATGCTAACAAACCTTAAGGGAGAAACTCACGAGCTATACGCTTAAAGCAATATTAAATTAATAGAGAAATGTTGTATATACACAGCAATCAATCAAGGTGGTTTAGATAGAGACACGTAACTTTTGTCATTTGACGAAACTTGAATATAGATATTTTATTTAAGCAGTCACAACAGCTGAGCTATGGAGTCTGCCTATTATACTTTGTCAGCAGCTTCAAGAAGAAAGAAGATATAGAAAGTTAGCTAAATAAAAAAAAATTAATTTTAAAAAAGTTTTTAAAGTTCAGATCAAGGGCAAAATAGCCACGTTCACTATAGAGAAGCTCAACTGTAAGAAACAACCATTTAGACCTATATTTAATAAACAACTTATCAATTGTCATTTGACAGGCACCTTTGGCGGCATCACCGGCCTATTTATGGGCTGCAGCTTTGTGTCTGTGTTCGAGCTGATATTCTTTGTGTGTGTGCGACCCACATGTAACTGGCTAACTCGACAGCAAATACGCTATAGACGTCGACGTCAACAGCGAGCTATAAAGGCTAATTAGGACAAGCTAATTAGCTTGACTTCCAAATAGGTAGACCACATTAAGTCAGTTGCCCGAAGCGCCTTCTGCTGTTCAACATGGCCTTTAAGAAGCGACGCATCTTTGATATGCAATTGGTTCAATCACAACAGCTCCTAAACAAGGCCACTGAAAGTCATAAGAGTAGCAGCATAAACACCATCGAAAAAACGTCCAAGCTCTGGAAAAACTATAAAATTCGTGAGGTGCGAACTTGGTTCATGGAGAGCTTGCGCAATTATTGCCAAACAACATCGCTGCACGGCTTTAGCTACATTACGCGTCCGGATATCAGTCAGAACGAACGTTATTTTTGGCTTGGCGTGGTTATAGCCGCTATTATTAGTGCCATATCTCTGGTGCTTGCCTCTTGGTACTCGAATCGTGAAACACCTACTGTGACTGTCATCGAGAGTTCACATTTTCCCACCTGGAATATCCCTTTTCCAGCGGTAACTATATGCAATTTTAACCGGGTGTCCAAGACAAAAGCGTTAATTCTGAAGCGGCATATGTAGGTGATATCGAATAATCTTTAAGCGAGGAGTTTGTTATATAATTTTGATACTTTTCAGGCAGTTGCCACAGAACGTAACCCAAACGGAGCTAGAGCAACTCTTTAATCTAACCTTATTACCCGCTGGTCAAACAGTTAACAATAGTTCATTGGAAATCTATGATAAAATATTGAATTTGAATAATATGACGCTTATGGAATTGACGAATCGTCTTTCACCCGATTGCCTAGACATGATTTCACGCTGCATTTGGAAGGGCATTAAGACGCGCTGCGAGAGTCTGTTTCAACACGTTGTCACCTCGCAGGGTATCTGCTGTAGCTTCAACTTTTTTGGTGCCATGTCCAATAATTTTCCAGTGTAAGTGATTCTAACTAACTGAATATCTTACTTATATAAATTGAGCAAATAGAAATTATTAGATTTTTAGAAAACATGTGTTTTGATGTCACAAGACATTTAATCCAGGTCCAAATACGTGTAGTTCGCTTTTAAGTTTCGAAATTACATCAAATTTGGCTATACGTCATAACGCTTGATTCATATAACTAATATATTTTTATATGAATAACTTTCTAGTATAATGGCCAACATAATATTAAATAGCATGTTCAAATATTGCTTCCAATTAGAGCAGTCATTCTCCCTTTCAATTGAATCTACATGATGCCCTGGCCTTATGTTAGTCATGGAGTAGCATGCAATATTAATATATTAATATTAACACATTATTAATGTCTGCCATATTTAATTAAAAAATAAAGATGGATCCTCAAATATATAACTATGAAAGTTGCTGTATTCATAGATATTAATAATAATTAAAATATGGCGTATTTTAGATCAATTTCCTTTTAACTCATTGATTTCATATCCGACCCCAACTAATTTCTTCTTTTAGTAAAATCGCCTACCAAGTGCCCAAGCGGCCTTATCGAGTAACCGGCTGTGGCTATACGACGGGTCTATCAGTGCTGCTTGATCCCATGGTAGCTGATTACTATGGTACCTTCTTTAGTGGCTTTGGCTTTCGTTTGCTCATTCATGATGCCTATAATTTTCCGGATGAGAATTCAGAAACTAAGGTGGTTACATCCACTCGGGAGAGCTTTGTGCGCATCAATCCCGAGTCGACGTATGCCACGAAGGATATACGGCAGATGGACTTGCGCTGGAGGAACTGCCTCTTTGGCGGAGAACGTAAGTTGGATGGGATTAAACGCTATTCGTTTATCAACTGCATGTTCGAATGCAGGATGAAGATGACTCTTCAGCGTTGCGGCTGCCTGCCCTCCTACCTAACCAACAATGACAGCATCAAGATCTGCGGCGTGCTAAATATGAATTGCATGCTCGACAGCAAACGTGAGTAGTAAAGGACGACATTTCGAAGACTGTTCGAGGAGGTCCTTTAGGCATAAATATTGAGTTCTTTTCTGAATTCCTATACATTTAGGCTTCTTTTCCCGCGCCCTGGCTAATCTAGACGCTCCGCTCTCAATAGTACGCAATACGAAAAACTTTCCCTGCAATTGTTTGCCTGACTGCGAATCGAATCAATATGTTTCCGAGAGCACTATGGGCAGACTGGATGCCAACTACTCCCGCAGCAAGCTGACCCACAGGCAAGACAGTCTTTAAAATATTACACTTATAATACAACTTAATTGCTGCTTACAAATTATAGTTCCAATCGCACAGATAGCATATTGGTGCATGTCTTTTATAGCGACCTAATGTCCACTAGATATCGTAAGGAGATCTTTCAGAACTGGCTTTCAGCTTTGGGTAAGCTCTCAGTACTTGATAACTCCTATGATTATTAAACATATTTTATTTTCTTAGCGTCATTTGGCGGTCTGCTGGGTCTTATTATGGGCTTCAGCATTGTCACGGCTTTCGAGTTTATTTACTTTCTCACATTTCGTCCAGTATTCAACTACATCAATCGAGCCAGGGATTAAGTGTAGCTTTACCTAAGCACTTTAATAATACTTTAATAATCTTAAGAGCGCCCACCTTAAATGCACAAAATTCAGCAATCTTCAGCAATAAATAGGACCTGAAGTTCCTATCAATCTACTACATAATATTGTCATTTTATTAGATGCAGACAAGTCACATTTATGTACAGTAGATCCACAACCTGGTAAACCACTTGAAATACATTCAGATAGGATCCAATGCAAGGTGAAACGTGTGTTGTTTATTTAGTTAAAGTATCCCAGCTTCTTGACCTCACCAACCATGGCGGTAATCGAGTCCAACACTTCCTCGCTTGCAGGTATGATCTGCTCAGCGGGCAGCTTGAAGCCGATGAGCACTGATTTAGAGGAAGGACGCAGCTCGTAACAGAAGGACATGCGCACATCCTGAGTGCCGTAGACCCAGTCAACGCTGGCTCCAGCTGCCGGATAGATGGCATCGTAGATGTTGCCACCAGTATACTGTGTATTGTAGCGCTGTGACACAGCGGCAATAGACGCATCAAATACCTGCTGGAAATCCTTCACATTATCAGGCAGATCGCCCGTGTGTCCATAAGGATACAGCAGATATTGCGAGTAGGCATGGAACGAAATATAGAGCTGAATCTCGTCCTTAATCGAGGCAATGTAATTCGACAGCGACAGAGTCTCGATCTCAGAGAAGGCGCTGGGTCCAGCATAGGTATCAGAGCATGGATCACTGCTTGCACCAACTTCATTCCAGTGGAAGCCCCAGTTGCGGTTGGGATCGACGCCGAAGCAACTGCCATAGGGAGTGCGGGTCTTGCGCCACATACGATTTGTGGTATGGGTGAAGACGTAGCCATCGGGATTGGCATGGGGGAAGATGTACCAATTGTAGTTGTCGGCCAAATCCTTGACAGACTCCAAGTTTGAGGTTAGCAGCTGATTGATGATGAAGGTGGCAGCAGCGGGCGCAATCCATTCGCGAGCATGAATACCAGCCTCCAGGAAGATGCCGGGCTTCTCGCTGAGACTCTTGGATATCTTGACACCGAGAATCGAACGGCCCTCATAGGTCTTTCCACCCTCAATCAATGTGACAACGTGAGGGTACTTCTTTGCCAGGCTCACCATCCAGTTGTATGTATCGTCTAGCTCATAGTACTGCGCCCAATTGTAGTCGGCAGCGCGTCCCTTGATGGCAACCTTCTCATCAATTTCATCCATGGACTTTTGGAAGTCCTTGGAATGCAGCACGTACTTGATCTCAGCTTTGCCCAAAATCTCCAATACGTCAGGCACTTTGTGTGGGGCAACAACCATCTGGACATCAGCTCCGACAATGTGGACGCCATCCAGGAACATAATGGAATCCGAAGATCCTTCAAGCTGTTTCAGCACAGCCAGCTGCTCGGCATTCTCTGCATTGGCTTGGTATAGACGGTAGTTATCAAAGCGGACCCGTTCCGCCTCACTCACTCCAGCAGTTGCCAAAAGGCCAAGCAGAGCAAAGACAAGAGACTTGTTCAGCGACATGGTCGTCGTTGGTATTAAACATTTAAGGTTGCGTGGTTGGTTTATATGGTCAATGGAGTTTTCGACGCAACATTTAGATAAGCGCTGATAAGTCAATTAACTAAATCATATTTATAGCCCTTGCGATTAAGACGTCAACTCTTAGACGCATAAATAAGAACGTTATCTGCATCTAAGCCCTTATCAATACTTTTATTACTCTAGTGTAAATCACTGCACTTTTTTGTGTGTTTATTAAAAATCAAGAGTTTTTCTTTCGCCTAATTATAAAGCATGTGGGTTTAACCCTGGATTATGGAGTGACTGGCAGTCTACAAATGGAATACGTGGCAATGAAGGCCAGCGTAAAGTGCTCAGGCACTCGGGTGCCATCACAGTGAAGTACCTTTAAGCTACACAGGTTTCTTCAAGCAGCTTGTCTTTTGCATGTAAATCTTAAATATGCATAGATTTACGATTAGATTTACGCTCTCTTATATATTCTTAAGAAAATAACATTGTCTATAATCAGTTAAGCTTCGAGCGTCTGAAGTATGCGGCACTTATCAAAAGTTGCTGCTGCCATTTAATAACGGTTTTCACAGAATCAGTTGGAAAATCAATCTAAGCAGCTTGTAAAAGCCTTCCAAAGTTTATCAACCTGCTGCTCTGGCTTTTTAATATTACTTCCTTTTATCAAATCTCAGCTATTGCAACCTCTGCTGTGACATACCCATGTGCAGTACGACTAGTGAAGATCTCTAGCTAACCTGTTATTAAATACTCTAACTGATACGAATTATCGCTGTCTATTGACAGAGCAATTCTCTGGTTGTAAGTTTTGTTATCGATGTAGATCAGCCCACTGAGATTCAAAGGCACTCAATACATGCAGCATGTATCCAACAACCCGCTGTAAGTGCCTTCAGGTCGAATAGGACTAGCACAAGTCAAATGCGTAGCTATGCTTTTAAAATGTGAGTCGTTTATTGTGGAAATCTTTAATTAAAATATCCCAGCTTCTGGACCTGACCAACCATGGCGGTCAGCGAATCCAAGAGTTCCTCGCTGGCAGGAATGATCTGAGCAGCGGGAAGCTTGAAGCCAGTGATATATGAGTTGGAGGAAGGACGCAACTCATAGCAGAATGCCATGCGTACATCCTGGGTACCATACGCCCAATCAACACTGGCTCCAGCTGCCGGGTAGATGGCATCATAGATGTTACCACCAGTGTATTTCGTATTATAACGCTGCGAGACGGCAGAGACAGCTGCGTTGAACACCTGTTGGTAGTCCTTGACATTGTCGGGCAATGATTTGGTGTGACCATAAGGATACAGCAGATATTGCGAGTAGGCATGGAACGAGACATAGAGCTGAATCTTGTCCTTTATCGAGGCAATGTAGTTCGAGAGTGACTGAGTCTCAATCTCAGAGAACGCGTGGGGTCCAGCATAGGTATCGGAACAGGCGCTGTTGCTGGCACCCACCTCATTCCAGTGGAAGCCCCAGTTGCGGTTAGGATCAGCGCCAAAGCACTTACCATAGGGTGTGCGAGTCTTGCGCCATAGGCGATCCTTGGTGTGGGAGTAGACAAAGCCGTCGGGATTACAGTGGGGGAAGACGTACCAATTGTAGTTGTCAGCTAACTGCTTAATAGAATCAACGTTCGAAGTGAGTAGCTGGTTGACGATGTAGGTGGCAGCCGCTGGGGCGATCCACTCTCGAGCATGAATGCCAGCCTCGATGAAGATGCCGGGCTTCTCGCTGCCACTCTTGGAGATCTTCACACCAAGGATTGAACGTCCCTGATAGGTTTTGCCACCCTCAATCAGGGTAACAATCTGTGGATATTGCTTGGACAAGGACTGCATCCAGCTATAGGTATCCTCCAGCTCATAGTACTGCGCCCAGTTATAATCGGAGCTGGCGCGACCCTTAGGAGCCACCTTCTCGTCAACCTCATCCATCGACTTTTGGAAGTCCTTGGACTGCAGATCATATTTAATCTCAGCTTTGCCCAAAATCTCCAGTACATCAGGCACTTTGTGTGGGGCAACAACCATCTGGACATCAGCTCCGACAACATGAACACCATCCAGAAATATGATTGAGTCCGAAGATCCTTCCAGCTCTTTTAGAACAGCTAGTTGATCTTCATTCTCAGAAGTGGCTTTGTAGAGACGATAGTTGTCATAGTGAACGCGTTCGGCATGACTAAATCCAAAGGTGGCCAAAAGGCCCAACACGGCTAAAAGAAGCGACTTGTTCAGCGACATCGTTGTCGTTGTTATGAAGCACAGCAAGTCGTGTGCAGAGCTTTTATATGTTTTCTCTTTGTGTTCCTATTATTTGATAGAGCCTTTGGTGATAAGCCCAGTCGATCAAATTTTATTTATAATGTCTGTTCGCTAGACTTTAAATAATTTAAAATAATCTTGGTAAATACAGCTATCGGAATACATCTTGGCTGTATATCAATCGAAAAAATGCAAGTCTTTGCATTTAAGTTGTTTTAGTTTCCGAAGTCATAAACAACTTGGGTTTATAGCAAATACAAGTCGATCAAACATGAATGAATGCAGTCAGAAAATATTTTTGATTGGAGAGCATTAAAATTCTGAAATTCAGAATTTATCTTTATCTGTATTTCTATATATATATATATATATGGTAACATAATCTTTTAAAATGAGCTCTATCAAATTACTAAATTTCTAGTACGATCTATCGAGGAAAGTGTATCAAATCTACGCCTAATCTTGAGATATTTCCCCTTTATGATATAGCCCTTGTCTTGCTTTTACCGGGAATCCACTTGATATTCGCACTCAGCCCGCATATAAATATCACATTCGACTCTAAGCTATCAGTGCTAGACTGAATACGAAGCAACAGTTGGCAAAGACAGTCAGTACTCCCCGTTACACGTGGAGAACTTGGCGGACCGCCTGCTGCAGCTGACCAACTTCTATTTGAATGCGCATGAAGAGGCACCATTGGATATCGATGAAGTGGGTCAACTACACTGGCAGTGTGTATTCAGCGCATGATATGCTACTCAGCTACGGCGCGACGGCTCGTCTCTGGCTTGCTTGTGACAGAAGCCAATTGCTTCTGAGGCGGCCAACATCGTCTGCCACAGTTCTTTGCTCTGACGGCATTGCTACAGGTGGTGTTACACTAGCCTAATCAAATTTTCATTAAAAAATAAGTAAGTGTGTTCTAGCCGAGACTATTCTACTATAGAAAACCCTGAACCCTGGAAAGAAGTGAAATTCTTTCATACAACACAGCACACGCTCTGCTTGCAGGGACTGAATTATGGGCATTACTAAAGGAACTATTGTTGAATAATGTTTCTTATAGAATATAGAATATCAATCCAAGATTATCTTAATCTAATTTTCATGCCGGTATAATGGCATTCATTTGAGTATATTAGCCACCGCACAACTATTTGGAATACATTTGTTGAGGGAAGAGGAAGGTGATACAAAATATTTGTATTCATTACAGAAACTTGAAGAAAATTCCGATGCCTCCAGCATTTACTATATTGATCGATCTTTATCCAAACAAAATTATAAGTTCGTTTAGTATACGCGAGTGCACATTTGAGATATCAAGTCTCTAGATTTTGGTGTGCTGGACTGACGGACGGACAGCCGGACATTGCTAAGTCGACTCTGCTCGTTTTTCTGATCGGGTATATATTTACTATGAGGCGTCTATAAAAACACACAATAATAGAAAAACCCAGTCAACATTGGGATTTTTATTTCACTAATTCTACACTGGATTGTCGTACATGGCTTTGTGTATGAAATGTAAAAACGTAGACATTTTGTAGCGTAAGATGGACAGACGAGCATTGAACAAAACGAATATACTTTGCTACTGAATTTGGGCGGGAGTGTGTCAGTCACGCTAAATCTAATATTTGGAAAGATTTTGCTTGATGCTTAATAATCGTAGATCACGCTATCATTCACCACTTCTTTGCCTGGTAAAATACTTCTTGCTGGAGGATAATAGAATCATCTGTTAATGTACGCTTCCCGATTTGCTGTCACTTCAATGAGTATCCATGTGAGGAGCAGGACCTGGAGAGAGTAGAGGAAGCCAGCAATGCACACTTTGTCTACCAACTTCGATGGCATTAGCTTTGAGACTACCAGCAACGTGGCTTTACAGCACAGCCTTTAATTCATCTTTAGTCAGCATTGCATACTGATCATGCTTACCGTGACTTGATAACAGTCTATCGTAAAGTCAAACGTTATGTAAATACTGTTTTGAATGTAATTTGACAGATTATCTTAAAGAGTTAATTAGGGCCCAACGACCGAATACTTACGTAAAATCTATAAGAAATCATGCAGCTTCGCTTAACTATAGACCACCAACGCTAAGACTTGATATAAGCTTAAGGCTTATATCATTTGGTTTAGTAGATTTAAGTACACATTTGCTGTTTGTAAATGTAAAAAGGCTGTAAAGGCCTTAACAGAAAGCCTTAAACAGTTTCAGTCAAGCAAATTATATTAGCCTAGCCTAAATGTATTATATAATATATTGTAAATGTTAGTATTTATTGATAGTTTTATAAGAACTTGTTAGTAAACAAAGCATAATCAGCTTTTTAAAAGACTCACTAACCTCATCTAGAATTGAATAAATTAATTTTATTTATAATTGTTCTCGAAGTGAACAGTTATAAATCAAATTAATTTATTTCTATGAATGCAAAGCATTCATATTGAAGCTGAATAAATTTGAATAGATATTCATTGGCACCGCTCGAGCGTGGCAAATGGAATAATACAAGTCATATTTAGGACGAGACGTAAACGAGAAACTTGAAAAATTAGACATATAAAAAAGTAAACATTTTCATTTTACAACTAGAAACTCAAAATTCGGTAGTCGAGTAACTACTTTATTGATCTACTTTATTGAGATTAACAAAAAAATAATCCAGATTATTTATTTAACTTATTAATTATATGGTCCGACTAGTGGAACGTCTTAAGTCCATTTGATTTATACAGCTATATATTTATATTGTTTCCTTTACCTTTAATCGTCTATGCCTATGCCTATGCCTATGCCTATGCCTATGCCTATGCCTATGCCTATGCCTATGCCTATGCCTATGCCTATGCCTATGCCTATGCCTATGCCTATGCCTATGCCTATGCCTATGCCTATGCCTATGCCTATGCCTATGCCTATGCCTATGCCTATGCCTATGCCTATGCCTATGCCTATGCCTATGCCTATGCCTATGCCTATGCCTATGCCTATGCCTATGCCTATGCCTATGCGGCTATGCCTATGCCTATGCCTATGCCTATGCCTATGCCTATGCCTATGCCTATGCCTATGCCTATGCCTATGCCTATGCCTATGCCTATGCCTATGCCTATGCCTATGCCTATGCCTATGCCTATGCCTATGCCTATGCCTATGCCTATGCCTATGCCTATGCCTATGCCTATGCCTATGCCTATGCCTATGCCTATGCCTATGCCTATGCCTATGCCTATGCCTATGCCTATGCCTATGCCTATGCCTATGCCTATGCCTATGCCTATGCCTATGCCTATGCCTATGCCTATGCCTATGCCTATGCCTATGCCTATGCCTATGCCTATGCCTATGCCTATGCCTATGCCTATGCCTATGCCTATGCCTATGCCTATGCCTATGCCTATGCCTATGCCTATGCCTATGCCTATGCCTATGCCTATGCCTATGCCTATGCCTATGCCTATGCCTATGCCTATGCCTATGCCTATGCCTATGCCTATGCCTATGCCTATGCCTATGCCTATGCCTATGCCTATGCCTATGCCTATGCCTATGCCTATGCCTATGCCTATGCCTATGCCTATGCCTATGCCTATGCCTATGCCTATGCCTATGCCTATGCCTATGCCTATGCCTATGCCTATGCCTATGCCTATGCCTATGCCTATGCCTATGCCTATGCCTATGCCTATGCCTATGCCTATGCCTATGCCTATGCCTATGCCTATGCCTATGCCTATGCCTATGCCTATGCCTATGCCTATGCCTATGCCTATGCCTATGCCTATGCCTATGCCTATGCCTATGCCTATGCCTATGCCTATGCCTATGCCTATGCCTATGCCTATGCCTATGCCTATGCCTATGCCTATGCCTATGCCTATGCCTATGCCTATGCCTATGCCTATGCCTATGCCTATGCCTATGCCTATGCCTATGCCTATGCCTATGCCTATGCCTATGCCTATGCCTATGCCTATGCCTATGCCTATGCCTATGCTAGCCTATGCCTATGCCTATGCCTATGCCTATGCCTATGCCTATGCTATGCCTATGCCTATGCCTATGCCTATGCCTATGCCTATGCCTATGCCTATGCCTATGCCTATGCCTATGCCTATGCCTATGCCTATGCCTATGCCTATGCCTATGCCTATGCCTATGCCTATGCCTATGCCTATGCCTATGCCTATGCCTATGCCTATGCCTATGCCTATGCCTATGCCTATGCCTATGCCTATGCCTATGCCTATGCCTATGCCTATGCCTATGCCTATGCCTATGCCTATGCCTATGCCTATGCCTATGCCTGTTCTTCGATCCCTTTGACTCACCCATTTAATACACCAATCAATCACTTCTGACAGCAACTGTCTAGGCCCTGACACATTGCAATTGATTGATGAGCTATGAGTTATAAAAGCTCTATAAAATGAGTCAAAGCTCGTTTTCATTTAGTAATAAGCAGCCATCATGTACCAATTGTCTGAAGTGGAGTCCAACTATCGCAGACTCTTTAAAGACTTTCTGCGCAATAGCTACATAAGTGGATTAAAACCTCTGCTGTTGCACAGCCCCGTACAATACGCCAAGTGAAGATCTAAAGCGCACTTTTAGTAAATAATTCAACTGATACCGTTTAACACTATCTATTGACAGGGCACTTTGGCTGGCATTTCTGGCTGTGATCGTTGTCTGGACACACATTGTTGTCGTTAATCTGACACTCGAGTACATCGATCAGCCCACTGAGATTCACATGGCCCCCAATCTGGTGCACGTATCCAACAGTCCCTTTCCCGCTGTGAGTGTTTGCCGGTCGAACATGATTAACAGGGGCCTAATGAATAACTACGCCTTTAAAATGTGAGTAATTTATTGCACAACTCTTGGATTGAAATAGCCCAGCTTCTGAACTTCACCAACCATGGCGGTCATTGAGTCCAACAGCTCTTCGCTCGTAGGAATGATCTGAGCTACGGGCAACTTGAAGTTCGTAATATAGGACTTCGACGAAGGACGCAACTCATAGCAGAATGCCATGCGTACACCCTGGTTACCATACACCCAATCAACACTGGCTCCAGCTACCGGGTAGATGGCATCATAGATGTTACCACCAGTGTATTTCGTATTATAACGCTGCGAGACGGCAGAGACAGCTGCGTTGAACACCTGTTGGTAGTCCTTGACATTGTCGGGCAATGATTTGGTGTGACCATAAGGATACAGCAGATATTGCGAGTAGGCATGGAACGAGACATAGAGCTGAATCTTGTCCTTTATCGAGGCAATGTAGTTCGAGAGTGACTGAGTCTCAATCTCAGAGAACGCGTGGGGTCCAGCATAGGTATCGGAACAGGCGCTGTTGCTGGCACCCACCTCATTCCAGTGGAAGCCCCAGTTGCGGTTAGGATCAGCGCCAAAGCACTTACCATAGGGTGTGCGAGTCTTGCGCCATAGGCGATCCTTGGTGTGGGAGTAGACAAAGCCGTCGGGATTACAGTGGGGGAAGACGTACCAATTGTAGTTGTCAGCTAACTGCTTAATAGAATCAACGTTCGAAGTGAGTAGCTGGTTGACGATGTAGGTGGCAGCCGCTGGGGCGATCCACTCTCGAGCATGAATGCCAGCCTCGATGAAGATGCCGGGCTTCTCGCTGCCACTCTTGGAGATCTTCACACCAAGGATTGAACGTCCCTGATAGGTTTTGCCACCCTCAATCAGGGTAACAATCTGTGGATATTGCTTGGACAAGGACTGCATCCAGTTGTATGTATCTTCCAGCTGATAGTACTGCGACCAGTTATACTCGATGCTGGCGCGACCCTTAGGAGCCACCTTCTCATCAATCTCATCCATGGACTTTTGGAAGTCCTTGGACTTCAGTTCATATTTAATCTCAGCTTTGCCCAAAATCTCCAATACATCAGACACTTTGTGTGGGGCAACAACCATCTGGACATGAGCTCCGACAAGGATACCAGTCAGAAATATGATTGAGTCCGAAGATTCTTCCAGCTCTTTTAGAACAGCTTGTTGATCTTTATTCTCAGCAGTGACTTTGTAGAGACGGTAGTTGTCATAGTGAGCACCATCCGCAAGACTAAATCCAAAGGTGGCCAAAAGGCCCAACACGGCTAAAAGAAGCGACTTGTTCAGCGACATCGTCGACGTTGTTATGAAGCACATCATGTTACGTGTCACGCTTTTATAGACTTGTGGTGTGTCTTTGTGGGTAAAAGCATTTTGACACACAAAAGATTGCAAGTCGTAATTTTTAAGTTCTTTGAGTTGCTAAAGCCATAAGCAACTTGGTCTTACAGTAAACGCAATTCAATTAAATTTCGAATCGTTTAGCTTATATTGTGTTGATACACAGTTCTTTTTGGCAATACAAACTTACACCGTATTTAGAGTTCGCTATAACTAAAAGGGAAATGGAAAAGAGCCGCACTTGATCAACAAAAGTAATGGAGTATTGAGAATCCGAAAATTAATTACTTTGCAGCTGGACGGAGCCAAGTGCATTGACTCATTCACGTTTACTCATACCAACAAAACAAAATTGACTTAAAAATAATTCATTCGAATAGGTCTGTGGGGGATTCCATATAGATTCTTTCCATTTGCAACGCTACTGTTGATATAGCTTTTGCTCAAAAGTATTTTGTGGCAAGAGTAATTTAAATCATAAAAGTTGAAGCTCCAAACTGTGAAGGAATACAAAAGCATTCGCCAGTTTCTTAAAGGGTTCCTCGAGAAGGCGTCGCAGTCCGAAAATATTGAATATTGAGAAATTTAACTGATTTTGCATAAATATGTGTGTGAATGTATAAGCGTAAGTGCTTGAAAACGTGGGGTAGAAGTTGCCCTATTTTATTTATTATTTTATTTTATTTTATTTTATTTTATTTTTTATTTAATATTTTAAATATTTGAATCACTTTATTATTTTTCTATTTCAATATATACCGCCATAACATATACATAAATCATGTATACATAAGGAATAATAGGTTTATAGATTTCTAAGAAATTCTCTACCTTAGCTTCTATAAGTGATAAATAGGATCAATCGAGCAGAGCGTATCCAAAACGATGTGTCAATCTGTATATTTAAACTTTATATTGATACTCAGTCCGCATACTAATATCCCCTTTGACTTCCAGCTATCAGCACCAGACTCAATACGAAGGAACATTTGCCAATGACAGTCGATACCCCCCCTTAGATTTGGAGAGGTTGACGGATCGCCTGATGCTTCTGACCAACTTTTTTTTGAATACCGACGGGAAACATTTGGATATCGATGAACTGGGTCAACTACACAATCTACTCACTAGCTACTACAATGGCAGTGTATACTCGGTGCATGATATACTACGTGAGTTGACGCCCGACTGCGGGGACTTAGTGGTGCGAGGGATCATCTATGGTATGCCTGTCAACACAAGCCAATTGTTTCTGAAGCGGGCAACATCTTCTGGCACGTGCTGCATATTTAACTATAGGCGGCCCAGTTATTCACAATCTCCGTGAGTGATAGCAAAAGACTCTAACCATGTTGCACTGGCTCTCTCTAACCACATCTTGCTGCTTACAGTGGGCAGCGTGAGTTGGATGATGCAGAAATGGCGGCATTGCCACAGGTGGTTTTTGAATCGAATTCTATTTTGAACGGCATACAATTTGTGCTGCAGGACACTCACCAGGACGATTACACATTGAGCTTTTTGACCAACACGGCATTTCGGGTAAGTATTTGTCCTCCAACTACTCCAATATTGGCAGCAGCAATAATAAGAACTTGGCAACTCAGTGTTAAGTCCTAGCGGACGTGAGCCTAGCTACAACTGTTGAAAACTCGCATTTTCATGTGTTGTAATGCTATCAATTCTGCTTCTAATTAGAAGTAAATGGGTATTACAAATGTTCTGAAACTTATATTTTGCTTTTAAGTTGATTCACTTTTACTTTTAATTGTACTTTTTACCAATTCCAGTTCTACGTACAGTTCTCCTCATTATTAGGTCATGTCATTATTAATAATATTATACATCTAAGCCCGAAGGTATTCATTAACTAATTTCCAAAAGTATAGCCTATAATTCAGAGCAACCTCAGTCGTTGCAAGTCTGTGTAATTACTTTACGCGCTTCTTGTATTTGAGCTTACCTGTTTTAATTTCAAATTGCCTCACAGAAAGACTTCTGTTAACCAAGCTAACAATTAGCACAACATTACATTGGCATTAACATTACATTAACAGCAGCGATGCTGTTAACAAAAGTTGCTCGTGGAGTTTTAGCCCGCTTTACATTTGATACATTTTGTTAATTCAATCAAAAATTGTGCTTGCCTTGCAGCTGCAGATCTTTCCGCAAGAAGATTATGCCACTGTGCAGTCCAATAAACATGGTGAAATACTCGTCGATCACAATACCATTGTGGAGGTGCCCATACAGCCGAAGTTCTTTGACTCCAGCGCTGCGGTGCGAGGTGTGACGCCAAAAGTACGTCGCTGTTACTTTCCAGAGGAGGGCAGAAAACTATTGAACCAGTAATTGAAGCAAAATCGAGTGGGACAAGAGCTAAAGCTTTTGCTTTGCAGATCCTACTACTCGCTGGATGAGTGCATTTTACTCTGTCGCATTAATAGCATGTTACAGCACTGTGGCTGTGCGTCCTCCCCCATGGCCGGCACCGCTTTAAATGTTAGCTACTGCACGCTGCTTGATTTGCCATGCCTGATGAAATGGCGCGGTATTTGGAATGGCTTCAATGAGTATCCGTATGTGGAACAGTACGAGGAAGGGGCTGAGGATGCCAGCAGCATGTCGCAATGTCCACTTTGTCTGCCCAACTGCGATGGCGTTAACTTTGAGATTACCAGCAATGTAGCTCCGCTTAGAAAAGCCTTTAACGCAACGGGCTACGCCCACGGCCTACTGTATGTTACGGTTGTCTTAAGTTCACTTCAAAAATTGATTACGTTTATCTTTATTGCAGCAAGAGCTTGAACAACGATCGTCCTTTATCCATAATCAAATTATTCTTCAAGTTGCGTTTCGCGCAGTCAACACAAATGGCTATGGTTGGCGATTGGGTTGTGCTGCTTAGTTGAGTCGAATGACATTTAGATGGTTTTTATACTCGTTCACGAAATTAAAGAAAGAGAGAGGGAGGCAATATATACTCTTGGGTACCCTCGGGAAAAACTGAATATTTAGGTTTTATTGTTAGAAACTCAAAATTGAACAACTAAATTTCTGTATCCTGTTTAAGCTGTCTAGGGAAAAACATTAGGCTAGCCACAGATAAGTTGAATTCTTCGGAGAGATTGTAAGAAATGCTTAACACTCGAAGACCTTTAAACTAGAATATATAACATAACTTACCCATTTATTATTCTTAAACCTATTAACCTGCTGGATTAGCAATAAAGCTATAAGCACAATGAGAGCCTTTAAAATCTATATTTGTATTTGCTAGTGAAGGTGACAAGCTTTACAATTTTTTCAAAATACATAAATGTTTAATTGAAATTTAATTCAGATTTGTTTAGATAATGTATAGCTGGCTAGTAACTTATTCAACTACAAAAAATAACTGATATCCAAGTTTCTATACAAATATTATATTATTTCAAAATCCTTGCACAGCTGCAAACGTACAATTTATTTACATTAGCTAAATAAAAATTAAAATGTCAGCCTTAGTACTTTGCTATAAACAAGTTGCCGACCTATAGAAACATTTTACTGCTTAAAATCTCTACCTAAAAGCTATTTTCATTTGTCATACTAGCTTATAACTAAATCCAAAAACTTTTTACTGAACTTTTCATATCAATGTCTTTGCAGATCGCTTTGGTGGTATTTTATCATTGATGTATGGCTTCAGCATAATCAGCTATATAGAAATATTTTACTATCTAACTGGCAAATGGTTTGTCCTTTACTACAGAGAATGTCATAAACAAAAAAACGATAGCAACAAAACTGAATTAGACAGTAGCTCGCTACACTGGAACGAATAATAAGAGCATATATTAACATTTGAAATACAGATTTCGCTTATGTGATTCGCTCAGAGCTCAAACACACAAAAGTATATTGAAATCACACACAACAATCGAATCGAACTTATTGAAATTATAAACTGTAGTTAATATATGTGTATAATATATAATGCATGCTACAAAATGTTAATTGCCCGTGCAAGCGTTTCATGTTCCAGACTGTATTCATATATCATATTTAATAATCATCACCGCGAGAGACAATCTCTTTGCAGGTGGGCCGCAAGATAATGGTATGCTCATACTGTGCCGTATAGCAACCCTTGATGTCGCACAATGGCGGATAGGCCTCCACGATGCCCTTGTCACACAGATCCTTAAGTGCCATTTGGTATTTCGTAGCGCCTGCGCGATCCAGCCAACGTTTACAGAAAGCCAATGTACCGAAATGCTTGTTAATGGTGCCCAATAGCTGTTTGGATGACTGCAAACGCAGCGGCACAAATGGCAAATCAAAGTTCTTCATATAATGCGAACAGTCCATGTCATCGTGGACCAATCCACGACCCGTCGAGCCAAACGTCTCAATAGCATAGAACTCATCCTCTTCCATGCGCGTGGACTCACCACCCTTAACAATGGGCACCGTTTTGCCAGCATGAATACCTATAAGGAATGTTCAAGTTAACAATTTAATATACTCAATAGTATATAGATTATCTTGCTTACGGTACGGGCTAATAGAATGTCCGTTTAAATTACGTATAGCCTTGATCGGATAGGTCTTGCCATCCAGCTCGATTTCGTACGATTCCATTACCTCCTGTATGGCCGAGCCAACATCGCATAGACGCACATCAATGCCCGCTTCCTTAATGCCCGTATTGGTTGCCTCCTTCACCGCCTGCAGGAGCTTATCATACTTATTGTTAAAGGTCAATGTGAAGGCGCAATCAATGATGCGACCCTTGATGTGGGTGCCAAAATCAATTTTGCACACATCATCGTATTGCAGCACAGTAGTATCGCCCGCATTGGGTGTGTAATGTGCAGCGCAATGATTAAGTGAACAGCCAGTTGGAAAGGCCAAGCCAGCCTCCAAGCCATTCTCCCCAATCAATTGGCGAGCGGTATTTTCCAATTCTTCGCATATCTGGATCATGGTCATGCCTGGCTTGATATATTTTTGCATATATTGACGTGTCTGGCGATGCGCTTCGGCAGCTTGGCGGAGCTCATTGTAGATGTCGTTGTTCATGCGATCTAACGCACGCTTTTCCTCCGACGTATAGCGATCTTTGGCGGTGCGATCGTCGGCCATATCCTTCGGTATTGGATGATCCATTATCTGACCCTCCGGATAGTTGCCATTGGCAAAGAGCTCGGATATAGGTATGCTGGGTGGATCTGTTTGACCAGATTTTTTGCCTTTGTTCTTCTTCTTCATGGGTGGCACAGCGATTGGCGCTTTTTTCTCGGCTTCGCCATTGGTGGCGGCTTCAGATTCGCCACCCTCGGCGATTTTCTTTGCTGCGGCTTCTATAAGTATTTAACATATATTATATATTTATATATATAAATATTTAATATATATGTATATATTTATATGTGTATAAATATATATACATATATATATAAACATATATATATATATGTACTTATATATATACATGTAACTGCATGGTTAAAGGGACAGGTCACTCACCTTGTCTCAATTTTTTATTGTTCGGCTTTGGCTTCTTTTGTTTCTTGGCATCGTCGCTGCCGGCCACTACTGTTATGGCATCCTCGACATTCAATGCTTCCACAGCTGACATATTTAATGTATTTGCAAAAAATTATAAAATACACTTGCGGCTACTGAGCAATAATGGCGATGAAAGGAGAGCACGAGGTTAGTGATGTGTTGCTACCTTAAAAAACGATATATTTCATTACAACGATAACTTCAATCGCATGCTTGACTTAACATTAAATTTGGATACCGATACTAGTATGTGGATTTTGTACACATCGGATATACATATTGTTTAGCGCATTTACTTAGTCAATCCATTATCTTAATTCTTAATATTATTTTTGTACAGAGCCGGTCTCTGTAAAAAAAAAACCCCTAGCACTTACTAGCAATGCAATAAGAATTAGCGCCTGTAGAATTTCGCAATCATCTACCATAAGTTAAAATTAATTGTTTGCACACATATGTCTATTAGCCTTATAAAATATTTTTTTATTGTCTATTTCTGTCCTTATCGAATTTTTCATTCACAATGGTACACAAAATAGGGCCAACCCATTTAAGTGCTGCGACCACCCATAAATTGTGGTGGCTGTTCGATCATTGGTAGCTGTTTACTTTTTACGAAATGGATGAAATTCTGTTTCCCACGCAAAATTCGTTAAGCGACAATGATGATGGTGACTTAAAGTTCTTTAACACGGCCACAGAAAGCCGCAAAGACAGCGAAACATCAGACACAGCAGACGTCGATGGCAAGGACATCAAACCTGACGCCGACGCAGATGGTGATTCCGGCGAGCCATCTCAAAAGAAGCTGAAAACTAAAAAGGAGCTCGAGGAAGAAGAACGCGAACGCATGCAGTAAGACTTATGCCCATTCTCACGATAACTAGTTAAGCTATGCTTTATAGGGTGCTAGTATCCAACTTTACGGAGGAGCAACTTGATCGCTATGAGATGTACAGACGTTCCGCTTTTCCAAAGGCAGCAGTCAAGCGACTAATGCAGACCATAACCGGATGCTCGGTGTCGCAAAATGTGGTAATAGCCATGTCCGGCATAGCCAAGGTGTTTGTGGGCGAAGTCGTGGAAGAGGGTATGTAACCCATATTACAATCAGATGTCTTGTATTTATTCTCTGCCTTTTAGCTCTGGATGTAATGGAGCAGCAAGGGGAATCAGGTGCGCTGCAGCCAAAATTTATTCGCGAAGCTGTGCGAAGGCTACGCAGTAAGGGACGCATGCCCATTGGTCGCTTTCAGCAACCGTATTTTAGACTAAACTAGACTTAAGAAGTAAGTTAAAGCTTTTAGTTTTTGTAAGTGAAAAAATGTTTACTCCATATACAAAAAGCGTCTTTATTTGTTAAAACCTAAGCTAATCCTGTGTCCTTGCTTCCGCCTGCATCGTCTGCAGCACAATGTGCGGCACCAGATGGGACGAAGCATAATTGAGTGGAACCGTTGCCAGCGGCGCGCTGCCATCGGATGGAAAGTTGAGCTCCTGCGCCATTGGCATATCCCGATCGATCACGTCCTGAGCAATCAGAGTTTTTGTCTCCTCGTACTCCATACCCGCCTCTGGCTTGGCGCCCATTAGCAGCTTTCCTCGCTGCACGCCCATATATTGCGTGGCTTTCGCGTTGAGCGGCAGCTGGCCACAGGTGTCGGCGTGAACCTTTCGATGCGCCTGCAAATTGGAGATGCATGTGAAACGTTTGCCACAGTTGTTGCAAAGGAAACGTTTAATGCCCGTGTGAACAGTCATATGGGTTAAAAGGCTTTCCCGATATGGATACTCCTTGGGGCAGAGCTGCAATGAAAGAAGATGATAGCAGAACATGGGATTAATATTATGTGGAAAGTGGATCATTCTCAAGAATTTTCCTTAAAATAAAATACAGCCACAACCTTGTAAACACTCTGAATACCGAACTGTGAAATAGAGCTGTAAAAGGTTGTTGTGTAAACCTTATATTGGGACTGCCTTAACTTAAAAAAATTATTCTTGAACGAACCTAAAAATAAATAAAAACAGTTATATTTGATCTAAAAAAACCAAAATGTTATATTTACAAGTGTTCAAAATCTGTGGAACACGAACCCAGCAGGTAAATAAGATGTTTTCATGTGTGGTATTCAAACTTTACATTTTATAGTATCTCATCAACCCACCCTGTTGTATCTACATCATTATCTTCTGAATCTAACGGCTGAATATAATCGACAGAGCTGTCAAGAGCTGTTAAGATTTAACTGTTGAAAGCTTTAAGCTATCTATATTTATATCTTTAATTCAGTTTTTAGGCGCACGGTGCATTATTTTTAAATAATTTGAGACTAACAAGAAAGGTATTATATTTGGTGAAATTGCAGTCTACTTTACATATGTTATGCATTTATTGTTGCTGCACATAGTTTTATCCATTATATATTTAGTTTTAAATTTAAATAAAAATTCGAAGATGATGACAGGAATTATTGCTAACTGAATGCTGTCACAGCCGGTTTTTTTTAAATAACTGAAAGAATACATAATTAACAGCCAACAAAAGACACTACATCTTACTACCATCTTATCATTAACAGCAAATCTACTCGAAAGACACTGCTAGAGCTTAAAGCAAACGACGATTGCCCGCTTTAACATAAAGCCTTATCACTAACAGCAATTTCATACTCACATGGCACTTGTAAGGCTTGTTGTCCGTGTGACGGGTCTTCAAATGCGATTTGTACTGCGCCTTCACCTTAAACGTCTTGCCGCACTTGTCACATTGATACGGCGTCTCTGACTGATGCAGGAGCATGTGTGTTTTCAGTATTCCCGCTGTGGACAGTCGCTTGCAGCAAACACTGCACTCGTATAGGGGTACTCGTCCACATTCAGACCGTACATGATCCGAGAGAGAGGTGCGACCGGTAAATTTCTTGCCACACTTATCGCAGATCAGATTCCGTGGAAGATTGCGCGGCTCTTTGCGGGCATGATAGTTCTTCTCGTGATTCTTTAAGCTGTCATGCCCAGTCATATACTTGTCACACTTCTCACAGTAGAGTAGCTCTTTGTGCTGCTGATGGGCATGTTGGGTGGCTAACTCTTTGCTGGCGAAGAACAGATTGCAATAGCAAGGACATTTGTGTATTAGATTGCCATCCTTTCCGTGCACCTTCATGTGCGTCTCCAGACGTTTCTCTACCAAGTAGATTTTGCTGCAGATTTTACATTTAAAGACTTCCTCATCTAGCTTGGCATGTGCATCCGCATCCTTGAAAAGGTCGTTGACCGCCTGTTCGCTTAGCTTATGATCGTCGCGCAGATGCTTCTCGTATGGCTTCCGAATGTGATAGATTTTTACACAGTGTGGACACTGCCAGGTCTTTTCCATTTTTCTCAGCATTTTCAGTCGCTCTTTCAACTCTTTTTTGGTTATTTTGGCCACGCGGCGTGGAGCAGTTGTTGCCTCTTCCTGAGGCACAGGCGAGGCGGTAGCAGCTCCTCGCTTTCGATATTTTCGCTTAACACTGGATTTAGTTTGTGGACGCAGTTGCTCCTCTTCCTCACTGTCAGGTTCTGTTTCACGCAGTGCCAGTACATCCTCCTCCATGTGGTCCTCCCCATTCTGTTTGGCCATGGGCACAGCGGCAATCTCATCCAATATGCCCGTTGCATGTTCCACTTTTAAGTGCTCGTAGGGCTTCATACTCTCATCCTGGCTGAGCAGCACATCCAGCAATTTGTCTTTCTCATTGCTATATATGTCCAATCCATTATTGCCCTCCATTTTAACAAACGCGCTGGCATCCTGATACTCAAAATCGGGATCGATGGCTTCCTCTTTGACGAGAGCTGGGGGAGGTAGCTTAAACTGAGTAGCATCCGCTTCCTCGTCGCTGTTGTTAGGCTCAAAGTCGGGATACTCCTCGTCCGTATCGCTTAGCTCTTGGCTGCTAACGAACTCCTGTTTTAGTCGAATAGGTGCTTGAATTTTCAGCCTGCTGGCTAGGGGTACATCGTCATCGCTATCCTCTGAAGCTGGCACTGGACATTTCTTTGGTCTGCCACGCTTTCGCTTGACTACATGAACTGGTCCATCCGCCGGGACGGAAGCTGCAAATGAAACAGGGTTAGAACTGCGCTAAGCGATAGAAGCATCTGATTCACCCACAGCCTGGACGACAATTCCGTTGATGCTTAACCGGGCTGGAGGAGTTGCCTTGGCATTTCCCATCAAACTCGGCATGATGCTTAGCGCTACTCTCACGATCCGCGAAGCACTTGCCGCACAGCTGAAGAAGGGGGATGCAATTGATAATTAAACTGGTAAAAATTTACAGCTGGAAGCTTACCTCGCACTTGAAAAGCTGCTGTTCCTGGTTCACATTAAATTTGCGCTCCTGATGCGCCTCCTCGATGTGTGCCTCGTGCTCCACTTCGCTGCCGAACAGGCTATGGCACAGGCGACATTCGATATAGGCGCTATGGGTGATCCTCAAGTGCTCCTTCAACTGCTCCTCATGACAACATGTGTGCTCGCAATAGCGACACCGAAAGCCGCCCGGCGGTTCGTGTTTCTTCACATGCTTCACATAGCCGGCGAGCGATATTAATGCCTTGTTGCAGACTGGACAGTGAAGCTTCGGTATGCCGTCCGTTGTTATTTCCACAAGCATTTTCTGACCAGCATTCAACGATTGAGCTGCTGTAAAATTCGTTCAACATAGTTACTGTTGATTTACACAACCAAAAACATAGGACATATATTTTGTTTTTTTTTTTTTTTTTGTTATATACAAATGCAGCCCTGGTTTCGCGTGTAATGCAAAGTTGGGGAAGGGGAGAATCCAAGCAGCGCGGCTTAGACATAAATATTGAAGTAATTATGTTTGCCTTCATTAGACCTACCCATTTTCAATATTCAGAACGTTTTGAAGAGCTACATATGAATGCAACAATTATTATTGAAATGCAAGTGATTGAAGTTTTTTCTCCGTGTATATTTCTGTGATTTTTATGCACACTCTTATTTGTTGTTGTGTAGCAGCACTGTGAAAAAATTTAACTACTTGCGCTATACACTCAGCGAATACATATTAGTGATGAGTGTAATATGCATGTAACTGCTACGTGTCACGGCTACTCAGGCAGCAGTCGCAGTTGCGAATAGTGGAACATATAAGTTTTATATAAAGAAAATTAAACTGAATAAAATGTTGAAGATCCCAACTACTTAAGTAAACAGCAGCGATTTTTAAGCTATTAAGTGGATCTGCCGCAAAGTGAGTGAAGAGTTCTCTATTAACTGCAGCTGCTTCGCTTAACTGCCATTGAACAGCATTTGTAAAATTGACGGTAATATTGTTTATCATTTTATTAGATTTTAAGATGTACGTAATAAATTGTTGCAATTTAAAATAAACAAATGAGAAATACAATTTTTTTAACAAGTCATTGTATGTAAATTGTGGAGAACTGTTAAGTGCACAAGCTGTTAATTAAGTTCAATGTATAAAACATTTCTGTTATCTGCCATATGTACTGTTAAGTGACTATCGATTACGTGTGTGTTCATGGCGGTAATTTTAAAAAGCAAGGCATATTTATATACTGTGTAATAATTAAGAAGACTACACAAATACAATTACTTATAACGGCAAACTCGAATGTTGTGTTTTGTTTTATGCTAGTAAATGGCAAGCAAATCATATTTTAAGTAATTTATCTACCGAGTGAGATACGTTTCTGTTAACTGTTAACCGCTAACTGCTGTTAAGTTTTCTGTTAGCTACTGAAGTTGGGAAACCCATTAAAATAATAAGATTTCATTTTGGCGGCATTTTCAAAAAAGTTTCTCTTTGTATATTTGTTGTCAAAGTGTGTATTAAAAACTATATTACGTTAGCTTGAAGCATTTCACAAACCTTTTGCAACTTAAAAAATAATTACCATGTATATCACGCATACGCTCATTGCTAACCATATTATTTACACGTATTTACATTTGGGGTTCCGATTTTGGACTTGATTAAACTTTTATCGTATAAATTAGAAACTGATGGCCGTATTGTGCTCGATATCATAGCTGTGCATTTTATCAATTATTCTATTATTGATCACTTCCTTGACGTTGACAGACCAAAGGAAATCATAATGATTCCAGTCTTTGTAGGGTATACGATAGAGATCCGCACATGGGAGCAACGTTGCCAAATATTCAACATCCTCCACAGCAGACATATAATCATTATCGCTGTAGTACATATTTACACAACTATTGATATTCTGCACATTATAAGAAGGTGGCTCCGCTTGTCTGTAAATGATCTCGTTCTGCTCCCTGCCATGATCGTACTGTCGAAAATCGCCTGATGTGTACAGCTGAAGGTAGTGTATAATTTGTGTAGTCGACGCGCCAGCTGGATGCGTTTCACAAACGTCTGTTAGTAGAGTCTGAAGTTTTAATAAGTATGGAATCAGAATTAGTGCTGATAGGCGGAGTTAGCGGGAATATTACTTACATGATTTAGATGCCGGGTGCCCCAGCCACCAATGAAATCCAACAGGCCCGAACACAAAAACTTCAGCATGGAGCCCACCGAACAGACATGTTCACATAGAATCTTTTGAATACTTGTAATGGGCAACAGCTCCATGTTGCCTAGCACCCAGCTGAGTACCGACGGCGAGCCAAGCAACATACCACCCAATTTAGATAATATAAACGAATGGTTCCTCATGTAGGCGATTGGTGCCAGCAAGTGCACCGTTCGAACCTTGTCATTGTACCATGGCAGCGAGGACATGAGCACAAAGTAAGTTGTTGTGCCCTGTGAATGGGCAACAAAATGCAACGATTTGCTGTCACTCACAGCTAGGGCAAAATCCAACATGGCAGCCAGATCGTAGACCCCAATCTCATGCCAGCTGAATTTCCAGAAATCCGATGTGTCCGGATGTATATGCTTATGTTGCCGAGAATAGGTATTGCCTCTTGCATTGCCTAGCCAAACATCGTAGCCCGCATCGGCGAACATATAGGCAAGCGACGTCTCCGGTCCATTGATGATCCAATCATCAGAGGCACAGAGTATGCCATGCTGTAGAAATACCACAGGCTTCTTCTTCTCCTGTGTTTGATTCATCGCCTGCAACTTAGGAGAAGTGGGTATCCGATAGATCGTGAGTATATAGTCATCCGGCGTGTGGACTGTGTGCTCCTCCACAGGATAGTTGTGATTCGTTATGAGAGACGCCTACAAAGAAAGCGAGACATTTCATATTTATATATAGTAGATGGATACTATAGATAGTATTTGAGTAAATACAGTTGAACTTCCCTAAACCGAAAAAATAAAATTACAATTGCTGTTCTATTTCTGGGTTGCCTGAACTTGAGCAACGCTCAATATATTTTAAAATGTCTTTCTTTAATTTGAATTAAAAATATATATATTTTTATTTTATTTTTACAAATTTAATAAAACTTTAAAATGTTTTTTTTTTGTAATTTAATTTAATATTTTAGTTATTAATATATTTGTTATCGAAATTTTGCAATTATTTAATTTAAATTAAAAAATAGTTATACAATTTAATAAATATCTTTTTTTATTACTTACAAATTTAATAAAACCCTAAAAATGTTTTATTGTTTAATGTTTTAGTTATTAATATATTGGTTATCGACATTTTGCAATTAGTTTATATTAAGTGATTTATTATTTTGTTAAATATTTCAAACATATTTATTAATAATATAATAATAACAATAATAATAATAATAATAATATATTTTATTTCTTTATTAATTGTGTCTACTTATTTTGTGCATATTTATTTATTTATATAATCCTATATTTATTTACTTAATATGTGAAATTTTCAAATTTTTTGTTAGATAGTGTATATCATTTATGAGCTTAACAAAAACTCTTCTAAGCTTTTTATTTCGTTTGCCGAGGAAAATGCTTGAAGATCACACCACTTTTTTATTGCCGAAATATTTTACCCTAACATCACGTCAATATTTCGCAAACTTGATTGCGATCAAAGTTCAAGTGTTTAATTTTTATTAGCTTTTGCTACCCGCTAATGTTTCCCAGGTGGGTGTTTAAACGATCGTAAGATACTTTAGGTGAAAATGAAGATTTGTTGTTATTGCGCTCTCTACATCGCGCTCTTTTGCGGAATTCTCTGGGCCGATAATCGAAAACAAAAGCTTAACGAAGCGTTTCGTTCAGTTGAGAACGCAGCACTCACCAACAGAGTATATAGAAAAGCAACGGATGGCAAAGTCCAAGCACACGCAGCGCGTCATCAGCAAAACTTTGCCAGTGACAAAGACAGCGCAGCAGCAGAGCGCCGTTAGTGGAAGTGCGGCGTGTGCCATTCATTACTGTGAGGGGCGTGGCAGAAAAGTTTAGCAAGCAAAGCTCTGTTACGCTGATCGTAGGGGTTGTGGGCGGGCAGGCAGCGAGGCCATGCATGTTCGTACTTCAACTCTCTTATCAGAAAGAGCGCACATTTTATTAGGCACAATCAGCTGATGTGCGTAGCTGCTACTGTTGTTACTGCTGTTGTTGTTATTGTCAATCGGGTGATCGCAGCTGCTTTATGAAATTAAGTACGCAGCGCACATAAAAAGCACATATAGAACTAAATACATTAATGAAAAGAATAAACTATCCTAGACTAACTAAATTCAGATTTAAAGAACTTGTTGGAAATGTCATCGGAATGTGTCAAGTTTTTATTTAATTATTTATTTTATTTTATTTAATTATTATTATTACGACATATAATAGTATTTGTAATATTTATCTATTTTATTATTTATTTGGTTTAGTATTTATATTTTTAAAATTATTTTTAACTTCTACCCACAAATTTCTAACAGTGCAGCCCACATGATTCTATATTTCTGCATTTGCCTATTAAATAAACTTTTCTCATGTAGCTTTTATATATGTTATGTTTGGCTGATATTTTGGCTAATCAGACAAGTGAGCGGAAGAGGGGCCAAAATAATATAATATTATGCTCTATATATACTGGAATCTCTACACACTTATACATATATATATATAAATGATATATATTTATGTATGGGTTATTATGTCTTATTGTTGTTTTTAGTAGAACACGCGGTTCCACCATGAGAACTGGCACAGCCTAACTTTGTTATCAGCCACATTTATAATATGCGAGGGAGGTGCAAAATATATGACTGATATGGATGGGGAACATAAATAATTATATTATCAGCTGATCAAAGTTAAAGTTGGCAAATTTCCGGAATCTATCAGTCACGATATTAAGCTCTTGTAAAATTACTCATCAGCAAATGATCTCAGCTCTTATCTTTAGATCATTATGCCATTTCGAATATATAGTAAATACGTATATAAATAATCTTGAGTTGCAATCAGCTCATTCAATGCTATAATTTCATCATTTTCAACAGTCATTCTGCCTTACTTCTCTCTTTTCATTCAACTCTTTGTGTCTGTTATATGTATATATGCATATAAATAATCGCCGAAAGTAATTGATTAAGAGAGCAACTGTTTGACTGGCTGCTAGTACGCCATGTTTATTATGCCCAAGCCAAAGTTCACGATAATTATGAGTCAATTGCAAATATCTTATCGATATACAGGTATCACATATATATATATATATATATATGTATATATTGATACCCAATTGTCTGACATTTGCTACACAAATCGATAAGGTCTAGTTCCAACTTAAGAATATTTATTCGGCAAAGAGTTGTGCATAGATTGCTGGTTATTGGGAATATAGAAATGGTCTATAATTACTTTATAAATATTTCAGTTGCGCAATTTAATTTTGAGATTCAATTTAATTTAAGAGATACAAAGATTATGAGAACATTTTCTAAAGGAAGGAGTTACGGCAAAAAATGTTGCATTTTTTATGTCTTTTAATATTGATATATTTACCAATATATGTATGTATTGGTAACTCAAATAAGAACTTACTCATTTGATAAATATTTGACTTTAATTTAATTTCATTTGAAAGGCAATCGAAAAGTGCATCGAAGTTCTAATAAGCCGCTAGTCGAAAAAGCTTAGCCTTGGCCCTAATAAAAGATCTCAGCAAGCGAATATAAAAATTGATATATATATATATATAGATTTATACATAAAAAACGATTATGAAATATAAAGTATATGCAAATACTGGCTATTTTCCAAGCCTTTTAATTCATTCTAAAGCAAGCATTTATTTTTTATATGTGGTTTTTATAACCCAGTTACCAAAATGATAGCTAAAACTTGCTATTAATTTTAACCGTAAAGTAATGCAAGCTTCGTCTATTACCTCAAAGTCTTTTAAGGTTTATTACGCTAGGTAAGATACTTGAAAATGAAATGAAAATGAATGTGTAACACGTAAATATAATGAAATTTTACGAGCTGTAAAATATGAAGTATACGCTCGCTTGGCCAGTTGGCTGCAACTATTTTTCTTTCAGTTAGTACAAAGCTTGGCCAATTGCTTATTGGCAACTACACTTCGTAATTCGTCAGACTTGTTGGCCAACTCGAACTAAGGCTAACTAACAACTTACCGTTACTTTGAGGCCATCCACCGGTTCGATTTGTGCGCTTAACAGCAGCAGCAGCAGCAATGCCAAAAACAACATTTGCAGCATTTTGATGTTGTTGCTGATGTTGCAGCTGCCTGTTATTCGCCTTGTTGTTGCTGTTGTTGACTGTTGCATTTTAATGCACATATTTTGTAACTCTCATCCAAAGACTGACCCACTTGCCGAATATGTTGCAAGGCCCAGGTCCGCGTCGCGGCCTGTCCCGTTAGCTGCGGCAATAACTGTATATACCGAAAAAAGCCGAATCCAAAAACAAAATAGAAAAATATATAATTGTAAAAAATGCTTATAAAAATTGTGCCTCATTTTATAAACTTTTTATGTTTGCTACGATTTCACTTACACTTTTTCCCCAAAAAGGTTTATGCGCTGATAAGTTTCCTCAATCAGAAGGGGTATTTCAGCAGTGCTTATTGATCAGCTTATATATAATATATATTTATATGATTGCTCCTTGCTTGGCTTTGCTTTGTTATTAGTTGTGCGTAATTTAAATAATTGCGGTCAGTTTGATTTATTTTCGAGGATTTTTGTGTTTCGCCTATTTTTATTGTAATTCTAATTATTTTATTTTTGCTCAAGGGCACAGCAATATATAATTGAATGTGTGTGTGTTTGTGTGTGCGCTGGCGATTAACTTCAGGAAATTCGCACTCACACGTAAATATTTGAGCTCTGGCAGCTGATTACAATTGTTCTTGACGTCAATGTCTCCTCTACATATTTTGGTGAGCCGCAGGAAAACCTATAAATACATAACATAAGCACATATACCCTATAAATATATATATGACCTATATATGTATATATATATATATTATATATATATAATTTAATATACTAAACATAGCTAAAAAAAAATTGAATAATCATATTTTTGCGTGTGACAATTTTTTTTTAAGTCAAACTTAATCCCATCCATATAGCAATGATTCGAAACAAAGATTAATAAATGCTCTTTCCTTTATATGATAATATATATAAATAAATTATATATTTTATATGTATGTGTAATGTGTGTTAAGTGGGTTAAGCCCTATATAAAATCTTAGAAAACAAAAAAGAAAGAAAAGAAAAAGTCGAATGTTTCAGTCGGGCTCAAACGACTCCAAATACTCTTTCACGGGTTAAAATTATTAAACTTTTTAAGCATCAATGTTTTTTAGGAGAGGATGTTTTATAAAAAGGATGTCAGATAAAGGAAGGTATTTATTCAAATTTCTTCTAATTCTTTTGGTCACTCTGTAGAAAATATCAACAGTAAATTATAATTTTTTTGGTTTTTAGTTGAAGATAAAGTTTTCCCGTATCCCATTAACTTATTAGCTTGATAATTTTTACTGCCAGAGTTTGAAGGGTCTAGTCACAATATCAGGTACTCATAGACGAAAAAGCCAATACACTTTTTTTTTTCAATTTGTGAGCGGGTAAAATCATTTCTTATCAGCTAATATGCGAATTTTTCTCTATTATATTTTGCTTGCTGTACAATTGTTTTTGTTTTAAAAGGTAAATGATCTTTTAAAGATTAAAGATGAATAATGAAAAACTAATTTGTTAAGTAGACGTAAAGAGCCCCAGTTAAATAAAATTTCATAGAAACTTGCTCAGATACATAAACATTTAAAATTCATATCAAATTATCAAAAGCGGAAAATAATTTAAGTTTTAATAATATTAAGCTTCTTTAAAAATGAAAGTGTATTTCCTATTGATATCGTTTTAAGCAATTAATCTTCTAGCTTAGAAATTGCATAATCTGAATGGAAGGAAAGCAGCAAATTTATGTAATTTGTTTTTATAAGTTTTAACATCTAATTTTTAAAAATTACGTATTATAAAACTAGTTTAAAATCACATTGGAGCTGAAAGGAAACTTCTACATCAAAAGTCATGAAGCAATACTTTTTCACAAGAAATAATTAAAATAGTAAATTTTTATTGAGAGCTATTTCGCTATCCGAAATTGAGGTTTTTATAGATTTTTGTAGCATTTGTGTTATTTAAAACAATTTTTTCTTGCATTTAGACAAAGATCTCTTTGATACATGCGCCGATTTCTCTTCACAACGATCGTGATGAAGTAATTCGAACTCAAGCCTTGTTTATGGAAAGTTTATAGAGCAGTTAACTCTAAGTTTTTATGCAAAAAAAGTTGATTATTGACCGCAGATAACCATTTAAATTAAGTCCAAGTCAATTGGACAATTTTCCAAAAATATTTAATTGCATATGATTCGATTAGCAAGTTATGAAATTATCTCTGATATTTCCCACGCATGCCCCCTGAGCTATTCAATAAAATGGTATATATGTATATATATATGTATATATATATATATATATATATATATAAATTTTGCGTATGTGCGTGTCTTCTATTTTTTACGCGCTTGACACTTACACGCGAAACATTTCCATTTGTTTCTTAAACCATTTGTGGAAAAGTCGTTTGAAATCTGTTCAGCCACTCACTTGAAAAATCCAAAAATCAAAACAAATTTCCACGACGACAAATTGTTGTTTGTTTTTTTTCTTTTGAATTTTTTACTTTTTCCAAATTATTTATAGATCGTTTACCGTTGCCCGCGTGTTGTTTCAGCGCGTTTTTTTCCAAACTAAAACTAGCTTAGACCCGCAGCCCGTTGTGCTGGTGCTCGAAATGCAAAGCTCTGACGAATAAAAGCTTTCGGTCAATCGCGTTGCCGGCGATCGCAGAAGCTCTCAGCACACATATGACTGCAGTAGCGAGAGAGCTATATATAAAGGGTAACAGCTGTTGTTGCTGTGCAGTGCGCTCACTGCTCTCTTTACATCCTCTCTCTCTCTCTCTTCCCCTGTTGTTGGTGCTGTTGCTATTTTGCATTCTAGAACTTTGTTTGTAAACAATTACTTAATGCCGCATACTTGCACGCATTGCCGCACAGCGCAGCGAATTTGCTGCCCAAAATATAGACAGCACTCTAGCTAGCAGGTCAAGTTCAACGGGAACCGGTTGTCTCACTCTCGCTCTGTCTTTTTGTGCCGTTCGCTCTTCTGCTTATTGCGCCCACTCGCTTTGCTGCGAACCAAACAAAAATTTGACGTGTGTAATAAAAGAGCTTGGCGAATTTCAAGGTAATTTGCGTAACATTTGCTTTTGCTTAGTTTTTCGCTTGGCCAAATAATTGCCCTTAAAATGTTGGCAAAATAATGAGCAACAAGTCACTTTAATGGAGACATTAGTTAGAGACAAAAGTCAGCTCAAGCAAGACGAAATCTTGCTTATGCATGCTAAAAATGAATTTATATACCCTGTTAATAATAATGTGTATATAGCAATGTATATATATATTGCGTTTGTGTGGAGTTTGTGTAAAATACAATTGCTATTAAGTTACGAACTTGTTTAGGGTTTGAAAAGAAGTATTGAAAATAAGTATACGTAGAGATATTAAGCAGATTGTCTTAAACTAGTAGTCTGGTTATCAGAGTATATTACATTATGGAAATTCAATGTATAATAGTAGAAAGGGCGTGGCAAATACCACAAAGTACTTACATCTTGAATGTCGAGCCGATCTCTCTGACTACAGACTCCTGTTACTTGGTCTAAACTCAAAACAAACTTAAAATTTTTGCTGCTCTGCTGTTTGATACACTTTACATATTCCATCCATAACGAAATCTTAATAACCCAAGCTAATCTGTAGTACCTTGAAGTGTCTTAATACTTAGGTATTCCCCCAATTTCATGGGGTGGTCTTAATTCCTTAAATCAGATATGCCTTTGTAACTTAATGTATTTCTGCACCTCTGATCCTTACTCTGTTATTCACAACTTTGAATCGCTTTAGGAAATCCTTTGGACATGCTTGCGCCCTAACAAATGCATTTATTTAGTCCACGGAGCACTCTCTAATTTAGTAAAAGGCTTTACTGCATTCAGCCATAAAATTTGAATAAACTACAATAATAACATTGGTGAAAAGTCGATAATCTGATACCCTGTAGGTTTCACTGATATACAAAATGTTTATATCTAATGTGCTGTTAATCTAGGGTATTTTTGTAAATAAATAAATTATTGATCTCTCATATCTATTTCATAGACTACAAAAAATAATTGTTGAGATTACAAGGAGCTCCGACGGACTTTGTTATTTGGCTGTATAACCTGTGCGAAACAATTTTTAGACAAACTGAGCTTTTATGAAAGGATATATCTAGGAAAAGTAAAAAAATATTCTTTCTATATGCAAGAGCCTTTAAAACTTAAAAGCTCTTACGATCGTTATACCCAATACATACTTCAAATAGGTTGCAAATGTTTATACATATATTGAAAAGGTTGTAAAACATTTGTATAGCTTGACAAAGAGAACCGCTTTGAGCCTTGAGATACTTAAAACCCATCATAAATCATTAATTAGTTTTTCATTTATTCTCTTTTAATTTCTTCTAACTATGAATCGGCTAAGCTTGCCTTTGCTTTTAGGTTTTAGCTCGACACTTCAGAACGTATATACCCTTCGCTCATTCTTGCAGAGTATTGCATAAATGAGCCTGCAATGCGCCGTACTTTACGTTAGTCACGCAAAAATGTGCAGCGTGATGCACTTGATTGTGTTTATTTATTATGCAAATTTGCATTAATTTTTTCGCTGCAACATGTGGCATGGTAATTGTTGCAGTTGTTGCAATAGCAAAGCAGCAGCCACGGCAACAGCAACAGTTGCTGCAGTTGGGTCCTTAAACTGCATTTATGAAAACTGCATTCGAGGCCAATTCAGATCCCTCGCAAGGACATTTTTGATGTTGCATCTTTTGTTTAGGCCTAAAAATAAACACGTTGATAGACAATTAAAAAATGTTGCTTACTAAGCTATCAATAGTTTGGCTCAGGGGCGTGGCCGCTGGGGGCAGAAACTACTAAGCAAAAAATTTCCTTAAAACCGAAAGCAAAAGCAAACGCAGCCCGCTGCCAGGCCCAAGTCCAAGTCTAAGCACTTTGTGCAAATTGTCAACGCTGTGCGTCCTTCTACGCATACGTGCAGCAGCAACAACCTCGCCAACAACAATGTGGCAACAAAGGCTTCAGGTTATTGCATGCATTTTAATTAGTAGACAAGCCAAGTGGGCTGCCACTGTGTTGCACTGTGGCACTGTGGCATCCTCATATACATACAACGCATCTAAAGAACCAGATGAAAGACAAGCAGCGAGTGTTGTTCAAATTGTTTGGCGGAACTCAGGAATTAGGGAAAAAGAAGGAGAAGGAGAAGGAGAAGGAGAAGGAGAAGGAGAAGGAGAAGGAGAAGGAGAAGGAGAAGGAGAAGGAGAAGGAGAAGGAGAAGGAGAAGGAGAAGGAGAAGGAGAAGGAGAAGGAGAAGGAGAAGGAGAAGGAGAAGGAGAAGGAGAAGGAGAAGGAGAAGGAGAAGGAGAAGGAGAAGGAGAAGGAGAAGGAGAAGGAAGAAGGAGAAGGAGAAGGAGAAGGAGAAGGAGAAGGAGAAGGAGAAGGAGAAGGAGAAGGAGAAGGAGAAGGAGAAGGAGAAGGAGAAGGAGAAGGAGAAGGAGAAGGAGAAGGAGAAGGAGAAGGAGAAGGAGAAGGAGAAGGAGAAGGAGAAGGAGAAGGAGAAGGAGAAGGAGAAGGAGAAGGAGAAGGAGAAGGAGAAGGAGAAGGAGAAGGAGAAGGAGAAGGAGAAGGAGAAGGAGAAGGAGAAGGAGAAGGAGAAGGAGAAGGAGAAGGAGAAGGAGAAGGAGAAGGAGAAGGAGAAGGAGAAGGAGAAGGAGAAGGAGAAGGAGAAGGAGAAGGAGAAGGAGAAGGAGAAGGAGAAGGAGAAGGAGAAGGAGAAGGAGAAGGAGATCTTTTGAAAGTTGAATCTTCTGGTCTTCTGGTCTGTTTTATACCTGCTTAAGTCTTCTGTCTGTAGTTTATGCACGGCTCATTAGTTAGAGCAAAAGGTAAAATGATGCATGAAAAATAGCTAGGCGAAAGCGCAAATCATTTGAATGATGAAAACGATGCGTGTGGAACTTCAAACTAGACAATGACATATGAACCGACGAAAGGATCCGCAAACGTGTCCAATTCGCATAGCAAACAAATAAACTGTCCAAATTGGCAGAGAGTGTGTGCGCGCAAGGCAGCGAGGGGTCCTTTTCAGCACAATTCAAGTCCTTTTCAATCTATCATTCTACCCTCGCGGTTGGCAATAGCAGCCGCCTCCACGCCGATAGCCCCTCTGATGCCCCTCAGGCGCCCATTCGACCCATTGCCGCCACGTTCTGCGCTAGTTTCTTGTATTTATTTTTAAATTGTTTCGCACACACATAAACAAACACACACACTCCCACACACACACTCCCACACACACACCAATATATATATATGAATACATATATATGCACGCATACGCAGACAAGAGCAGTTAAAATGCCCAATAAGTCACAGTGGAACGAACTTAATTTCCTTAATATAAATAAAACTCACTTTTAAGACTTGGTTTTTGGTCATAACTCGTTAACTATACGAGTCAATATCAAATTCGGGATGAATGTTCTCATATGATCACGTAAGCTCACCTTCCAAATATTTCATTATATTTATTATAACTTATATCTTATTATAACTTGAAAATCAGATTTCAGCGCATAAATGCTTTGTTCAAATATATGTAACAAGGAGAAGGAGGAGTGAGATTCCATAATATATATATATATATATATAGATATATATATATATATATATATATATATATATATATATATATATATATATATATATATATATATATATATATATATATATATATATGTATATAATATACATAATATATATATATATATATTTATATATATATATATATATATATATATGTTATGGAATCTGTCCTTGTTACTTATATTTAAACAAAACATTTATACAGATATATATATATATATTTTTTTTTGGCTTGGGCTTCAATGAGATCAATCCATATATTTACCTACTTTATATATTTATCTATTTCTGTGGTCTAGGGTAGGTCTAGGACATGAACTCTTTTGAGTCGCCTGTGGTTGCTTGAGACATCCAGTAGTCTTAGTGCTAGAGCATTCTCGTGGTTATGTAGTTTATTCATGTATCTGTTTATATATAGTTCTTTAGTTGTATTTCTTCTTTAACAAGGGGCAGTTTAACACCTTTGTGAATATTACAATTAGTCACATAACAGGGTGCGTATGCATTCATTCTGAGAGACTTGTTCTGGTATCGCTGTATAATTTCGATATTTGAATTACTAGCAGTACCATATATGATTAGCACGACGAGCTGAGACAATTTAAGCTTGACAGCCCGTCTATACCCCTATAACAACTAGAGACTTTAAATTGTTTTGTAGGTCCGTCTATAACACGCATATTTCAGTCAAATAATCAATAATTATTTCTGTCTATTAAACATATCAAAATTTTATCTCGTACGTCGTTGCAGCTAGAGCTTCCAAATGTTGCATATAGTTTTATGTATATGCGCTGCGTAGGACATGTTGGTTCAAGTCTGGTAACCTAATGTAAATTTTTCTACTTTTTTTCTGCAACACTCAAACAGTGGCTTGTGGGTCAGGGTATCACTTAGCCGAGCACTCCCGACTATAGCTTTCTTGGTTGTTTATTTAATGGTATACCAATAGGAGCACTTCTACTCTAGAAAAAAATCGAAGATTTAGCTAGGCACATATACATATATAGTCGAAGCAGTTATTCAGTTTTATCACAAATTTTGTCGATATTTTCCACTGTGCAAGATGACAACGCGGCGTATGCGCCATGTGACTTGAGCTTGTGTTTGCCATTGTGTGCTTTTAAGTGTATGTGTGTGTGTGTTTGCACAGTGTGTATTGGTGTGGTATAAGACAACAACAGCAAGAACAACACGGAAAAAATCTGTGTAGCGCGCATCTGTCAAGCAACCAAACGCCCCCACGCATGTCCCTGCGTGTCTGGCTGTGTGTGTGTTTGTGTGTGTATGTAAATGTCCTTGAGTGCTTGACGGATGACATTCATAAACGTCACTTCAATTACCTCCACGCGCCAACGCCGACCATCGCCGACACCGTCGCCGCAAAAAAAGAGAAGAAATTCTGAAAAGTCAGCTAAAGTTAAAGAATTTCGGTTTGTTTTCCTTATATATATATATTTGTTGTTTTTTTTTGTAATTATTTTTGTTTCTTTAATGTTTTTTAAATCTTCTTTTATTTCATGAAAGGTAAACTATTGAAGCATTTCAAATAAGACAAATGATGCAATCCCGAAATGCTGAGGCGAGCTCTTACATGTTAAACGAACTGAGGTGGTTATAATAGATCGAAATACTGTATGATAAACAGTTAGAAATATTTTAGGGCAGTAAGTAGAAGTGTTTTTTACTATTTGGTAGTAGAAGTTCTTTACTAGGGAGTGCATGACTAGCAGATACCCCGGTTAGTGCTGTCCTCTTTTAGGTATCTGCTATGAAAATGTCAGTTTTTTAGTTTAATAATAGTTCTTTTGGCTTAAAATAAAACTCTAATTTGCTACTTTTATTTTAAACCTAATTTGTGAAACTTAACTGCTCAGCTACCTAGAAAAAGTTGATAGAGAACAATCGAATGAGCAATGGATCAGAATCGATGAAAATGCCTTAATTTTAACGAACTGAAAATTTATCGAATAAAATCAATTTTCCGCATAATTAATATTAAATACATTTACTAATTAACATTTGTTTTGTTTTACGGCAATTTGTTAAGAATAAAATACATATTATTGGAAAAAAAAGTTTTTTGATTTGCTTCGTTCGTTTGGAAATTATTGACTCACAAAGTTCAACCTATGGAAACACTTTTGCTCACTACTGTATATATCAAAATATATAGCATACTTTTTGGAGCAGCGTACAATAGTTATAGAGCTTTTGTATTATAGATTCTGCATTTGAATTTGCGTAACTCATTTTATTTACTTTTTTATTTGCTTAGTAGAAAAAATCGTGATTATTCAATTGATCAGATCTATATAAATATATGTATGTATATTTATATAGCTTTATAGAGCATTCGTGTATTTCTTTCCTTCTGAAGCCTTTTTTGCATGTAAAAAGTAGCTGTAATTTTCTTTAAGTTTTCACATAGATTTTTCTATTTTTCTTTTTTCGATTTACTGAATTTATTTTTGTGTTTTCCTTTATGTTGTTGTTGTTTTGCACAAATTAAGCGCATTGATTTTCACTCGAAATCATGAAAAGCCAGCTGGCCTGCAAACAGTTATGTGAGTGTATGTGTGTGTGTGTGTGTGTGTGTGAGGGCAGAGGCTGGGGCTGAGGCTGTGCTCATGGTTCGCCTCGCTTACACTTGTCCTTACAAATTTGTCCTTTTTCTCAAATGTGAAAAGACGCATAATGTCCTTTTACTTGTTTCTCCTCTTCTGTCTCATGCCTCCTGCTTCATCTTGTTCCCCGCTTCTTCTTCTTCTTGCTGCTGCTGCTGCTGTTACTACTGCTGCTTTTCTCGTTGATTTTTCTTTCATTTTATTTTTATTTTTGTCTCGTTGTTGTTGTTGCTTTTGCTTTTGCTGTTATTGTTACTGTTGTTGTTGTTTTTATTATCGTTGTTGTTGTTGTTGTCGACATTTCGCCTCGGCGTCTGTCACGTTACACGCCCACCGCCCACATTTGCTACTTGTAAATTATTTGCATTAGTAGCCACTTGCGCCTTCGTGTGTGTAGGTCCCTTTCTGAGAGTGTATGTGTGCGTGTGTTGGTGTGTGTGTGTGCGTTTAGTTGCGCTTGGTCTGCCCGCAGGCAAAATCTGCCCAAGTTTTTGCGCCCAACCCCCACTCTCCCACTTTCATTGCGCCCACCCTTTACCCTGCCACGCCGCTGGCCGCCTTTTTCCACAGTTTAGCAGCCCGTAGAATTCGTTTGCTGTTCTGCGTGTTTGTTTATATATATGCATATATATATATAAATATATATATATATATGTATGTATATATACATGTGTGTATGCACATGAAATTTCCATTTCTTGTTGTTGCCACTCGTGGTTGCCCTTGCTTGCGATTTGTATGCCCTGTGTGTAGTGGAATGCATGAAAAGGGGTAGATTAATATATATGATACAAATAGTTAAAAATTGAAAGAAGAAATAAGACTAATTGAAGCAGGAAGCTGTAACTTCAGAGGAAAGTTGTCGAAATGCTCCATTGACACTTGATTTCCATTATTATTAAATAAATAGTGTTTTGTATAGGATCGCACATAGAAAGTTTAAAAAATGAGTACAATCTTTTCTTTATGAGCTAACAGTAAATTGTGATATAATTTATATTTATACAAAATACATGAATGATTGAAATTCAATAAGAATCATCAACTTTAATTTAACTTTTTCTTCTTGATTATGGCATGAGCTAAAGCCCGCTCAGCCTTAGGAACATAAACTGAGCTAAGAAATTAGGCAGTGCTCCTTAAAAAAAATTAAGTTAGATTGCTCTATTCTGTACCTTGGACTATGCACAAGGTATTCAACACTTTAAGTATGCCACAAATACTGATGCATACTGCTCACTTTGCTACGGGACTCACGATCAGCTTCAGATAATACAAGACCTGAACACGACTTCTTCTGTCGTGTAGATACTCAACTTTTGTGGAAGTATAGGGTATCGTTTGGTCTATCATTTCAGAGTTTTGTATTACTTTTGTTTGTAGCTTTTGGCCCGGTTTGAGCCTGCACTTAAATTAACTGATTGCAACATTCTATAGAGCTTTTTATGCCTTGTTGCGTTTTCTTCGGTCTTTAAGCTCTTGCCTTTGGATATTTCGTAGTCCCTCATGGGAGCTACAATTTGAGAGACTAGTAAGTGCGGTTACTACTCTACAACTCACTTTCTTGACCCTTACTTAAGCATTGCTACCGCTTCTTTCATGCAATAGAAAACTTTTGCAGCCCAACACGCCGCGTATACGTAATTTTTGTTTTGTTCCTGTGGATAAATAAATGTATTAAGCCAAAAATGCATTAAACATGGGCTTAGACTGTGGCTAATTGTGTGTGGCTAAGAAAAGAGCTTGCTTGAGAGAGGGAGAGACTGCGTAGAGCGTAGGAAAGAGAGGGAGGGAGAGAGCTGTATAATTTTCTGGAATTGTTAGCTCAAAGGCAAGGATTTAAGGATGTGACTCAAGTGTCTGATAATTATGGGCGTGTATATGCACACTAACATAAACACACATAAACACACACACACAAATATCTACACAGCAGTTTGTTTAGCTTGTGCTTGTTATAAAGTTGATAAGCTCTTTTTGTTTGTGTGGTTAACTGCGCTGATAAACTGTCATTTTTTGGCCATGGTTGGTAGCTCGGGGTTGTCTGTGAGAAGTAGTTAGGATAAAGGCTCTGGTATTTACAAGCTTAAAAAATAGACATAAAAATAAAAGTAAAAATAGATATTCAAATTGACAGGATCTGTCTGTGGCAGCCAAGACAATAGATGAAGTGGAAAGCAAGCACAAGAAATGAAAATAAGTTAAGCGAGAGCTAAGCCCTGATGATTATTCCGTTTGGCTAATAATGTTAATGTTTTCATTCTCACTTAAATATCATTAGCTGCTAAAATTCCTTAGCTCATTACGAGATAATGACAATAATGCAAGCTCCTTTTGCAGAAATGAACAAATATTCGGGACTGCTCGACTAGGAAACACCCTGAACCCTGCAAATACCTCATATTCCAATCATTCTACGCTTCTTTCCCATATTCATTATACTCTGGGCATAGGTAATATTGCAATCGTTCTACGCTACTTTTACACATACATTATACCCTAAGAAATGGCGATATTCCAATCATTTTACGCTTCTTTTATACACACATTGCACACACGCGCTTTGCTCATTGCGCAGTATGGAGCTTACTTTTATTCTAGGTAGGCTTTATACAACAAATTTTCATAGCAGGGTAATAACATTCATATGTATGATTTGCTAAAGCACAAGTCCGTAGTATTTGAAGGCATCCGAAACCCAAAAATATACAAAATATTTATTTCACTACACGAATCTTAAAAAACAATTAATGCTTACGAGTTCGGATGGGCGGACATGGCTACTTGAGTGCCTCAGCTTGTCGTGCTGATCAAGAATATATATACTCTATGGGGTCTGACCCGCCTCCCCCGCCAGTAACATACATTTTCACAAAACAATTATATATTATAAAAAGTTAGTTATCAAATATAAAAATAAATGTTTTTCTAAAATTTAAAGTAAATTAAGATAGTACTTTGATCATATTGCAAATGAGTAGTTGAATCAAATAAATAAAGGTAAGAAACTGAATTACTGAATTTTTGTTTCTCACATTGTTTCAGTCATCTTTTACCTCAGAAAGGCATTTTAGCAAAGTAAATTAAAAAAGTAATTTAAATGTCGACTTTATGGTAGATTAAATCATATTACACTGCCATCACAATTATAGATCCATATCTAATTATAATAATGTCCACCTGGTTAATCTGATGGTAATTAGTAAATAGAAAGGAAGCTGCTGGAACAGAAAACAATTTGCATAAGCCAAATAAATTTGCCTGGAACAGGGGCAGATCTAAAAATAATGTTAATAGGTCGAGGGACGGACGAAGGCTTTGGAGGATTAGGCGAGGCTCCTTTCAGCCAAAATAGGAAGTTCAACCAACCATGTGGGGGCTACGTTGTGGCCCTCTTTATCCTGTTCTCTTCAACCCTAGCCGCAGCGATTTATCAAAGTTCATTGAAATTGTGCGCCGCCTCGAGTCGAAAAAGTATTCGTCCTTGGGTGGTTGGTTCTGGAGGAGCGCAGTGGGTGGGCAGGCATGGCATTGTCCTTGCCACTGACTACGTCATTCATTAAAATGTGTTTGCAGCTCGTAAGTTTTTGGCGCATTAAACAGCATTGAGCTGTCAGCCGTACTACAATCCAAACAAAATGCCATAAAAGCCAGTCACACGCTCAGAGTGCAAAACTTTCTCTCCGCTCAAGACTCCGCCTTCTTTGCCCCATTGCGTCCTTCCTCCCACGTCACTTTAACTGATTTATGATTGCGTATGCTGTGAGCTAACTCCAAATGCCGCTTCCTTCAGCAAATGAAAAGTCAATACGCCACACTTGATTAATAATCATATTATATGCTTTATTAGGCATTCAGACAATATGGCTCTGACTGTGGCAATAGTGGGGCAAGCGGGGCTAGCAGTTTGTATACCCTCTACTAATGATCAGGGCATGTGCGAAAATTAATATAGATTAATTTCCACTAAGTGGAATAGGCAAATAGTCAATTTAATGATCTATTGTTCAAGTCACAACAGAGATTTTTCTGTGAAATGAAAATCAAATGATCGTGATATATAAACATATAGGAATGGTTTAAAGGGTTGCGCTTTATGATCCTTAGTACAATTTGTTTTTGAAGTTCGGTAAAGGCGTGGTCAAGTCGTGACTATGGCCGATGTATCGGACTGAATTAGTGCTTACCAACTAATAAATCTCATTTATGTTCCTGCGTTCAGGTCCCACCTTTTCCGGCTCAAAGCATCTTCGTCGAAGTCCCACACTCTTTTCCAAGCATATTTTAAGTTAAACATTTCCTCGACTATAATATCCTTTTGGAATTCAACGACAGTCTCTCTCAGCTAAAGTAGGTACTTTCAAAAGTAACCTTGAGCAAAGAGCATTTGTGTCAGAGGAACAGACGTTTCACGGTGCGCTCTGATTAGACCCTAATCTGAATCGCAGACACTACATAGTACGACGGCACTTATTGCTACCATTAGAAGTCATCCTTTTACTACTATCGATCCTTCAACATTTGTCATCAGTCTACTCAGGTCTTGCTAAGATCACCGTTTATCGCTTGAGATGTTGAAGCTGTCATTACGATAATCATAATTATAAATATAATGGTTTTGCTAATGATAGTGTAATAATAATAAAATAATAATGATTGTGTTAATGACGATAAAAATAAACCTGAGAATGACAATGACAATGACAATGACAATGACAATGACAATGACAATGACAATGACAATGACAATGACAATGACAATGACAATGACAATGACAATGACAATGACAATGACAATGACAATGACAATGACAATGACAATGACAATGACAATGACAATGACAATGACAATGACAATGACAATGACAATGACAATGACAATGACAATGACAATGACAATGACAATGACAATGACAATGACAATGACAATGACAATGACAATGACAATGACAATGACAATGACAATGACAATGACAATGACAATGACAATGACAATGACAATGACAATGACAATGACAATGACAATGACAATGACAATGACAATGACAATGACAATGACAATGACAATGACAATGACAATGACAATGACAATGACAATGACAATGACAATGACAATGACAATGACAATGACAATGACAATGACAATGACAATGACAATGACAATGACAATGACAATGACAATGACAATGACAATGACAATGACAATGACAATGACAATGACAATGACAATGACAATGACAATGACAATGACAATGACAATGACAAAAATTACAATTACAATTAATATGATATATTAAAAATAATAAATGGTCAGTTAAAGCTACTGGAATATATTCTTACTACTTTTTTAAACCTTTCTTTATAAATTAGTCTGAGCTATAGTACCTTGTTTTATTTTTTGTTCGTATTTGGCCATATATGTATATATGTGCTTTCATATGATAATTTTTCGACAACGATTTGATCTCTAAATATTTTATTAAGTAGTAAATTGCAAACGGACAGCTTTTGTTTGAGCTATTTGCCTTACACAAGAGCCGAGTTTTAGACTGCAGGGCATTTTGTTCTACGGATAGAGCTCTCCGCTTGTGTGTCGCTTGTATTTTCTTATTTTGCTGTTGTATTGTGTCTTCCATCTATTGTTATATAACTCTTTTGTTTGGCCACAGTTGACTTGAGCCATTTGTTTGGCTTGCTGACGGCTTTTATATATACAAATATCTTAATCATCTGACAAGTGCAGACAGCGCTATGTGCTGCCCCAAGGATGCGGCTACAACTCCCCATATCTAATGCCCCGCTTCACTTTTTTTGTTGTTTGGCGTCTGCCCACAAATTATAATTACAAATGATATATTTTGGCGTTTTTATTATGAGACTCTGCATAAAATAAATGATCTAAATGCCTATTAGAGCTCACTTCTATGACAAACGTGCAAAACTTTGTCCCGCGTGGTAGCTTTTTTTCTTGCTTTGGCTGGCATATCCTGTAAAAGTTCGCAAAGACTAAAATTATTATGCAGCTTGTTACCTTAAACAACATTCATACGATTTCATAATTCTGTACAATTTAATTTTTTAGCACTATGGACAATGGTCGAATAGAAATATATTTAGTCAACCTACGAAAACTTCGTACGATATAGCTATGAACGTATCTGGGTAAATGTGAAGTCAAGTACCCTATATAATATAACATATAATGCCTTTTATCAGTTATTAAATAATTAAAGTCTTGCAATATAAAGTCCTTTAAGGTGGTTTGATGAAAAGAATGTCAATTTCCGTGAAATGAATGCACAATACACCAATTTTTTTATAATAATCCCTTTTTATTCGTATTATTATTAATATTAATTATTAATATTTTATTATTTAATTTCTTTTAACCCATTATTTCATAATTTTGTGCTAAATTAGGGTATAACAAGTACGTTCTCTTAATTTTCATGCGTAAATTCTTCTTATTTTCTTATTTCTATAAATATTTGATATAGCGAACTGAGGCTATCAATGGACTGGAGCAAAAGAGAGGGGTGAGCGAGGAGGTAGCAACAAAAAGAGATAGAGCCAAAGGGGGGTCGTTCACGACGTCGCATTGTTGTGCGTAGAAATATCTAAGCTATGCGGCGTACCGAACCGGGCATAATCAAAATACAATTGTGCGAGGATATGAGTGTGTATGTGTGTGAGTGTGTGTCCGAGTATGCGTGCGAAAGTACGCGAGTGTGTTTATATGGGTGATTGTGTGTGACTGTTTGTAAGTGTTGTAACGCGTGCACAAATTTCTATTTTTTTATGTGTGCTGGTGCTGCTGCTGCTGATTGTTTGGGAGCAGACTCTACCTGAGCCTAGCAAAGGCTCTTTGCTCTCTGCTAAAAGTATGCTATAAACTGGAAGGCAGAGCGCAAAGAGAAATACAGAGAGATAGAGAGAGAGAGAGAAAGAGAGTGTGTTAAAGAGCGAGCTAGCGAGCACCTATAAAAATTGAAGCATTCAAAATGCCAGAATAATAAATTAATTAATTATAAATTTAAACAACATCAAAAACAAATGGCACATCAACTAAGGCAGGACGGAAGAGAGTGGAAGAGCGGGAGCACAAGAGAGAACGTGCGAACGTGACTAGTCTGCAGCAATCAAATTCAGCTCCTGTACAAAGCGCACAACTGGAAGTGGTCGGAAGCGGAGCTCGTGGCGCTTCGTTTCTTGTCGGCTTACTTCTCGTTCATTCGGCTTTGTCATTGTGGCCCCGAGACTCGTAGCAGTTCCGCAGGCGGACCACGGAGCCAAAACGTTTTCGTGCGCTGCGCTGACAACATCCTCGCAGGACCAATAAGCGGACGGTGCGTTAAGCAGTAAAAAAATTCTATGCCTGTGTGTGTGTGCAGAAACTTTTAATCGTGTGTGTTGAAAATTGATTGCACTTTCAAAAAATACAACAAAAAAGCAGCCATGAAACGGAAGGGAAAGAAGAGTTAAATCATATGACGATAAGCAAAGCGAAATGGAAAATTCTGGCAGAAAATTGAAGGCAAAGCCAAATTTTATATAATCAAGCAATAAAAATGATACAGCGCTCGCCTGTGCTTGTGGACGTGTGTGTGTGTATGACTGTGTGTGTGTCTTTGTGTGTGTGTGTGTGAGTGCAGAAATGTTAATACCATTGTATCAAATGTGTGTAAGTGTATTTGGGTGTGTGTGTATGTGTACGTATCTTCTCGTGCCTTTAGGCCTTTCATAAAGAGGTCAAAACGTTGCTTTCGTTCTTTTACGCTTTTTTCAGTGTGCAAAGACAACAAATTTAATGGGCCAAATAAAAGAAACACAAAAGGAAACACAAATGTAGGCATTCCATTATTCCGTTTTATTTTGGCACCGCCCTGCTTTAAGCTGCCAAATGATATAATAGTGACTAAAACTTGAGCACGACTTAAAAACGTAGCTTTAGCGGTGAACTGTAGCAGTTGAGTGTGCATGTCATAGAAAGAGAAAGAGAGAGAGAGGAGAGAGGCACAGAACTAGAAAGAGACGTAAAGGGGAGTAGGCATGTATAAGACCTCCTAATTGCACATTTTTATGGCATACTTTTAGCTGCCGCAATTAATGTTAAGCACATATATTTTTTGTGCCGAGCTGTGTGTGAAAAAAAGAAAAATAACGGAATAAGCTGTGTTTTTTAAACTCGTTAAACTCGCTAGTGGTGTATCATTTTACATTTTGATTATAATTTGTGCAACTGTGTGTTCTTAATAATGCAATTATGCAGCTCAATATTTTGGGAGAAAATCTCATATTTTAGTCAAGAAATATACTGTTTCAAATAAAAAATAAAGAATAGTTTAAACTTCTGATGATAATTTGGAATACATATTTAATATTTAATTAATTAATAAATCATTAAATAATCAAAATGGCTGGTTCATTAAAGTGCATGATATATTACCAATATTTTAACTAATTAGTATGAAAGTAAATAAAAATACTTCTAATTTAATATTATGCATCTTGAATTACCAAAAATTATTTTAAATGAGTTTTGTGCGATCTGAAAAGTATTTATAATAAAATAAAAAGCAACCTGAACACAAATCTTGCATTTTATTTTATTATCTTTTTATTAGTGAAAAGATTACTAAAATTTTAAAAATGTATACTGATTAAATTCAATTGAGATATATAGAATATGCTGTAAATACCTAAGAAAGGTAATGAAAAGTTTTCTAGGCTATCGGACGAATTACGTTATATACGATTTTCACTTTGTCAAAGTATATAAAAAGTTCGGCAGAAGTTGGCACAGATCTAGAATCTTAATCAACTTAATGTGGAATTATGTAAATCCAAGAATATACCAACACATCATATATATATAAAAGAAGATATTACGCAATTTTCAGCGCAACAAAATTTGACACAGCTCTAGAGAATCAAATGCCATAATTAATAATAGTGCCAGCAGAATCGAAATTCCTGTCTAAGCTTTGGCCTATAGCTAAAAATACTACATGAAAGAAAGAAGAAGAAACACACTCAAGCTAGCTGTAAAAAGTGCGAGGCTCAAAAGCACACACAAACACATAGAGCGCGACGGGTGGGGTAGGACATTAGCGGCAGCTACTCAAAGCATAACAATGAACGTAACCGCACATAGAGCCCAGAGACAGCCACAAGCAGCTACATAAAAAAATGAAGCAATGAACGAGGGAGAGAGAGAGAGAGTGGGTGTGTATTTGTGTGTGCGTGTTACCTACTAAACTAAATGAAAGTAAAATTGTAAGCGTAAGCTAAAACAACAAACATAGCAGCAGCAGCAGCGGCAGCAGAAAACGAAAGCAATAACAGAAACGTGAGCAGCGATAAGAACACTGAGATAAGCAGTAGAGCGTGTAACCAGACAAAAAAAAACAAAGAGAGACTGAGAACGAGAGAGAGCCGAAGTGAGCGCGTTTGCATGTGCTGCGCTTAAAGAGAGCATGCAAATTTTTTTAGCTAAACATAAGCTACCGTGCAAAAACCGTTTGACTAACTTTAGCTGTTTATCTTCTGCTCTCTCTCTCTTTTGCAGATTTAACAGCTCGTGCAAGTTCAATGTAAAAGCGAAAATGTAAACAATACTAACGCACGCGCAACAACAGAAACAACAACAGCAGCTATAATAAAACATACTCTGCCATAAACTGGATCTGACTGCCTTCCAGCTGGGAACCGTTGTCGTATCCCTTCCAGTGAGGCCTGCAGCACACGGCTAGCGACGTTAACAGCGCCACAACAACGTCAGCAGTGCTGTCCTGCTAGTCGTGCTGTGTGCAACACTGGCAAAACTCAGGGAAATTTTTCCACAAGCACACATACACACTCACACACACAACACACAATCACACGCACACACACACGCACACAGCGTTGCTTTACGTTGCCAAAAAAATAGAAAAGAAACACACATACCTACACATGGCCCGGCCAGGAGCCGTCATCAAATACGAACGCAACGTGGAAATGCTGCGGCCAGCGTCAGCGTCAGCGTCAGCAGCAACCGCAGCAAGAGCAGCACCAACAACAACAGCAACTTGCTTGTCTAGTGCGTTGCTGTGCTAATTGTTATTTATGTATAGTAGTGTATATAAATTTGTGTGATATTGCAACAACAATGCAAAAGCATAACAGCAAATAACCGAGAACGAGCGAAGTACAGAAAGTTAGAGGGAGAGAGAGAGAGCGTGCGAGGGAGATAGAGAAAGCGAACTGTTTTCGACGGTGCAGCGTAATCAGAATAAAAGAAAGCGAAATAATCCCAAAGAATAAAGTTTCACCAACCAAAAACAACGACAACTAACGGTTTTGCAACAACAACAACAGGAACAAACAGCAACAGTAACAACACTTAACGGGTCCAATGTTGCAGCAAACAACATGCAGCAAACAACAATGGCAACAGCATCAAGAAGAAGAAAGAGAACTAGAACAACAAGAACAACCACAGCAGCCACAGCAGCAGCAGCAGCAGCAAGAACAACAGCAAACAGCTAAGGCTTCTAGCTACAGCAACATAGTGCGCCCTGGCAACATGGGCTTAAGCAACATGCTGCCAGCTAGCAATAGCACCACAACAACGATAGATTTCAACAGTCGCCGGCGACGCGGTCGCCTACGGGCCGCCCACAAATGTTGCCAACAAGTGCCAGCAACAAACACAAATGTTGCTTATACAAAACAACAACAAACGAAACAACCAAAACACCATGCAAAGCTTTTGTTATCAATAATGTGCGCGTACATTGTCGATTGTGTAAATATTTTAAAACGCTTAGTATTATTAACATTAACAACTACAACTGCAACTAAGAAAAATAACAACAGCAATAGGCACGCCCGTGGGCGTGGGCAGCCGCTATGCTGCCTAATGCTGCTGCTGCTGTTGCTCTTCTTCTGCAGCGTTCAGGCTCACAAGCCAAAGAGCGTTCACAAGCAACAACATCAGCCGGCTCACAACAACGATGTCACGTTTAACAACATGGCCGACGTGCCGCCCACTTATCAAGTGAAATCATCGCAAACATCGAACGAGGACGAAGCCGAAATCCTTTATCACTCCGCCGAAATGTTTGGCGAGGAGGAAGAGGACGACCTGTCAGATGGACGTGAGCCAAGCGGCAGGCAGGTGAACGAGGATAATGCGGCCAATCCACGCGGTATCAATGGTAAGTGCAACCCAACAAGTAAGCTCTTTCCATTTCGATAAGCTCCCTTGATCGTTAAACTGCTTTCAACATGTCAACATACAAATATTAGTGGACCACTACATAACTGTTCCTTTCTTTGGAAACCAAGGCATATTTCATGACCTGCCAGCAATGTTGCCTTTGAGAAATATGTCGTCTATATGTAATAAGGTCATATGTATTTAAATTGGGTAATCAGTAATCGAACCAGTTCACTCTTTCGTGAACGAGACTCATTAAATCGGCCAAAATATATTCAGCAGTTCATGAACTACACATATTGAACTATTGTTCATGAACTATACAATCTATCGAGCTGTGCAAATATCGAAATTACGAATCATAGAAAACGGTTAAATATTATAAACTAATGAATTGATGAGAGAGAGGTAAAGTGTACGAATCTCAAATGATATATTGAACGTGTTGAAACATTTGAAAAGGAGTTCTCCATGCTAATATAGCATGGTTTGATACAAAATTGTATTTCTGACATGTCCTTGAACATGTCAACGGCCAAGACACCTTCGATGACATGTCACTTAGGTCCTCATACAAGCGTGTGTCAAGACGTTTGAAGACGTCCCCAATAAGCTTGTCAACAAGAGCACAATTTGCATCTGGAATACGTACACCCACTCGTACACACACACACACTCGCGTGCACAGCAAACATGGCTTATGCGTGATTTGGTCTTTTGTCTGCGAGTTCGACTAATGGAATTTATATTTAAATGGGGCATAAGGGTGAAACTCTAAGGGGGAAATTTGCTGTATAAGTGATTTATGGGATAGACGAAGCACAATCAATCGAGCGCTTGGAAGGCAGCAAATCGAATTTGACTTGCATAGCTCACAATCCAAGAGCAAATAAAAGTACGAAAATGAAAATTTGCATTCTATTCAATGGGGCGCATGGGCGATATCCTGAATATAAAAATTAAAAAAAATAACATCTTAGTTTGAAGGGGGCATTTATCTAACAATTTATATAATATTCATATTATTGCAGAGACTACTCCAAAGCAACTATAGTCAAAAATAGTAGTAGGCTAAGTTTAAATATTTTGCAACGATAAATAAAATCTTTGAAATTTTATAATATTCAATTTGAACACAATTTAGTTAAAATCTTAGCAGCTACAAATAATAATATAAAATGTTTACAGAACGAGTTCATAAACATTTAAGAAAGTAGAGAAAATTAATAGAATGAAGGAATTTCCGATTTTATCTTGAAAATTGTTTAACCATTTTTGTCAAAAATTTAAACTATATCAAACATATTTATATTGAGATAATATTAAAATACGTTTATTATCGATAACGATTTATTTATGAATATTTTCGTGCGTCTTATAAACGTTTGTATATAAGCTTGGGGCAGTAGATATAATATTTTATATGACACTTAAATTTATTTTAGAAATATATAGAAAAAAATATATATAGCAAAATTTTTTAATGACTATAACATACAAATATTTTTTTTACTTAAAATAAGAATAAGAACAAGAAAAATGTATTAAAATTTATTAGCAATTACACGTTGCGTATACGTTATATTTAATATGATATGCAGCCTATAAATTACGTATACGCAACGTAAACAAACATAAATATTTGAAGCGACGCTTGAACAGCTGCTACCACGTATGCACACGTACTACACACACATATATATACTACACATACATATTCTGAGCTAATGTTCAGCCCAACTGCATTTCTGCATTTGTTATTTTTTCTTTGGTGCTTGGGGCCAAGTCAAGTTGGGCAACCCTCGTGTTCACCTTTTGTTTGGCCAACTGCTGCCACATAGCGCAATTTTTATGCTACTTATTTTTGTTTTTGTTATATTTTATTTTCGGTTCCAACAACAATTAAAAACGACGTGGCATAATGTTTGCCTAGGCGTGTGCACCCTGGAGTCATTTCTCATTTTAATGACTCAACCGACGCCGTCTTCCAGCCCGGCCCGCCCACTTGCGTTGTGGACCCTATGTATATCCCTTTGCGGCCGTCTGTTTCGCATTCTAGCTGTCTGCTGCACACACGCTCTCACAATAGTGGAAAGTGGGCTGACAACAAAAAAGTGGACCAATACAACTAGCTGGCTTCTCGGACTTCTCTAGATATTAACGACTCTTAGACGCTCTATAAATACGGAGCAGTACACGCCTAATAAATTATATTTACTATACATATATATATGTTATAATTGCACTCAGTGCGTTCACAAGTAAACCCGCTAGTTAATCAGATTGAGCAGTTTCTTTCAAAGTTTGATTTGCCCAATAAATGAGGGTAATAAGAGCCAGACAGGACACCAGTTATAACTACCTTAACTATTATATTTATGACTCTGTCTCGCTGCATACATAGACTTGCTCTATTTTTTATCAAGAGGAATCAGTTCCCCATGGTGTCCACAAGTTTCGTGAATTTAAAATGATCTTGAAGAGACTTCACATCGTTTATCTTTTATTGCAAAATATATGACAATACACCAGAGTTACCTCAAAGGAAGCAATAAACTTAAGGAATTTAAGAAGGCTACCAAATCTTTTAAGGCTAAATTCCAATATGATAGTTATATCAATGAGCTAAAAATAATCTTAGTTTAGGATGTTTGAAAATCCATTTTTTCTTAGTTTTCGATTCTTTTCTATTACTATATATATTCGCATATAAATATTGCGCTTTAATTTTATTATAATTGTTTACAAAATGCTGGAACTTGTTGAAACCATTTGTTGTATATATAAACATATATTTAGCGTATACAAATTCGCAGTATATTGCTAAATGTGCCTTAATGGCTCGGTATTCTCCCATGTGACCTCATGCAGGGACAGGGTAGCAACAGAATATACTCGATTTCTTACAATCAGACACACACATGAAAGGGAAATAAAATATTGTGTTGTGTGCTTTGGGGCGAAAATTGCAGTTGAGCGGCAACCGCAAAGCGACAGCAAATACAACAACAGTTACAAATACAACAACAACGAAAAGGACTCGTTCGCTGCAGTCTGTAAATCAAGCTTTAAAATTAACGCAGATTGCCGGAACAAGCGACGCTACGAGCAATTAACATGAAACCAAAAACCAGTCACAGAGTAAAACAAAAAGAAAACAGCGAAAACATAGCTTAAACACACACAAATAGAGAGAAGGAGAGAGAAAACTAGGAGCAGAAATAGTGGGCGAACGTAGGTGCATGTATGCAAACAGCAACGTCCATAATAATAGGTACGAATTTGTTAGTTTATTATCATATAGCAACATTAGCATATTTGTTTTTATTTGTCTGATAAGATAGATACAAAAAGAGCCTACAACTAATCTCTCACTTTTAACATCCATTCACAGTCTTAGAATTCACAGCCATACGTTGAGTGTGCCACTGATTATGGCCAGCACTGTATTTATCAAGCATGCACATACGTATTTATGTGTGTACACATATATGTATGTGTGTGTGTATATAGAAATAAATGTGCATTGGACTGCTCGCAACGACCTTTGTTCGAAATGTTCGTGTCACTCTCTGAGTGTATATATATATGTATATGTGTGTGTGTATGTGTGTGTGTGAGTCCTATGTGTTTAGCATTGCCTTGCTTTTGGCTTTTCTATTTTACCATCGACCCAAATTGCGCGCGCTGCTATAATAAAAAAAAACAACACACACAACAGTCTATAGTACACTTGTGTGTGTGTGTGTGTGTGTGTTTCGTACTCGCACGCTAACGTGACTGGTAACGACGTTTGTTGTGGGTGGCAAAGCCCGAAGAAGATGAGGATGAAGAGCTAACAGCACAGAAGAAGCAAAAATCCACAAAAAAGTTCTGCGAAAGACCTCGACCCAAACGGCAGGCGGTCAACAAAAATATATATTTATATCTTCATTTATATATAAAAGGAAATAAAAAAAAACACACAAGAAAAATATTAAGTATAAGTATTTAAAAGGCAGAAAAAAACCAAAAAAAAAAATAGAAAGGATAGCGTGAGAGAGAAAATAATGACTGACTCGCTAATGTGAAAATGTGGGAAAAGCGCAAGGAAAAGCCAAGCCAAGCCAAACAGACGGCAAAAAAAATTTAAATCGATAAATCAAAATGCCAGCTACAACAACAAAAGGCTGGCAAGGACGTGCGACTTGCACGCCACACACAGCTATGCCCAAAGGGGTATATATGTGTGTGTGAGTGCGCCTTGTGGGTGGTAGGATGTCGCTTTGCGGCGCTGAGGACAAATGACAACATTTGGCCGACTTTTAATTATTGACATTCCCACTTTTGCTCTTTTGCTTGCTCTGAGGCCAATCTAATTGACAGTGTGACCGTGTCAGCTTACCCAGAGTTGCCAACTGTATTCGTAGCAAATGGGTAATGGGCTAATTCAGGGTTACGCACATGACAAATCTCAAGTTTACTTTGGCAACTGCTAATATTTAGATATCAGTTTCTCGTTACTGTTCTAGTAAAATACATTAAGCTAACAACGTTGTCTTTTAGTCAGCATCTGTCATTGATTTTTTGTGCTTGAATATTATTATTGAATATTATTTAAGTTTGTTCGTTTAAAGTCTACATTTAGGCACGCTTATAAAGTCTTTAATATGACTGAATCTAGTATTATCTTTGGTATATCTTTATTATTCTTTTATTATTAAGATCTTTAACCAAAAGATAGGTTATATATATATAGCAATTTGCCACTAGCCTTAACATGAGCTAATATACATTTAAATTTTCCATTAACTTCACTATTTTAGAGTTGCTTGTTCGTATCCAGAGTTGCCAGCTCTATGTACGTGTTAAATATAACATTAACTTTAACGTGACATTTTTGTGACCGTAGCAAAGTTTGAACTTATATGTGACTCAGCAGGAGCTTCAGTTATCGAACTCTATGGGTTATTCCAATGCGAAGTCTTAGCTAATGTATTCATCTTAAAACAGCAGCTGCTGCGCAGGATGAGTCATATATTAATATCAGCCGTCTCTCTCTGACACCTGCCAAGGGGGATTCATCAGAGGTAACTGTAATACGTGATTCATTTCGCACGCTTCGCTAAAACAGGTTGATGAATTCGAATTCAATTAACGCGCATCAAAACTAAATGAAAAATTAAAACAATTTGTTTATTAAACTATTTAAAGATCAATTAAATGCATAAATCCCATTTGAATGGTAATTAATCCGTCTGAAATTTGGCTTACAATATAATTGGGCCCTGTATTAATAATTGATAGCAAATGTTATTCAGCTGTAATTGATGCTCAGTAAAAGTGCAATTAAATTAAAAATTAGCTGTGCGCTAAATTTAAATTGGCCTTTTAACTGAATGGGCTATAATTATAAATTTGTAAATATGTGTAAAATTTACTTTGAATATAAATCATATTTTTAGTAATTTTACTAACAGAATGAGCTGTCAGGAAATCAGGTAAATTAGCAATTACTGTCATACGCTCACCCTTTCTGAGAACTCTTTGTCAGTTTTTCCATAACAATGTGTTTAAGATATTTAATAATCATTGTTGGGCCCAAATTACCCATGTTGACTCAGAGCATGGGACACCTTGTATAGGAATTGCTAATTCTTACTGGGCTTTCCGAAAGGTTTTACTATGGAATTCTTCTAGTCATTAAGAGATATATATATTAAATATTATATATATATATTACTATTAAAAGTAGCAAATTGAAATTGTAGAGTATACGAGTTGTCTTTGTGGATATGTATTTCGCTGCGAGACTTACTCAGGCAAATTGAAAACTTATGCTGGGAAAACTTTGTGCTTGCTAGTAGAATAAAATATGCAGACGTGCCATAAATTATTTGAGAGCCTTACCAGGCACACTTGGGCCATCCTTTTTCCCTTTTAAATTTTGCCTATCCTGCCATAATTTTGGCACTTTTAGGCCACATGGAGAAAGCTTCGCTCTTAACTATTTATGACTTGGCCCCAAGCAGCACACGGTAAAGCCTTCAGCCTGATTAGCTACAAAGTGTTGTTGTTGTGGGAAAACTTTATACAATAAGTTGAAAAGTGTGCAAACGTTGCGAAAATGTGTGCTCGAGGGGTTTACCCTCGTTCAAGAAGGCAAAAGAGTATATTGGGTATGTGCCCGTGTTACTACTAAAGCTAGATTATCGTGAATTCGAATACACGTTTCCACTGCAACCTGATAAAAGTGTCAAAGCTACCCACGGTTTGGTTTGGCTTTTATTGACCTCCTCGACAGATAACTTAATAGCACAAATCATTAAAGACCTCTTCTGCATATAAACCTAAAATTATATATATCGAATTTTGTTAATATCGTCAACCACAAAGCGTAGAGACTTGAAATTTTACATACATATAGTTGTAGACCATACGCACTACAAGCTTATCAGCTTATTATCGATAATAGTCGATATTTTGAATTCGTTTTTGGAAGCATAACTGTAATACAAGGGCTGGAAAATGCATTAGAGTACATGAGTACATGTACTCATGTTGATACATCTAGAATCATTGATGGAAACAGCAGTGTTCAGGGTATGTCGTAGTCGGGCAGTCCCGGCTAGAGCAGTCCTACTTGATTTTTTTTTGCATTTTGCAGGTGGTCCCGATCTAACCTTCATCAGAGCTCTGTCGCTCTTTCGTAGTTGGCAACTCATAAAGTTGATGTGGCTGGGCTTAAGTGGCACTCGTTCAACGTTGCCAGATTGGCAGTTGCCACAGTTTCTGCTGCATTGATTCAACAGCACACTTGACAACCCTAGCGGCGGCTTGGACGGGGGCAACCCACATAGCGTATTCCCCAAGCGCTTTCAATTTGCATGTGTAGAGCCTGTTCTGCTTCCATTTCGTTCCACCTGCCCCATTCCAATTCGTTGCGCTAATCGATTTGCCAGGCGCTGCTTACCTTGAAACTTGCCGTCGTGCCAAGCGCGCTGTCTTTCCTGATAAATTAGCAGCTGCTTCACAAAGCGTGAAACCATGCCGCCACACACACTCACCTATACACACAGCCACACACAAGTGTGTGTATTTGTGTGTGGCACTCGCTTAGCTTCTGGTTTGCGCCAATCTTCCGCCCTACCCATAATGAACTTCCGGTCCAATGGCGTCGGCTTCGCGTAATTTTGTGCGTTTGTTCAGCCGTGATTTATGCGCATTGATGACGTCGCAAAAAAACACAAAAAAAAGCAAGATAAAACGAAAGAGCTAACTATTTAATTTTTGTTCGCTGTCTGTACATGTATGTGCTTGCTTTTCACTTTGTTATCATGCTGCTTCTATACCAGCTGAGCTTAACCCATTAAAGCCAATTCTTTTCACACTCGCTAAGAAAATAATATATATTTAGAGTTATATGTACATATATTTAGATATATATATTTATATATATATTTTCATATATATTCATATATATATATATATATATATATATATATATATTCATAAGCTCGTCATAAATAAATGTTTGCGCTCTATTTTCTTTGTCAATGACAACATGTTTATTTATTTTGTACAGGTTCGCAACGTGCTAATACGTTAATTTATATACCATTGCTTGATTCATAAATCAGCTAAACAAGAAACCAAAAGCTAAAAAAAATTAAGTGAAAAAACAATAAAAATTACTCTAGTTGAGAACTTACGACTAAGACCTTCCATACATATTTAGTTCACGCTGTTCCACAATCAATTTTTTTTACTCTCCTCTTTCAATTTTCAAATTGTATAATTACAATTTACAGAGCAGCCTAATTATGGTTCAAGTTTATGATTAAAAAAAACAACTTCGACTAGAGACGCCTGCAATGTAACAAGACTTTTTTCTTGATTGTGTACCTTAATTTATTTCAGATTTGGAAACATATTTTTATCGAATTTAGTAAATCAAAATAAAATATAAAATTTTAAAATTGTATTTAATATAAATATGAAATGTTAAAACTCAAAGCTTATAAAAAATATTACTGTCTTCTTCTTCTTATCTTTGTTAATGATTGTCCAATCTTTGATTTGAACGGATATTCTTAATAATAACTAAATATTTGTTATGCGAAATAATTATTCCAAATTTGTAATGCCCTAAACTACTCCAGCTACAAAAGGAACTAAAGATCACATTTTTACTTTTTGGGCATATTATGCCTTCCTTTAAGCCTTCACCTGTCTGCCACATACTTGCTTCGGCTTCTTAAATATTTATAGCAAATACATTTGTATTATAGGCGTAATAAATGCTGTAAAGAATAAATTCATAAACTTAAACTCTTTAAATATTTAATTTAAAGTATCAGAAATGTGAATCAGTCAGACATATATTTAAGGCAATTAAAGATGATAAAGTTAGGGACCAAGCGAAAAAAGAGAGGGAAATTAAAGAAGAGAGCGAGAGATAGATAGATTGAATATGTATTATAAAATTTAGGATTAAATCGTATAACAGTACACCTCTCTTCAATACGCCTCATTACACATAGCTTATAGCTACAGGGTATATAACTGCTTTATATGCCAACTACGTGCTTAAACTTGACAATTATGAGACGCATAGCGCTGTTTATATATAATTTTATAGATAAAAGTTATTAAGTACATGCTTTAAATATTTTAAATACAACGAAAATTCTTTTATTGATAATTTTAGTTTTAGTTTAGCTTTAGCAATTTTCTGCCATTTGCTTATATTTTTTTAACTTAATTTTTATTAATTTTAAAGAGATATGTGTCATCAGAGATGTGTTAAAAATGCATTCATATTTTTATATTTATTTTGAACTAAAACTAAATGGCTTTGATTTCATAAATATGATCTTATTAACACATCAGTGGCGTACTAAAGTAACAAATTCTTCACATTGACACACAATAGCTTATATATATATGATTTGAGTATATATATTTATATGTATATCATTTATGTATATTGCTGACTGTTTCCTCTCACTTAGTCAGCCGATTCCAGGCGCTGTCGTAGCGTTCCGCTTCGAAAAAATTGCACAGGGTTTGTGGTAGTTGCTTGCGTTGTGCCTCATTGCCTTGTATGCGTGGAGGTGTGTACATGGGCGTGGCTGCTGCTGCAACCGCTACCGCTGCTGCTGCTGCTGCAACTCCAGTTGCTGCTGTATTAGTTTGGCTGCTTTTTATGCACTCCACTGGCGGCTCCTGCGCCTGGCCTGTGACCTGGGTACGCCATTCGTAGTTAAGTGGAGGCGCCTCAACTGCTGGCTGCCTCAGCTGAATTGTAGCACGGCTGACGTACAGCTTTGGAATTGCTGCTGTTGCTGTTGCTGCTGCCATCTGAGCGACTCGAGCTTCGATTTGGAACTGTTTTGGCGAATGCGAATGCGCGTTTTGTTCTCCACTTAACGCGAGTCAACGCATGACGCATAGTCTCCCTCTCTCTCTCTCTCTCTCTCTCTCTTTATCTTATTTGTTGTGCTGTGTGTTGGTGTGTGGGTGTCTACTGTTTGCTCTAGAAGATTTCAGAGCTGCTGATCAATTGAATTGCATGCGGTTAGTCAAATTGAGATTGTGGCAGTTTGGCACTTGACACTGGTTTCCACAAATGGTTCGCCAATTTATGGCTTGAGGTGACGGCAGACGAACAGACAGAGAGTCAGGCACGCGCCCACATGCCTCCAAATGTGAGCCAACAAAAGGAGAACAAAAGCAATTAACAAGTTGGAGCAAACAAGCCTCAGAAGTTTTTGTAAAATTTGTTGCTCAACTCGAGACGCTCTGGCACTTCACAAAATTCTAATCTAAAAGCGGGTATTATGCTTTTTGGCAAGAGCTACGTAACGTCAAGATAAAGATGAGTTTGTTGCCTTATAGCCAACTATTTTCGTAGACTTCAAGCTGAAAAAATTTGAACATATACTAGACACATAATGCATTGGATATTGAAAAATGTTTTAAAATATTGTAATAATATCTTATCTTTTAATATATTAGATTATATATTTTATATATATATTATATATTATATATTTATATTTTATATATATATTATATATTACATGTCTATATGTATAAGTGTATTACCAAAGTATTAAAACTTAATCACTTTATAAATGAACATTCCTATTTGTTTTATCTACACTTAAAACATATATAATTACTTGTTAATTATAATTACCGTAATCTCAACTGTCTATAAAAGTGAAAGATTCATTCGCTATTTCCCATTACTCATGAGTTAGCTCACATAGTCTACGATAAATTCATTTGTTTAGTATTTTATCAACGATGCTATTTATATGCGCTTCCTGTTCGCTCTCTATGCAGAGTTGTACGAATTACTTAATTTCACATAATATATAATTTTCTTCTCAAATGATAAGCCCCTATCTTAAAGTAAATTTTTCATGAGAAGTTGCCTTCAAGTTCTCTGAGTTGTCGGTATAGATTTAATAGTATGGGGAGAAAGGATTAAATAGTCAAAGTAAATAGATAAAATAGATGAACTTATTAAGAAGATATATGAGCGAATTAAGGACTGAAATAGTCACAAAGATTTTCCATTTATTTTCATATGACCTTCACATATAGTAAAAATATATGTTTGACTATTTCCTATTGCTTTTTTATAACACGCTAGCTTCGCAGAGATATTTTTCATCATTTACATACATCACACCATACTTCCCATTTACTCTATATGATATATATATTTTTTTACGATTTGAATATATATAAGCTAACTTGTTTTTGGTCTAGCTTCTAAGCCTAGTCCCACAACTACATCGATTATTTCCCATTATTGTGTCAGTCTTCCGTCAGTTAGCTTTACACTTAGTCATAAATGAATTCATACTTACATATTATGAGCACATAATTTCTCGATGATCTGGTTTGATATGCAAAGCGTTGTCCCCCGTAGCTAACTGTAGTCGAGTCGATTTCACGCCCACATCCAAACAAAATACAAATTATCTTACCTGTGGAGTAAAAACAAGTAAACAAGCAAAATAATATTCGTTGACAAGCGAGCAAATGCCCTAGAAGTGAAGAAGTTGAAGTAGAAGACTCGAATTTTATAATAAATAATGTTGAAATATTAAAATTTCTCGTAACTTCATAGAAATAGAGACAGATTTAAGTTGATTTTGTTGAGCAAATATCAAATATCAAATAGCAAATTTCTGATTTGTCGAGAGGTAGGTAACAAGTCCATACGCGACTCACATCAGTACAGAAAATGCTGCAATCGTCATTCATTAAGCATTTGGCAGGTGATTCATTTGTAACATTGAATAATAGCGCACGTTCCACAGTTGAGTGATATTTGAAACTGATTTGGGGGTGAGTCGGGAATGAGGCGTTGGTTGCCTGCAACACCTTCTGAAAGCTGGGTTAACCGCCGTGTACTTGTGGGTGTGGGTGGGTGGGTGTGTATAGCCCGTTAACATGCATGCAAATTGCAAGTGTGCCCGATTCTCAGCAGAAGCCGAGAAACCGGTTTTATAATGTGGCACGAGTCGAGTTGTTGGTTGTCCGAGGCCCAACTGCCAGTGAGTCAACAATGAGACGACGATCCGACTCAATTATAAACCAAGAACAAAGTATAAATACGATGAAACAATGCCAATCTATAATCGGCCTTGCTTATCACAGAGTTACTCTTACGCAAATAATATACTCCAAGCGGCATTATGAAAAAGCGAAAGCATATTTGCTTTGTGCAGTCCAAGTGACAAATAAGGCAAAGAACAATGACTTAGACAGTATCCAACTATGTGTGCTGCATTTATACACGCTGATTAATACCCTGTAATCAGTTCGATCAGGTTGACAATATAGATGTGTCTAGAGAGCATTATATATAAGCAGAGAGTGCAAAATGTATGACTTTACTTTAATTTCGTTATCTTATCTCCATTTTCTCTTTAATGTGAAGTAATTGAATAGATGAGAATGACCTAAGCTAAAACTTTAAATGAAGAAGAAACTAAGATCTTTAGAACGCTGAGTGATATACAACAACTTAGCACAGACTTGCTCTGATATAAAGCTGTGTACAGACACTTGTTATACCCGTTATTGAACAGCTAATAAGCGCAGGGTATGTGAAATGACATGAATCAGTCAAGAATCAGTGTTTTTGCTCCAGGCGATTAAAAACACGCCGATTATTTGCACACGCGCCAAAACTATTGCTCATACAAGAAAAAACACAAAAACACCGCAAATTAACGATAAACATTAACATTTATCATTATCGACTCCAATTGAGAAGTTGCTTTTGCTGTTGCTGCAATTGCTCTCGCGATTTGCTAATTGTTGCAAAATGTGCTGCATAATTTTGCGGTTAATTGCCATGGAAAATCGCGCGCCTCTCAAAAGGCGCCGACTTCGAAGCGTTTAAACAGCGATTTGCACGCGTTTATCTTCATTTTTTCATCCAGCAAAAGGTCGTGCTACTTAATTGTGGATGTGTAATTGGGGAATTGTAACCGTACGTTTACTCACCTGATGCGCAATGTGTACTTATGCCTGGCGCATATAATATATATATATAATATAGGCATTTATGTTTTTATAATATTCCCCCTAAGTGTGTAGCGAGCGTTTTCTACAGCTAAAGGTCAAACTTCCTCGACTATTCACAATGACAAAATCGGCACGCTCGCTGAATATTTATTTAGCAAGCTTTCAGGCATGCCAGTTATTCTAAGCTTTTCTTTAGTATATAATTTAATTTAGAATTCATTTGACATAGTCCATGAACTGTTAAGCACAAATTAAAGACCGATTTGGCCCGTACAACTGTTAAACTGTCTTACTCTCTGGCTATCCTCAGCCTCCATCTGCTTAGGCTGCCTTCCATCTTGAAGTATGAGCCCTTCTATATGCTCTAGGTGGGCACTGACCTCAGCTAGCTGCTTCTAGCTTCCCTTTGTGATCAACATAATGACAATGATGATATTAACAATTGTTACAGAGCAACATTTATGAGTGTTAAAGATGAGAATGTCAATGCTAATGATTATGGCAATGCTTATGCCAATGCTAATACTAAGTAAAGACTAGTAAGCTAATTATAATAACGAACTCCTCTTTTTGTATGTCTTTGCAGACTCGCTAACCGACAGTTCAAACACCACGAAAACGCCACTATTTCCAAAGGATTTATTCACGAAAGAACAGCTTGAGAACGGCGCTGTCATCCTGCACATTATCGGTGTTATTTACATGTTTGTGGCGCTGGCAATTGTCTGCGATGAATTCTTCGTGCCTTCCCTTGATGTTATCATTGAAAAGCTCGGCATCACGGACGATGTGGCCGGCGCGACGTTTATGGCGGCAGGTGGCAGTGCCCCAGAGCTCTTCACGAGTGTCATTGGCGTTTTCGTGTCGTTCGACGATGTTGGCATTGGTACGATTGTTGGATCAGCTGTCTTTAACATACTCTTTGTCATTGGAATGTGTGCGCTATTCTCGCGAACGGTCCTGTCGCTAACCTGGTGGCCACTATTTCGCGATTGCTCATTCTACAGCATCAGTTTGCTGGTGTTGATCTACTTTTTTCGCGACAATCGCATATTCTGGTGGGAGGCGCTCATCCTATTTACCATTTACATTGCCTATGTGACCTTCATGAAGTGGAACGTACAGGTGGAGCATTGCGTCAAGAAGATGATTACCAAAAACAAGGTGACTCGCGTCCGAAGTACAGATCAACTTATGCCTGCAGTAAGTAGTTGGGAAGTTTTTTTGCAAAATCAAAATCAAAATCAAAATCAAAATCAAAATCAAAATGAAAAAAAATACTAAAAATTTGTAATCAAAAAAGTCGTTTATGAGAAAGCGAAATTGCAAAATGTCTGCAAAATCCTTTGCCAGGAATATAAATTTTTTGTTACTTAAATGACTTTTCATTTCTCGTTTGAATTCTCGTTTGCTTTGGCCTAATAACTTTCCATGCATTTTTATAAAAATGGGACCAAACAGTTGAGCGGGCGTCTCTTAGCTACTATGACTAAGGGCATTTAGTTGAAAGACTGCAGTCTTATATATGCTCATCATAACTGCATGACTAACACCTTATTTGGCTTTTGGCATTGAAATCAAATTAATGCTGATGCTGATGCTGAGGCTGAGGCTGATCAAGCTGACGTGTTGACAATAATTGAATTTCACCTTTGAGTTTTAACTCAAAAAATACCAATTGAGTGTAATCTTCTGTTACTTATTTTCTCCAAACCAGTTCCGGGAACTGAAGGCGACCAATGTCTGTCAGGGTCAACCAGAGAGAAAGAGAGTGAGCGAGAGTGGGACAGAGAGAACTGCAAGTGAGACTTGAAGAAAACTGTTAGCCAATTTCGTGACATTATTAAAAGAGGTTAGCTCATGCTAAATGACGCATAGTAATAAATTGTTAGCCAACACTGGTCAACTGTTTGGTCTTCGTTTTGCGTATCGCATTCTGAAAATAATGTAGCTACATACGTACTTTTCTATCTCTAATTTAAGCCCATCTCTAGCTCTTAATTGTTTTTCAGTTTCTTAGCGCTTAGCTTTTTTAGTATTTTGTTTTATTTTTTACTCTTCCCAACACTATCTCATATGCTATGCCTCTTACGACTTGTTTAACTACACTGACACATTTAGACACCTACACACACACACACAGCAGCTGTCACACCCACACAGACTTCAAACACTCACCAATCGCAACTGTGCACACACACACACACACACGCTCGCACAGCTTGAACTTGAATATGATCGGAACTTGATTCTGTATTCTAGCTTGATTTCTCTCACTCGCTCAAGCATGTGTTTAACTTTTTTGGGCTCTTTATTAGGTGCACCGTCTACATCATATATCTTAATTTAATCTTTTAAGCACACACAAATAAACAGACCGTAAAATGGCTAAATATCAAATGACTACAACAAAATGGCGCAAGTCTTTGCCTTTGTTGTTAAGTCTCGACAATATTTCAATTATTTTTCATTTATTCAGCTCTATAATAATGCTAATACTGATGCTGATAACAAATATACTTCTGATTTGCCAGTAAATATCTTCATTACTTTTTAAAAGCCCAACGTGACCTGGAGTTAATATTGAATTCCACATATAATATATATTCCACATATATTTATATTATATATATATTTATATATATATTTTTGTAATACATTTTATTTTTATTTGACTGCTTTCACTTGAAAACACATAGGTCTTTAATAATATAAATAAACATGCATTTAGGTATATCTGCCCATAATTTTGATCGTTCTCACAGGTGCTTCTGTAATTGCTCAACTCATTCCTCTGTAAGAAAATGGCGCATTTTATAAAATAATTTTAAAGAATATTTATAAAGCAAATGTGGCAGTAATTTACTTCTAAATTAACGCTTCATTTGTTAAAATTAGCATAGAGAGTCTCTTCTATTGGCATCTTTTGTCTGCCACATATTCCTAATGGTTTGAGAAACGTATGGTTTAAGTGTACTGGATGTCCATCAGAGTAATTCAAACTCTGGTCCCATTTCACCTCTTTGTTTCCGCTGACATGTGCGGGGCTCGCCGATGCAGGCGTCGGTGGTTGTTTGTGTATTGAAGGGCTGCAGTATGATAAAGTAGCTGACGGTCCATCGACGGTATCCAAATCCTTATAGCTTTTGGCTTCTTTAAGCTGTAGGTCAACCTCGGCTTTGGTCTTTCTCAAGTTGTGCCACAGTCTCAGGTCGATGGACTTGAAATCAATGAATACGTATCTGATGATGCGGTAGAGTACCAGATAACCAAGAATTAGGTATAATGCCTGATCGGAATGCTCAAAGAAATAATCGAATGGCTTGTCATTGATATCCAACTTGAACCAGACCAAAAGTAAAGGCACAAACAGCACCCAATAGGCGACTATTGCACACACTTCCACAATTTGTTTGCCAAACATTTTTGCAACGGACGCCCGAACAGCTTGCTTACAGTTATACGACTAAACGAAAAGGGTCACAATACATCGTCTATATAGCTCATGCGTTCAAATTGTTGACAAGTAGCGATAAGTCTATAATTAACCTAGGTATGATCAATAGGGTGAACAATATGATCGCACATTATTTATTTTTTTATGATCCATTTATGTCTTTTATGATGCATCGAACCATTTTATTTTTATACGAAATCAATTTTTTTTGCATGGAAAATATCCATTATGATCAAGATATATATATAGATGAAGTACTTAATAAAATACGTTTATCTGTTGAGTTTTCGAAAATGAAAAGCTTCTTTGCTTGGAATAACTTTATATACATTTTAAGTAACAAAAAATAGTTAATAATAAGAATTAAATAACGCAAATTTAGACTTGATTGTTGATCTCTTCATAGGGGGGCGGCGGTGGTTTCTTTTGCTTACGAATATTGCGAGGAGTTGGCTCGGGTACGAATGGCACTGGCTGATTAAATCCACTGCACACCTCATCTTCCGCTTCTAAAGTTGCAGTTGTGTTCATCTCTTTGAACTCCACCATTTGCGGCTCATTTGTATCATAATATTGACGCTCTTGATTAATCATATTCGCTGTTGCGGGATTTTGTGTCACCCAAATTTTCATTGACCAAGTTTTGAGCTTTAGATAAATGAGTACTACAATTATATAGACGATCAAATAACAGGCGGCCAGTCCCAGAACCATAGAGCATATATATTTGATAGATGTAAAAACTTGAGTCTCATCCCATTTAATCCATCCCCATTGAATGCAATACCACACTATCAAGGGCGCCAAGACAATCCAGTATAGAATGAAGATAAAGATCTCCACAATTCTTTTCTGTATCATTTTTCCACTTCGACCTAGCTCAGCTTTTTTACGTGAGTTACCTTCGAGTTCAGTTACACAACTAAATGTTTGGAATTTTTCAATTTCTTTCTTTAAGATTGTGTAAAATGCGGTTTGATGAGAATTACTCAGTTTATGGTTAATTCCCTCCAAACACAATTATTAATTGTTTCTCTTTGTGGCTGCTGAAAATAACTCTTAAAAGGAGTATAAGTTATAAAAACAAGTTCTTCTTGCATATTAATTTATTAACATTATCAAATAATTTTGAAACAGTTAACAAAAGCACAATTCAGAATCAGTTCCTCATCTTGGATATTATAGTTTTGCTTTCCACTCCTTGGGAACATCTGAATTAGCCGTCTCTTCGGCTATCTTGCTCTTCCCTTTATACTTCTCTAGAAGCTTTTTCATTTTGGCTTTTTCGAAGTTTTTGATTTTATTGTAAGCAAACATTACAATCCGATAAAGTACGACGAAAAACAGTATATCCAATACCACGAATACAAATACGGCCACTATGGTGCTATCCAGATCTTTCAGATCAAAATATAGCCAATTCTTATTTGTACATGTGACATACATATAAGGTGTAAAGTTAAACCAATAGGCGAGCACAAGAAATATTTCCAAAAACTTTTTCTCAAACATCTTTGAAACTTGCTTTACAGTTGAGCAAATGTTTTCAACTGATTAAACGCAACAAATCTCGAGTAATTATAAAAGCTTTAATAATTGTAATTTCAAGAAATATATTAATAATTCGATTGCGGCGACTGCGGTGTAGCAATAAACTCATTGCATTATACAGCCAAAGCCAAGACTCAACTTATTAAAAAAGGTTTTGCTTTTTGCATTTTCGCATGAATCGGAAATATTTGCAATATTTGATCTCTATAACTTTTTGTGAACTCTGTCAATATAATCAAATATTGGTCTCAGATTTACGAAATCTGCCACACCTGCCTCTGCCTGTCACATACATATATATATACACTGACGAGCAAAACTGTAACACATGTTCAATGTTCTCACTTCAACGGTCTGTATTATCTTTTATACTTTATGCATGATTATGATCATAGTCTTGTTTTGTTAGTGAAATATTTGGCTCTTTTATTTATAAATTTGAAGACATTTGATTAGCAATAAGAGAAATACAATAGCAAAGAGTAAAAAAAGTCAAATGTTACAGTTTTGCACTCGCAGAGCAAAACCTATTTACTTTTGTTTCAAAGCTTTTTTTACCATTAAAACTTATTTGTTTTTGTTTAAATCGATAAACCTTGATCATTTTAAGTCAATTTGCAAAATAATTATGATGGCTGATGAAAAGAAAAAGGAAATAATCGAATTATTGATAGGGGCGAATCCGTTAGGAAAGTGGCTAATAAATTTGGTGTTAGCCACATGACTGTGCAGTGTTAAAAACAAAAACAGTTCAGAAAACATTAAAATCAATAAAGGAGGCCGACCGCGACTTTTAAGCCAACGTGACACGCGCCACTTGGCTAACTTAGTTACAGGCAATCGCGACTTTATGCCAATAAAAGCGGCTAATGTGTTAAATTTAAATGCCAGTGAGTGGACAGTCCGTCGCAGTCTCGGCAGATTGGGGCTTAAGGCCAATGAAAGAAAAAAAAAACCATTTCTAGCTAACAGGCACATTAGTTTGCGTTAGAAACTGTGCTATAATGCATGAAAATTTGGCTCTAGCTGATTGGGATGCCATAAGTTACAAATAAAAAGCTTAAACAATGCTAAACAAATTTTTTCAAGGTTATTTGGTCAGATGAAACTAAAATTAATCGTTTTGAGTCAGACGGACGACGTGGTATTGGACTAGGAATCCCACAGTCCAATCGGCAAATACAGTGCGGTGCACGGTGGCGGGTCCATAATGGTTTGGGGCTGTATTTGTACAAATGGAGTTGGGCCCTTACTGTTAATCGATGGGATAATGCGTAAGGAGCAATACCTAAAAATTTTTCAAGAAAATTTGGGAGGAGTCATTGGCAACATGGGTCTGGCTGTTGAAAATTGCATTTTTCAGCAAGACAATGACCCAAAGCACACATCCCATTTGGTGAAAAATTGGTTATTGAACCAAAAGTTTCAAACTATGAAGTGGCCACCGCAATCTCCAGACATGAATCCCATAGAAAATGTATGGAGTCATCTGAAATCGCAGCTTGCGAAATATACGGCCCCTCCAAATGGCAGGATGGAGTTGTGAGAGAGAACGAAGGACGTTTGGTACTCGATTCCACCTGAAATGGTGCGACGCTACACGCAAAGTATGCCAAACCGTATAAACAACCTCAAAAAATCAAAAGGGCTGTGGACCCGTTATTAAAAAAAATTTAATAAAAATATTTGTTTAAAAATATTTGCAGTGCAAAACTGTAACATTTGACTTTTTTTACTCTTTGCTATTGTATTTCTCTTATTGCTAATCAAATGTCTTCAAATTTATAAATAAAAGAGCCAAATATTTCCCTAACAAAACAAGACTATGATCATAATCATGCATAAAGTATAAAAGATAATACAGACCGTTGAAGTGAGAACATTGAACGTGTGTTACAGTTTTGCTCGTCAGTGTATATATATATATACATGCTTATGAAATATCCATTAGAATCATTAAAATAAGAGAACCAAAAAATAATAAGAAATAATTAAAAACAAATTGAAATGAGAAAACTTATTTTTTACATAAAATTGATATATTTATATTTATTACATTTTGTTATTGAATACAGTAAATAAGAGATTCATTTAAAGTCACTCTCTTGTCCTAGCTTACAGTTCCTTTCTTGGCTTTAGCCGGATTATCCTTATGCTGTGCTTCAATATCTCCTTCATTAACTTTATACTTCTCATGCACTTTTTCTAACTTCCTCTTGTAGAACTTTTCCAATTCATTATAGCCATACATAACAAGCCGATAAAACAAAACATATGCTATAATATCCACTAGTCCGAATACGAGTACAGGCAATATCGTTTTTCCCAATTTACCGAAATTTAATTTTAAATAGCCTTTGTGTGTAACTGCGTTATATACGAAGGGCGTAACTTGTAGCCAATAAAAGATTACAGTAAATAATTCTATAAACTTTTTCTCAAACATGTTTAAGCTTGCTTTGACTCTGAGCGAATGCCATGAACTGATTTGTTCCAACAATACTCACCTCAAATGGTTTATTTATTATAATATATTATATTATTATAATATATTGCCACGAAGTATTTTTATTTAAAAAATCATGCGGTTGTACGGAATGCCGTTCTACGTATACAGAAGTTTTGGTAAACTTATTATTTTTAAAAATAATATACCACTTGGATAACATTTATTATCAATTCGATTCGTGTGCTAGAAATAAACTTTTCAACTTTTTCGATTCGATGACACACATACTTACTTTCCTATAGCTTACACTGAAATGAGGGGTTTTTTAAATATTTGTTCTAGAATATTTATTTGTTGTTTATGATTCAAATAAATAAATATTTATTGTTGTAAATGGTAAATTCATTACGTGGCGTCATTTCACACTATTAAGAAAATATAACTATTTGTGTAAATGGTTCAATAATTTTTTTTATTATATAGTATAGTATATCTTTTATTATGTAGTATATTAATATAACAAATTGGATATATATATATCAAATACTAGTATATATATATATATATATATATATAAATCAATAGATAAACAGCTAACAATTCGTATTTTCTGAACTTAAAACTAGGTAATAAATATCTGTTTATGGAATTACTGCCAAACATGACTCGCAAAAATTATTCGTGTTCGCTTGCTAATATGAAAATAAAAAGAAAATATAACTACATATTTTTATATTTCAAAAACGTCACTAAATGATTTATTCCATCGACAGGAATAGCTAACATTAGAGTTTTATCGTATCATTTAGAATAACTATAATTGAGTAAGTGTCTCAGCTATATATATATTGCCTTGAGCGATTTGATAGTCCATGAACTATGCACTCTGATGAGCTGCCCGAAGTGCTTTACACATATAAGAATCTGATTAACTATATAGTTCGCGACTCGAAAATGAACAATGGAACTTATTCATCAAATTAAACTAGAATTCGCATGTCTGCGTCAAAAATTTTTCTAAAATTGGGTTGATCTTTGGTTCTTTGGCTAATGCTAATACTTGATGCGAATTGCCTTTCGCTCTTCCAGTTTTTTATATCTTGGGTCTCAGCTGCTGGGAGGTGCCCATTAGGACATCGGGCGACATGATGATACCATGGCTGAGCTTGCGGGCCAGGCCAGGTGTGCGCGGCGGCGTCGATGGCACAGGCGGAGCACACCTCAAACTAGGCGTGGGACTTGAGACAGGCTGCTGTTGCCGCAGATGTGCATGGGGCAATGTGGCACTGCGCAGCGGTCGCGTCTCGTGTTTGATGTGTATGCGTGCCAAATCACTTTCCACTAGCAGCGGATGACTTATTGTACGTATGACCTTTGGCATTTGATCCTTGCCTGCAGCTGGGCCATCCACGGTATCAATATTCTCTGTGGATACGGCCTGATAATGTGATTTATCCTTTAGCTGCGATTCGGGATCTTCCTGGGTTTTCTTCAGCTTATGCCACATTTTCACATCACAAACTTTTAGCTTCATATAGATGAAGATCACAATTCGATAAAAGGTCACATAGCCAGCGAGCAGGCAGAGCGCGAATGTGGCGTGATCCGAGAACGATTGAAAGGGTATATTTAGATCCCAGCGTATCCAATTTTGTGTCTTGCAATATTGATAGATGGCTGGCGTTATGACCATCCAATAGAAGAGTAGTGTAAACAGTTCAATAATCCTTTTTTGAAACATTATTTATCTTTGTATTCTATTTGATTTTTGCCAAGAAAGCCCGCGTTAACGCTGCTGGTTCCGTTTTGTATTCGTATTCGTTGCGTTTGGGTTCAGATTCGTTACTAAATGATGTGCACAGAGCGCATAACCCAGCTATATAATACAAATCAACGATCAATGCAGCCAGTCAGTCAACCCAGCTGAAAGCCAGACTTAACACAGAAAGAGAGCGACATACCAAGTGTGTGTGTGTGAGAGAGAGACAGAAAAAGAGAGAGAGAGAAGTACACAAAGACTCTCTGAGTCAAACACTGCGATTCGCGAGTTATCTGTGCTCAGTGTTAGACAAGCTCTTGGATGGGCTGCTTTTTGTTTTTGTTTTGTATCGATATCAGCTGGCTATATATATACATTAGCCGTATTACTATATCGTCGTACAACGTAAACAAAATCCCTGGAATAAGTGCATTAATTCTTGGAACTGGTTTTTGGGTTCAACCCCTCAGAGACAGGTGACAAGTGCACAAATATATATGATAAACATATTTTTATCATATACATGTATATAGTATAAAAACAGGTTGAGTGACAAGTTGAGTCGTGTTGTGAGTCTTTTATATATTGTATATTCGAGCAGGTTCATTTGTATATTTTGCAATTTACATTTCTTAGATCATTGGCTCGACTTTGTCTTCGATTTGTTTTAAGTTTCTTATTTTTGTGACGTGGCATGGCGAAATTTTTTAAGTCAAGCTGAGATTTTGAAATTGTGATTCATGCGAGTTTAAATTTAATTTATTATGCGATTTAAACACCTGTAGTAACTGAGCGTTTCGATAATGATATTTTTTGCTGCTGTAGTAACATGCTTTTGGCATGATTTCACAGGTCTTGAAACACAAACAAAGAAACAAATCAATTGCCAATAATTTTGCTGTCAAAGTCTATCAAGCAGAATGATAATTTAATGGAACACCCGCTTAAATGCACTCGCCATCTATAACTATTTATACTCAGCTGAGTTGTTAATTTCATCCTCGTCGACTTAACTTCATTGCCGACCCGTTTTTGCTCGTATATCGTAAGTGGTATGAGTCTTAGGCTATCTATTGTTTAAGCTCATTCAGAAGCGCGGCAAAAACAACATAACTTGCCATTAATTAGCGGCATAATCAGCCATGAGGTAGTTCACCTGGGCACGAGCCAATGTGCTAATTGGCCGGAGGCTAGTTAGTTGGGGGCTAGTTTTTGTTGATCTTGAATTGCCCTACACAAGCCCCAATTCTGCATAGCTCTGTCTATATTACATAAGTATAAATACAAATATATGTGCATGTGCTTGCTCCAATTATTATGAATGGACTGTGTTGTGGCTGGACAGGCTGCAAACAAATACTCTGCTTATTATGTACCACACATATCAAGCCACTTACAATCTATAAATAGAAGCTCAGACAGTTTACAGATTGAAGTTTCTTTACGCTGGAATTTCATCTGCTTAAACGTGTTGGTTAAACAAACGCTTAACACATCATGCCAGATAGCTTTAAAGAGACGTACTTTAATCGTATCTTTTCATATAAGGTAACAAGAATTTTCTAATCACAAATTACTCTTGGGCGTTATATTATTTTATATAAATATATATACTCGAGAATATATGATTATATGCATATTCATATCATTTTTATAATAAAATTCTTGCAAAAATATATATATTATTATCATATAAGAAGAGAAAAACGTATTTGTTTATGATTATATATATTTAAGAATAATTAAACAAATACTTGATTTCTTTAATCTGACATTAAGCAAGAATGTTCTGTTCACAGATAACTCTAGACTCAAACAAGTAATTTTATCTAATCGTCTCTTATTAAAACAAGAATTCTTATAATCATGCCTTATAGAGTAAAGTATAAATGATTATAAACATATTAAAATCTGAATGAATTACAGTTATGGAATTGTTGTATATGTGTATATTAAGGGAATAATTAAACATTTATCTAAATTCCGTATAAGCACAAGAATTTTCCACTCAAATTGCAAAATTTAATCTTTCAGCAATAATAAATAATTATTATAATTATTATTTATTTTCTATATACGATATATACTCCTTAAGATTTGTATAATCCCAGTTTGATTTTCATGAATGAAATACGATCGGCTTAAACCTGTTCCGTAAATATATCAAGAAATTGTCACACGTGCCCTCGATTTTATGAATGGAATACGTTCTGGATAGACGTGTTCTTTAAACATATGCACAACACTTTACATAACACTCGCACATACTCAAAGCTTTTATATATAGTACCTGTAATATATGTATTTATCAAGAATTTTCTTATACGTACTTAACGTGTATCTACTATATTTTAACTAATTATCACCCGATAGCCATATACGTTAGTCATTCAACATTTTCATATATATTTAGATAGCGATAATTTTTGCTATTATTTTTTCTAATTTGTTCTTGCTCTCATCTCGCACTTCTAGCGCTTTCTTTGGCCACTCATAAGTGTGAGCTTTATGTTGTTTTTTTTTTTTTGTTTCAATTTTATTGAAAAACTTCTAATATTTCATTTGAGTTTCTGTGTTTACTTTTTTGATTATAGTGAAGGCAAAATGAAATACAACAAAACTTCCCACTGCGCTTTGATAAATACAAAAAAGTATATATATGTACATTTTTTCCTAATTAAACAAAAAATATACAAAATATAAAAAGTCATTGAATACTGAAGCTTGTATGTATACTTGAAAAAATAGTTGCAAAATCTAAAAAAACTGTATGATATTTTTGTATTACTAAAAAACTTACTTTTATTTCAAATGTATAAAAAATTATATTTATGTTTACCTTTGATTTCCAAGAGCCACCAAACCAAACCACATTGATAGATGTCTGAGCTAGTGGAATGCAAAGCCACATAGTCAACTGTGGTGCTTGGCCGTTGAGCCCGCTGTTTTACACCTGATGCATCCAGTCGTATGCACCCAAACTATCAAAATCCTGATGTATATAAATATCTATATGAAACGTTCCTTAAAATGTTTGCTGCACTCTTGCCATGCATTCGTTTTGCTGCACACGAACCAAAGTTTGTTTATGCCTAGCAGACTTGCAATTTTCCATTTGAAAACCTCTCGAGGTGGACCTGACAAGACATATGATCCAAATAATAATTGTTATATGCCTGCTTTAAGAGCTGCCCAGAGTAGAGTTCAAGAGTTGTGGTCCGCTTGCCTGTGAAATACTTTTTTACACGTTGTTTAACTCTCTGTATATTACGTGTTGTGGTTACCTTACATCAAGTTAATTTCCAAATATCATTTCTTTAGTACACTTTTGGTTGTTTATTGTTTCTAAATATTGGCTACATTAAATTGCACTTAACAATTCGATTAGCCTTTAAGCGATACAACAGCTGAAAACTACAACAACTACAAAGTACATACAACTGCTACTACAACATACTAACAACAACGCTCTACACTAAACTGTAAATTTATACAAATTGCAATAATAAACTTTTCTTCTTCTTCTTTTCACCTTTTTCTCAACAACAACAACAACAACAACAATGCTTACCATTAAAATAATATTGAAAACAACCCAATCCCATTTACACTGCTCTTAAAAAATTAATTAAATTGAAAATACAATTGAAACACCTTTCAATGCTGAAATCTCTCGACATGAAACTAAAACGTAACCAAATAACCGTTAACTGTTAACGTAAACGTAAACGTAACCGTAACCGTAACCGTACCACCCGTTCCATCGTTCTTCCTTCACTTCAGGGTAATGCGGCCAACTCATCGGAAACGTCAATGGCCACACAGCCGGGCGGTTCGGTGACATCCCGGGCGGCCAGCGAGACCCGTTCGGGTCCAGCCGGTTCGAGCAATGCGGGCGCTACAGGTAATAGCAGTGGTGGGACCGCTGGTAGTACACAAACCGGTGCAAAATTCCGTCATGGCCTATTACAGCTAATGATACACACCATAGATCCACTACACGATGGTAAGTTCGTTTGAGTTTGTCACGTTGTGTTTTGCACAAGCCAAAAGAAAATCACAGAAAAAGAATGAAATTTAATAATGTGTGCCTTATACCCCTCCCAGCTCCCTCCCTGAGACCCCATATCAAAAAGCTCCTAGTTCCTTAAAAGTACAAAGCTTCCCCACCCATAACGCTTACATTAAAAAACAAAAGCAATTACATTATACCAACTACTTATACTATATATAATTTACTTAATTCCTTAAAAATATAATAAAAATACTGTTTGTTGCCTTCGGTTGTCCGAAGTTATGAATACCCTTGCAGAGGTTAGTTACACAAAATGGAACCAGAAATGGAATATTAAGATTCTCATATATGTTGAAAACAAAACAAAACTCATTAAATCAAAATTTTGTTTCAAAAAAATAATAATAAATAAAAAAATCTATGTGCTAAACTAGTTTTCTCTCTCAATGAGCTTTGTAATCATGGCAATTGCTAACATAGATATTTTCAATTCGACAATATGTAAGCAGATAATTTATATCCTCGGTGATAAAGTGTTTATAAGATCAAAATTTGGCTGAGATATGAATTGCTTTAAAAGACTTTATATTCCAGATTATGTTTGAATCTATATCTATTATCTATTATCTATAAGACATGTTTTCCAATATTCAAAATTCTGGATTAAAATTAAACTGATAGACCGTTATTTATTGAAAATATATATTCATAGCTCATTTGCTATTCCATTAATTTTACTATCAGAACAGGTTCAACACCTGATCAAGACAATATATAAATAATGACACACTGCCCACTGCAAGGATATTAAAGCTTAAAAGCTAAAAAGAAAACTGTGTTCAGTTCCTTTAAAGTCTGTGTATATTCTGTGTTCCTTCTAACTGGATGTTTGACTTGCTAGCAAAAAGTTACTTACACCTTACTCTTTACTCTCTTTCTCTCTATGTATTTATATATTTTCCGATTGGCTTTTCTTCATTTTTTGTGTTTCGTTTGTTCGTTCGCTTTGTTTGTTTGTGTTTGCTCGTCTTTGTTGACTTGGCTTTTGCGCTGGTTAGTTTTTAATGCCTGACCTTGAGGCCACTTATCGAATTACCAGGGGCTAGTAGCTCGGCCAGACTGAACGTCGCGACGTTGCTTCGCTCGTCAATTGACAGCTGTGCTGTGCACACTTTGCACCTATTACACAGCCCTACTCAGGTATACCCTAGCAAGTTTTCCGTGGCATATCAGGAGGGGGTATGTATTCTAGTTCTTCGGCTATAGCACCGGACGTGCTCGCATTGATTTATTATGTATTAGGCACAGAGCCGACTAGATTGGGTTGGGTTGGGTTGCGGCACGGACATAAATATGTATGGGACCACGTTGCCACGGCAATGGCCCACAGCCCAAGACCAAGACAAACTCGAAACTCAAACTGAAACTAAAGCTAAAGCCAAAGCCAAAGATTAAATTAAACCAAAGCAAAGCAAACTAACCAGGGCCAGACCAGGCCGTTTCGGTATCAAGGTTTTCCACAGGTACAAAGTGTTAAAATTCTTTTACTAGTTCTCTTTTTTCTTAATTCTCGCATAAACCGAACTTAATTGTCAGCGGATATTGCAAGCTTGTGGGAAAATCGAAAACAGAAAAGCAAAAAACAAAAAGGTTTCAAAGGTTGATAGACTCTATAGCCTAAAAGAAATTGCATTCGACTTATAATTCGACTTGTATAATTATGGAAGATAAGATGACTTCAGCTTAAACATAACATATCCATAAGCAAAAGCTTTTCTCTCTAGGGATTTCGATATTCTACAGAATATTCCCTGTATTTTTTTCCAGTATTTACTTTCTTCAATCGGAAAGCAATTTCGTCTTCCATTAAAAAATTCTCTAACTAACCCTATAAATAAATAAATAAGGTGTTAGGAATTTTTTAGTGTGATATTGTTTTTTCTTCTTTCGTTTAGTTAATATTAAATCGTTATTAAATATTTTCTGCTAAGATTTCAATGTCAATATTTTGAGTTGTGCTGCCTCATTAAAATGCAATTTACTTTTCTATATACCATACTATTTTCCGCTTAGTCATTTCTTTATATAATTTTGCTTAAAAAATTAAAGAACAAAAAAATAATGATGAAAGCAATTTACGAAAATATTTTATGTTGTTCAATGTCAGTTTGGAGTTACATTTATATACTATATACATATGCGTTATATATTAAACTATGTATAAATATTTGATAGATTGTATACGATAGACATTCCTAGAATGTTGTGCGCAGCTTAGTACTTACGAATACACTCGTTTATATGTATGAGTGGAGTATCTATTCATATCTGGTATTCGTATCTCTATATATCTATATAGTATATTTAAGATTGATTTGGTTGCAAACGTTCCATTGCTTCGCTTGAACATTTCATTCTGTTTACTCTTTCAGCATTAATTTTGACGCGTGACAATAACAAAATAATTTATAATGTGCATATGACTTATGTATTTATATATGTATATAAATATATATATATATATATAATACATATTTATAAACAATGTGTGCATTCAATGTTGTTTGTGTAATTGTAATTACTTAGCAACTAGTACAATTGGCTTTACAAAAATGCTGTTCGAAATTGGCCCGGGCCTAGTACCCCAGTAGGCAGCCACAATCTATCAGATATTCATTTGTATTTAATAGCTACAAGTTATTAACGAGGTGCCTGCATGTATCATGTTGCCGTTGACTAGTCGAGCGGGTTGCTTATTTATTTCGCGTTTTTATCATTTTTTATTTGTGTTTAGGTCTAATCGTTTATATATTTACCTAAATCATTGGAATGTTTATTGTACTAGCAATGTTTACATCTGTTTTCAAGTGTGCTTATAATCAATATGGCATTTTGCACAATTTTTATAAGGCTTATGATGTAGGATATGCCCTGAAATATTAAAAAGACAGCAAAGAGAAGATAAAGGAATATGTTCTTCAATCAAATTAAACAACATGTGAGCAGCCTACGCCGTTGTCAGTGTATACAAATTGCCAAAAATAATGAATTGCATGAGCACTAAAAATATATCACTTGAGATATTCTGTAAGTTTATGAAAATAATTCGTTAAATTGTTTGTATTATATAAAAACAAAATAACTTTCAGCTTTAGATTTTCGAAATTCCTGTGCTAAAACGTTGATCAAGAAAATGAAATTAATTTTAAAGCATCAGTCTAAGAAACGATTTTCACAACACTGACAAATCTGGCAAAGCTGATACAATACTCTTTGTGGAAAATATTTCAACACTATCCGAAATGCATAATTCCCAAGTCTACATAATAACGTCTTATGCTTAGTTCATATGAATAGCATGTGGTTAACGTGTTTTCCATAGATGAAACTGGTGTATAAAAAGTTTGCATAACAAAAAAAATTACATATATATATATTTACTATATCTAGCTAAGTCTTATCTTTATAGCGTATATTAGTTGTAAGCTAAGCCTAACTCTAAGTTTCTCTCGATATGAACACATATGTATATGTATATACAAAATGTTAGTGCCAAATGCTATACTATACATGGGGCGCCCAAAAGCAGCGCTTTAGCGGCGACAGACGGTTTACATAACCCCAGTGCGAACTTCATACCACATTGACAACAAACTAAAACCAGAATTACTAAAAATTTAAATAAAAAAGAAACCCGTCCGTGTTCCCAAGCCAAAAGATTCGCATTCGCATCAATCCAAAACCTCAAAATTTTCAAAAACCAAGTCAAAAAATAAAACTCAAAAAATTCCCCATTCCTAGTGCAAAACACAAGTTCGATGTCACACTCAAAAAAAAAAAAAAAAAAAAAAAAAACAAAAAAAAATTAAAAAATAAATTAAAAAATTTTAAGACAAATAAATTCGATAAAAAGTTAGACCAAAAATCCATGAGACTCTAACACGGTAAATATCAGTAGTGTATTCATTTAGTTAATATATCTAGCTTTATTAGTCTTAGATGTAGCTTTATGCCCCTGAAATCCTCTCTCAAACTTATCCTCTCTCTCTCTAAACACTCATGGTCACAACTATTGCTTCGATTTCAATGCTGTTCTATGTGCGTGTGTGTATGTGTCTGTGTCTGTGTCTGTATGTCTGTCTCTGTACCTATTTCACTGTCCTGCTAGCATCCCAGACTCTCTGAAACGCTCTCTAGCCCATACCTCAACTTTAGCTTAGTCTCTAACCTACTAGCTAATACTCTAACTACTGTTACTACATACTACTATAATAACCAACCTCCAAAATGCTATTTCGCAACTGACATCAACATTTTGTATAAAATATTTTCAATATACTCTATCCCAAAATATTATAAAGGGCATTTAGCTGCTTGTAAATTAACTTAAAAACAAAAAACCAAAAACAGATTTAAAATTTAATCAAAAATATGTGAACAATATATAAAACTGGGTTAATTCGTTTTATTCTCATTTTTAATCGATGCAATTTTATTCTTTCTTTCTTCTTCTTTTATTTGTTTAATTTTTGGAAAAAAATATAAAAATAAACACTTGGATTTTGCGTTGAAAACTCAATTCGTACTGTGTGCAAACAAAAAAATCAAACTACAAAAACACCGCCTACTACTCTAATCTACTCTGCTACTGCAACAACAACCAACAACAAACAACACACACACACTCTGTCTCTCTGTCTGTCTCTCTCTCTCTCTGTCTCTCTCTGTCTCTCTACACTCTACACACACTCTGTGTATGCATATGTTTGTTTTCTATGAAAATCGAATCGAAACACCTTCCTCAAAAAAAATTAAAAACAACCCAACACACAATTACAATGACAAAGATGATGTTCCAGGCAAAGTGGACGAGAAGGCAACTCAGCTGCATGCCATTGCCTCGCTTAAGGTGCTGCTGGATGCAACAAAACCGCAACGTGGTGGCGCCACTACCTCGGCGGCCAATCACGTCAAGATTAACCTCAAGGAAACAACGTTGGCCGATCGACCCAATGGGAATATCGATACGACGCTCGATTCGGTAAGTTAACACATTACGACTTTCCCTACGATATGCTACAATTATATATACCCATGATATGATTCAATTTGATTATACTAAAGAAAAAGTGCTAATGAAATGATTGCTCATGATTTCTAGGCATGATTTACAATCAGTTTTTTTTTTCAATTGAGTTATTTATCGTATTTGTTGATATTCCGATATTGTTTTTTTTTAACGAATTGAACTTTGTCACACACAATGCGCTGCATTCTTCATACAATAAATCGCCGAAGAATATCGTAAAATATTAAATATCGTAAAAATGTTGAATACAATAAAGTTGAATACCGTAAGCGTCGAATATCGTATTTTTGGAACAAACCTGACTCCTGTTAAACGTAGTATGTGGACCAGATTCAAACTGTATTTGAAAATTACGATATTGACGATATCGTAGAACAAGCTACCAACAGTATCGTAAAATGTTAAATGGTTTTAATTGATGTACATACATATTTAGTTTATATTGTTTATATGGTGGACCCAGTGTTTAGAGGACCAGACTCAAGCGTGTTATAATATTTTCATTTACATCATTTACAACAAATTTAATCCATGACTGTTGGCATGTTTTCTCTACATTGCTACTTGATTGATAGATTGGTTAAGTAATTGCTGCGTTTGGACTGATTCTAAGCCCAAAATTTAAGACACGTATTTTTTTTCCAATTTGTAAGCCCAGACATTACTTATTTATGTGTATCTTTTATGTGTTCTCTTCCTTTTTACGCGCTTTGAAGTTCAACTTTAAGTGTGTTAACAACCCCTAAAAGCAAAAACAAAAACAAAAAACTATCAACTAATGCGGTCTCTGTGTATTTATGCAACGTTTCTGTGTGACTTATAAATTGAAAAAATTATGTTTTACTTTAATCTTATCTGTATATGATAACTTTTCATACACCTTTCCCAACAATCACCAAAAACCCTTCGTTGTGTATGTTTACTTATAACCTTAACTGTAATACTCTATCGTCCATGTCCACCAAGCCATTACCATATATCTATCTCTCTATCTCTCTCTATCTCTCTCTCTCTCTCGCTCTCTGTGCCTCTCTTAAATTCTAACTCTATTTCTCCATCTATCTCTCTGTGTGTGCGTGTGTTTCTGTGTCTTGCCTTAACATCAACCAAACATTCCCTAAGAAGCAAATATAATAATTAAAGAGCTAATTCGGAACTGTGAAGTTTTTTAACAAATTTGCTATTATCGTTTTCGCAGACACCATTTGGAAAACAATCATTTGCTTTGTATCTTGAATTTTGAAACAGTGTTAAGCGAATGCTGACAGCTCCTATTTAAGAATAGTCCAAATAGAAGAAAATTAAACACAAAACTTAATATTCACAATATTATTTAAATTGTTTTGTTTGATTTATATGCTGCTGCTCAATTAAGTCATTCCAATAATTAGTTATTCAGGCATTCCCAGGCACTCATTGCAAATTTGTAGCTGTCACGCGCGGTGCCAGCAATCTCGCTATGCTATGCAAATGCCAATTCACACACCCACGCACACACCCATTATACACCCACACATACACACACACATTCATTACGCCGACATCATCATCTAACACTACGTGTGCCTGTACCCAATATCGTAACTTGTTATTGTTAAAAAATAAACTTTTTAATGCAGCTGCTCATAGATAATATAAATCATTTTTTAGTTTATTTTGGATTTGTGCAAAAAGATGACAAAGCAAACAAGCAAAATTCAAAAACGATTCAAAAGAATATATAATGGCCATTCAATCTGAACATATTTTATTTGAATGCGACCCAACTTCCGAGCTGGAACTGAGTCACAAAATTGAAATCAAAACTTTTCAAAATCTCTGAATCGAAATCTTCAAAAATCAATTCCACTTTTGCTCTCCAACAGTCCCACACTCAAATAATTGTAATTGTGTTAAATACCCATTCAATATGTGTTTGTTATGTAATAACCCAGAACAAAACTAATCCCCCAACACTCAACTTCTTATCACAATCTATCTCTATCTATCTAACTACTCTATTCCCCAGTCTGTATATCTGTCTCTAAACAGTGTTTGGTTTATTAATCAAGTTTTATTTCCATAGCTGAAACTAAGCAAAGGCAAATTCTCACAAAATATTCTCAACAAAAATACCATAAATATTTAATTTTCTATCAAAAATACTAAAACTAAAATGCATACAATCAAAATGAATTGTTAACTTAACTTCAATTTTATATCAAAAGCCATCCTTAAGTGGTCGACGTCCTAGCTGGATTGAGCAGAGGGTCAAAATTCAGACACGCAAATTTAGCATCAAAGTTAGTTTCATAAACAATTTATTTATTGCTCTCTCTTTCTATCTCTATATCTTCTCTATATATTGCATACAAATTTTATTATTATAATTTTTAATTACAAGTATCGTAATAAATAAATTCATATATATGTATATATCTATGCTTTGTGTGGAAAGCAACGTCAGCAACCCAGCAATACAAAACTGGCGTTGCTTCACAGCGCAAGCGTCTTGATTCGGACCCTCCTGTGCATACTGCAAGGGTAAATGGCAAATGGCAAATGGCAAATGGCAATTTGCAATTGGCAATTGGAAATTGTCAGTGAACTAAATGTGTTCCTCGCACCCAAATGTCTAAAAGATGAGGCAATCGATATTATCGATTTGCATATAATCGATTCAAATATTATAATTGTTTATGTCCGTGACTATAAAGTGATATCAGACAGATCGTAAATATAGGTGGGGCCGTCTAATGTGCTTTAGAACTGTTTATATTTCGGAGGAAATAAATATACAAAAATGAATATCGTAAATTGAATACTATAACTTTAATATCGTATGCCAAGTATCAAAATAATATAGGCATAAACCATATATGTTTGTTTTTCGACTGCCGTACACCTAAGATTTTACTGTATATAGATACATACTAAGAATATAGCTCACTAATTTCCTATAAACATATGTCGATTGTCACAAGACGTAGCACGTTAGTCAACATTGAACTGTGATTTGAAGAGCTATTGCTACATGATATATGATATGAGATATGCAACAGTTTCCGATTTAATATTAATTCTGATTCATTTTGTATAAAACTAAGCAGTGCGTAATTTAATATCCGAATTGCAATTCGATTTCCTATGACGTTAGTGCGTAGCTTGTCATCGACCACAGCTTGAACATTGCACAGGAGCGTGAGCCAACAACCGCAGTCGCCTCTAGCATAGAATATATCATTGAATTCTGTACTTAAAACCACTTTTGCCTTATGGCAAATTGTAAGAGTATTTAAACACTCGCATTGCTTTCGTGCCGCTTATACGAAATGTAGTCTTACCATTATGTTTTCTTATATAGTTGAACTAGTATTAATTTTTCTCAAATCACCTATGTAAAACTTACTATATTTAACATGTTTTACTTTCTATTTTCGTTACGCTTTGATCGACTTTAGTTCGGATTGAGAGTCTGTGTGAGCGTGTGCGTGTGCGTGTGTGTGTATGCGTAGACTGTCTTTGTATGTGTAGCCAAAAAAAAAAAACTTAAAAAGAACTACATTTGAGCATGCCTCTAATATAAACTAAGAAGCTGAAATCCGTGCACGTTACAATACTCGTATAGCACCCACTTAAGCTCGTATAACTAGAAAGTAAGTGTATGCACTTTGTTTGTACGTTTTTGCTAAATAAACAAATACACTATCTATTTTTGAACTCTGGCCATATTTGAACTCGAACTACTTATGCGCACCATTTGACTTCAACTAGCGTCCATCTGGCTTCGCCTGTCTGTGAGAGTGTCCCCACAACTCGAAATCAAGCGAAGAACTCTTGATCTGATCAGAACTAACATACCGCATAATATCGAAACAAGCTCATATAGCCAAATACATATATCATACACTATTACCCATATCAAAATCATACACATTTATAAATATAAATATTTTTTTAATATACTAACATTCATACGATATATATATAATTCTACCGTTAACCGAACATTTATTGTATAAAAAACTCAAACAAATACAAGTCTATTAAAGCACTGCAGAGGCTTTGACCTTACCATTTTGTAATAAATATATATATGTATTCGCATATGAAAGGCTCCCGAAATAATCGAGGATGAGCCGGAGCCTTTGAGCATGGCCTGGCCGGATACGGCCCGCAAGCGGCTCACGTACGTGCTAGTCGCCCCGCTTCTGGTGCCTATGTGGCTTACATTGCCCGATACCCGGACCCCCCGCGGCAAGCGCTACTTCCCTGTCACCTTTATAGGCTCCATCGTGTGGATAGCCGCCTTCTCCTATCTTATGGTCTGGTGGGCAAACGTCGCAGGTGATACGGCGCGCATACCGCCAGAGGTACGTATACATAATTTGATCAGTTTAGTTTAATCTATGAATGTCTCTGATAAGAGATATGTACTATAATGACATTTTTCGTTCGGAAATTTTAGTACTAAAATTCAGATAATGATGATAATGATTAAATTGTTGTCATCCTGTCCATAAAAATCATCCTCTTTCTTCCTTGGAACTGGAAGCTATACCGAAATAATCTTCAAGGTGCAGAAACTGTGCGCTGTCCTCAATGTTCCTGCGTCCAGGCCCCACTTGATCAGTCGCAATATCTTTTCGACGAAGTTGCAGAAGTCCTTCTGAGTATCTTCGCCTTCGCAAATATGCTCCGATATGCTCTCTACTTTGACTTCGCCGATGATTCTCTTCTATCCTTCCTCAGTAAAAAATAATGCTTTGCGTCATCATTGCAATGCGCAATGATTGATTCGGAGCATTTGCGCACCAATGTTGGTACTTTCCAATACAACTATGGCCAGAGAGCATTTTTGTCAAATAGAAAAAAAAAATGAAATAGTTCAAATGAACCAGTTCAAATGAACCAGTTCAAATGAACCAGTTCAAATTAACTAGTGCAAATGAACCAGTTCAAATGAACCAGTTCGAATGAACCAGTTCAAATAAACTAGTTCGAATGAACTAGTTCAAATGAACCAAATGAACTAGATCAAATGAACTAGTTCAAATGAACTAGTTAAAATGAACTAGTTAAAATGAACTAGTTAAAATGAACTAGTTCAAATGAACTAGTCCAAATGAACTAGTCGAAATGAACTAGTTTCAATGAACCCATTCAAATTTACTAATTCTAATAAACTAATTCTAATGAACTAGTTGTCATAAACCAGTTCAAATGAACTATTTCAAATGAACCAGTTTCTTTTTAGCCACTGCTATTATATAGATATAGTTAATATATGTCCACTCATTGGCGACGTGGTAAATCCTGTAAAACTCTAGCTTCCACAGTTTAAAAGCATCTGACTGAATAGTGTTTTGTCGTATTTTAAGTATTATTGCTGCTATATACTTGAAATTTGAGCTTCCTACGGTTGTAAGCTTAACAGAGCCATGGTAAGGTTGATACTGGAAGATGAACAACATAAGAATTGCATTTTTAATCCTTATTCACTTTAATGATAACGAAAACATCTATATCTATATCTATTATATCTACTATATCATATCTATTACTATTAATAATAATAATAAGGATGATAATGATAATGAGAATGAGGTTTTGTTCCAATGAACATTTACTGCATTCTGATTTATTGTGCAGGTTATGGGCCTTACCTTCCTGGCGGCGGGCACATCCATACCGGACTTGATTACGTCGGTGATTGTGGCGCGCAAAGGCTTTGGCGATATGGCTGTGTCTAGTTCCGTTGGTAGCAACATATTCGACGTGACTGTGGGGTGAGTGAACGAGAGTCTAAGAAACATTACCGAGATATATTAATATGATGATGGAGACTTGAGACTAATATATATATCTGACAATTGGATATGCAGCTTACCAATACCCTGGCTACTCTATGGGATTATCTACGATGCACCCGTTGAAGTGAATTCGGTGGGCATGGTGTGTTCCATAACCATATTGTTTATGATGCTCGTATTTGTGGTGCTATCAATTGCCTGCTTCCGTTGGCGCATGAACAAGGGGTTGGGCTTTACCATGTTTCTCCTGTACTTTGTCTTTGTTGCCGTTTCGCTGATGTTCGAATATGATTTGATCACCTGTCCCGTATAAATCCATTACGGGGCAGCTCGGCAACTCTGCAACAAAGACAAAAGTGACAAACACCCTCTCACTTCCACTCACACACACACCCACACACACACAGAGACAGAGACACACATGAACACTCGCAAACCAATTAGTTAAATTTATATACAAAACAAATCAATGAATTAAATTAACAAATTGACTAAAAACTAATCGAATTGTTAAACAAATGCATAAACCACTACACGAATACAAACAGCAAAACAAAGAAGCCGAAAACCACAGTAAAATAACAAAAACAAAACCAAAAATCGAAAACGAAAACGAAAACGAAACGCAAAGTGAAAAACGAGTTAGCTAGTGCTATGTGCAGCGTTTTTTCCTTTTTTCCAACAAACAAGACATTTACTTTAAATGTTTAGCCGCAGCTTTTAAGCAGCTTAAAATATAAAACAGAAACTAACACACTCACACACACAAACACAGCCACACCCACACACACACGAAACTCTTCAGCTCTATCTATCTATGAACTATCTTTCTCTCTACTTGAACTATAAACCCTAACTAACTTTATCTATAATTGAGTATACTATTTAGATACAAGCGATACTTAACAAAAACAATGGCTTCCCAATCAATTACTTTACTTAAGCGTTTGGGTTTTTCTAATTACTATCTATTTACGAGTATAACAAATCTAAGTACATACTTGGCACAAGCACCTTATATACGTTATGAAACAAGACAGTCTGCAATATGTTGGGTATATATTCGACAAGCTCTTGCAAGTGTTGGGCAACTCTTTTAAACATAATTTAAAACTTAGTCAAGCTTTTTAGATCACTCCAAGATGTGCCTAGCCTAACCTGAACTCTTTGAGAATTGCAATAAATAAAAAAGCCTTTCTAGACCAAAATGTGTTCTAAAATCGAAAACAAAAATGAATTCAAACTTTTTCCACAATTCAAGGCAGCCACTCAGAGCTTGAAGCTCTTCAGAATGCTCAACGTTTTAAAGCGCAAAATTATTAAGCTAATTCCAAAATAAATTCAAAAACTATTCTTTACTGAAATTCTTCTGATATTTCAAGGTTCTTCGAAGTAGCAATTTGGCTGAAGCTATTTGTTACTTTTTAGACCAATGTATGAGCTAATATTAGTTTTCAGCTCATTTCCAACACTTGCCGCTATCCAACACTATTATTTGCTTGCTCTACCAACTATCTAAGCTGTTCTATAGTAATTTTCCAAGCACTATTAAGATGAAATAATGAAAGCTTTACGCCAGATAGAGCCTAAATCAGTCTAGTTTTTACGAAACTGTATATATATATATATACATATATATATATAACATATATATAAAACTAATACCACACGCACACTTACATCGCATATAAATATATATATCTATATATATATATATATAAACATATAATACATATATACTTGCTTATATATTGACCTATATTAATTAAGTGATAATTTGCGTACTTATTAAACGACAAAAATGATAAGCTACAACTATACTCAAGAAAACCGAAAACAAAAAGATACTAACATAAAATCTTAAATTATATAAAATATAATACTAGCAATACTTTAAATTGAAAACGAAAGGAAGCATTTGCCAGACATAATTTAAAAGAAAAAAACTATCGAATCTTTATGGCTAATTGTCATTCTTGTATTATGATTATTATTCTTATTATGATTAACACTTATGATTCTTGTTGGCGTGCGTAAACGGTGCAGTTAGTTCAAATGAAACAAAATATTTCTTAAACTACATATGAATGAAAATGGAAAACAATTTTCGAAAAAAAAAAACAATATTAATAATTTCATATACTTTTTGCTTAATAAATCCCCAATAAATATATATATTTATATATACACATAATATATGAGCATATAAGCATATGTATATGTATGCGAAAGAGAAAAACAATATTTAAACAAAACCAAATTGCTCTCTTTATTTAGAACGTACGTAACATTTTTCTAAACTAAACCTAAACAAATCTTAAGCCGTAAAATCGTAAAAGTGACGAAGCAACATGAAGATGAAGAAACGCAAACACTAGACGCATTACATATATACATACTTATATATATAAACGACAAATGAAAAGGAAAATATATATAGGTATATATAAATGCAACTATAACTTAAGTAGGAAATATATCCAAAAATATCCCAAAATCGTTTGCCTATTGAAGTTGTGTGAACAAATAAAAATACTGAAAATACTAAAAATACTATAAATGACACACACCAACACATACACACACACACACACACTAAACAGAAAAGGAAAAGGAAAGGAAGAAAACAAACCACACAGAACAGAAAGCAATAATTTTTACAAGTCGAACGGGAATACATTTAAATGAGAACTAGTGGCAGTGACATAAACGTATATATACATATATATAATATAGTACTATATAAAAGTACCACGGTATTAAACAAAAAAAATACAAAAAATACTGTATATCAGAGCACGGCCAAGATTAAGGAGAACAGCAGAACAGCAAAATTACGAACGAGACAAGCGTAGCTTAGCCTAGTCGAAGCCATCAGATATATATCTCATATATATATACATATGTACCTTGCAAGGTAACTTAGTGTGTCTGCTCTTACACCCCATGGGTGCACACACATAAACACATATATATACACACACTCAATTTGTATATGGAGGAACATGAACAGAAAACACCAAAAAGAAATATCAAATAGAAAATAACACGAATATACTACATTGTATAAATACCACGAGGCATACATTAAGTGCGTCACGCTAACTAACGTGCTTAGAAAAAGGCTCGATAAGAGGCAACTGGAAACATGGCACTATAAACCACCAAAGGAACACCCCCAACATTCGACATTATGACCACTTGTAACCAATTATATACATATATAATATATGCTTTACTGCTAGACTGCTAGACAGCTAGCAACGGGCGACACTGAGAGCGCTATAGCTTACCGTTAGGCGTGCTGGTTTTTTAATAAGTATTCAAGTTTAATTAGGGTTTATTAATTCCCTGAAGCTTATTCTCATACCTAATCCATTTTTCTATTAATTATTTATTTTCTAAATCCAAATATAAATTTGAAACAGATTTGAACTTAGCCCTACTAAGCGTTTAGTTGCTAGAACTTCTCTCTGTTATTTATACAATTTTACATCCTAATCTCTTTACTTGAACCTTCAGACTTAAGAATAGAAACGGTACAGAGAAATTCAGAAAAGTATAGTTTCATGAAATCAAAAGGGTTACTAAGAAGCATTCGTAACTTTGTTATATCAAACGTTGTTTTGACTACTCTGGAAAACTACAGTTCCACTTTTTCTAGCTCAATCAGTCGCATTTCTCAATTGCTCTCGAGTCCAACATCAGTACCAGCTGCTATTGACCTTATATATTTGATAAATATTTTGCAACTCATCAATAGACACTCAACAACACTTTTTGTCTGTCAACCTTTTCACCTCCCAGTCGAATGGGCGCGGAAACATAAAGCAATCGCAGCAAACAACAATTATATTGCTTTTGAAACAAAACAAAAAATATAACTTCCAGTACTTACAAAATATAACAATTAACAAACTATTATACATACTGTCTATGGTTAAAACTAAACAGTAATCTTCCAAATTAACGTTAAAAACCAAATGCATACGACTACATACTTATATGCATATATACAGATATGTATATATATATATATATATATATATATATATATATATAGATATATATATATATATATATATATATATATATATATATTTACATTATTATATTATACGATATACATATACATGCTAAAAAACTTATTTATTTAGTATACATAACATTTAGCACGTACTCATACATACATACATACACACATGCACACATACGTACACACACATATACACACATACACACATACTTTCAGACACCCAAAACATATCGCGCCCACTTTTCTCTATATAGTACTACGAACGAGTACAAATAAAACTTTTGTAGAACTATGATAAAGCATATTCAAAAATTAAAAAAAAAAAAAAAAAAAAACAAACCTAACAAAATTTACAAAATTGTTAATCAACTAGCATTTCGCATGGAATGTTCATGTACTACTACTACTTTCCAGGCACTTTCTCTTTAAAAAAAAGGATCCCCAACCATAGAGCGCAGTACAAATGTTCAGCGTCTGTTAACATTTACAAAAGACAACAAGCAAATCAAAATTATTGACACAGCTACATATAAATATATAATACATAATAGTAACCCGAATCAATTTCATAACCAGCGTAGTTAGCATCAATTGTTCAAATCACATTCAGAACTCAAAACCCTCTCAAATCCCAGATCCTTACTCAAAACGCACATAAACACGCACTTCTCAAGTGGAAATTGTTTAAGTCTTGCTTTAAAGCAACTGATATAAGATTATATATATAAATCTTATATATATGTATATATATATATAAATATATATATATATATATATATGTATATATATATATATATATATATATATATAAGAAATTGTTATGATTATAGATTTTTAACAAGTTGAATAATTGCGTAAAAAAACATACAAAAAATTGTTGAAAAATTAGTAAAACTGTTCAAAAGCGTACAACAGAGCAAGTAATTATAATAATAAAATTAAAAACCAACAAAATTTAAAGATTAATAAATAAAATACAGTATATACTTTATGAAATATTTAACTTATAAATAAAAAATCATTGTTTGAAATTAAAGTGAAAAAATATGAAAAAGCAACAAACAAACATTTAATACGCGTAGAATTCTTCTGTCTGCTAATTTTGTCCTTTGACCAAAATTTGTTGAGTTCCAGCCTAAAGTAAGTATTAACAAATTAAATATAATTTTTACTTGAACAATTGGCATTCCTAATACCCGTTGTAAAATGATTCTAAAATATGAAATTAGCAAACACGAACAATTACTGGACGCTACGAAACTCTCAGCTCGGATATAATCGAATCGAACCGAGTCTAATCGAGTCGAACACCTGCTAATAAAATCCAAGCACATAATCAGTTCAGCTTTAAATACGATATATAATTATCACAGTTATATACATTTATACAATAAATAATGAATACCAAATATATATATATATATAATACATATATATATAAATTTTTATAACTGTATATATATATATATATATAAATAATGTAACCACAGAGAGTATGCGTAACTTTCTTTTTTCCTAATTTCTCTTTTAATAAATAATGCCGCGTATACAAAACTTTGATTCATATATATATATATATCAATATGTATATATATATATATATATATATATATATATATATATATATATATGTATATATTATACATATATAGGGTTATATCGAATATCGTTTCAAGTTGCGTCCGTTGTGTAATACAAGCAAATAAACAAAAAAGACAAAAACAAAACAGAACACGAAACAATAAATTGCGTCTACTGTACGTACGTTGCTTAGCTGTCATCTTTTGTCTGCATAGCGCAATGCCTATCGATTAACGATAACGGTTATCGACTGCATGTGCTCGAACTTTACCTTCGATTAGAGCTGGGTGCGTGTCTCAATAAATCAACGATAACGGTCGATTAATTATCGAGTCGAGTGATGTGTGTATCACAAAACAAATAAAATAAACTAACATAAATAAAAAACGACACGACACAAGCCCAACTCTTTATTTTTTAAAGCAGCTAACAACAACAAAAACGATAACGATAAATAATAAGAAGCGAATCCAGCAAAAAGTAATAGTTAACATATTGGTAGACTAATTTAAAGTTTTTTATAGTGTTTTCAAATTTGTAAGTATATAACAACAACAACAACAAGAAGAACAATGCGTTTATTATTTTTAATAGGCAATGCAATTATCGATCATAGATAATACCTATCGAAAAACGAAAACGAAAACGAAAACGAAAGATTAACCGTCGTGTGTGTAATACAGCAAAAAGAACAAACAAAATATATAATAATACAACAAAATATATATTTCCTTACCCACCAGCGATTTTTGTGTTGTTGAGTTTGAATTGTTGTGCGATTTTTACTTTACATATTTTTTACATACATATTTACGTACAAATATAGTGCGGTAGTCGTATAAATTGAATATATGTATGTGGTTTATTTTGGTAACGGTCACGGATAAACGTTGTAGTACATAACTGTTAATTTCAACATACATAGTCCAACAACAAGGGGGAAGTATTAAAAATACCACAGAAAAATGAAAAAAGAAGAAAAGTAAGAGAATTAATTTTAATAACTGATACGCTTTTAGCACATAAGATTGTACAAATAATTTATATAAATACATTCACACACATACATACACAAACACACACGAGCATACACACACAGAGAATATTGAGTATATTACAGTTCATATGTAGAAAGGAATCTTGCAATAAAAAAATAGTTTTATGTTCTGTTTTTGGTTGTTTTCTTATTTTTACAACATTTGTCATATGGTTATTTTATATGCCCGATTTGTTGTTGTATTTGTATAATCTAAGCCTTAAAAAACAGAATGCAGATCTTAAGGATCGCTGCTGTAAACGAGTCAAACGAAAGTGATGAAGCCATTGGAATAAAATAAATAAAAAGGAAAACAGAAAAACAATAAAATAAAGGTTAAAGTAAAACCCGGGAATCCCTAAACTTGCTGAACAAATAAATTCGGCTTTACTTTAAAAAACAGTTGCAAATAATACAGCGGTACATCTATAATACAGAATGTTATTTACTTTATAGAAGTATATGAATATACATATATAAATATATATATATACATATATTTAATACATATATATTTAATGGAAACATTTAGATTTTATACAAAACACGATCACAATCATTCCTCCTTCTCCTGGACATCAAATCAGAGCTCATCATTAAAAATAAAACCGCATGGACTAGAAGCAAATCAAATAAATAGTCAATTTCGATAATACATATATATATATTATATATATATGCGTGTACTTGAGCATGGTCTGGCACACAAATTAAGCGAGTAATACAAATATGACAAAAAAAGTTAATATAAAAATGCATTTCGAAGAAAAGAGGGAACGACACTTATGTAAATCAAAACGAAGCTAATAGATACAATGTTAACTAGTTATTTAGGTGAAATATACAACAAATCACACTCAGATACATTTGAATCGTAACGCTTAATAGAGACACTCCCACACTAACACTCACACACACAAACACACACACAGACAGTTGAACGAGCAATGTGAAATACCGTTACATGGCCGATTTGTAGCAGAGCCGCAGCAAACGAATTAACGACTTAACTTATAAAAAGATCGTTTAATATAAAATTTTGTTATTAACAACAAGAACGAAAAATTTGTAAAGCAAAATTGCATTCTGCATATTGCAAGCAAACAAAAAAAACACAAGAAATATATAAAGTTAATGTTCAAACTAACTAATATATAACAAATATTATATAATACAACAAACTTAGACTGTATGTTATTTTCTCAATACAATACCTACCTATAAAAACAATAAAAACAGATTCAATAAAATGAGTTATCGAAAAAGCACAATCCCTGTGTTTGAATTGGGCGCGTATGGCACAACTATTTGTATTAGTGTGTCCGCACTGACAGTCTTGAGTTGCGTGCGCGCGCGCGCTGTTACTTTGTTGCCACAAATATTCAAGTTGAGCAGCTGGTTGACAGTGCTGCCCATGTACGTGCACGCGTATATTTTGAATGTCAACTACTGAGATTTTGTCATTTTCTATGAACGGTCACACCGTTCCTTTCCACGCGACCAACAACACAGAAACGTGTGTTTTGGGTCCGACGCGTGCTTTTAATAAAATAAAACAATATTAGAGAAAAGCAGTTCTGAAAATCTGTTCTTTTTCTCATAAATAACAGCTGCATTACAAGACTATTCACAATGAGACGTCCGAAGAAGGTATGTTTAACTTGAAACTATTAAACTCAATTTGAGGCGACTGTGAGGTTAATTTTTAGCAAAACACTGAAAAATAAATAATGTTCGTGATCATTTAATCATTTTAATTAATTTTATTTACAGTACGAAGCCGGTGAGGCAACACAATATATAAGCCGGCGAGCAGCCCTGCGTAAGCTGCAGCTATCGCTAAATGATTTCCGCCGCTTGTGCATTTTGAAGGGTGTTTATCCTCGCGAACCAAAACATAGAAGACGTGCACAGAAAGGCTCTTCAGAGATAAAGATTTTGTACCACACCAAAGATATACGCTTTCTGCTGCATGAGCCTATTGTGTGGACACTGCGTGACTACAAGGTATGTAAAATAATTGATTAATTAGGCAGTCACACACTACCAATTTCTCCATTACAGATCTTTGCCAAGAAATCTGGTCGGGATCGCGCTATTAAGGACTTTCGCAATCTGAAACGTCGGTTGGCCTTATTCCCCGAAATCAAGCTCGATCACATTGTGAAGGAACGCTATCCGACATTCATTGATGCACTCAAGGATCTCGATGACTGCCTTACATTACTCTTTCTATTCAGCACATTTCCATCCTTGCATTTGATTCCGCGTGAGCAATCGAATCTTTGTCGTCGATTAACCATCGAATTTTTGCATTATGTGATTGCCTCCAAATCGTTGCGCAAAGTGTTCATATCGATCAAAGGCTATTACTTCCAGGCCGAGATCAAGGGCCAAAAGGTCACATGGATAGTGCCACACTACTATCCTTTTAAGCCGCAATCAAGGCAGGAGGTGGACTTTAAAGTAATGTCCATATTCGTAGAGTTCTACACAATTATGCTGGGTTTTACGAACTTCCGTTTGTACCATGGCCTAAATCTCGCCTATCCACCACAATTTCCCTCTACCATGCTGCAAGATAATGCAGATACTTTGAAAGACGAGACGAGTTTTGTGTCGGAGCGTATTTGTGCTCTTAATTTTGATCTGCTGCGTACAGACAAGGTGCAGGAGGATGAGGAGGAACCCGATATTGATATGGAGCTGCTGGAACAGGATGGCGACTCAAAGCGCATTATCAAAATGAAACAGGAGGCACAGGAAGTGGCCCGTCTACGCACACTTTTTAAAGGATTAAAGTTCTTTATCAATCGTGAGGTCCCTCGTGAACCATTGGTCATCATCATACGCTCCTTTGGTGGAAAAGTTTCCTGGGATTCGTCCGTCTTCTCTGGCTCCACGTACGATGAGAGTGATGAAAGCATCACTCATCAGATTGTTGACAGGCCTAGCCTAAGTACCCAGTATATATCGAGGGACTACATACAGCCCCAGTGGGTCTTCGATTGTGTAAATCAGCGTCAGCTGCTGCCAACCAACAAATACTTCCTGGGTGAACAGTTGCCGCCGCATTTATCACCCTTTGTCGATGCCAAACGAGATACGTATATACCGCCCGAAGAGAAGGCGCTACATGATCCCTCACTTATCGAAACACATGGTAGGCATACTTTAATCTCTTAATAGAAACCCTTCAGTTGTACGTTTTACCAACCCCAAATTCTTTCCTTTCGACAGCCCAAAGTGAAGATGAATCGGATGAGGAAGAAACAGTAGCAAACGAGGAAGATGATACTGTAGAACAAGAACTGCTGGACGCACAGCTGCAACGCGCCTATCAGCAGGAAACAGCAGAATACAAAAAGTATGGCGGTCCAGACGGTGTCAATGAGGATGAAGAGGACTCTGACGGAGAAGATTTCAATGACGAGGACCAAGAAAGCTCCGATGAGGAGGAAGAGCTGGATGAGCAGACAAAGCGACTGCAGGAAGAGGTACATCAAGCCAATACCTATGCGTAACAGCATATATATCATATGTAATACATAAAATCTTAATTTCTTGCAGAGGAAGAAAATGTCTGTGCAATCTGGTAAGGTGCACAAAGTGAACAAAAGACAGCTGCACAAAGCCGAAGTCGATGAGCATCGTTTACAGGCACGAATGGTCAAGCCACGTCATCGCAATCTGTTCCGCAAGCTGATACGTGAGAAACAGACTAAGGAGAAAGAGGAATGGCTGCTACGTAAGAAGCGACGCAATATTGACAGCGATACAAAGGAAGCCAAAAAATTGGCTAAACGAGAGGCGAGAAAAGCAGCCGCTGCTGCTGCTGCAGCTGCCTCGCAACTGGGCGGCAAGTGAAAGACTCTGGCTCGCGGTATTTCACAACCTGTGTCTTCTTATAATTAGTTTGTAACTGAAAACAATAAAACAAATTAACCTGATATTTTACCGAAAATGCATTATTAACTCGATTCAGGCACATTCTTGAGTATCCAGACGATCAGTAATCAGTAACAATTGATCTAAGCTCGCAAGGACAAGGACCATCGATTGGTTCAAGCGACAACTTCATAGAAACAAACAAGCTCGACCAAATAAGTCCATTTGAAAATCAGCAGGCAGATAAGTTAAGACTGCGTTGATAAGACATAAACCAACGAACAGAGCGTTCAGTAACGCAGGGACTCTAAAGTCGGCACACCGAAAAATGAAACTAGTTACCTGGAAAAATATACATTTACGTTGCCTATAGTAATCAAGTTCCGATCTGGAAATAACATCCAACAAACCATATAAAATAAGTAAACAACGTATTTAATCAAAGTTGTTGCACAGTTTCTTAATTTATTTTTAAAGCTTAAACAAAATAATCGAACAATAAGACCTTTCGATAATCAATTTTAAAATGTTGCAGGATGTGAAAAGAACACATGAGTATAGTATATAAAAACTTAAATATGTATAATCATTAAATATAGTATAACAAGAAGAACAGCAGTAAAGCATTAGAAACATTTGTTATAAATAGAAGAACTAGAGCACGGATTACTTTCATATTTCTTAAGATTTCTAGATGAGGCGAATTATATAGATTGACTTGGCTATAGAAAAACTATTTTTAGATTTGTTTTTTTTTTTTTTTGTAATTTTAACTAACAATTTGTCGCTTGTATCATATAATCTAATTATTTGTATAAGTATATAGTACTCGTATATTGTATATGCCCTGACACAGTCCTAGTCTGCCATAAGTAGTGCCTATTATGCTATATATATAGAATTATTTTTTATTTCTGTATATTTATAAAAAGAGTCATGCGTTCGTCGCCTTTGTTTCCGATTATGTTAAATAAACCATTTGAATAGAAAAAAATGCCTAAGGATCTTCTAGATATAGATTCCTCAATCGCTATCGCTGTTGTCGCCGCCCGCCGCTCCATCCTCATCGTCATCGTCGTCGCTGTCCTCCAGTTCTGGCATAGGAAAACGTAAAATAGCAGCAATACCCGTTAATTGAGAAAGTTCTGAAAGGACAATTTCAGTAATTAATTAATAATGAGTAGATATATATCACAGGAAATTTTTACTTTGCAGCAAATATGAAACGTAAATGCTGGCAATCATAAAAACAAATCCTAGTTTTAATTTAAAATTGAATTGAAAGGCATAAAATTAGAGCAGAATGCGTATAAAAAAATTATCCACATAAACATTTAATACTTCCCCAAGCTTTCTAGTTCTTAGAAATATATAAATACCTATATATGAAAATATGGATATCCACGCGTTCTGAATATGAGAGAATTATGACATAATTAGGTACAGCTTATAAACAGAAAAAGTTCTTGGCAGTTCTACCTGGACTTTTCGAGTACTCACAAATCTAACGAAACTTGAATGAATACAATAAAAAACTTTAGAAAAAAAATATAATAAATATAAGCAAGTTATCGAAGAACGATGAATTGTATCATGTGGGACTAACTTTACAGTCAACTAGAGCACGATAATGCAGAAGTCTGGCTTTAATTGATGTATAACTTGTTTTTAAATGTAAAGATTAAAGTTCTTGGATAGTCAGTTAGTAAATAGAAAAAACTCGCTGACAACCAAACATTCAAGTTCTCAAACTATAACCCGTAAATAAACTCGCTAAGAACCCAATCATTTTAATTACAAAATTTATATATCCGCTGCATATGTTTGAGGTGGCTGGTGCTCGCAGAATGTCTTGGTCAAAGCGAATTTCCCACAGCTCTTGGCCAAGCAGTAAGCCAGTGCACCGTTCAAGCCAACCAGTTAACATATTCTCTCAGGCTTCTCACTGGGCGTAGGAGTTACAACTGACATAGTCAAGGCTGCCCGCTTCTAGAAGTGACTCACTTCTGAACTTGATGGATATTCAATTTGCAATTTACATTTTACAATTTACAATATGCAAATGTGTTAAAAACAAAACAATTAATTAAGTAAAGCTGTATATACTACTATAATGAAATCTGGGTTCTGTTCTGGCTTATATACTATTATTAAACTCGGGTTACAGGGCTCAACCTGTAACATACCATCACATTGTTATTATTTCTATAGTTCCCCATATAACAAAAAAGTCTTCAGGGCATTTGACTATTTTGCCTATTTAAAGGAAAGTAAAATAACTCAGCTCATTGTCATTATCAAGACAGACGCGTCTATTATCAATGAGAATAAAAAACCAAAACATGTTGAGCAGTGTAAGGTGCTCAATGTGCCACAGTTTAGCATAGGTTCTGTTCTGGTTGTTTTTCGGATCGTTTTTTTTTTGCTGTTTACTAATGGAAATGGTGGACTGCTTTATCTGCACACAATTCAAATCAAGTACCCGAGAGTTTTTTTATTGTTTACACTTGTTCTACAATGTTTATATAAAAGCAATTGCAAGCTGATTAAAACATTCGCTTGGCAGCGAAGAAAAAGTACTTGAGAAGGCGCTGCCAATGATAACGAGTTAAATGAAACGCTGTGGAAATGTTCTAGTGGCGAGCTGAAAGAGCACCAGATATGCAAAATTCATTTCATGAGCTCACTCGCTCTATAAAGAGTGTTACAACAGCTACAAAGTGTACGGTTTCTATTTTAGACATAGAGTCGACCCATTTATGTGCAGCACAAGTAAAAGTACGATCAGACCGACTGTAATAAACTAGAACATACGCTTTACTGATTATGAAATAGAGACGAACTTTTAATTACATTTTAATTAGAATGTTTTGGATTTCTCTGGCTGTTTGCTTATTGGCTTATTCTATTGAATATTGCCGATAAGCTATAAAACACGTTACATTATATATTATACTTGAATCCCTTTTTGCTAAATAATCAACACTAATCTACCTCATAGATTTAACAAATTAAGTCTTGGCAAAAGCTAATGTTATTCCAAATATATAATTATATCATTGGCAAAATTGGCTTACTATTGCTACTACATACTTTTTACAACTTATGCTACCTTTAAAGAGTATAGTCTACCTATTCTTCGTTGTTTCTTTGCATATATTTACTTTCTGCTGCTTCTCGGCAAACTATATATCCGACTTTTCGGTTTACAGGGTACACAAATTGGCAAAAACGTTTCCAAGTCGCAGACAATTGATAAGAAAGAACACAGAAAAAGAAGAAGAACAACCAAGACGTGAGTCATTTACCAAACAGCCAACAAATTGCTATTTAAAGCGACCTAAAAATATTTCGAAAACACGTAAAACGCACTTTTAATTAACGTCAAGATAAATTTATAATCAAGATGAAATTGAAAGTGTCTTCGAGAAAAATGAAAAAAGTCGGACTAAAGTCCAATATAGTGTAGATTATGCATTGCGGGAGAAACCTTCAAGAAGCACAAACATATATGTGTACAAAAATATATATTTATGTGTGCACATGTGCACTGCACGTCATGTAAAAATAGAATGCTTAACGAGGTCATTAGACAGGGGGAGGCCTGTACCATACAACTTCTGTACCAGACCGAGCGAAAATCAGTCATAGACATCTTGCTTGTTTTCTCTAGAGAATAGTCGAGTGAATTCGTTACCTGGATTAATGCAGACTCAAATACAATGAACGTGCAAATTAACAAAATAAATAATTATTAACTACATATATATTTATATACATAAATTAGTACATCTCTTCTCGAGCTGTCACTGTAATCAATGAATCATAATTCATCATTTAGCAGTTTATTCTATGATATTGGAGAGAAAGCTCTTAAGCGTTACTTCATATGAAATACTTACGTTCGCCCGATATATGCATACTGGAGAAGATTTTCACCTCGCCTCCGGCATCGCGCACCGATTCAACCAAGTTAACATATTCTTTCCTGAGATTTACGTCTTGGCACCTGGAAAACATGTTTAAATATAATTATATGAGGAATTCAATATTAATAAAAATTAACACGGTCTCAATATAAACTATAATATATATTATAGCAAAACAAAGTGAAAATGGTGGCCTGACAATTTAGGCACAGATAGGAAGTCATAGAAGATAGGTAAAAAAAAGTAAGAACATTACAGTCAGGTGTAACCAAATGCTCAATTCTTAAAATAAGATGGGATTTACCGTTAACACTATATTTATCCCGCCCCTAGAAGTCGTATGCATATATAATATATAATCATTTGGCAAGTTCTCGGTTTCTTACTTACTTAAACTACCAGCAAATAGCTTTAATACTGAGTCAATAATACGTTACAGAACAAATAGTCTAAAATACATTTCAAACAAGGTTTTCTATTTATCTTGGTTCTCAAATTGCTAAGCTAAGTAAAAAATACATTTTGAAAACGGAGAGTGAAATGAATAAAATGTAAAAAATTAAAACGTTCAACTATGACAGGATCAAAACATGCTACCATCCGGTAAAAGTAAATTAGGGAACTATGGGAATACCTTCACGAAGTCTCGCTACATGAAACACTGAAGCCGCCCGCATTTGGCGTATATACTGTAAAGACAATTAATATCTATTACAATTCAAAGTATGTGAATATTGCACATCTACAATTCAATACGTAGCAAAACGCTTAATCATGAGCCAAAAATGCAAATGATGGGTGCAACCACATACATAGTATACATATGTATGTATACAATATACACTATATATTAATATATATGTATATATATATAGGTATGAATAAATTATTTCAGTGTGACACAAAGGCTACAGTTATCTAGTTAGCCTATGGAGTAATAGCGATCAAAATGCAAGCCGTCGAGGCGAATAAAATCGTAAGCTCTGGAAGCAAATAAGTATTCAAAATGCCGGTATGCGTTCAAAAACCTTAGCAAATGTTAATGCTACAAAGATAAAACTCGCAAAAAAAGACTGCGCCTCCCCATTAAAAGAGAAAAAAGGAAGGTATGCAAAAAAAATAAAGCACAGGTAAAATATCAATTATCATTTTTTATTGAAGGCACAAAAAGCAGTTTGATTGCGCTTCAAGAGCGCTGAAGAGTGTGACCAGAGTCTCAACTGATCAAGCTCTTAACTCACTCTTTACCTCTCTCTTTCTGAGATACGTTCCACAATTAGTTCCACAGCACGTGTAGCAGCCGGAGAGCAGCCAAAGGCATATGAGAGAATAACGTTTGTGCGAACATGAATGATATCTCATTACATACCCTGTAAACAATTATACTTGGGCAACTGCCCAAACAAATTATATTTCTATAAATAATATAATACTTTTTGTTAAAACTAATAAAATACACGCAAATACACCAGATAAATGTGAACTTTGAACTCGTATCAATAGCAGCAAAACTATTCATTTTGAGCCATCTAGCTTTATAATACCGTTTAAGTTCATAGCATAAACAAGTACAACATTCTTCTATGTATAGATAGAGAACAGATATATTCAAGTTTATATACCCTATATGAAATTTCGTTATAGGATATTCGAAGAGAGCTTAAGCGAGTTTCAGTCTGTTCGTGTAGAATTAGTTGTGAAGCGGCTTTCTTGTGGGGCGCATGTTGGCGCACGGTGCAAGAAGAAGAATAGACGAAACAAGAATCGAACCGCAGCGGACCAAAAGAAACAACGCGTCGCGCTTGCCACGCAAAAAGAAATTGGTGAAAGAGAACAGCAAGAAAAATAACAAAAAAAAACCAAAAGGTGCGTGCAGGCCAAAGTGAAAGTTAAATTTGTTGTTGTTTTCCATGTCAAGTGCAAGTCTACAAAATTAAAGAAGAAATAAAAATCAGGTTTTGGGTTTTCTTTTGAGGAATGTACGGCTTGAGTCAGCACTTGGCAATGCAGCTGTAGATAATTTATTGGTATAACTGTGAGATCTATTTACTCATCATCTGTTAACCGCAATGAATTAAATCCATTGTCATTATTGTTGTTGCTGCGTGACAATGATTGCACAATGAAATCAATTGTTATAATGGAATTAACGGAACGTAGGTGATAGAGCCATGAGCGTGCAACAAGGGGAAGCCACAGGGCGGAGACAGCAAAAGGCCAATGTAGCTGGCCTCAAGGCGCGGCGGGGGAGTGAAAATGCAAAATTAATTGTATCGCATGTCGTTTAGTATCTAAATGAATATGAACTTTTTATGACAACGAAATCAGATCAAGGAAATAGCTACAACTACGATAACATTGGCGGATCCAATATAAAATATATCCCTTGAGTGAAACCCCCTTAACAAATTCGAATGACTACATTTTTTTTGGAAATTTTTGCATCTTCAGTTTTGGGACTTTTCCCACAAGGGGCAAACAACTCTGGCGACATTCACTTGTGCAAATCAAAAACTGGATTCCAGATATTTGACTCAATAAAAAACCAATATAAATTGAGCAGTACAATGAAACAATAAAACTCACTTTACGAGTTTAAAACGGGGACTATATATTTCGTACCTATCTCTAATCAATTCACTCGCTTTTTGTGGAACCTCAGTTGCACACATATTGGTCAATCAACGATTTCTGAATGTCACTACGCCAACATAACCGAACACAAACTGCAGATGAATACAAAGAGTGGAATATATAAAAGTGAGCCTCGAGCTGCCAAGTAGCAGATACTCTATAAACTTAAGTGCTCCTATGTTATATATGTTTACACCTATAATGTAACTAAGCTTAAATGTACTCTTTGTTCAGAGTATTTGAAATGCAGGGCCCGTTCGTTTCTTGCCCAAGATAAACGAATTATACAAAGATAAAACCAAAAACTAAAAAAAAAACAACTTGCGAAATTTTCAGCGCGTGCCCAAAATAAAATTAAAACAAAAATAAATAAACAGTTATATATCGAGTCAATATTTATGCAGAATCAACAAAAGGCAAAGTGCAACAGCAGCTGCTGCTCAAAAGAGGGGCACGTTGCACGTTTCATGAAGCATGTTGCATAGCAGAAGGCCCTAAAGCGAGATACTAGAAAAACGGGTTGCAAGAAAAAAATATGAAAGCTTGTAAAAAAAAGCAAAATAGCAAAAGAACAGCAAATGAAAAGCAACTAGAAGACAAAAGCCAAACGATGTGGAAAATATATGAAAGCGGAAAGGCAGAGGGTAGGAAGCAGTCAAAGACTTTGCCACAACTTGATGCAAGTGGATCATATTGCCGCAATATATTGGGGCGTGTGGAATGCAAGTGGGTCAATCAAAAACTAAATAAGAAATTTGATTCCAGAATCAAAAAATAAATAAACAAAGAATTTTAGCAGCTAAGAGCTTCAAACTTGGCAACAGCTTCAAGCCCATAGATGGAGCGATTTATTAATTATATAAGTAACTATATATATGTGTATATATGTATATATAGATGTTGTCTTTATCGCCCACATACGTGCTAATAATTAGCGCAACTTAGAAGGCGACGTAAAGAAATGGAACAAGCAAAACGCAAATAAAGTTAAGATACAAATGCAGATATAGATACAGCTAAAAGTACAGTAGAAACTGTCTAGAGCGAACAGCTATTTGTTATATAAAAATCACTGTTGCCCGCATTTAAAGTTCAAGTCAAGAACACGCGCTTGCGCTTTTGTCTAATGCGAAAGTCTTATCCAACGACTTGAGTTCAGAGACTCGAACTTCATTGCCTTTTGTGAGAGATCACTGTATACAAATACAGCTACATACACATATAACAGAGAGCTACAGATACAATTGCATACACAATGTAAAGATTCAGATACATTATACAGAAATAGATACAGTTACTTGTACAATGTAGCGATACATATACGACTAATTCACATGACTATTAGGGCTTGTGCAAATCTGAAAGCTGAAACTGTTCTATAAACAAAGATTTCAGACGATGCCAATCAAGCTGAAATATATAAATATATACATATACATATGGGGCAATGTATATATTGAATTTGAACAGACGGATACGAACAGACCTGCGTATTGAGTGAAGCTTGGAACACTTGATACGCGTGTGAAAGACAAACACAATGGAAATACTTAAGCATAGCTATGTGGCAAGAGCTACTTAACTAACTGGAGAAAACTAGAAATAGGAAAAACAAAAACTAGAACAGCAGCTGTTTTTGTGTTCTTGGCTGGTTGACTAAAAGAAGATAAAGACAAATCAATAACTATTTAAAACCTGAGCCCAGAATGAAGTAGCTTTATAGAAATAAGAAATCGCAGAGCTTTAATATATGTTATAAGCCATTCATTTCCACAAGTGTTTATTATGATTTAAACGAAACTTTGATATGATTATAATTTAAATTAGATACTCATTAAAGCGTTAAAACGTTTCATTTTCTATTAAGGTCTACACACAAGATCTATTGGCATATTATTTATACAATTTTAATATTATTTACTAATTTTCAACGTTATAAATGATAAAATGATTCAAAATTTAAATATATATATAAATATTTATTATAAAGTGTATTTTGTATTTAATAAATATAAAAAAAATTAAATAAAAAATAGATAAATGTATATATCTACATATTTATTTAAATTTCCTTTTATATATTGTAAATAAAAAATATATTTTATATTAAATATTTCATGTGTCTCTCCACTAAAATTAAGCTCACATCAAAATTAAAAGATAAGAAAAGAGTTAACTAAAAATATTCAGTTTAGATAAGAGAAGGCATAAGAATGTGAAATTGTGCTGATAACAGAGCTTACAAAGCCAATAAACGAAAATGAAATCATCAAAAGAGTAGCATTATTTTGTAGATAATTACGCCAAACATATTTATCTATATGTCTGTCTACTAGTGACTTTTTAATTTGCTTTCCATTACAGTTCCTATAGAATATAATCAAAAGAATGCTCACTAAGCCACCAGACTATACCATCTCAGAGCTGGGCTGCCCCCAGCTGCAACAGCATCTGTGCTCTGATAGCTGCTGCAAGAAACTTCGCGTACAGGCGCCAAGTTTTCGTCGCAGTCCCAGTGTGACCCCGAGTCCGAGTCCAACTCGTCTATTGCCACTTCGCGAAACGCTGGCAGATTACAACAAGCGGCTGCTAAGTGAAGAGGCGGAGAGCTGTGGAACAAGTCGGCAGCGCCAACAACAACAACAGAGGGAGTTGGATGATAAATTGGCACAGCAGAAAAAGCAGAAGAATCTGTGGAACGAGCAGCAGCAGAAACAACAACAGCAGCTACAGTGGACAAGACCGAGGTAAAATAAATCAAAAACTATAAAGCTATCAAGGTTTTATTGTTTCACTTCTCTGTTCTTTCATTTGCTATCAACAGCAGTAAAAAATGTCGAGATATAGCACAAGTAAAACGAACTACTTTGCTGACTTGCGATTTGAATAGTTTCTGATTAGCTAGAAGGAAGAGACGCAACTGGAGGTGGAGCTGGAGCTCCAGAGCTGAACTACAATAAATTAAGGACTGATTAAACGTGCTAAATTTAACATTAATCACTGTATACACATTTTCGCATAGACCTTTAAGCTAATTCTAAGTAAATCAAATAGGCAATAACACTTCATTTTATTGCATGAAATGCAAAACTTTTTATTTTTAAATGGAATTTCAACTGCTCATTAAAAATGTAAACGGGCTATGGCAGCGGGTACTGTTCAGATACAGATAAAGCTTTACGTATATACGTCTATACAGACACAGAAACAGATACCGATATAATTCTACAGATACAGCTATACATACAGCTACACCGAACAGCAGATACAAATTCGAATTCAAACAAAACGTAAACAAAACAAACGCGAAAACAGCAAATTAAAGAGCCAAAAATGGCGACGACTCTACGGGCATCCAACCTTGATCATGAGCATGTCACAACCAAGGGGCGACTGTCTAGGGGCGCGGCAGGGTGGGCCATTAAATTAGCGTTTTCGGACGTGCTCTCTTTAAATGGCTGGAATTGTGCACACAAGCTGTGCCCGACTGAAGCCTCGGGAAACGCTCGAGATCTTGGCGAAGAGGCGACAAGCTGTGTGCTCTACAAGCGGTAAGCAATTTCAGTAAATTAGTCATGTAATCTACATATTGTAAAATTAATTAAATTACATTCTTAATCGAAATATAGGACTTCCTCAATATAATTTAGAGCAGCTTAGAATGTTGGAATCGTTCATGCTCCAAAAACAGTTCAATTATTTTTGTTAAGTCCCAACAGGGGACTGCTTCAATTTTGGAGCTCTAGCACTAAAACTGCGGAAAGTAAAGTTTTAACAATTTATATTTTATATTTTAGACTTATGATTGCCCTTAGAACTTAAAATAACAGCGCTTCTTTTACGCCCGATATAGTATTGCCCGATTGCCATGCCATTAGAGGACGTATCGGGAAAATCTATATCCTCAATAGACTCTACTCATTCACTTCACATTTATGATATTTGTTATTTTCAAACTAAAAGGGCAAAAGAAAAGCGATGAAAAAGTTTAGATTCTTGATTTAGTGATCGAATGATAAACCTGTAAAGCTGTAGCAGAATTTGTGAATAGAATTTGCTTTATAAATTTTCTTAGTTTTCAAAAACACCAATAAAAATCTTTAAAAAATTGAGGGCTCCACAAAAGCATACTAGATAAAAGTGTCATGCACACAATCAAATAATTAGTGATCCTAAATATATTAGTGATGAGTACATCAGTTTCCATAAAGATACAGTTTCCATAAACATACACAGAACAGTAGATATATTCTAATAGTTTGCAGTCATAGTCATAGTTTCTAATACGAAATCAATTAAAATGTATGATACGTCAGATGTCAATACTATAGCTAACTGCTCATCAAATCGAATAGATGACTGACTGTAAATATATAATAACAAATTCTTCCATTTCAAAACTTAATAATTCAATCTATCCTAAAGCTAAAAAGCTACTAATCCGCTTCAACAGATTAATGACCAGATAATGCATCTATAAGCTTTATATACTGTTACATGCTAGTCTTACCAAAAAGTCATGCTTTTATATTAATTAAAAGTATTTAATTAGGTATTCTCATCGTAAGACCTCATAAAAGTCATCGTAGCGCATCAACAACTTCTTCATATGGCAAATAAAAAATAATAAAGAACATAAAACCAAAAGCACACATTTATCTTATAAAGAAAAACTGTCGCTATTGGTTAAAGTTGAAGGTCTGGAGCTGTGGGCTTGTCGACTGATCATGCTCTTGATCTTTCTACTTGAGTTGATTGAATTGTATTTGCCGTCTTACATCAATTGGTAAGGTTAGAAGAGAAATAAGCGGATTATATAATATATCAAAATATTATAAAATCAAAATTGGATCAAATTCGCAAACGTTTTGTGTTACCTTTGATGAGAGCATCGCATAGAAGGTAAATCTTGCTGCTGTATCTACAAAACTACACACATATGTGTGATAGTGGAAATGATGGAGTTACCACAGATTAATACCCAAGGAAAATCGCTGCTGATCCCTACATACGTGACCAGTTTAATTACGATAGTTTTAAAAAATAACTATTATGCGACATACAATGATCTCGTCTTATTGAACTCACCTGAACAGATTGTCGGAAATGAGCAAAGTTTCGATAGATTGTGCCTCAGCAGCACGCAGTACATGCTTTTTGCCATAGAAAGCCTTGGCTGGTTCACATTGCAGCATCATATAGAACACTTCCAATGCTTTAACCTCACCCAAAGCCTTTGTATCAGACATTTTAGCTACCACAGCGGGATCTTGCAGAACCTCTGTGAAATTAAATATTAGTGCACATTATAATTTTAATGAATCTATAGTTTTATGTACCTCTGAGGGAATGCTTAAAGCCAGAGGATGCATGAACCAGCATGAATCTGCTCTTGTTATCCAACAACACCTTATAGTCCATTTTGACCGCCTGCTGGAACATATAGTCGTAGAACTGATCTCGCACAAAGCCCGGTGAAGCAATGAGCACACATTTAACTATTTCAAAGTTAACATGCCGTAATATACTTTGCATGACCTGTTCATAGAACTTGGCCAGTCCCTTTTCGTGCTGCTGGACATTGCCTTTGCGTTTACGCGGTATGGATACCTCGATTTTGCTTCGCACTAGCGTCATGCTGGCTGTAATGAGGCAGACATGCGCCAAGCCCTCCTGCATAACAACAGCCGCAACATCCGCCGACTGGGTGGGATCGCAGGCCATGTCAATTCGCTCCAATGCGATTGTGTCCCACTCCGGCTTACGCAGCTCAAATTTGCGATTCAACTCCAAATCGAGCGTATGATAGGCACCCATTTTTACATATTGATTCTCTTCAATGTTCCGACCCTTCAGACGCAGCACACAGGCCTGCGTATCAAAATCGATGCTCTCCACAGCAATGGTCAGTGTAGTGCGCACTCGACTGCTGGTGGATGATCCGGTGGCCGTTTCATTCTGTACCTTGCGTATGGTGGTGCTACGGACGCTGTCACCCTCAGCAATTAGGTTGTAGGCGTGCCACATGTCCTCTGGCTCCTCAGGCACGAGGGATACATTACTACATTGCATTGAATGACACTGCATATTTTATATACACATATTAATATCAGATATCCTTACCCCTGCATGCCCTTATCTACGTATTTGCCAAGCAATTTCATGTTGCAATTTTTCTTTTTCGAAATGAAGGGCCGCCGTCTGTTACCAGCAGAAGTTGAACTATTTTGCTGCTCCTCTTAAATTTGTTGTTGTTGACGTTGCGTGCTTTATGTTTCCTGCTTTTGTATGCTTTTTGTCACTTGCATTGAATTAAATGTTTCCTTAAGTCAACCGAAACGTTAGGCATTGTTATTAGTTGTGTGTTTGTCGTTGAACTTGACCAACAAATTATTCTATGAAAATTGCCAAATTCCACACGGCGAACTTTTTGACATTTTAAAACAGCTGCTCGTCTAGTGTTGCAAAATGGTTGTGGACAAAGCCATGCGCTCAACTATCGAATATCTAGCAGACATCTAAAAAGATGTTAATTTGTAAATAATATAAAGAACGATGCTATTACAAAATACATTTCCTTTATTAATGATACAGTTTATAGATTTGTACGCATTTTAAGAGTCATCTCTTAACTTAAACTAACAGCCTTTCAATTTCTTGCTGTATGGATGTAATCTGCGATTTCAGCTGACTGCCCTCGTTGGTGGTCACAGAGCAGGCTACAATGGGACGAGAAACACCACAGGCACGGCCCAATGCCTGCTTGGAACGTACAAACACATACGGCACATTCTTGTCCTCGCACAGTAGCGGCAAATGCAACAGAATCTCAATTGGCTCCGTATCACCGGCTAGCACAACAATATCAGCCAGACCCCGATTAAGTGTCTTGGTGGCCTCGTTGGCTCCCTTCCTCAGTTGATTGTAGTTCAGTGCCTGTTGCAACAAATTCATAATCTTGGCAGTCAACTGGGCATCAGCCAAAGGGAATGCTTTGGGGTTCACCTCTTCGGTCTGTATAAAGTTAATGCTTGCATTAGTAAAACATGTTAGCATTGTTATCAGTATTCAACAACATACCATTTTCTTGTTTTTTATTGTAGTTTCTTTATGTATATTTATAAAAAATTGAATGCAACCTCTCGGCTAAAGTGCTTCACTGAGGGGCAGAGTTAAGAATGAAACGTTTGTAGAAGCACGTGCGTTGACGTTATTTGTAGCGCTTTGGAGCACTACAAAATTTGGGATATTTTGAACAAGTGGCAACGTTACATGAACATCGATAAATTTCCTACCGATTAACTTCAGCGCCAAATACGAACTGAAAACCATTAGCTGCCTAATCTGCATATTTTGTTTACCAAATACCTTTTGTTCGGGCTACTAAAATGTATATTCAAATTAGGATATAAATTATTTAGATATATAAGCAAGTTGAGGTTGGAGTGGCCCTTAAAACGGATAATTTTCAAAGTCCATTCACACTCGGTCCGAAGGGTTTGGCGAGGTGTTATTTGTAATTTCTTGATATCTCCTTAGCCTTGCTCAACTCATGAAGCAATCGATGGGATCCAATCATAAAAAGAGAGCTCCAATCAAATCACCGATCCTCTTTAATGGACTGATTCAATAGCAACAATCCACTAACAAAAACAATATGATCAATGTCACTTAAAATCCTGTGTAGTTTATTGTGATTCGTTAATGTGAAACACAATTAACACCATTTAAACATGCCCGAGCGTACGCCAGTATTGATTACCACTCAAAAGAAAACACAAATTTTGTGACTCTTACGTTAAATACAAAGGAATTCTCACTTTTTATTACCAATTCATCTTGCATTCAAATTTATTTAGAAGTTCCTGAAAGATGAAAATAAGCAAGTTAGCAAATTTACTATTCGGAATAATTGAATAGCAACTTACTTGGTAATGAGACCATCCTTCTTGGCCAGACGGACAATGCAATCGTCGGATTCGCCCATGCGACGGATTTCACCGCAAATAGCATAAGTTTTGGTTCCGTCGGTTTGGCGGCCGGTTTCGGGATCCACAACAACGATGCTTAATTGCACAGAGGCGTGATCCTTAGCGTGGATGATTCTGTTTGATGCCGAGCTGCAACAACAACAAAATTATCCAGTTGCCAAAAAGGCGGCTGCAACTGCTGCCGTCGCTGGACGTGGAAACACGTGTTCAACACTCACCATTTGCGGGGCACGTACAAATCAACATTCTCACCGGCGTCGTTCTCCATTATGCTGTAATCCAAAGTAAAACATTTAATTAGTATTTTAAAATTCTTTTCATACGCATAAATGCTATTTAACATACATTTTTGTAATATTTTACAAATTAGCGACCCAACACTCGTCAATGGAGGCTGAAAAGAGAAAGAGTGAAGTTGGCTGCGCTGCAGGGTTGCAAAACTATCGATAAGACAAATAATTCTTTGCTGTGCACAATTAAATTTACAAATATAGTTTTTGTTTCTTAAAGAATGCAATCTTTCTATATTAAATTCAGGGAAAATGCTTGAATATAAATTCAACAATATTTTTATTTTAACATGTATTAAGATATTTAAGTAATTATAAATATTACGGACAATATATTTATTTTCAGTCGAATTTACCGTTTACAGTATAAACTACAATCATTTAAAGTTCAGCATCGGTACAAATTACACTACTTAATATCTTTAACTCGATTGCTTGAGCTTAATATAAATTTTGATTAAGAAAAATAGTTTTACACTATCGATTATTACTATCGATTGTTCTAATCGAATGTATCGATTTCTTGAAAGCCGTTCATAAATATTTATTAGTCGTTTGGCAATGTGAAAGAGAAGTGCTGTGTTGCATCAAATTTGGCGCCGGAGCTTTCACGGCCTTAGCGCCCATTGCTAAATCGGTAGCTATTCAATTCATAGCACTGTATCGATAGAATATAATAGTTAAATTAGTAGCTAAAGTGTTTGGGTTAATTATAAATTGGATATAAGTGAACGCGCCCATTGGTTTCTCAAAATGTAAGTATTGATTTTGGACAGAGGCTGTGGCGTCGGCGTCCTTGATCCGGTGTCAGCGCTGATTTTTCATCAATGGGACTTCCGTAGGACTTTGTGTGTATTTTTAAATGAATGTGCGGGGGTGAGCTTATGTGAGTGCTTCAGTGTTTGAGTTTGTTATTATTGCACATCAACACGTCTGGCGGAATTATATGTTTGCTCGAGTTCATGTGCAGTGTGCGAAAGTAACTTTTAATAATTTGACCATTGTTTCAAGTGGCTGAATAAGACTTGTGGCCTACAGCAATATATAATATATAATAAATGAGTATTAGGCATGGGAAATAGCTGTCATCATATATAATATAAATGTATTTTTAAACCTTTCCAAAAATATTTAATAATTCAAATCAAAAGCTGTAACAGTTATTTTTAACATATGAAAGCACTTTGATCCGAATTTACAAACGCTTAACATAGCCATTCGATTGTAAGATCTTTTTATTTGTTCAATTTATTAGTGCAAAAAAATATATTTTATTATTTTTGACGTTGTTTCTGGGGCTATATAAGTTAAAGAACTATTTTTCATACCAAGAAATGGTTATCTATTCTATGTATGACAGTTAATTTTATAGTTAAGACAAATTTCTAATAGCATTAACATACGAATTCAAGTAAACAACAGTTTACTTTCAGCATAACACAACACTTGACACACCTTAACATATTTTTGAATTGGCAGCCGTTAATTAAGAATCCACAATGTTAACGCATTAGTTGTTGATTAAAGATCCAAACTAGTAAATCTGAAGTGAGACTCTCATATTTTGCTTAGCCAAATGAAGCTCAAAGAACTTAGGATATTTTCATATCAGAGCGAACCTGGTTCTGCTATACAACTTTTTGCCTTGCCCGCTCAGTTGCCTTTCAACTTTCGACTCGTTCGGTTGGTCCACGCTACTTGCTCCACCAAAACATTAGCGGCGTGGTCGTCATATATGTATGTAGTTGGTGTTCTGGGGTACGTTGCAGTCGTAAATATCTGGAATACACTTCACAGGGCGCCGGCGGACAGCCTCTTGACCTTTATCTCGTATGTGTGTGTGATTTTTGCATATTGTAATAAACGTGAAAAGTGTAAATTTATGCGCTAAAAATGAGATCATTTAGCTAACGTGTGCTGCTATTTATAAATTATTTATAAAAAGCATATAACAAATATTTGTCGCCCAAACGGATGAAAGCGAGACCAATTGATGAAATTGTAATTTTATGAACTTTAAATAGTTTTGTGTTTGCTTATAATTAGACAGTATAATGTTATTATTGTTGATGATGTCGATGTCCGTATGATTTCGAATATGAGTAAACAAAACCATAGTAATTGTTGGCATAGCTATCAGATCAACTGCTTGTTAAGGGCTGTCAACACAAAGCATTTATTATATCAAATACTTATCTCGGTAAGCCTTATACAGGTCAACCAAAGCAAACTACTTATTAAGCCCCAACAATAGACTAGCAAACGAAAATACTTTGATAATGTTAGACTAGGGGAACTACATACTTAATATGGCGGCCCCTAACGGCCGTAGCTTTATAAACTTGATATCGGATGGTGATAGTCTATCTCAGAATATATGTGATTAAATTCTAAAGTTTGAATACAACCAATTATAGGTGTTATCAAAGATATAGTAACTCACAATTAACCATGCCTCAAGTGGGCGTAGCGTTCAAATCGAGACATTCCATGCAAAGTTAAGTTAATAATGTAACTGAGCCCACGCTTACAGTTGGCCTATCAAAATAAATGAAGGCAAAAAAATATATTTTCAGAAGAAAAACTCAACGCGGCAACTAAAAAGTAATTAAACTGAGTTCACGTTTGCTGCTTAAATCTAATATTCCCAAAAATATATAAAAAATGTAAGTACAGTATGGTCTCGCTACAGCAGCCACTCGCTCATCTGTACAGTTAAGTTGTTCGTGAATCTACAAAATATGAATCTCTGTTCAAATAAATAAATTTATTAATATTTGAGCTCCAATTAAGCATCAAATCTTTATTTGTCTGGATTAGCGAGGCTTCACTGTACCACTAAAAATGTGATGTCAGCTCCAAAATGCGTGCCTGCTGTGCCGCATGTTGTTGATGACGTCTCAGAGAACATGTAGAAAACTTTAAGTAAAGCACTTTCTAGGTCAAAAGTTGAAAGGCAACGAGTCACTCACTGATGATGATGCTTATAAAACCAAAGTAACATCAAAAGAGAGGCCAAAAAAATCAAAATGTGGTGTGCATGGGAAACAAACAAACCACTAAGCCAAGTAAATGTGATGGCAGTAAAAGTCCATTGCCTCTGCTTTGCTTGCACCCGGCTTCGCCCACCTGTCAATTGACGATAGGAAAATTGAAAAATTAAAAGAAAAATAATAATAATAATTGGCCGCAACATGCAAAATGCAAAGAAATTGCCTGGCAATAAGAAAAATTGAAGATAATTGCGGAGCATTTAACTAAGCCAAAGTAGCTGAGGTAGAGTCATTTAATAGCCAAGTGAAAAGACATCGAAGATGCAGTGGTAACTGGCCAAACAGAACGCAAGAACTTGCAACTCTTGTATAATGTATGCATTCATATATTATTTATTCCCTTGAATTTGAGCTTGGGCTTGGACATAAATCCCATTTAAAATGGCAATTCAGGGTGTATGTGTAGTAGTTTGATTGAAATGTAGTAAGTAAAAACCTGAACCGTGTCTAAATCTATAATGTATATTCTATAATATATATATATATAATGTACATTCGTGAGCAGCTGAGTTGGCCTTAGTTTAGCCACAAAATATGTATAAATATATTATTTATTAGGTCCTTCCTTCAAAGCATGTGCCATAAGAGTTCTAAAGTTCTATGTTCCACGTTCGTTTCAATGACTGTTCAAACAGTTTTGCTTGACTTTGGTAGTCTCGTGTACTTTTTACTGTAAGCAAACGCAACTGAGCGACTAATAAACAATTTATTATTGGTCGGATTATCGGATTCAGGTCCCTAACTAGACTAGTCGATAGCTATTTGGTCACAACTTTGAAAAGAGAGTCCTTTCATTCAACACCAGATATTCTTAGTGCTTTCCAATTCAAGATCTTAAAGTCGTCTGTGCATAGGCAAATACTTTGCTTTTTACAACCTATTCATAAAGTGTGTCTGCTCTATTATTACGGTCTCCACTCTAATGGCATTGCAGTTCCATGAACCTTAATTCCCATGAATCAACTGTCTATTCTGTTCACCCTGTAATGCTCAATAATTATTTAAGGACCTACTATAATTAGATCCTTTGGGGCCCACTTGTTTGAAATTGCATGGCAACTTCTTTTCTTACCTATTCCCTTTTGCATGTTAGGGAGTTTTGTTGGTTGGGAAACCTGTCGACTGCCAGATGAACCCACTGCCCACTCTGCTAGCATCTACTAAACATACGCCCAGCAATCTGTGCAACTTAGTCTTGGCTTGCCCCCTCATTTGGTTAGCTTTGCTTTCCGCATTTGCTTATTTATTTTCCTTTTATCTCTTTTTGCAGCGCTTGAACTTGGCAGACTTTGGAACTGGTCGACGGGTTGGTCGGGCGGTGAGTCCGACGGTTCCTCGATGATGATCTCTGATGTTGTTGTTGTTGCTATTGTTGTGATTTGATTGGTGCCAGTTACTGTTACTATTGTTGCTGTTGTTGTTGCTGCGCTATTACTGTTAACTAGAAGTTGTTGGTGCTGTTTTCTGGTGCTCGACCTGCAGCTGGAGTTGGAGTTGGAGTTGGAGTTGGAGCTGGAGCGGCCGCATTACACTTTGTAAATCGGTCAATGGTAACGGGCTTGTAAGCAGGTGCAACTACAACGGAGAGAGCCAGAGCGAGGAAGAGCCGCAGATAAATATAAAAAAAAAGAGTGAGAGGCGACAGCAGCGGGCTAAGCAATCAAAACATGTCACTAAAGGTGAGTTTGACCCATATACAGTCGCTTGCAGCAAGTTTCCTAAGTTGTTCGGGAGGCAACATAAATAAAATATATTTTTAGAATCCAATAACAATTAATAGATTAGATAGATTTGATCCTATAAATCCATGTGCCTTCTTATATATAATACATTCGAATTGACAGAATACGCCTCTCTATAGTCGTCAAGCTATTCAAACTAATATGATATAATAAAGTCGAGATCATAAACCTATTCAAGTTTTTACGAAACAATTTAAATGTCACAAGAGTCAAAAATAAAGGAAAAGCAACGCCTTGCATCAATCAAACCTATATTACATATATATGCGTAAGCTAATCAGTGGGGGCCGTGGGAAAAGGTGGATGGATTCATATACTCTATATATATACATATATTCAATAACCATGGCTATATTTCGCACTCTTTTATTCTCAAAGCTTTCGAGCATCTTTCTCAGCTGCTTTAAGCTGTTCCTAAACAGTGAATAGAGCATCAGATAGTCGGCTATAACCGATTGATTGGCACTAACTGGGTTTCTTGGTTGTCCGCTCTTACACTTCTAATCAGCCAAGTCTTAATATAGCATCTGTCTGTTTAATATATACCCGATTTAGAGAGACTACGTTCTTATCATAGCTTTCAGTTCTTGCGCCTTACTTTTTGCCGATAAAATCGCATTGCGTTGCTTTCAGCTCTTAATTTGATAAAGCTGATGATATCTCGACATCACTTAAGACTTGGTTGCATAGAGATTATACAATGATAGGGCATCTGTCCGTCTGTTATATCGGACTGCAGTGAACTTACTTATTTGTCTTAGCTCTGGGTTCTTAGTCTGCGTTTTGCTTTAATTTTAGTTCAATAAAAACACATTAGTCAAGCTGATAAAGCAAGTTAATATATTATACTTGACTATAATTGCAGAAAATGTAAGTCAACGGCTGAGTCACAGACACTTGTCGCACACACACACACTCATGTGTGTGGCACAGTCGTGTCTGGCGCTTGTCTTAAGAAGACTAACAAGTACTTCTCTCACCTGCTGACATTTTGGCTTGTCTATAAATATTGCAAGCATCATCATTATCATCATTGTCATCATTATTGTGTCAGCTATGTCAGCATTTGCATTGTTGCCACACTCTGTGGCAGCTTGAGTGATGTCATGTAGCACTTGGCTGTCTGTATTGCCTTTGTTGTCTGTGCTCAACAGGTGCCACGATGCCTCTCACGTAATGCGCTTCATTTACTCACGAGTGGACAGTCTCAGTCTCTGTCTCAGTGTCTATTTAAACAGTTCAAATATTTATTGTACGTTTATTTCCTCTCTTCAAATACATTTGTGGACAGCACAACAGCTAAACCCCAACATTAGCGCAGTTGAGTGCGTTTTAACCCTTGTGTGTGCTTAGTTTGGAGAGCTCTTTAGATAAATAAATGAGTTAAATATATAGTTAAAGGTAAAGTTGAAATATGTTCGATTTCAGATGTCAACCCTTCATATAGATTAGGTTCTACTATAGGCAATACTAAGCAAACGAATTTTTAATATTAATTAAAATTAACAGAAATTTATTAGCCAAGTAATCAAGCAATAAGTTTTATTATAGATTGATTAAAAAAAAAAATAAAATAAATAAGAAAATGAATTAAGAACATAAGAGTTAAATTTTCAAAATCAATATATATTTTTTGATTCGTACACCCCAATAAATGGACCATGTAATTAACCAATCCATTTCTTCAAACTTATCTCTATAGCTGACGAAGATACTATCACTTAGATATTTACTTATCTATTATTATTACCTTATTAGATATATAGCAAATATGAAGCGAAAGTCTTCCTGTGTGTTTATCAGTGACATACAACTCTAAGGTGAAAGAGCGTGATTCTCCAGTTATTATTTGTATGCCACTGAAAATGGAAAATCGGGGTATAATGGTTTTGTGCAAATGTATGTAACAATCAGAAGGAGGCGTGCCAGATAAAGTATATATATTCTTGATCAAGACGACAAGCCGAGTCGATTGAGCTCTGTTCTACTGTTCGTTTGTGTGAACGCGTCGATCTCAACATCTTTAAGAGCTAGAGACGATATTTTATTTTAGGTCCGTGTATAACAAGCGCCCATCAAGTTTGTTTCAAATATTCGATATCTATTCCCATTCACATACATTTAAATGTGAGTCTTCTTTTCTACTCCAAGAATCGAAATTGCGATTAATTCTGCTTGAACTGTCAGCTGTTACTTAAGTTGGGATTTGCAATTTATTGCTCAAGCGGTGCAGCGGCGGTGTTGGTAGAAGCAAGCGAAAAATGTGGATTCGAGCTATTGCCTGGGGACGAAATGTCATTTTCAAATTTTTTTATTTTTAATTATGAAGTGGGGTTGCTAGTAGCTGGTTCGAATATCGGTGTCGTAATGTCGGTTTTATGAGCTTTTCGTTTTTTTTTAATACTCGAAACAAACTATTGAAAATATGAAAAATAGGACTGGGATCAGGGTATCTCCTATTACACCTCAACTAGAGCTTTTTTACTTGCAATTTGTTTTACTTTAAAATAAATTAATTTGCAGTTAGCTTCCTCAGAAATGAGTATGATTTTTAGTCACCAAGCAGTCTGAATTAATGTGTACAGTGCGTCTATCTAAGGGTTAACACTCCCATATAACTGTCTGTTGGACTAAGCGTCCGCAAAGTACTTAACAAATGCATCCACATCCGTTCGATGTTTTCCCAGCTCTTTTTTGCTGATGTTTGTCTTTCTTAACTGCCCCTCTAATTACTTTAATTAGCTATGTGGGTAAACTAAGACCCGCTGTGTGGGTGTCGCATAACTCACTGAGGTTCAATACGAGCTGTGGATTCAAGTATGCCTCCCTTAGTAGTTGCCCAATTTGTAGTTGTTAATTAAATTATTTATGGTTTTGACTTCTTCAAATTGGAATATATTTTACAGAAGGAAACACCCTCGGATGTGATGCTTCATCTGGCAGCTCTACGTGGCGACGTTGTCGAGATGCGCCGAGTGCTCGATACTGGCAAAGTGCATGTCGACTGCAAAGATGAGGTGAGTAATGAGACCAGCGATACTAGAGCTGCTACAGCAAATTCAATGGAAATACGTCTTAAACTTGATGATAGTTGCAAAGGAACTCGGCAAGATTCTAGGGAATATATGTAAGGAGTTATAATTTGAAATATATTCTGAATATCTATTACAAGGGGAACAGTGATGCGTGAGGGACTTTTGTGGGAAATGTAAGACAGATTTCTGAAAATCCGAATTTTTCATCTTCTGTATATTAGTTTATTAGAAAAGATGAGTGAATCGAAAGAATATTGTTTTTATAAATAAAGAAATTAAGAAGAAAAGAAATCTAAGATCTAAATGCTGTAGAGAGAATCTAAAGCAGGCTTGGTATATATGTTTATATATATATATATATCTTAGTTTTTGTCATTGTCATAGAAGCTACAACATATTTAGTTAAAGATATATTTGCTAACAAAAAATCTGTTTAATTCAATGAGCAGTTTTAAATTATATAATTGATGTATCATTAACTCAACTGCTTAAATATTTGTGATAAATTCATTGCCAGCTGTTTGAATTGGTTAATTGAGCGTCCAATGAATTTAACTGCAATTGTGATTAGTTTTCACCAGTCAAAGCGAAATTCAAATTATATCGTTTCGTTGCGTTATACCCTGTACTCATTTCTTAACGCTGGTATATTGGGCTGGGATAGTCAAGAGAAACTTTTAATTTTATATTTTTACTGTTTGTTATGCGACAAACTGAATTTTATATATATTTTATATATATATATATATATATATATACATATATATATATATATATATATATTGTCGCAAATGAAATTTATTCAATTTCTTATTTATTTTATTTTCTTCGAAGATCTGAGAGAGAAGATGCATACTGAGATTATCATAGGGAAATAGCAAACAAAATGTTTATTTATTTCATCATTTGTTAGCTTAGAATTGAGTGATAAATGTAAAAGACATGGAACTTATCGTCGTTTTGTGAAGCTTCTTGCAGGGTATCTAGCAGTCCAGACACTTTTGCTCTGCTTTGCTGCTCGTTTCATTTCGTGTTGATTTGCATGCGTGCAGCTGAGCGAAATCGGAGCGAAATCTGTCCGAGCTGTTGGTTGCAATTGCAGCTGCCCCGTTGGGGTGGCACAGTCACGTAAAATTAGGGAGCGCAGTGAGCTGTCGAGGCCAGCTTGCCCTTGTGAGCTGTTTGCAGCCATGCCAGAGAATATGGCCAACTGACCAGGCCTGGCCAACTACGCTTCGGTATTTGCTTGCAGCTCAATCAGCTGACTGAGCTCAAGTGAAATTTAGTTTTTATTTAATTTGTTTTTGTTTTATTTTCGCACTCGATTTCTGTGCCAATCGGTGCGTACTTTAGCAAACGACGCCTTAACTGGTTTAAGAGTGAAAATGAATAGTAAAAATATATTTTTTGTAAGGTAAAATGTTGTAATATTTTGCAAATGATTTCATGGTTGAATCATTTTGCTTATTATTGTGTTATTGTGAATAGCTTTTGTAATACAAAGTGTGTCATTTTTCGTAGCCTATAATTTCAATATTTAAGTGGGCTTTCTTAGTTCCTACTGTGTCTTTTAAAAGGTTAAAACTTCTAAAGAAACATGAATGTGGAGGTAAACAAAGGTATGAGAAGTATTACAAGACGCCATTTGTCGAGTAGAAACTCTTTTAATACAGTCACAATATAAGTAAAATAATTATGAATTCTAATTAATTATAAAGTAACAAATAAAAAACTTGTAAAAGTAGAGCAAAAGCCAACGGTCAATTCATTAAAATCAATGTGAGATGTTTAATCTCTTAAATCCAGTTTATAAAGATTTATTTATTTATAACAATTCAGGGTCATAAGATGCTACTCTTTTTAATAAGAATTTGACAAATCATATCTCGCACGTCTTTGGAGGTAGAACTACCATAATTAGTTTCATGTGTAGTTTAAACAATTTCAATTTAGTCTTGAATTGGAGTACAGTTGCACATATAAACAAAAGTTAAAACAGGAATATAGGGATCATGTGCTTACCTGGCATTTAAATTTTTGCATTTTCACTTTAAAATAATTGAGAGATTAAGGTCCTTGAGCTAGGCGGTGACTAGACACCTATCTGGTTACAGACACTCTTGCATGTGATACTCATAGATAAAATCTAGTACGATGCAGCTCTTGAAAAATCAAACAATAAGGATGACATATAAGAATTTATTATAGATACATTTTTATTTGATCAGAACAAGGTAGTTTAAAATCAAGGCATGGAGTCTACTAAGAACTTGTTTTTCTTAAACTTAAAATATGCCAAATAAACGCATTGTCAACGGCAACTTGGCTAACAGCAATAATCTATATATCTCTCTAAACGCATTATATATGCTCTCTTTGTAGGATGGAACCACGCCTCTTATTCTAGCCGCAGCTGGTGGTCATATCCATTGCGTTCTAGAGCTTCTCGAACAGGGCGCCGATCTGAATTCGCGTCGCTCCACAGGCACCACTGCTCTCTTCTTTGCCGCCCAGGGCGGACACTTGGATGTGGTGCGCATTTTGCTGAAAGCACGCGCTAAGGTCGACACACCCTCCCTAGACGGGGGCACGCCCCTTTTTGTAGCTGCCCAGGGCGGACATGTAAAGATCATCAGAGAGCTGCTGGACTGCGGCGCAGATGTGAATGCCAGCATGAAGGTAAGACTGTTGTAACTGAGCTATCATTGTATATAATGTAAATATATTGTGCTTTTTTCAGGATCGCGCCACACCCGCTTTTATAGCTGCACAGAATGGTCATCGTACGGTTTTGTCGCTGCTGATCCTGGCCCACGCCTCGATGGACATCAAACGTATCGATGGAGCCACCCCGTTGTGGATCGCGGCACAGATGGGGCACGATCACATATGTAAGGTGCTGCTACAGAATGGAGCGAATATTGATACAGTGCGCTGTGACGGTGCCACGCCTCTGTTTAAAGCAGCCCATAAGGGACACGCTTCGGTGGTCACAGTTCTTCTCAAATATCGCCCGAATCTGGGCCTATTGCCCAATGGGGAGACTGCTCTGCACGCAGCTGCCATGTTTGGCCACATGACTGTTTGCAAGCAACTCGTGGCAGCTGGAAGCGATGTCCTGCTTAAAAATCAGGATGGCTTAACAGCCATGGAGTTGGCACATCACGAGAACTACGGTTCAATCTGTGAATATCTGAAGGAGCGAATGCGTGCGCTAATGGAACGGAATACCTTGGCCATGGCCCAGATGCGTTTGTCAACGTAAAGGCGATCCAATAGAGAAATATGTACGAGTATACATTACACGACCAAATCGAATCCCTTAAAAGTACCTTTTCTGCACAATATATTGGATTATTTATTCACTTAACTTATGATTAGAAATATGAAACAGCAAAGTTCTTTTGATTGCCACGGAGTTCGATTGGATATACTAAGTATAGATAAGGGTACAGAAACTGAATTATCTGCTATTTTCATTTGCAAATGACGCAGCTACATATCCTGAATACAGTATATTCACAAATTAACTATTTGTTAATTCTAACAAATCTGTATACTATATATTAAAATATGTTTGGTTATCTGTCTATCTAAACATTGGTATTTGATATTTGCAGACTTTTTATTAAATTCTTGTACATATTTTATATGCAGAACAATTTGATTTTTTAACTGTCAAAAACGTTTAATATCAATTCAAAAAAGTACACTTATGCATATCTCTTAGAATTTGTTGTCATTCAAACACAAAATGTATAGAACGTTTCTATGCTTTTGCCCATATAAACTAACTATAGTTAGGGTATTTATTTTGTGCCTATTTTTGATAATTTAATTTATTTAAATTAAATTTAACTTTTTAATGAAAATGGCATAATATTTAGACAACAATCACAATCGGTCTTATTCTCATTCCCCGCAATATAGCTGGACTAAAAGCCAAATCATAAGTGACCACGGTGTTGTCTTATCGGCTACACTCAATTCGTTAAAAAATGCAAAATGCAATGCTTTCAACTTATGTACTTATTTGACACAAATATTTTTTCAATAGCTGCTTAAAAAATGTTTGTCTACTATGAGAAGAACAAAACTATAATAATTTAATCATATTGTACATACATACAAAACCGATCCATTAAAATAGAATTCTTTAGAAATCATTATCTATATCTATATCTACTTAAAGTTAAGAGTTTCGTGGCAGAGGACACTGTTTCATTTTGTTGTGCAATCAAACTAGAGAAAAGAATAAAAAAAAACTTAAGATCAAATAAAAAACACAGAAATATGTGGCCAAGCTAAGCGAAGGCTAAAACACCGATTCCATACATATAAATAAATACCCAGATATTATATCATAATATATGTATTTATCTATACAACTAACTAATTGGAGCTTGTATTTGAATTTACTATTACGATTAATACCATATTAAAGCCCATAAATATATATATACATATAAATATATATATAAATATGCTATGAAAACTGTTAACATGGACCGTCGTCGTCCTTTGTATATAATTATATATATATATATATATATATATATATATATATATATATATATATATATACATATATATATATATATATAATAGATTCTTACTTATAAATATATATATATATATTTATGCATTCATGTAACCCTAAGCAATTGTTAACAAGTGCTTTATGTTTATTCGCCTTTTTGTCTAATCCTAATTAGCTATATATTTATATATTTTTTGACTTAATTAGCTATTAATTATAGTAAAATGTTTTTGTCGATTTTTCCCTATTGATTTATGCTCGTGTACATTATATGGCAAATGATCACAATATTAAATTAAATATGAAATTCGTTTTTAAATTGGGCGGGAATTTCAATAACATTCTGTTACTCACTTAACGAAATGTTATCTTAACGAAACTGCTACTGTTACATTCAGCAGATGCACGCACCCACACTAAGTACGGGCACAGCTATCGACGGTATTTGTTTGCGCGCGTATTGCTAACAATATTACCCAAGAGTTTCGCGTCTTGTAGTAACATAAAAAGTAATGTATATAATGCACTGATAATTCAATTAGGCTTAGTTCAATGGCGTATAATACAATAATATAATCAATTACAATTGTGCACAATACAAACCTACTCGAATTTACGCAAAACAGATGGGTTCCGAAACAGTTTGACTTGCACTGTGTGATCAACTTAGTTTTATGTCCATGGTGCAATTATGTACACATGTGCAGACATTGCAGTGAGATGTAAGAGGGCCGCTTTAAGAGTTACGCACTCGTTATAAAGAGAAACTGTTGCAGAATTTGTTGTTGTTGGTAAGCTTGGTGGAACATGTTGCCAATGTCGAAGAGCTTCAAACGGGCTGCAAACGGATTTCAGTGTTCAGTTCGCTTTTTCTCATCATTGCGCGTGGACGTGGAGGCCGTCGTGTCTCTCTTCTCGTTTCATGTTAGTTTGTGTGTGTAAGTCCAAGCGAGCGCGTGCGTGCGTATGTGAATTACGTATGTGTAGGTGTAGTCGCGTGTCGTTGAATTTTACAAAAGCAACAGAGGCAGCAGCAACAACAATAGCACGACAAACGGTAGCGGCAGCTCCAAAAGCGGCGAAGCAGCAGCAGCAACATAATCAAAAAACATAAAAACAAACAACAAAAAAACGAACAAAAAATTGTGAAACGGAATATTTTTGGTGGCAAGTGTTCTCAGTGTGGCAGGCGGGCGGCGAAAATGCTTTGGACAATAAAACAGGTTTGCACTGTGGTATGCGAGCGCACGAACAAGAGCGTGAGCGAAAGAGCGAGAGAGCGCAATAGAACGTTCTCTAAGAGACCGAACTTTTTGCGAAAATGTACTGCATATGTTAAAGGGTGGAGGGTGAAGTGAGGAGCTTGTAGAACGCAAAATACATTTGCCACTTATTGTGTGCATCCTTTGGCAAGGTCTTTCGCAGTGCATGCGCTTGAGGCTTTCGTCACACTGTGCGTTGCTGCTGCGAACCAGTTTTCAATGCGTTTGTTTTACATATTTTCGATTTGTTGCAATCAATTGGAAAAACCGTTGACGCAGAAGACCGTTACTTCTGGGTTGCCAAGCTAAATAGAAATTCCAGGCAAGCAATCAGTTGCCCCCTTGGTCGTTCCCTTTTGCCCTGCACAAAACAGCTGAGCTTTTGCAGTCGAGCCCCTAGCAACAGCGCAGCAGAAGCTTCTCAGCTGTGCAGCCGAAGCGCAGGCGCCAACTTACATATACATACACACATGTACACATGCATAGGCTGTTACTTCGAATTTGACCAGTAATTGCATTGCTGCCATCTCGCTCAGTCGTATATGTATATGTGCAGTAATACATGCCGGAAAACATTTTTTGTTCTGTTTTGCAGTCGCTGTCGCTGTCGCAGTCACTGCCTCTGCTGCCGTTACTGCTACTGGAAGCTTTACATAAGTTGACATTTTGCCAACGTTATTAGAGCTCGGCTGCAGGTCCTTTGCACAAGTTCTAGTAACGCGCTGCGCAATCAGCTGCTGCTGCACCGCTTCACAGTTCGCCGTCGACGTCATTTGCAACCAGACGTTGACGATTTTTGCAACTTGTTTCGCGTTTGTTTTTTTTCCGCTGCGTTTGCGTTTTGCTTGAAACCGGCTCTCAAAAGGTTTGCTGCTGCTATTTTTCAGCTGTTTCGTAAAAAGAAAACGAGAAAAGAAACTAATATAAAATTAATAGAAGAAGAAGCAGATAAAGCGGAAAGTAGAAACAACAGGGAAAGGTTCTCGACTACGCATTTGTCTGTCTTCAGTATAGCCGTTATAAATAGTTGTGGAAGGACTTACTCTATTGTATCAGTAACTTTAAAACTGTATTCGGCTTAATCACTATAAGGCTGACTTAAAACTGTGCTGCGCGAGGAGATGCGGATGCAAAAAGTTAATCATCTTGATTACCAAATTTCACAAGAAAATCTGAAAATCTGAAAAGACTGATCTACAAACAGAGTATGTTGGGGGCTACAGTGGAAACTTATACAAATATGACTTCAATATTCAAATTTTTAAGCATGTGAGTTTATATTGAAAGTATAAAGTATATTTTCCAAAGGGCACATCTGAACACTTATCCACCCGCTTGTCCCGTTGCGTGTAGAGTACAAGCAGAGTACAACCTAGACCCAAGTCGTTTAACCACTTTTAATTTGTATACGGTTATTTTTTCATTATTATTTTGTTTTTTTCTCATTTCTTTACTTTTTTTTGCCGTTTGGCTCTTTATTTTTTGCTTTTTGTCAGTGCGTGGGGGCCTTTCGAAAAGCTTAAAGAAAAGTTGATTTATAGCGCACCCTCAGACAAACTTGCGACCAAACATCGCTTAGCCTCTAGCAAAAAATAAATAAATAAAAATAAAAAATAAGTGTTAGTAATTTAAAAAAAAATAAAAGTAAAAGTATAATAAACAATGCAGATAAAGTGGTAAATGAAAACCCGTTACTTTAAATAGCAAAACAAACAAAAAATAACAAAAATGTGAATTTAGACGAATCGCAGAACTTAAAGCCAGCTGCTGCATAAGTACAAACAAAACATGGCCGCCAGGATGTACAACAAATACAGCAACTTCTAGCAGCGACCTCAACCACACGCACACACACACATTTACATATGAGGCACCCATACAGATGTACAAACACACGCAACACGAACGCAGGCAGACGGCATTTAAGGTAAGTCGTAAAATCTTTGGTTGAAATTCAGAGCCAGTGTTGGTTAATTGCCTCGAACAGACAAAATTGAAATACCCTATATTTGAATTATCTTTGAAGTTGTGCGTTAATGTTCAAATTACATAGCTTGATATTCGCAACGGTGCTGTTTAAGTGACTAATTAAAGTTTATTTATTCGAGTCACAAGCTTAAATATTTTATTATTCGACTATTATCTTAGTTTATAATTTTGCGAAAGGCAACTGCAAATTTTAAAGTTCTTTTTTTAAGAAAAACTGAGTAAAAACTAAGTTAAGTAAATAACACACACACACACATATATATATATATATATATATATATATATATATATATATAAGTCTGATCAGGATTACTAATTATTTTTAAAATGAATTATATATACTTAAATTCTGTTGCTAAATGATATGTTGCATATTATAAATCTTCTGCCAGTATTATGTTAACAATCTAGGCAGATAGTTATTTACCAATTTATGGTGAGAAGAAATCTTATCCTATGCACTTCAACATTAAACGTGAAGCTTAAAAAGAGTCTTCAATACATTTTGAAAGTCCTTGGGGTTAACGACCTGTCCTACTTCAACACAAATCTATTAATTTCTCCTAAATTTTATTGTCTTGCAATTATTTAGCGAGTGTCAAAAAAGTAATACGAATTGGACTTTGTCGTCGTCTACAGCTCAGCTATTTTTTTCTATTGTCATGCTGTGAATCGCATGATGAATTGCTTCGTTGTTTTTAATCAATCTTTCAGTCCATGTCAAGAACTTTTAGTAGCTTTTGCCATACATACATATGCCATAACAGGTAGAAAAAACATTAGAGACTAAATATATTATATATTATTGAATTGGATTAATCGACAACAATTTGTCCTTATCTAGACTTCAGCTTTATTTTGAGGAAAAGTCAAAAGTTCCAAAAAATACATAATATTTAAAAAATATAATATTGAATATATGTACAAATTTATTTGTGATATTATTAAAGAAACTAAATTTCATAGGACTGTATAGAAAGATATATTCTTGATTCCAACACTCCAACATTTGCACAAATGTCAGCAAAGCTAAAGATTGTTATTATTTAATTTTTACTTTTTTCATATATATATATATAAATTATTATGATATATAAATTATTTTCCCCATTAAATAAGGCTGTGTTAAAAGTCAATTCATTTCATTCTTGGGGTTATTGTAAGCTCCAAACAGAAAAGATCGTTCGCAGAATGAAAGCGCAAGTATTAATAAAGAGTTCCAGGGTATATCACTCTTTCGATTGCTGCATACCACCTTTTTCTTCAGAGCATCACAAAACTTTAACAATTGAGTGTTGTGCATTTTTGTGTTATTTTTTATCGGTTTTGTTTTTCTTTTTTTTGCGCGAATTTTTTACGACTATTCGACTGGGGTTCAACAGCGAAGTGAGGGCAAATTGTGGCCAATAGCGACCGCGGGCTCATTCAAAAGCCCGTCAAACCAGTCGCAAGCCATTTGGCTTTTGCCTAGCCCAGCTGGACAGGCGAATGGTAGGACAAGAGGGAGGGGGGTGCGCTATCTCGGGCTATCGGGCTGGCCAACTCGCTGACTGACTGGCCGACTGGGCCGTTGATGACTTTTTACAAAGCTAAAGAAGCGTTGGCCAAACCAAGACCCAGACTCAGACCCTAAACCAAAACCAAACAAGTAAGCGTGCGCTTATAGAGAATGGCCGAGTACCAGATGCTCTGTAATTCTATACATACTCTATATATAGATTTATGCCATACATATAACTTCTGTGTTTATTTGTTTTATTTAACAATTATACACAAAATAAGTTACAAAATTATCATATTTTTTATTTTTAATTTTATTTAAATCTGAATTTATCGATTATAAATAAATATTTATCGGGTTTAAATGTTTGAATGTCTATATTTTTTAAATTTTTTTATAAAGTATAAGTTATGTAATACTTATCGTTTATCAAGAGGAGATTACGATATATATCAAAGTACTCTACGGTAAAGAATACGCCAAACATTTCCACAAAATCATCATACCCTATTCACGCTCTCATTTACAGTGGGAATGGGATATAAAAAAGATACGAGCGCCTCACGTATCTAAACTTGTTTCAAACGTGTTACATTTAAGAACGTTCGCCGCAAGCGGCAAGTGGCAATAATCCTTTCAAACTGACAGTGTTGCCATGTCGCAGCAGTTGAAGAAGAGGAAGAAGCAGAAAAAAGAAGAAGCAGCTACAGCAAAGGCAGTGGCAGTAGAAGGGCGGTCAAGTGGGTGTGGCACATTGACTGAGTTTTGCTTTAGTTCGTACAGCATATGTGTAAATTTTGAACGAGAGGAGCTTTTAAAGTTCAGTGACACAACTAGAAAATAAATAAAACAGTAAAAAAAAATTTTAAGATAATTTAATTTATTTTTCCAAACATATTTCTTCATTTATAATATATTATGTTAAATCTTAATCAGTTTTGTTTTCCACATTGTTTCAGTAAGTGATACGCAACTAATATGGCCTCATTTGTGTTTCAATTCCACGTTGTTTTCGAAGCCATTGAGCTCGTTTTTGTATTATAAATAAAAGCTTTTTGAGTACCACACTGTTTCTGAAGCTATTAACTAGAACTCTAATTAGAAGACTTTGGTTATATCTCTTTCATTGCAATTAGTTTTATTGTTTCATATCAAAGTCAAGAAAACAATTACAAAAAAAAATATTTTTTATTATTTAATAAACCAGTAACTTTTAATTTATTTTAGGGTAAAAACTATTTATTTTATTTTTCGAGCTTATTGAGTTGTTTTTATTTTTGCATGTTCTCAATACTCTTTCTTCAAATATGCAATACTTATAATTTCCATTAAAACTTTTAAAACTGCCTTCTGATGTGTGTCTATCCTGTCCATATGCTGTCTGTCATTGTCTGGTTCGAGTTCGCAGACATTTTGATTGCCTGTTGTCTGTTTTTTATACCCTGAATAGATTGAAAATGCGAATGCAGGGTATAAGGGTTTTATTAAAATGTATGTAACAGGCCAAAGGTGCCATAAAGTCAATGTGTGTAATCCTGCAGGCGCTTGATTAATGTCTTTTTGCTGATCCAATTTTTGGAAAAAAATTCTTTTTAATTGTGAAAATTCTTGTTCGAATAATACGTGTTAGTTAACAAATTTTCGAACAGCTTTTACGCTTTAGTACATACCTATAGAAGACTTGAATACTCGGGGTTCAGGGTATTTCCTAGTAGGGCACTGTCGTCATAAGGTTTTTACTTGTTTTTTATTCTTTTATTTTGTGTAATCATTTATTTTTTAGCCGCCATGTTGTGTTTGGGGGCAGTTAAACCCAACCGATTTGGTAAAAGATTTGTATATATTTTTTTTTTATTTTTACACATTTTCATTTATATATTTTTTGCCAATAGCACACAAAAAATAAAAAAAAAGTGAAATTGATATTTTCGCACAAATTGCCTTTAACAAGTTGGCAGCCTAGCAACAAATATTTTGGCTATACCACAAATACTACCCCTACTCTCGCTAGCCAGGTGAACGGGAAATTGTTTACCGTGGTTCCAAAATGATGTAATTTCGCGTGCTCGTGCAATTCAATTTCCTGCTAGCGGAAGCGCGCGTCGCTCTCTGCTCACCCAAATGCAAAAAAATAAACATCAGCCCCATTTCCCTCCCAAAAAAAGAAATAAAGAAGCAAAATCGAGCACCCTCGAGCACACAACTTGAAAAGCAGTGTTCAAATTGTTTGGCAGTTCCTCTTCTGTGCGCTCCAACTTTAATTGTGCCCTGCACAGTGCCAAAAAATAATCGAAAAAACGAGAAAAAACTCATCAAATGACATGAAATAATAAATAAATAAGAAATCAATTCTGTAAAATTTGCCATCTAAACAGCTTATCCGATTTGCCTTTCTGCCATTCAGTCAGGCGCAGCTTTCAATAAAATATATCACATATCATTTGTGTGGAGGTTACATGAGCTAACGGTTACTTGACTTTAACATGGGCTTTGTCAGCTAGTTGTACTTTATTGTTAGCTCAGATATATAAATGTATAATTCGTAAACAGCAACACTTCCATAATTATTTTTCATATAATGTAATTAGTATAAATTACTAAATATTAAAATAATTTTTTTTTCAGGCTAAATATACTTGGAGATATTCCTTCCATATTTATTTTCTACTACTACGCCCATACAACAGTAATATAATTGGCATAATATATATATGTATAAATATATAATATATAATTGTTTAATATCTTATTCCCTTTTAGGCTATTCCCTCTAGAATACGAGGGACAGTGCTCTGTAGGGACGCATTATACAATTAGAATAACTGAGAATATTGAGAGCAAATATAAGTATAAAGTATATAAAAACAAAAAAATACCCGAATTAATAGGTGTATATCATGGAACTGCTTTATGATGTGACCTCCATAGTAACTTTTTCACAACGATCGTAGAAATCGCTTTAAACCATAAAAAAAAAACAATATAAAAATGGTCAGAGACCGTAAAGTATACAATTCCCAGTCACATTCTTCTGGTTTACTTAGTTTCTGAGTTATAAAAAGCTGTTCCAGCTTATGTAGTGTAGATTTTGTGCGGTGTTGGTATGATATATTTGAATGCAATGTGTGGAGTGTTGAATTTTCAAAAATGTTTGGCATATTTCGCATAAATAAATTACATTCAAAGCTGGTGCTCTGGCCAGGCGCTGCCATCTCAGCCGAGGCTCGACTCTGGCTGCCCGAGCAGCCTATATTAACAATAATTCCTTAGTGTTTGGCATCTTGCCAAAAAGTTTTTGTACTTTGTTTGCCCGCACAGCAGGCGACGAACGTTTTGTGGCCAATTTTGGCTGCAAACGGGGAGCTGTGGGATGTGCCATGGACGCCGTTTTGTGACCCATTGTCAGTTGAAGTTAAATGCGACGCCTGACACAAAAACCAAAATAAACTGGAAAGAAGAAAAATATATAACACGGAACGCTGCTGGCAAAGGACAACGCACAACTTACGATGGTCATTGCACAATGAACACCATAAAGTCCGGACTGAGGACTCTTGAGTTCCAAAAGTGACGTTGTCAACCATTCAAAATTCTACACTATTGCAAATGTCCTAAAAAGCGAAAAGCAAAGCCGACTATGAACCTCGAAAGAGTTTTTTGCCAGCTTTATTTGTAAAAGATGAATCTCAGAGTTCACTGAATTTAACATTTATTTTATTGCTGCATTTACAGGACTCCATTGTTGGCTCTCCTGTCGTCAGCTAAATATGAAAAATATGAAAAGATCTATGAGCATCCCGTTAATTGAATAATTATTATTATAGCAGTTGCTGCTTTAGTCAAAGGAAACTTCAGAGTAAACTTCTTACAAAATCAACCTATTTTATACTTTTTGATAGCTGTATTATTTTGATAGCTGTATTATTTTGATAGCTGTATTATTGATCGCGTATTTTGTGTATTTTAGATGTTGGATACTTCCCCCTCTTCGCCATAACTTAACAAAAACTACCTGAGACTTGTACTTGTACAAAAACAAACATTTATGTGTGGTTTGAAATAAATAAAAGTAGCGTATAATGATTGGAATATGACCACTTCGCAGGGTTCTCCTACTTGTTATTATTATAGTATTTCAATTCATTTGTGATAATAGTTTCGTTTAAAAAACAAAATATTTATCAGCTTATCGGTTTTATAGATTAACAAATGAACCTAAATCTATTCAAAAATAGATTTGCAAATCATTTTATTTAAAGCTCAACGACTCACAGCTTTCTCTCCCTGGCTGTTGAGCTGTGATTGCATCTGTTACAAAAAACACTTGTTACAGGTGATTTATAAATTTATTCTGTATTTATCGATACTATACTGTCGATAAATTGCAAAGGTATTTTTACGAAATGCCTTATTTGAAACTATCGATAACTAACAATATATATAAATCGATGGAATGACTATACTTTGATATATTATTTTAATATAAAATATTTTAAATATTGGAGCGATCATGTATACGTGAAATAGACAAATTTAATCAGCATATCTAAAAAATAATAAATATTTATATAGATATTTATATTTATAGATATTTATGCGCTAATTGAAATTGCCGAAAGACGAAATAATAAAGCCAATGTTTTATCGATGTATTCGATCCATGGTAGAGTCTATATATATAAGATCATATATAAACCTGTTGTTTCACTATTAAGTTGGTCAATTGCACAAACACCTTTTAGATAACAATTATTGAAAATGTAGCGATTTAATAGTACTTCCTGCGTATTCAGTAATCAGTAATCCTAGGCAAGTTGCAAAACATAAAATGAAATACGATAAAATTTGAATGTTTGAAGAGATGATTACGACTTATACAAAATGCTGCCGCTGACTGTTGTAGATATAATAGTAACCGCCATTGAAACGCAGGGTGACCATATCGTTGGGCGTTGCCGGAGTCTCTGCCACACTTAAGGGACCACGCAACGTGGACTGGGTAAGGTTAATGGTGCGGTAGAAGAACGCGGTCAGAAAGCTGGCACTAATTACAAAGGCTATAAAGAAGCCAAGGCAAAATACGCAATCCTTGTTCACCTGCAGACACAGGCAAAAAGCGCCAGCAAAGTCGCCCAGGGTATGTCTGATACGACCCAGCATTGTGATCGGCCGCGGACGTGCTGCATAAGCTGAAGACGTATTGGCGCTAATTGTGATTGTATGATATCTGCGCTCACAGGGTGCCGTCGTATCTAAATGAGCTTGTTGTTGTTGTTGCGATTCGGTTTGTGTCTGTTGTTGTTGTTGTTGTTGTTGCTGCTGCTGCTGTTGCATCTGAGTGCCTCTGCCACTGATCTTGGGTCTGATTGTGCTGGTGACATCCACCCGCAGACTATTCAGTGGTAGCGTCTGCGTGCCCAGCTCACAATTTTGTGTCAGGTGTAACTCCGTGCAGGTGCAAGTCTCCCCACGATTCACGCTAAGCACGTGCTCCTCCAGATTGCGTGTGTACGAGTCGAGTAGTCGTAGAATGCGCTGCAAACGCACATCACTCGATGTAGGTGTAGATGGATGGATGGATGTAGTTGTTGCTGCCGCCGTTGCCTGCTCCTGTTGCACTGCATCATTGGCTTTCTCTGCATCTTTGTCAGCCTCGCTAGCTGGCAGCATATAGTCAATCATGTCCCTGACCAACGCCCTTGCGTCGTCTAGCTGCTGGCGTTGTTGCCAACTGCTTGCCAGGGCGGCGTTTGCAAATCTTTCCTCCTCCAGTGCCAATTGCAGCTGCAGCTGTGGCTCCCGTGGTGCCTCCGCCGGCAGCTCGTCCGTCTCCGTTTCATTCACATTGGCATCGGGCAGCAGCACATGCCGTTCACGCTGCTTTTGGTTGTCTTCGTCCATTGTTAATTTCGGCTTATGTACTTTTCCAGAACTCAAACTAAATACATTTTAAATATTTTTGACATTTCAACAGAGATGTTTCATTTGTTTATATTGTTTTTAATATGTTCGTTTTGAACTCACAGTTTTTGTAAAAAATTCGAAATTGTATTGCTTCATGGCCTTTAGAGCGACAAGTAGTGCCATCGTCGTAGACAGCCTGATAGCTGAGTTAGTTCAGGAGGTTATTTGCGATGACGATCTACTGACGAAGGAATCGAATCATGTTAAAACAGGGCCATGCCAAAGGCTTTTTGATATATTTGGCATAACACAATGCGGTCAACAGGACAACGATGACAATGTCAAAATAGAAGTTGCTCAACTGGACCATTTGATGGCTGAAGAGTGCACAGAAACTCCGTCTCCGATGAATGCTTCATCCGGTTATCAGGCCAACACTCAAAATCAGAAATGGCACAGTTGGCTGCCGCAGGCTCTGGCTGCAGGTAAATCATCGATTCCGATCGATTAATTGTAATTGACTGGGAAAGTTGCGAGACTTAGCCAATAGCTATCAGCTGGCTTACGTCTTTAGTTAGCAATGCAGCTAATATATATTCATAACTAAGCTGCTAGACCTTTAACTAATTGCTCGGAAATTTCTTTTTCTTGTTCCTTTTCCGTTTAAGGCAAACGGAACTTTCTGTCCGTATAAATTATTTTAATTAAAAGTATATCAAATTATCATTTTAATTGAACCTCAAATAACTATCCTGGTCAGCTCTGATACTTAATATGTAAGCAAAAAACTAAGCTTGATCGATGCGTCCATCTATGTTCCGCCAGCTACTTTGATGATCAACTACTTTCCGCAGATTGCTCTGAAGATGAGTTGGAAATTTATCGCTGCCAACAGAAGTCAGTCAAACCCTCAACAAACATCGCATGTCAAACGGAACAGCCGCGTATCCGGAAACGTCATCATTTACCAACGACAACGACAACAACAATTGAAGATCTGCCAATTCGGGGCGTTCCAGCACCCTGTGAATTAAGTCGCCAGACACTATTCATTGATGCGATGTCCGCGCCAACGCCCAGCCTACAGAGCCGTCCCCCTTTGGCCGACCGCTTCTGCTATATGTTGACCGATTTCGCATCGGCTCTGTACTGTAGTCTTGCCATCATGTGCTGTTGTACCCCCAGTATGTTTCGATAAATGTGGGTGGGGCTTAAGAAATTTATAATTTGTCACTTAAATTGCATTTTAATTATCGAGAAACAGTTCGTGGAATTGACGCCTGTGAGCAGATACGTGTGAGCCTATGAAAACGTCATTTCTTTATACTGTTGTAGTTCTTCTTCTCTTCCAGGCTGATAGGTAGAGATCTTGCATCTGATAAAATGACATTTATTCTGTAACTGTGAGTTAAAACTGATCTTTATTTTGAAACGTCCTTATGACAAAATAGTAAGAAAATCGTGCATCTAAGAAAATTACCAGATCTTTTTAACGGCATTCTCTCCTAAAGTGATCTTCAAATTCATTTTTTCGACTTCCGAAAGACTGATAATGAAAGGAAGGTGTACACCTTCCTTTGGTTATCATTTATCTTTCATTAATGCTGCATTTGAATTATCATTAATAATTAAAGGACCAACTTGGTGGCCAGAGGCACGCGGCTACGAGTGGACGCGATTGAGTGAGTGTTTCACATCCATTTGGTGATTGATATTCCCCTCGAGGAAGCTATAATAGTGGGCGATGATCAGATATAGACACCAAAGGCAGAGCAGCACGAAGAGGACATAGGTGAAGTTCTCGCCCATCATGGCCAAGCAGGCGATCAGCGTTTGCCCTGCATCGTGCAACACTTGCCATAGACGTTGACGCAGCGGGGCGCGCTGCAGGGCAGTCGACGAGCTAATCGACTCTACCTCAATGTGCAGGGTATGCGACTGAGCTTGCAGCAACTGTTGCAGTGGCTCCGTTTTCTTTAACTTCTCCAAGTTGGGCTTCAGCACTTTCTTCTTCTCGACTCCATCCGGCCAATGAGTCTGGCTGGCCATCTCGCAGGTGAACTTGGGCAGCGTGCAGAGTAACGTGCAGTCCGACAGCTGCATACGGTTCAGACTGACACTGGTCTTCACCTGATCACTGCAATCACCTGGCGAAACAATAAAAATTATCTGTCAAAACAGCATGAGTGGCCTTGAGATATCCTATAAACTATACATAATTAAATGTTCGATATAATTTCATTGCTGCGAGGCATTTGGAAAGGTAAAATATTTTTTATTTGCGATTTGCACTAAGAAAATTTTAATGGGATAAACGAGGCCCGAAGTGCAATGTTTAAGGTCGTAGATCGGACGGTACATTTCAATATCATGTGTAATCATAAGTTAGACTGTTCACAACTGTCAAGAGTATTCGATAGCTGCTTAGAACTTATTACGGTTTCTGTTAGATCATGCGTCAGTAAATATCGATATGTATCGATTTAGATTAAGGTCATAAATCGGACGGAACATTTCAATATCATGTGTAATCATAAGTTAGACTGTTCACAACTGTCAAGAGTATTCGATAGCTGCTTAGAACTTATTACGGTTTCTGTTATAGCATATCGATATGTATCGATTTAGATACTTTAAAGAGAAGTCTCTACTCTGTAATGCATATTTATATACCCCGCCTTTTCTCACTTACTGTCTTCCACTTGGATATGCGTAGCTGTAAACTGCTCGGACTGCGTGCGCTTCAACTTCGGCTGCGTCGCCTTCTCGCTCTCTTTCATGATCTTCGAGTAGTCCTCGAAGAGATTGAGCAGTTCGACAAACCGATCAGTGATCTGTTTGTGGCTTACTTGCACTTCGGCCAGAAAACTGGACGTCGGCTGCGCTGCTCCAGCCGGTTGATTGTGCATCTTAATGTTTGGTGTGGATGGCGGATCTGTGCTAGATTCTTTCAGATTCCAGCCAATGTTCTTTGGATGGGCACTTAAGTCTGGGTCACACTCAATAACCTCCAGCTCGAGCAGCCCTGTTGTCCCATTGTCGGGACTCTCGTTCGTTTGGATGGGCATTTTATTTCGTCAAGATATGCAAATTTTGCGAGCTATTCTCTTTTTGTTAATATTCCTGTTGCTGTTATTCTTGTTGTGCGGTGTAAGTGTGAGTGTAATGGGGCTAATTCCGTTTAGAATTTTTAAGAGTATATTTATATGTATTCCGTATTTTGTCTGTCATTTCGAATATTTTCCCAGAGTCTGTCGGCTACTCGGTGTCAAATTATCAACCCTAAGTTCAACATCGGTTTCGTCTACCGGATAATTCTCTGTGCACTAAATTAAGCAATTTTGTCAAAGCGTCTGCTGAACTTTACTGTAGCTAACACCCCAAGTCCTGCCTTCATAAGTGGGCTGGCCATTGTCCAAGCTGGCTCCGTCCTCGTCCCCGTCCCCGTCCCCGTCCCCGTCCCCGTCCCCGTCCCCGTCCCCGTCCTCTCTATCATATGACAATTATAACGGTCTGCTGCACGTATATTGCATTATTTTGCATAAATGCATTTTACTTAAATTTTGTTTTGAGCCCGAGCGCTGTTTGGGGTTTGTCAAATTTTAGCTTGATTGCAAAATTTGCAACTTTTATGTTTCGACAGTTTTTGCCCAAAAAGAGACGAGCCTTGGCCATGTGCACATAGTTTTCAAATATATTTTAAGGATTGCAGTACACTGCGTAATAATAAGTTATGTCCCCTAATTCATAGTAGATTGATATAAAGTTTATATTATATTATATATTATGCCAGCTTTAGTAGCTTTAGTAGTGGCCTTACTGGAATATTATTTCATAATAGTTTAAGAATTTTTTATTACTAAACTTTGGTTGTTTCTGTAGAATTTAATTCTCTAATATTTGCATCGGTTGGAAATTTGATTTACGTCACAGACAAGTCATAAAATGTTAACTTATTCATTGAATGACCCGAGGGGCCGCTCAGCTCGAAAGCATTTGGTATTCGTTTTATGCCTCAAAGCTTTGTCCACTTGGTTGGGTGCACCTGCCACTGTGGCAAGTCTGTGCTCTTTCGTAGCTATTGGCCATTGATAATATTTAAAGGGCTTAAGTGCGCCGAAGATTTATATTGGGAAAAATCTACGTATCGGTGCAGAGGCAAAAATAAAAGAAAAATACAATTTATTGATTTTTTCGCACAGTACATTATATGTGTGTGTGCAGGTAAAGGTGTGCGTGGGTGAGCCTGTGCTCAGTGTGTTGTATGTTCATCGATGTTGGACTAACGCCTGCGCCCGTTTCATCTGCCTGTTTGTGTCTGTTTGAAAGGTGTTAAAGCAAAACAACTCAGCCCGAGGCACATCCCAAAACACTTCTGCCCCTGTGTGTCCCTTACCTGCAGATCAATTTAAATTTTATATATCACATTTGTTGCACACCCCAATGCCACACGACTGGCTAGACTCGTTAGACATGTGACATTTTTTTATATAACTCCGCTTCAATTTTTCCCGTTAGTATGACATTTTGTAGTTGTTTGAAAATATATTTATGATTTATCGCTGAATATTTTAGGGGAATCCCCTAAGATATGATATAGCTTAGTAAAGTAAATCGAACTCTTTCCAGAAATGAATTGTGCAATACTAGATATATTTTATAAATATATATAGTATATTAAAGACTGATAGCAACAGATTATAACTTATAATAACTGACTTATTTGACTACTATATTTACTACTATATTTATGTAAACTCTATCTAAATTTTTGATGCGCTATATCTCAAACTGCTCGCCAAAATTCTGTTTGCTTAAACACTGTTAAAATATATTTTAGCCGCATTCGCTACGTTAATTTATGAGGTGTTGCCTGATTATTCTCTCGACTGGGCACATAAATATATATCTGTGGAAACACAGCTTAAAGCCTGCGCTTCGTTGCCAAAAAATGTCGAGCTGTTGCCCCAGTAGCCTCTAAATCAGCTATATCTGCTGAGCTACTTCTACTCCCACTGCCTAACAACGGGCCATAAATATTATTTGCTTATGCTATGCTATGCTAGACTTTATACATATATATATATAGTATATTTTTGGCTTAATGCTGGTTTGTTTTCCATTACTTGCCTCGGCTCGCTCGTTTATCATCGCGTGGTGCAATTTGGTGTCTGCCCTGCGGCATGCCACATGAGTTTAGCAACTCGCCCGGCATGCATTCAATTAAGTCCTGCCAGAAGATTTTGTGCCGATTCCAATCCCGCGCTATCATCATGATTATTGCCACAAGATTTTTTGGCAAGCTCAGCCGGCTCATCAACTCAATATTGGAGAAATGAAGCCCTTGGGCGAAAAATCAAAATAATATCTTAGATTTATATCTATCTTATAGATAAACGAACAAACTTGACAAGTTCGGAACCAATTATAAGCTCTTAGCTTATTTAAAACTAATAATTATTTTTTTAGTAACACAAATAGAAAATATAATAGATAAGACGAACATTGTACACTCGCCCTATAAGAAATTGAAATCACCCAGAAAAGTTGATGGTAGAGTAAGCTAATATAATAAGCTGAACTTGATGGGATACAGTATTATCTAATTATAACAACAGTTGGCTATGAAGGCCATGTAAGCTCACAATATGATCTATGTAGTGCGCTCTATGGTCTTAAATCCTCGGAACAACTTCCCAGCATGGGCAACGCTAGCCTTTACTTATTAAAGATATACATCCATATTAATATATGTTTATATAGCCAGATGGAATCTGGAAGTCTATTCAATCTTAGTTTTCCTAGCAATTTAATAAATATTCTTCAAAAATTCTAAAAAATTCTAAAATTCTAGTGAAAGTTAGCTTTAATACTTAAAGAATTTTTTATAGATCAATTTTTGCAGGATATTTTCAACTGCTAAGACTTTTACATATCAAGTGTGCATAATATTGATATCTTATTGTTAGCTTTGAGCTTTTCTTCTTCTTCTCCTGTTTTTGAGGCATCAGCTCGACAATATTTGAACAGCTACTGCTCGTCTATTTAGATAAGTTTTCTTGTGTTGACTTTGCCTCGCCCAGGACACATACCAACTTATTTCTCATTCTTCTATATACCAACCACACGATATACATGACTATGTAGTAAATAAATAGTATATATATTCCAATTTATCTATGTGTATGTCACAATCGCTTACACCTGTCAGAGTCGTCAAACCATTTTCAGAGCGTTTGCCACTTGTCTGTAGACAATGGTAAAAGGTAAGTGAAATATCCGCTAACCACCTCTATACTCACTTGACTCCTTCCTGCTCGCTTCTGCAATTGCTACTGGCAATCAGTAGCTGGTTCCTGGCCTGTCCTCCTCTCTACAACTATCTAGCCCGGCCACTTGCTCCTTTTCTGCTGTTCGTCGACAGTTAATGGCATTTGACACTCCCTACGGCGTATCCACAAGGCGAAGCAAAAACATCAGGTTTAAATATTAAAAGCAAAAAAAAATTAAAAATGCCATAATACGAAAAAGGCTGAATAGCAGATACTCTGTGTTCTATTGACCAGTTAAGGCATTGAGAGCGATAGACATATAGTCGTGTCTGTGTTTCTAGACGGAATGAGAGCGCTCTAGTCGAGACAGTTCTACTAGGAGATACCCTGAACCTTGTAAAGAGCTGATATTCCTCCTTTTATATATACTAGGTCTAGAGATAGACAAATCCAAAATATTCAATGTCTTTGTATTCATTACTAGAACCTACAGGGTATATCTAAAGTCTCTAGTTCTTCCGCTATTCAAGCAACGCTTAAAAAACGTAGCCAAATTATTGATTTTTATCGGTGATAAGGAAAAGAAATAAGTCGAAAAAAGGTTAACTTGTACTGCACATGCAAAAACATTTAAAATTTCGTTTCAAGTCTCTGGCTTTTGTGGTTTAGGTTCACGTATATACTCTAGCTCCAATTTCCATGTGCAATGATTTCAAGGTATAAAACGAGAAAGCAAAGGAGAAAGTTAATCCAAATAGACTAAATTTTTAATTGCGCCTTTGATGACGAATAGAAAATGAATCTATAAAGTATAGTGCTGAAGATATGTTCATTTTGATGAGTTTGGTATGCTACCTGGATACTTCACTGGAACGCTTTATTCTTGAGTAGATCAAAAGAATTTACAGTTCATGAATTGTATTTGATATGGAATGTCTGAACAAAGAGTTTTTTCTTCGCCAAATAAAGCTGTTTTAATGGCTAAATTAGATCGGCTAAAATTAGATTATAAATTTTTTCTAAGTTATCAGAGGGTGTATGTTTTACTATCATATAACGTACTATTTATAAAATAATTTGTGTATTCCTTTTGCAAAAAAAATAAAATATTTTAGAGATCAGTCATCATTGGAGTTAGAAAAGAAAATTGATCCAGATCATCAGATTTATTTTTTGTTATTAAACATTTTTTTAAAAAGAAGTGATGTACGTCTAATAGAAACAGAAAGAACGTAATATTTGACTAATAAAGCTGCTGTTAGATCAGTAAGCTGGCTTGGTGCCGGTGCAGGCATTTCCTTAGGAAAAGAGAAGTACAAGGAAGCAGTATCAGGAGGCAGGAGCAAGAGTAGAAGCAGCAGCAATAGCGGGAGCAAACATTCTTGCACTTAAAGCCTGTGTTTGCTTAACTTTATTTGGTGTCCTCGCGTGGATGTTGCTATTTGCCAGGAGCTATCCGCCAGGAGCCGCACATGTTGACCGTAAAGCACGCACACAAGAATACGACGCCGAGTAGAGCAGGGACGGGTTGAAGGTGGCTTAATGCATTTAGCGTTGCTTCAGAGTATATATAAAGATATATTTATAGATGTATATATGTAGGTATATATACATGTATGTATGCATTGCCCAAGTCCTTTCTGTGGTCAAATTAAAGCCACATATTCGTATATTTTTGCCCAGGCAAGGCGAACTGCGAACGGCGAATGGCAAACGGCGCACGGAGGGGTTTGATATGTCTGCATGTATTTTTAATTAATTGCATGCTCGAGTCAAGTCGACGCGCTTCGTATTCGCCAGGAGTCGCAGTACGACGGGGTAGGGATTACTTCATACATCATACATGCAAGTGTATGAGGCTATGTGTATGTGTGCTGTATACCCTATATAATTGCCATGAGTTATATTTTCCCATTGGCGCGCACACTCTAATTAAGTTGATTCGCATTGAATCATGTTTGTTATTTAATTGAAAAAGAATTTTGATTAAAGAATTTGCGAAAATTGTTTCGAATTACACATGGCTCAACAATTTTCAACTGGGGGCATCAAGAGAAAGGGAGAGAGACTGAAGGATAATGGAAAGAGTAAATACATAAAGAACTGTAGTCATAATTGGATTGCCTTACACACCCTACTTAGACTAAATATATGCTATTCAAAATAAATCTATGACAAATGCCATACTTATCGTATTTTTCTGTACATCAAAGCACATTAAATATGGAAAAAATATATTTAAATTTTTACTGTTTGAGTCACTTAACTATCTTATCTTGTGAAAATGGGAATTATGGCTATAGTGGCTTTGTGAAAATGTATGTAATCGGCAGAAGGAGGCGTGGCAGAACGCCTAAAATATATATGTTCTTGATCAGGACGACGAACCACAATATCAAAACACTTGAAATTTTAGACCATTTTGACTTGTGTATACCATCTGCAGTACCAGTTTATCTTTTTGTCGATAATTTTCTCGTTTTTTCATTATCAATAAAAAATCGATAATTTGTTTTCGATTTTAAGCGTAGCTTGAATACCGTAAGAGCTGGGGACTTCATATATACCGTGTAGGTCACAGTAATGAATGCAAAGGCTTTGTATATTTTGGACTTTGGATACCCTTTCCCCACAAATTCGCAAAAAGACTTATTTCAAATACAAGAGAGCAACTAGATTCTACATATATTATGCCCTAGAAATTTTATTAGGAAAATCCATCTAGAACAAAAGGTATTCAACTTTCCAAAGTATGCATGTGTTTGTGGGCATGTGTTGTTAGTAATATATCTAGAAGAAGGGTAGAATGATTGGAATATCAGCTCTTTGCAGGGTATCCCCCAGTCGAGCAGACTCGACTAGAGCACTTATACTTATTTTTTGTCTGTTTTCCAAGTTCTCTTCTTGTATGCTAATTATTATCACACATCTACTACTACTAATCGAAAGGAATGTTTTTATATAATTCTTTAAGAATGTTTAAGCAAAGTTTGTACTTATGCCATAATAATTCCTACATTGTAACAAGCTTTGCAGTATCGCGCAATTATATCACGCAAGCTGTTATAGAAATGTGCGCTTAAAATTGAAGATCTTGAGCGATCAACACTTAATATTCAAAATTTCCTTATCAAAATTGAATTTTATATAGTGGCACATATGTCTCACATATTAGAAGAGTCTCTCTAAGTAATCTCTCTTGGTACCATTAGACGCTTATAGAACTTTTACGCAACACAAGTGAGGTCTTCAAGTCTCTCAAGTGTATTCAAGCTTTTCTCGTGCTTTCTCGTATATTGTTCTACAGCTTATAGAACATTCATGGCTTGCGTTACAATAATGCTAAAGCCGCAATTGCAACATGATTTGTGGTTAGTTGTAATTAAAGCTCAGTGGTTTGCTTTAGTTTACATATGAATTTACCACCTACAATTGCTGCGCCCCTTACACTCAGTAAATGTTTCGCAGCAGCCACAGTGGCATGTGTCACGTGTTGAGCAAACAATCCGATACGCTTTCCTCAATTCAAAACTCTCTCTCTGGCTTACTATTTCTTTTGATCACTGTCGCAATGCCAGAAACGAAAAATAATAAGCTGCACAACAGGCAGACGAGCTCCAGCCACAACTCAAATTCAAATTCAGATTACGATACCCATTCCGGCTCCAGATATAGCAACAGTAATGCTTCTCAGCGGCCGCAGGCAACTGACTTTACGACCAAACAGCAGCTGAAGCTGCGCGCAGGCGATCTACGTCTGGCTCGCCTGCAGATCAGCCTGGCCAAACTGCGGCTCGAAATGGAACACTCTGGCAAGCTAATCGCTGAACTCTGCAAGAATGTGGAAGTGGAAAAGAACACAGACAAGAAGCTGTAGAACTTCAGGACCTGCTTCAGTAGACGTCAAGTTTAACAGGAAAACTACAAACATGCTAAATTTATTTGTACAATTAAACATAAAAACAAAAAAAAATAAAATAAAAATAATTGAAAGAAATATGAGTAGAACAAAACAATATTCAGCAATTGATTGTAGTAGCCGCAAATTTGGGCTTAAAATTAATTTCAATTTAATAACTGACAAATGTCTGTGTGTGCGAAATTTCTATGATAAAAGGAATTGAAACTAAAATAATTCATTTATACAAAAGAAATTGTTTCGACTAACTAATTGATGATCGATGGATGGAAGATCGTGCAAAATGAACTTCCAGAAGTCTAGAGCAAAAAAAAGGGAAAAGAGATGAAACTAAGAGAAGATATATTTATTTAATCTTTATATAAATTTATTTTCTCTGTTTGTCTATTTTTTTTTGAACTAAGTAAAATATTTCCTAACTTAATTTTATTAGTAAATAGTTTCTGTTTTTTCTTGCAGTTGCTGGATATTGGATTTTAAGATACTAAGGAAGGCGGCGCCATGCTTAAAAGCAATCAGTTAGAATAGAGCACCAAGACTGTGGCAAGTGTGGAACGGAGAGACGCATTTGGGACAGAGGTGAATGTTGCACTCATATGTTAATAAATTGACGTGTTTTGCATGAGGTGGGCGTCAGCTTGATTTAAATTAAAAATATATTGCATACTTTTTCGCGCGCAGCCATTGGACAGAAAATAAATACAATCACACACACATGCACACATTCTATATATAAATTAAATTGTTGTGAGCCTCGACGGCATGCAGGCAAGCAGGCCAGCAGGCAGGCAGGCAGGTAGGCAGGCAGGTGAACATGGCATGTTATGAACTCCAATTTAAAAACCTGAACGTACGGGTTAAGGGCTCACAGTCTGAAACTGTTGGGGACCGAACCGCACCGGGGTAAAGGACACCACTCGGGTCGTCGGTACTTCAGCAAACCGTTTTTGATTACGCGTGTGTTATTCGCGTGCAACTAAATTAGCGCACGTGTAATCAAGTTTTTCAGCTTTTCACAACGAAAAAATGAATGCAAATGAAAGAAAAAAGTTAAGACAAACAAGTGTTAGTCGGTGCTCGACTAGGATATACTCTAAAATAGTGCTACGAGTAAGAAAGACTTTGAAAGAGGGTCTACAGGAAATGAACATGAAGAAGTTTAATATATATTAATTTTATATATTGTAAATTTATCTCTTTGTATTTAAATAATTTAATTTAAATGTGGCTATTAAAACCGAAATTCTATTTGTAGATTACGAAAGAAAATATACTCATTTGAATTTTCTTTCAGCAAATGATCCATATATATCCCTTGAACATTTGGAAAAATTTGCTAAATATACAAACTTTTTTACATATTGAATTTTAAAATAATTTAAGTATAAAAAAAAAATAAAGATAAATCATATAAGCAAAAAATTAAAGGACAATTGTTCCTCAAATTTTTTTAATTTACGAGGTCTGCTCGTACATATATTGGCAGACGATCAGCTGTTGCTCCTGTTCAGGAACGTGTGTCTGAATTTCAATAAACATTAACAGGATGAGATGAACTTGTTAATTGATGCTGAGTAGTAATGTCAGAATCTATAAAATGAAAAGGGTTTTCAGAATTTTCACAAAGTCAATGTACCCTCCTTACACATTTTCAGTAAGTATTAAGTTTATTAAGTGTTAACAACGATGCTCGCATGCCCATCCTTTGGAGAATCCTGAAGTAAACAGTTCGCAAAATGTCAACAGCCAATAGGGAGAATATAGAAGACATGCGATAATAACATAAATCACACGACAAAGAATTGAGGTTTTATAGAAAGGAGATACTCGTGAAATGTCGTACTGCTTGATATTGCAGGTAAAAGTAAATCATGTTAAATCGATTTCATAAATGAAAACATTATGCAACACTGTTTTGGGTATTGTGCGTGATAAATCGAAAACCTGCCACGTAATTTCCAAATGTCGCAAAATAGTTAACATTCCATTATTGCTTGTCCTGTACCATCTGGCAAATGAATGATGTCCCATGAGCAAAATTTGGTCTGAAGTAATTTAGTATCACAATGCAATTTGGAAATACCCATCATCACCATGCCAGATGCATAAATAATATGAGTATGATATGAATATAATATAGATATGAATATCTTGCTTGATGACGTATCCAACAGTCAGCGATTATAATAGATAAAGGACCTCTTACATAGAAAGTTACTTTTAAATCGAAGTAGTTTGAAAAGCTTTTAAACTGAAAAAAAAAACAACAAAACATTCGCTTGATAAAAGTATGGGCATAGATCAACGATCATCGATCATCTCCCGAAAACACCCCGTTCAACAGTAGACAGATGTAAATACAATCAGCCATAGCAATGGCAACTTATGAATGTCTTATTACCATGCTAAGCTTAGTTATCCGAAGCTAAAAATATATAATGTTCTTCAAATCTATAATACTGATTGTGGATAAATCATTTTAAAAATTGTGTCATATTGGAAACTTTTTCTGGTATCAGCAAAGCATTTTCAAAAAAGTATATGGTAAATGATTTTGTGCAATGTCCGAACTTCGACATTTCGTTATTCCTATGAAGAACGGTTGTTATTTACATATATTACAAAACAATTATATACTGTTCAACCGTTTTTAATGAGTTTAAGGTATAACAAAGTAATTTTCAAAGGGAATTGCGATCAGATTATATCTGCTACATCTTCCTTCTATTTGCTTACGAATTGACCACATGTTGTGCAGCGTAAATGTGTTCTTTTTTGTCACATTAGCTTTAAGGCTTATTAAGTATCTATGGATCAAGCTTAAATTCACAGAAGATCTAAAAATAATATCTACTTTAATATATATATAGAGAGATATATATGTATATATATATATATACAACTCTACCACTCCGCTTGAGTAGTTAAATATCCAGCCAAGACACCTTGCTTGCCTTGTACAGTTAAATGGCAGGAATAACTGTGAATTTCAGTCTTCACTTTGGTAAGCTTGGAGATAATCTTTTGTTTTAAAAGAGCTTATCTTAATCTATTTATAATTATTTCCATCTATAAATAACTTACCTTTGTAGCCAGAACCATGAACCGTGAATATATGAAGCAATTATGGCAAGCTTAAATTAGTTCGGATTGTATAGTACTTACTCAGTGGCTTAAATTGATCGGAACCAATTGCACTATCATGAAATGCATCATGTGTCTACTAAAGATATATATATATATATATATATATATATTATTAATTAGGGGACAACTAAGTCAGTCTCGCCCAATATAATCTGTCCGTCTCGCAAATTGCAATTGCTGTATTCTTAGAATTGTAAATTCATTTTATTTTATTACATATGCAGATCAAGCTTATAATTAATTTTCGATAATAATCTTCCTTATTCCTATGTCCTTTTGATAAATAAAACGTCGAGCATTCCCCAGTAAAGCAAGTGTACCTATTTAAAATCATTTATCTAGAGAAATACAATTTGATATATTTTCAGTAGCTTTATTGTATGGATTTTTAATTAATATACAACTCTACCACGTACCAAAATGCGAAATAACTTTTTCTTCTCCAGTATATATTCAGTGTTGGTTTGGAAAGTGCCTGCAGGTATATAGGAGGGAAACTCTTCCTCGTTTAGATACCAGTTGTTCAAAGTATAATTAAAAAACTATAAAATAAAAAAAATAAATTTTTTATATTTTATATATGAAAAGGATATTAAGGATTCAATTATTTAATTTTGTAATACTCACCGCTATAAAGGGACATCGCAATTTGCAACACGTATGTTTCTTAAAGCTCTTAGCGAGGGTGCTCAAAAGTTGGTTCTTGTGAATCATTGATAGAAACATACAAGTGTCGGCACGCAAATTATACAGACGCACCTTTGTCTTATCCAATTTCCAAAAGTCCAGTTGTGATGTCACATCCATTTTGCTAATATTAGTTTTCAGTATAATATTGCCACTGATATAGCTGCGGTTATTCAGTTGAACCACCTGAGAATTTAGTTCCTCAATAAAGTCCGGTGCCCAGTGTTTGGTGCTTACAGTATCGAATAGGATTCGGAAATTGCATTTCTCTGTCGACACAGCGCCAACCAAGAGAGTAATCCAGACATAACCGAACATGACAGAATCGCAGTTCCAGTAGAAATGAACTTTGGTTGAATCGAATGCGAATAAATTTAAACCAGCCTAAAATTATTTTATTGGCTTATTATTCATCGCTTTGGTAGTCTTTATTCTAATTACAAACTATTTAAGCGTTCAATATTACTCTGAGCGCTTTTTGTTTTATTATTTTTTATTTTATTTTATTTTATATATGATTAGTTGTACACAATTAGCTCTAATAGTCTTTTTTTTTTTCAATTCAATCATTCCATGCCCTTATTTTCGCTTGGGTTTCGAGCTTGGATATAGTATTTCCCGATTTGCCAAGCCTCTGCTGGATATTTATAAAAGGCAAATTAGTTGAGGGTATCAACGAGTATATGCTCTAAGTTCCCATAATCCAGGCTAAATAACGGCGCTATGTTTTGTACAAAACCAATATACTCTTTTCGGTTCATTAATGAGCATTATCACACTACATAATCACTTTACTTTACTTGACGTACCTTACGAATGATTTCAGTTTGATTTGTTCGTCGATGAAATGTTCTCCGTTTATTCGGTCAATTTACCTAGCCTATTCGGTCAATTTAACTTGCAAGTTGTATGTTGTAATATATATAAATATAAAAGTATCTTAAGAAATAGCTGAGTTACGTACGTAATTATATAATAATAATTATCAAAGATACTTCAGCTGTTAATCAAGTTGTTAGTTTCTATATCTGATTCTGATATCCGATTCTGTCAAATCGGCTAAAAAGATTTCATATTTCCCGATCATTTTAACACGTTTTTGCTCTATTTAAATTCCGTGCTAATGCCAAAGCATTAATAGTTAATAGTCTACTGGCCTTTTGTTATAACTAATTAAATATCCAATAAATTTGTCGTATTATATAATTATTTAGTGTTATAAGTATGAGTATTATCTAGGAAATGTTCCACATCTATCACTTTACCTTTTATGCCTACCCAAAACCTTTAAGTGATGGAAAACAATGATAGAAGCATGAGATCAATCTTTTGTCTATTAAAATAAAAGTATGAACTTGATTTTAAATAATTTCAATAACATTAATTTCCAAATTTTTAGAATATTTATTAACTGTATTACATTTTTTAATATATCAAAATATCAAATATATTCGGGAATCTTATTCATCTCACTAGCAAGCATTCTATTGACTTATTAATTATTATTATTATTCTACTGAATGATTAAAGTACTATAACAAACTAATTTTTTTTTAAATTTTATATTCTAAGAATTCTGATCTACCTTAGGTACGTATCATTTTCTCAGAGAGATACACATGAGGAAAGCAAAACTAAAAGAAACTATCGAAGTTTCGTGCAATGAGAAAATTAATTAGCTAAGAACGAATGAGAGTTACGGGTGCGAGCTGTCCTGATGACACGCACTGTCAGCACATCTGTGTATGATGTGTGTCATCAGTTCTTATGGTGTTGGACAGTTCCATTAAGTTATATTTTTTTCATTAAATATAAAATGCAATACAATCAGTAAAAATTAAGGGGATGCTCAGTAAATCATTTCTAATATAAATCAGATTACTGTGATTTAATTTATTAATAAATCATTTATAAGATTGTCTTTAATCTAATTATGAGACATTCTCGCATAAAGTATTAGAGAAATAATTTTTCTTTGTCTTATGAGGAATTCGAGAAGACCTGTAATGTCGGAGTCTGGTAGAAAGGCAGGTATTTCGTTTTCATCAAAATTCCAGTTGGACAAGGTGTAGTTCCAGTCCTTAAAATAAATATAGATGAATATAAATAAATAAATTTGTCAAATAAAATAATATGAATATCGTATAGCCATGATATCGTAGCTATGAAGCACTTACCGCTTTCAATGGGCATAGTACTTTGGATGAAGAGTATTTTTGTATAGTACTCAGGAATAAGTTTAGGATTTTACCCTTATATCCACCTCTCAGATATTTACACCCATCCAGTTGTATACTGAATAGCGTCGTGGTTTGATTATTTATTCCTTTCAAATTAACGGATGCCTTAAGTTCAAATTTGTTCACAATACGCTTTAACTTCAGAAAAGAATCGAGGTAGCTTCGATTATTGTGTTCATAAATGTGTACGGCCATATCATCGATTAATTCTGGTGCCAAGATTTTTTTGTCAATTTTTGTCACTTTCAGTTGGATATTACTCCTTGCATTCGCATAAGTAAAGGTCAGCAATAGAAAGATATTTATATAACTAGCCATGGTAAATGCGTAATTCCGAATAACACCTGTGCGTGTTGGACAGAGTCTAAAAATCAATCATTTTCCATATATCTACAACAATAATTATGCATCAGATATTTTTAAAAATATGTTAAATTATAATAGAACCATTTTTGCCAGCTGCGTTTAATGAGTACATTAAATTCCAGTACAAATTTTCAATGTTTAAATACATTTAATTGCCCAAAAAACACAATTCTACTTTTATATTAGAATATGTCGATTGAGTAAAAGTTTTTCATCTATTATAATAAACTTATTTCTTTTATTATTATATTGAAAAAAAGAAATGTTTTGTGATGTCCTCGCAACTTGTGTACTGTGTACTGTATGAACTGTATGATCCTTCAGTTGATGTCTAATACTACGATTAGAAGTAATCGCCGCTTGGCGTATATGAAAACTATTCGATTCTCTTCAAATCAACCGACATTTTGCCAAACCAAAATACTCCTTTCACTTCTCGAACGAGTGTAAAATCTTGCGTCATTTCGTAAAACCACGATACAATCAGCGCCAAATTTGGCGTTTTTACACATGCATATTTCAAGCACATGAATTCTTTCAGAATTCTATTAATAGAACTGTAACTACAATGGAATTATATTTGATATAATAGCTACATGTATTAAGCCTCTTTACATTCAGAGTACAAATGTTAGAAATAAATGTGGGGAAGAATATAGCTGGAACAAAAAGTAAGAGTGCTCTACTCCAGAGGGCTCGACTATGAGATACCCTGAACCCCGTGAAACGGAAATGGAACGATAAGCAAATGGAATGAGATATCGAAAAAAATAAATAAACTTGTACTGCGTATATCCTTAATATATATACTTTATGGTTTTTGCCACTTCCCCTTCTGTCTGTTCCATACATTTATACCCTGAATTCAAATTTTCAATCTCTTTAGAGTATAAAAATGAATATGAATAAATTTAAATTCACCTTAAGCTTTCAAAGACATACGAGTTTCTGGGAATTTCTTCAAAAATAGAATTAAACATAAATAAAACTTGCCAGTGGAATCACTTAATCATGTATGTCGCATGGAGTCTTATAATCATTTATTTAGGATATAATTATATAAACAATTGAATATTTTTTAAACTACAATTAAACTGGAAAAACAATTTAAAATATAGCTATATCGAAAGTTAAATACCCGAATAGATTCTATAATTTTGATAAAAAATTAATTGTTTAATTTTAGTCATTCAAAATCAATTTAAAATAAATATTTTAGTAGCTCGATTGAGTAAAAGTTGTATATCAGCGATCTCCATTTTCGACCTGTTTTTGTATTACATTTATTTATATATGAGATTTATTTATTTTTTTATGTAAAAGGTAAAGGTAAATAAAACTAAAAAAATAAATCACTTAATCATGTATGACGCAGGGAGTCTTATAACAATTTATTTACAATATAGTTATATTCAAAATTAAATATTTTTAAGACTACAATTAAACTGGAAAACAATTTAAAATATAGCTATATCGAAAGTTAAATATCCGAATAGATTCTATAATTTTGATAACAAATTAATTGTTTAATTTTAGTCATTTAAACTCAATTCAAAATAAATATTTTAGTAGCTCGATTGGGTAAAAGTTGTATATCAGCGATCTCCATTTTCGATCTTTTTTTTGTATTTATTTATATATAATATTTATTTATTTTTTGTATATGCATATAAAGAGGAAAGATCTATATATATATATATATATATATATATATAGTTTATATAAAGTTTACTAAAGTTCACTTGAAAGCTGGTAGGTTAGATTGCATAGAAAATAACATTTAAAAGTTTATTTATTCAAAACGGTATTTAAAAATATCCCCAGTGGTAAATTTTAAGCTTGTAAGTGGATATTAATTATACATAATCTGCCAAGTCTTGGATTTCCGATAAGAAGAAGACGAACTGAGCATGCATATTAGTGCTGAGAAAAAATCTAATTGTTAAAGACAACGCTACCAAGATTTAGGGATGTCACAATCATTTTTGAATGGGAGTAAAATTTCGTGGATACTCTGAAGTTACATTCAGGCACATAGTTGGGAAAGTATTTTTCATCCATATACCAGTTGACAAGCGTATAGTTGAAGTTCTGGAAATGTATGGATGTATTTATATATATATTTGAGATAAGATGTCCGCTATTTGTAAATTGATTTATATTTATATATATCAGCCATCGATCTATCATTATTATCGATTACTTACCGTTTTCAATGGACACTTAATCATTTCCCCTAATTTGGTTTGGAAACTTTTGGCAAATATCCGAAATATGCGCACCTTATGCAAGGTCGTAAAATATTTACAAAAGTCCATGCGTGTGTTATAGATTCTCATCGTCTGATTATTTGCCTTTATGATATCGAAAGTAGTTATCATTTCAACTTGATTAATGCTACGCCGTAAAATCATATTACAACTGACGTAACTGCGATTGCCTTGGGTCAACACACAGTTGAGAACTTCAAAGAGTTCAGGCGCAGTGTGCTTCACAAAAAACGAATCGATCACAAGTTTAAATTTACGCTCTTCACTGTTAGCATCAACCACGAGGATTAAAAATATCAGCCACATCGACAGCCTTAACCAACCAGCCATGTTTGAACCTTTTCGCAAAATGAGAGCTGAACTTTGGTTAGTTTATTATTAACTGCCCCCTATAATTAGAATCGAATTATATGCTCAAATAGAGTGTTTAAAGATTGTATTGATTGATAAACTCTAACTGTGATATTAGAATAAATACAATTTTTAGACATTTTTAAATTTATCTTTCTCTCTCTCAAGCTCAAGGTCTGTCGGTCTGTCTGTCTGTCTGTCCGCATGTGTGAACACGTGGATCTCAGCATCTATAAGAGCTAGAGACTTGTAAGCACGCGCATATCGACTTTGTTTCAAATATTCGATACCTATTCGCATTTAATTGTTATCGAATAAAAACATGATTGAAATGCAGTTAATAAACTACATCTCGGACGTGTAAGAGCTAGAGCATTCAAATTTTGTACTTAGTTTTATGTATATTTTATGCAATTTTGATTTTTGTTGAATTTTGGATACCGCCTCCAAATTCCCCCAAGTTCTTAAAATTTAAGTTTAGTTGGAACTAGGGCCATTATGTGAAGGCGTTTTCATCTCAACCAAGCCAATAGGATATGTAGATCATATGCTGAAAATTTCATTAAAATCCATTAAGTAAAATAGAAGTTATTAAACAAAACGTTTGCGTTGGTAGAGGCGGCGATCGTGCGAGGCTGGGCCCTGGGTTCGAGACCGGAAGTGGTGAATTACCTTTTATTGTTTTTTATTTTTTTTAATTATGAAGTGGCGGTGTTGGTAGAGTTGGTGCACGTTCCGCAAACAATCCGGGTTCGAATCCTGGTCTCGTAATGTCGTTTTTTATTTGTTTTCTTTTTTTGAATACTCGTAAATTTTAATAAACGCAAATTGGACTGGGATCAGAGTATCTCCTAGTCGGGCACCCCGACTACAGCTTTCTTAATTGTTTTAAACTGTGTATTTTAGATTTTAGGGCGTTGCGCTTAGGAGTATATTAGTATGTAGAGTATTTAATATATCCACTAAATATAATCTTTTACTTCGTTAATACTTTGATCGAAAAAAGGACTCTCCGTTAGGATTTTTAGCCACGTTTTATAATATAATTGAGCTTACAAGACAAGAACAATTTCAATGTTCCTTTCACAAAGATTTAGTTGTTATAATCGACTTTACCCTCCAGGAGCATTCGTAAGACCAGTTTCTGACGCATATAGAATTTCGTTAGTGCTTTGAAATGGCATTCGGGCACATATTGGGGAAAATCATTTTCACGCAGATGCATATTGGTAATAGTATAGTTGAAATGCTGCAAGAGATTCTTTTATTATAGATTATATGTAATATATATATATATATATATATATATATATAATATGTATATATATATATATAATATATATATAATATATATATATATATATATATATATATATATATATATAATATTTATTAAATAAAGACTTACAGGCTTTAAAGGGCACCTCAAGTACCCATTGCTGCCTTTATTCACACTGTTTGCGAACAGATTAAAGATTCGATTCTTATGAATTGTTGTTAGAAATTGACATGCATCCAAGCGAATTTGATACAAACGCATTATCTGTTTACCAGTTCGGATCACATCTAGGGATGTCTCCAAATCCATCTTATCAATTTCGCGCTTGAGTATCAAAGCAATACTAATCGTGCTACGATTGGGCATAGTCCAGTTAACGCTTTCCATGACATCTGGAACAGTAGGCTTGATGTAAAATTCCTTGATTACGAAGCGAAAACTACGTTGTTCAGCCGATGTTGAAAGACCCAAACAGATCAAAATCCAGAGCCAACCGAACATGGCGAGCGATAAGTCTCCATTAGTATACTGGAACCAGCTAAAAATGTTTGGCGAAAAGTGGGAAATAACGACGAATACTTAAAATTACATTAACCTGTTACTAATTGTGACATGTGCCGAAAATTAGTAATCTAGCCTAGATTAGCTGCTCATTATTTACCTTTTATTGATCGCTAAACATTGAAAATTTGAACATCGATTTTATCGTTTGAATGAATTGTCCATACATACTCTAAGCCGATTAAAAATGGTAAATTAGGGTATTATGGCTTGTTAAAATGATATTAATTCAAAGCATGATCGAAATGCATATTAAATTATATCTCGCACGGCATAAGAGCTAGTCCCAATATTTAATTTATTATATATTTTATACAATTCTGATTTTTGTTATAAAATATATTTAATATATATATGTATATTTAAAATATATATATAAATAAAAAATATATATGTACGCTTTAATCACGTTTTACAATTTACAAACAATTCAAAATGATTAAAATAAGTATTAAGTGTTTTTTTCATCAAATTACAATAACTTTGCATTTAACTTTTATATTGTATTTTTATTTATATTGTATTAAGTCAGGGATATAAAGAGTTGACATGATCTTCCGAGATGTCCAGTTATTAATATTTTATTAAAATGTCTGTTTACTTACAAAAAAGGTTTTGAACCACATTTGATTATAGGCACAAATGAAAAGTTGCCACCAAGCAATGATCGTTGCCTGTGGCTTTATTGAAAATTCGTTGATGACGAAACTTGGCTGTGATGTCTAAGTAATGTGAATAGTATTGACATAGATAGTAAGCAGAGCAAGTTAAAATTAATCACGGTTAGAATAAATTCAGTGTTAAAAAAACAAGTTAGATTAAGGAACACGTCACTTTTCAACACCTAAGATTCACAGTGTTTAAAAAAATATGAATTAATTAAATATTTGCTTTCTTTATGAAACTTAACTCTAACATGCTTTATGCAAAATTTAAAGGTTTTATAAATTAATTATTATTGTGATATATTTTTCTAAAATAAATATTCCAGACTGAATTTTTAAACAACTGAAACAATGTTGGACTGAGTGGAAAACTATCAAATTGAGCATCTGAGTAGAAGGTGGAAACTGAGACTAGATTTGGGATTTTGGAATATTATATTAAAAGGTGAGGAACTCCGAAATCCACATTTATAAGAAAAATATGCATTTAAGAATATATACGCACGTCTCACTATCAGCCAAGAATACATTGGTTGGCATCCCGCCTTAAAGTCATCTGTTTATTTATAGTTTTTTCTTTAGTTCACAAACATAGCAAGTTTTTCTTTATTAAACTTTGAAAATATAAAGTAAGTTTTTAAAGTTTGACGTGATTCTTCGGACCTTTTTTTTTGTTAACGGGATGTAGTTGGCCGGAAATGTGCATTTCGGCTAAGCGTTTGGCCTTCTCCAGAAACTCCACGTTCAAAAAGTAGCTGCACTCGGGCAGCAATTCGGGCAGAATGCGTTCATCTAGGTAGCTGCGTTCGAGCGTATAATTCAGATGCTAAAATAAGGTTTCGCTTTACAATAAACGAAAACGGATGGCGAAGTCCTTGCCAAAGCTCTACTTACCGGTTTCAGAGGACAAAGTGGGCGCACATTAGTAAAGGTCACGAATCTGTAGTGAAACTGTTGCAGGAATTTGCTTTTGTAGTCATTTTTTAAAAACCCGCAAAGATCAAATTTCGAATTGAACAGACGAACGCGTGGCAATTTTGGACGCGATATTTCCAAAGAGCCTAGCGCAATGAGATTGTCAACTGCTCTACCCAAATACAAATGCCCTGAGAGATAGCTACGATTGCCAACATGCTCAATGGTAGCGCTCTGCGAAAGAACCACTTCTCGGTCTATTGGATCGAACACAAAGCTATCCACGCTCACCACATACTCAGCCTGAGCACAGTCCAGCACGAAGATTAGCCGGAAGCATGCCCAGATCCGCAGCAGTTTCATTTTTGGTCACGTTGAATGATGCCCGTGCAGTCAGAAACTGTTCTCTGACCATCATTTTCAATTGTGCGACATTAGAATTTGACAGGAAATTGCTTTATAATTGCTGATATAAAATATTTATATACATTGTAATCAGTGCTGATTACCCAGTGTTCGTCTTACAAATATAGCTATTAGTAAGCGCATATTTTAATGTTTTTTTTTAATCAAATTTATTATACTCTATCTAGATATTTAGCTTCTTGTTGAATTGATTTGTATAATTAGATTTAGGTTTATTTTATTTAATTTTAACTATTTCCACAGAAGTTGAGTAACGTTAATATTACCATATATCTTACAATATATCTGAGTGGAATATGTATATGTTTCCTTTTCACTTGTCACATATATTATTTTGATAGATATATTACTTACCGTGAGTACTCCATGCGTAAGTTTATATTCTTTGATGTATGCGAAATATTAGGTATTTTTAAACAATTGGGAAACATTTGTAAAGTGTGAAAACTCGACAATTTTTAGTTCCATTTTACACAATTATGCATTCATACATTTAATTTTATTTAAATTGTAGAAAATTAGAATTGAACCACTGTGCATTGAAGCAACCTAAAACATGCGCGTTAAATGTGAAAATGCTTCGCATATGAAAGATTGAGTTGAGAAGGCGGCCAAGTACATATGAAAGGGTGTAAAAGAAACACAGACACACACACACCCACACAAATGCATACCCTCAAAAAAAAAGATGTCAACAGAAATGTTAATAAAACCAGCATCAGCAATGTTGCCTTTGTCGCTTTATGCACCGTCTCTATTTTACGCCAAGTGCTGCACTTCGTCCTCCAGTCCGCTGCCGGTAGCCGGTTGCCCGTTGCCCTTTACCCGTTATCCGTAAGGCGAGCACCCGGACATCTAAGGATAAGCCCCGGCCGTGCTTTTTGGCCCGTTAAAACAGAAAAGCAAAGCAGCCAGCATCAGCAAAGCAAAGCGAAGCAGAGCTGACTAAAGTAAAGTTGACTTGAGTGTAGTTCAAACATCACACCTAGCACAGACGATAGATCCACAAACACCACAGAGTACATGGCAGGGTCCAAACATGAACAGAGCGAGACAGCGGAAAGAAAGAAAAAAATAGATAGACACTCTGAGAGAGAGAGAGAGAGGCAAAAAGCTATTGCGGTAAACATTTCAAGGCGAGTTTTCGTTGTCTCATTTGTTTTGTGTGGAAAGTGATATGGGATATGAAGCTTGAAATACTTCTAGTCAGAGAAATACTTTCGATTGTCAAACCAAATTTTGTGACATGAGAAGCTAACTGAAACTGGGAATAAGTGAAACGATGCTTTATTAATAACTAAAATGAAAATAACAAAATCAATATAATACTGCCGCTTTTCAAGCAGATGAAACCCACAGCATAGACAGCCTAGGGAGCTGTTTTATAGATTTCCAACACTGAGAAAAATTAAAAAAATTGAATTGTTTTAAAAAATTGAATTGTTTAAATTGTTTAAATAATAATAAGCTCAAAATTTTAAACTGTTATAGACATATTTTCACATTTGTCAAAGCAAGAAATTTAAAGCTTTTTCTACTTTTAGCGATTGTGTGACATGAATTTTTTCTTACATATCAAATATATGTCGATTTTGAGATTCTTTTGTCCTTTAATCTAAGTTTGTTAAAGAACTTATGAATTTCGATTTTGGATATTGGATAGGAAATCTAAGGAAAATAAGTTTGTTATAAGGTGTAGCTATATAGGGTATAAGCGAGCTATAGGCAAAGTTTATTGTCTATAAGAAATCTCCCAGAGACAATATATCGCGATGGATTAGTCAACAGAATATTTGAAATTCGGTCATTCTATATTCTATTATAAGATAATGAAATTCCGAAATTTGAAAATCTTAATTACACTTAATATTTGTTTATTAAGATTTACGACTGCAAAACACATAACAAATAAAGGCAGATGCCATTACTAATCCAAAGATTCTCTCTAAATTCTGATTATGAGAAGATAAAGGAACTGAAAGAGTTGCTGAGAGCGCGTTACGAAAACGTGAAAACAAAATGTTAGACAAATTTATGATGATGGAAATTTAAGTGATTTTTAACGAGCGAGGGTGGCATAAAAGCCAGAAAGATTTAAAAAGATATATCTAAAATATATATATATTTATATGTATCTAGCTTAAGAGTTAAAAAGCATCTTCCACAACATTTGCAATTGCAGTTACTTGACGTCTAATAAAAGCCAAAAGTGTCTGCTTAAATAAATACAAATATATTCCACGATGTAATGCGCACAGTGGACAAGAGTCAAAGAAAAAAAACAATTTGATAACTAAATCAATCGATTGAACGATTGAATATAAATCAATTTAAAACGAGGCAAAATATTCAGAATTTCACAATATCTAAAACTGTAGACGATAGCGCCTTAATCAATTTGCCAAGCTTTGTCAAAAGCAATTCAATCTTAAAAGCAGCGTAAACAAAGCTGTGGAAAATGTGCCTTTGTCAATTTGCCACGCCTCAGTGGCACACATTTCTAAATGTATACTATTAAATAGTAGCGTTAGTACGAGGCTATGGAGGAGTCTATATGTATTTTAAATTTTAAGGTCATTGCAAATATGAAAAGTTGACTTTAAGTTGCCCTTTATGTATATACCTAAAAGAACTCGATAAAAATCAAATCAGTTATATCATATAGTTGCGAACCACTGTGCGCTGGCCATAAGGGGTTGCAGTCAGGTGCAGCTGCTGCTGGAGAGACTGAGGTTGAAAGGTAGTCACGGCCCACCCCAAAGAGCAGAAAACATTTATGAATTTATGTTGAGTGCGCGCACACACAGACATACGGACACACTTACAAACATACATACACTCACACAGACCCACACGCAGCCGGCAAAGTTAACAAAAGGCCCATTTAGCTCGGTCGCTGCCAAATTGCTATGCCTGCACCGTCGCACCACCAGATGCGTTCCCCTTCCAGGGCCAAGCGCCAAGCGCCAAGCGCCACCTGTGCGTCCAACTGTGAAATTTATTGATTCGTGCAAATAGGCTCTATCGAGAACGTCGACTAACTAGCTATAATTAGAGAGCTCTCAGTCGCCATATATCCCACACAGAAACTCGAATCAATACTCAAATGATCAAATAGCGCACACTCTGTAGAATTTTTACTCTTTAACTATTTTGTAGAAATATATAAAATTCATAGAAAATTGTAATGCAAACAAGAATTAATCACAAATTATTCTCTATTATTGCGTTTGTTTATTGTTTGTATCATAGTTTTGCAACAATAAGAGTTTTATTCTGCATCCAAATGTATATATATTTATATATTTGATCGATTTAGCTTTGTTGTCTTTCGTTGTCAAAAAAAGATAGAAATTTTTGCATTATTTTATTGATTATGTTTAAAAGGGAAAAGGAAACGAAAATTCTCTTGTTTAAAACACCCGCAACTAGAATTGCTGGTTTATATTTTATATAATATATATAAATTATATAAAATTATGTAAACTATATAATTTTATATATATATATAAACTATATAATTTTATATCTTTCGAATTAAATTTGGATCGAAATTTATCATTTCTAAAATTCTACATCGCAAGATAGATTCAAGGAAAAAGTAGCTTAGCCTTCCCTTTGAAGAAATAAGTTTAATATCGTATACTATATATCTGAATCTTGGGTTTAAGAAGATTTATTTGTTTGAAGAAAGCTTCAATATCTTCATTTTCTAATTTTCTTATGTTTACATTTTAATTTCGCATTTCATCCAGCTTCACTCTCTTGGGTCTTAAACTGATTAGGGATCCTTTTTAGTCGGGCTGTATATTGTTTATTCATTGAGTTGATAACTGAAAGACTTTATAGGCAACTCAATTTTTGTTGAAAAAACCACAGCACATATTTGGGATCGTTAAACTCACAGTATTATATTGTTATAAACTCACAGCCCAATATTCTTTAGGGACTAATATATGTAAATATAAAACTAAATTCTGTTGAATAGTGTAATCGTAAAAAATTTGTAGCTGCACGGGAACAGCACGTGATTTCATTTATTATTATTAGTTAAAAACGTACACTTGGATCTTAAGTAAAAATGTAATCAGTCAGCTAGTTTAGCAAAACCTTTCCACTTATTCCACAAAATGCTGCAAGCAGCACGTTAATGTTCTTCAAAGCGTATATATTTACATATTTTATGTAGTCAACGCAATATATGTATATCTAAATTACAACTTCTACAAAAAAGCCTGGCTGGCTTCTTGCATGCGCTTGAGTGACATGCACATTTTCATTGAATTATTAATTATGTAATGCGAAACCAATCGTCTGCAATTTGCATATGCAATGAGTTCCTATCCCACACACACACACACACAGGTACATGGGGCTATTTGTCAGCACACGTTCCACATTATATAGCCCACTTAACCGCTAGCGCTTCTCTGACTCAAACCAACGACCGACTATTAAAGCAAATTATTCAGATTCGCATTAAAGATTCGCAATGCTGTGGGTGTATTGCCTATGTAAATGGTTTTTAGAGGTAAATAAAGGTAATGAGCGGACTACAAATTTATATTTTTATTTTAAATTTTTCTTTCTCACTGTAGATTTTAATAAGTTTCATTTATTATAATGGAAATATATTTTATGCCAATTAAAGGCTGAAAGCATATAAAATACTTGTAATAAAAAGTTGAGTTGACTTCAAAAATCTTCTGAAAACCATTTTAAGATTTAACTAATTGGCCCCACTTTGAGTGTTACGTCATAGTCGAAAACTGATTATAGCTAGTAGTAAAATCTATAATTACACTTATATTTATGGCGAGTGTTTCAGTAAGTTACCCATTAAAAAAAGCAAAAACTTGACTGCCAAATTTCTTGAGGTAACCTTTTGGTTTATTACTTTGGCGGGATGCTTATGCGTTTTGCTTGGCTTCGCAGCTTGGGATTTTTTGAGCTGCGCAGCAGGAGGCAAAAACCACCACTAACTACGCCCCCCACTTTCTTACACAACTCTTAGTTTGGACTTGGGACACGGCTGGCTCCAACTTGACTTGAAAATATAAAAATCTTTTATTTTAATTTGTTGTTTGGTTTTTGTTCCTTGTTAAACGCAGCCAAAACTTGCTGCAACAGCAGAAAAAGGCAGTATATATATAATATATATATATATATATATATACTATATATATATGTGTGGAGAATATAAAAATGGCCCTAGGCAAAAGCAATAACAAAATATTATTATCAGAATCATTCATCATGTGGCTGCAGGCCATAAATTCTCCGTCTAGCTGCGAAATGCAACAACAACATTAGCCACATATAAAAATAACAACGGCAGCTAACTGTTAATAAATCGCAGCTGCAGATAGCAGCGACCAGCTGCCGGCGCCACAGACAGCCCCACGTTTCACCCTCTCTTGCTGCCCTTACTGCCTTCCCCCACCAACCCGTTCCATGTCCCATTGCCCATCCAAAACCCAGAACAACTCCTTTTCCCATTGCCAATCCCTTGCCACACATACAACTTCCTTCGAAAAGTTTGGCTTAGCAACTTTCTAGGGACGTGTTTGAGGCCCAAGCACCGCCCCTATAGAAAAGCCCACTTAGTGCCAAGCACTACCATTTATCAGGTCTCATATTACGATATTACAAAATATTCTTAGACTATCATAAGACCATATATAGATGTATTTTTTTAAAGTTATTGGCATGCTTAAAAATTCAATTTTTTAGAAGAAGTTTTTCAAAGCGTTATATATTTTTAGACTAGGTTATTGAGGAAAAATGTGAAGATTAGGAAATAATATAACATTGTTTATCTTAAGGTTCAATCAATGTCGTCTATTCCTGTACATATTTTTCTAATTTATAAGACTAGGAGAGTTTAGCAATTGAGATATTTGGAAATACTGGTTTACGATGTTCTTTAAATTCAACGATAACAAAATTTATTAATTTATAAGCTGTACATGTCAATATACAAATATGAGCGCAAAAAGTTGCCCAATTTATTCAGGAGCCATTCCCAAACAGATAAAGGCTGTCTGCGAGTTGCTCTGTCATACAAATGAACAAAGACTGCGAAAAGCATTCCAAATAAACTTAAGAAACTTAGAATGTCTTGTAAGCAACCGCATCGTCTTGGCCTGCCCGGCGGATAGTATTGTATAGCTTCCGGATGAGGTTGTTTTTCTTTGGATATGGTACAGAGCTCCAATTCACCTGTTAGTTGCAGGTGCAAGTACGAATTGTCGTTGTGTGGGCTTCTGTTCTCAAGCATCATCATCCAAAGTGACTCTAAATGTGTGGGCAATTCATTCACATCATCCCATGCATAACGACGGCCGGTTAACGGCTCACTGCCAAAGTTGGCAAACATCACTAACGGGCGCTCGTATTTAACGTGGAATATTCGAAGTACCATCACCTCCTTTATCTTTGTGTCGACGATAGAATTAATATAATTACAGAACTCATCATTTAGCACAACTTCGTTTTCAGCAGGCAGAAAAGTATCCGTTTGAGTTTCTTGAATCTATTAGAAAAAGTATCGAAAATCAACTGTTTCTTAGTAATATTTATGGGATATAAAATCACTTTTTGTGTTCAAGATTAGAAATACTTTATAAAGTTAAATTCAATTAATTAATTTCAAATTATTAATTAATTTCGATTAAATTAATTTCAAAAGATAATTATGAAAAAAAATTTGATTCTCTTTGAAAAATATCAGCACATCGCATTTGATTATCGATATATCTATCATCTAATCACCCGATTGTATTTTCTCTTTAATACCTTTTGAATCGTGCCTTGAGTATGACGCTTGTGCCTCATTTTAATCACATTTATCTGTACAGTTTGACTCATTCCACGGCGAGCTCCTTGTACTTCATACACCAGACATTTGTGTTTTTCTTTCTTCTGCTCGTGTGTCTTAATCTTTGAACTTTGCTTTTCATTTTCCAAATTTTGCAAAATTTTCAAACAATGTCTTTTCTGTATTATCTGTTGTAAGGAAGATTTCCTGGCAGGAAGTTTAGCCTTTAACTTATCATGCAGTAACTGTTGAATTTGTGAGTGCTCCATGAGAGGCTTTATCTGAAAAATAGTAACAAATATTTACCATTACCATATTTGTTAAATTTATATACTACCTCTTCCATTGCGGCGTTCATAAAATAATATATATAAATATAATGATACAATTCTTTATGCTCAACGATTTACTATGACTGATTTGTGTAACTTTGCATACATAAATAGTTTTGAGAGCCTTCACTAAGATAGTTTGATTCATACAATGTCGGGGAGCAGAGCTGATTCTGAATCATCCCCAGTAGGCTTTTCAGACTTCATTTTACTCTCCATTACTTAATCATGCTTAGAACGCAGCGAGTCACAGTTTTTGTTGTCTCCTCTCTATGCCTACTACTAGTGCACGCTGAGTTCCCCACACAACTAGTGTTGCCATCTCTTCAGGGCTTGGACAAGCCAGATTAACTAGCCGAAAAATGCTCAAAAAAAGCTAAATTGCAATGAATTTAAGAGGATTTATTTTATTATACATCAAGTAATATTATAAAATTGCCACGCTCAATACAAGTTTGTTCTGTTTTATAATTCTGGTTTGTATGCATTTTAGGTAGTTTCAGGGAGTATTACAACAAAACATAAATATAAGTGAATTAGGCCAAAACACAAATTTATGTGTAAGATTAAATTTAAATTGTCAAAAAGTAACGTCTTTTGACAAAACAATATTCATTTGACTAACAACGCGTTTAACCTCTGTTTATTGGTCTAATAATGAAAAATGTTGCCAGTGACAAAAAACCCTAAATGGCTACCATTTCCGAATAGTAGCTAACTTTAGGCCAACCTAATTTTACTTCCTATTTCACATAGTGAATGGTTTATAGATATTTTACACTTCTTCAATTTTGAAAACTGAACTACATGGTTCCCTGACACGCATTGTTAACTAATTCTTAAATTATGGATCTCACATTCAGTGTACGTTAAGAGATCGCAAACTTTAAATATTTTGAACTACCTTGCTTGTGATGGGGAGTTATTACTTGAGGTGATGAAGTTACGTGGATTTTTTAAAGCTATCGATTAGAAATTATGCAAGTTACAGATTTTGTTAGTTGTTGAAAATGATACAAAGTCAATACAGAGTTAATATAGCTAGAATGCCCGGCAGCCGCTAAATAAAAAAGCCAAAATAGCTAAATTGGCTGAACACTGTCAACAACGACAATTAAGCGACACTCTCGCTGTCAAACGGCTTTTCTTGCACGAATTTCACAACACTAGAAGAGCACAATATGCAGTTATCAGTGGCTAGTCCTTTTGCTCTACTTTATTTCATTCTTTTTTCATTACGTAATGATACTTAGCAGTTCTTCAAACTAAAGTTATATATATAAATATATATATATATTTATATATACACTGACGAGCAAAACTGTAACACATGTTCAATGTTCTCACTTCAACGGTCTGTATTATCTTTTCTACTTTATGCATGATTATGATTATAGTTTTATTTTGTTAGTGAAATATTTGTCTCTTTTATCTATAAATTTGAAGACATTTGATTAGCGATAAGAGAAATACAATGGCAAAGAGTAAAAAAAGTCAAATGTTACAGTTTTGCACTCACAGAGCAAAACCTATTTACTTTTGTTTCAAAGCTTTTTTTACCATTAAAACTTATTTGTTTTTGTTTAAATCGATAAGCCTTGATCATTTTAAGTCAATTTGCAAAATAATTATGATGGCTGATGAAAAGAAAAATGAAATAATCGAATTATTGATAGGGGGCGAATCCGTTAGGAAAGTGGCTAATAAATTTGGTGTTAGCCACATGACTGTGCAGTGTTAAAAACAAAAACAGTTCAGAAAACATTAAAATCAATAAAGGAGGCCGACCGCGACTTTTAAGCCAACGTGACACGCGCCACTTGGCTAACTTAGTTATAGACAATCGCGACTTTACGCCAATAAAAGCGGCTAATATGTTAAATTTAAATGCCAGTGAGTGGACAGCCCGTCGCAGTCTCGGCCGATTGGGGCTTAAGGCCAATGAAAGAAAAAAAAAACCATTTCTAGCTAACAGGCACATTAGTTTGCGTTAGAAACTGTGCTATAATGCATGAAAATTGGGGTCTAGCTGATTGGGATGCCGTAAGTTACAAATAAAAAGCTTAAACAATGCTAAAAAAAATTTTTCAAGGTTATTTGGTCAGACGAAACTAAAATTAATCGTTTTAAGTCAGACGGACGATCGTGGTATTGGACTAGGAATCCCACAGTCCAATCGGCAAATACAGTACGGTGCACGGTGGCGGGTCCATAATGGTTTGGGGCTGTATTTGTAAAAATGGAGTTGGGCCCTTAGTGTTAATCGATGGGATAATACGTAAGGAGCAATACCTAAAAATTCTGCAAGAAAATTTGGGAGGAGTCATTGGCAACATGGGTCTGGCTGTTGAAAATTGCATATTTCTGCAAGACAATGACCTAAAGCACACATCCCATTTGACGAAAAATTGGTTATTGAACCAAAAGTTTCAAACTATGAAGTGGCCACCGCAATCTCCAGACATGAATCCCATAGAAAATGTATGGAGCCATCTGAAATCGCAGCTTGCGAAATATGCGGCCCCTCCAAATGGCAGGATGGAGTTATGAGAGAGAACGAAGGACGTTTGGTACTCGATTCCACCTGAAATGGTGCGACGCTACACGCAAAGTATGCCAAACCGTATAAACAACCTCAAAAAATCAAAAGGGCTGTGGACCCGTTATTAAAAAAAATTTAATAAAAATATTTGTATAAAAATATTTGCAGTGCAAAACTGTAACATTTGACTTTTTTTACTCTTTGCTATTGTATTTCTCTTATCGCTAACCAAATGTCTTCAAATTTATAAATAAAAGAGCCAAATATTTCACTAACAAAACAAGACTATGATCATGATCATGCATAAAGTAGAAAAAATAATACAGACCGTTGAAGTAAGAACATTGAACATGTGTTACAGTTTTGCTCGTCAGTGTACATGCAGCCGTATATCTCGTAATTTGCATTGATTAATTATCTTTTCTTTTTTAATTCAAGTCTATGCATTCATCATGTCTGTCATATGAAAAATCTATCTTAATGAAGTTAAATTTTATTCACATTTCCGTTTCGTAATACTCGCTTTCTATATATATATATATGTATATATCATAAATCATGCATCATTCATCTTCATCCGTTCACATTGTCATTTGCTTTGCTCTTAATGTCTCTATCCTACTGCTTCTCTCTCTTTCCGTTTCGCTCGTTTTCTCTTCGTTGCTTGTTTAATAAATAATTGTTCATCGTTTAATGCGTTTAGTATATAAACATGCACAACTTACGAGCATATCGCATATACGCTTGCCATTTCCCGATTTCCGACAATTTTGCCCACTTTAGAACCAAAGCACGGCACGTCGGATGTTTATGCACTTAAAAAAATTTGATCTATTCTAATATTTACATGTCTCACTAAACATTATTAATAATTAATATTAATATTTATGCTCGAGTTTTAAATATATTATTTCAAATATTTACATTAAACATTTTTTATTTTACACTTTACATTTTAAATTTTACAGTTTACATTTCACATTTAACATTTTACATTTTCTCTAATAAATTGTTGCCCCTGTTTGTGTTGTGCTTAAAGCCAAATCTAGTCCGTCGTTAAATACTTATTAAATAACATATTTTCTCCCAGTGTATACATACATATCTATATGCCTGCCAGGTGACCACACGCTGTTTTCGAACTGACCTGCCATCACCGCCGTACCTAGCCCCGCCCCATACACACTTCTGGCTCTGCTCTGGCCACGTGTCCGTCCATCTCTAACGGTGAATTTGCAACCACATAGCCAAGCTGCCTGCTGCCTTGTGCCTTGTGCCTGGCTGACCACATCATCAAATGCGAAATGCAAAAGCGACGTAATTGCCACTGCACCACAACCTAACCCTCCCTCCCTCTCCCCCCTCACTAGCTCCCTCTGTCTGTCTCTCTCTCTCTCTATCTGTCTGTCGTTCTCTCTCAAAGCCGAAACCAATAAACCTGCATACGTCGATTAGTTGCACATGAATGCAATAGCATGGCCGCTAAGGTGGAGAACAGAGAAGAATATGCTTGAGAGAAGGGAGAGAACTTGCAGTTGGAGGCTTAGGGCAAGGCGCAGACAGCCGCAGACGAGCACACTTAAGCCACGTCTTAGCTTGCGTCTAGGCCCTTTTATAGCCAAGCCATTCACATTCATTTAAATTTGTTCGACGATTCTTTTAAAGTAAAATTAAATTAGCCATCTGTTAACTGAATTAAGTGCTATATATGTATATAAATAAATATATATATATATATAAGTAACAATTACATAAAGAAAATTTTCCAAACTTCCTATTAATAAAAAATATTTGCAATTTTTCACACTTCCTAATAATAAAAATATTCGCAATTTTTCACACTCCTCTTGTATAACACCTTTAAGGAGTTTTCATTTCTTGTTAGCATAAACGATTCAATATTGTTCTTATTGTTTATTAATACACGAATATTTTATGCCATGACAAACTATTATTTCTATTGATCGCAGTATAAAAGCATTTGCATATGTTTAGTAATTTGTATTTGGTCCGTTGAGCTTATAAAAAATAAGAAAGATAAAAGATAAAGATAAAAGACAATATGTTGGATGATGAATACAAAATAAAGTTATTCCAACCGGGTTGTCCCTCTGACCAGTGTATAGGACTGCATTTGCTATTATTATTATTGCTAGTCGACTAAAGCTCTTCACCTTTTATGAACTTTAGCTGCGCACTGTACTCAGTGTTCCTGCCCCAATGTTGCACTTTTTCCTGCGAAATACATTTTCATTTGACTCTTTTCCAAGCACCTTTGTTGGTTGCCTGCGTCGTCCATTGCATTTTCACAGAAGATGCGTTTTCTCTGAGATTCTTTTGCTATCGCACTATACAATACACTGGTAATCAGTAATATATGGTATAATAATAATAATATTTAGATGAACTTTTAATAATAATAATAATGAGAATTATCATAGCAGTAAAAAAATATATTTAAATAATACGCTTATGATATGCATTTAATTCAAATCTGCTCACGGCACACAAGTTTCCCTAAGACAAGCCGTAGCTTAAAGTGCGGCGAATTGGCCATATAGTTCAAACTCTTCATGCATATATGCATATATACTTCTATATACATATATATATATAGTATATACATATATGTTATATATATATAGTATATATATTTACATATACATATGTCGCTAGTTGGCCACCTGACGCCGCATTTGCTGACCGCTAACTGTGGATCTGCGGCTCTTTACTGAGTCACAGACCGCAACGAAACGTCGCCTGGCAACAGATTGCAACTTTTGCGTAACCTAAGCGGCGCTTGAACCTCTCTCTAAACACATAGTCCCCTTACCCTTTCTCTTTGTCTCTCTCTATCTCGCTCTAATTATTACGGTCGTTTTCCGCAAATGCCTGGTTCATTTGCCAGTTTGTCGTAGATGTTGGAGCCGCCTTCACCGAATTCTACGGGCCGGCGGCCATGAATTTTGCATTTCAGTGTGTGCGAAGTATTTTTAGCAGTGTGTGTTTGGACAGGCCTATGATTCATCAAAAAGAGCGGCGACAGCTGACAGGGCTCCGACAGAGCTACGTCGGAGCTGACACCAACCGCAACGCATATAAATGAGATTAGCAAAACTATGTAAAGACAATAGCAACAGAGCGGTCGAATGAATCTCCCTTGAAAAGCCGCGCTTCCATGCGTCAGGGGAAACACCTGAGGTGCTCGGCGAATTTCCGATGCTCATCTACTACAAGCCGAAGCAGTTGACAAAGAATACACACTAGAATGGAAGGTGGCTGGCACCCACAATAATAAAAAAACCGACACTTAAATGCGCTGCTCTAAACTTTAGTTCTGTTTATTAGGTGGATGAAAACATATACATACATATATGTGTGTACACACAAAAATTCATAAATACATATACATATACACATACAAATTTTTTTTGCATTCAATGCATTCAAAATTGCGCAGCAACAAATTTAATCCCGTTACCCAGAAAAAAGCTTACGTGCCATAATGCAGACAGATGCTTACGCTACGTAAATGCAAAGTACAACGTAAACAGAGAGTGACAGAGAGAGAGAGAGGGCAATTTGCTGTAGTTTTAAGTAAACAAGCCCATTTATCAATACATTCTGCTTGTGTGTTATTGTGTGTATATATGTGCATGTGCGTGTGTATTTTAGTGTCATTAAAAACACTGTGTTCTATAGCCAAACATCATTTTAATATGTGTACAAATTAATTGCAAATTTGCGTGCGTGTTCAAAGCGTAATACGAAAAAATAAGGAAGAAAAAATACATTTAACAAAGGAGACCTTTGCATACCCTTTAAAATACGACAAAGCATCACCAAAAACTAAAATGAAACATTTAATATAAAAATTACGTTCAATATTATTAAAGAGCATAGAAAAGTGTGACACAGTTTCGTGCCGAGTTCAAATAGATTTCCGGAATCAAGAAACAACCTTCAATGCCAAGTACATACAAACTAACATACACAAGCACACACACACCAATCGTTATCTATTGACATTGAACTTTGTATACACTTACTCAAGGCTCTGCTGGTTCGATTGAACTGATATCAGGTTCAAATGAGCAAAAATAAAATAAAAAGCTTACAGAAAATCATGTGATAAGCCCAAGATACAAATGTCAGTAAAAACAAATCTCAAAACAGATTTACGTAAATATACTTTAAACAGAAAAGTCACAAAGTTGTATTCATACTACCTAGATTGTTTTATATCACAGTACGCTAATATATAAAACAGTTGTATTTTAGACAACTATCTTAAAAGACTGTGAGATAATTAATTTGAACAATATTTTTATGGGGTTGTAAAAAAGCAGCTGCTCTTTACTGGTTCCGTTAAGAGTTGTATGGCAACCCTAACAGAAAAACTTTAAATTCATTTTTAATGGAATAACAGCCAGTTATTTGACAAGCAGTAGTCTTCAAGTAAAATCGAGATGACGTTGATGTCAGCAAAACGTCGCCCAAAGTGCGCAAAACTGATGTCAAACAGCTGTTTCTTTTGCATGTACTTTTGTACATATGTATGTCTCTTATATATTATGTATATAGACTTCATGTCAAACAAAATAGAAAATATATTATTTATATTAATATATTTTAATTGTATTTTGTAGAATAATTTTGACATTTATATTTTTCCGCGGCAAATATTTCAGTTAGCAACATTTGCAAAATGACTTCAAATATTCGCTTATATATATATATATATATATATATATATATATATATATATATATATATATATATATATATATATATATATATATATATATATATATATATATATATATATATATATATACGTATGCAATACAAGTATGTCCCCTATACCTATGTAGTTGTGATAGTACTTTACAACAAATTACTTTAGTACAAATTTGATTAGTCTGACGCTGAATTCGCGCTACGAGAAGATCGCTTAATTCAATCAGTCATGCGGAACAAATACTATGTATGATGTACTTTATATGTAAATAATATATTTATAAATATATACCTACAGTACACACTATGTACATGTATATATATTGTATTATATATACATTATATAAAAAATATATCAATACATTTTGGCTACTTGCCGCTTATTTCACTGCCAAAATTATGACAAAAATGATGAGACCCTTTCTAAAAAAGAATATTAAAATAAAAGCCAAAGCAGTACATACTATGTACATGTATACTTAGATATTCGTACGTACATATGTATGTATGTATGTCAGTATGTGTGACATAACGCCAAACGTCTGACACAGTCACGCCCGCAACATCGACGTCGCCGATGCCCCCTTTTTGCTACACACATTGTCGCTTTTTCATTTGAAGATGACGCGCAGCGGTCGTTGCGCTACTAGACGTTCTGACTAGCCCGAGCGGCTTGTTTGCGGGTGTTATAGGTGATGGAGGGGAGAGGAGAGAGCGCGTAAAGTGATAACAATAAAGGTGCGGGGCTACATTGAACAATCTGCGACAGCACAACGAAGCAGAAGCCGAAAGAAGAGAGAATTTCAATCGCAGCTGGTTGATAACGTCGTCATCGTTGCCAGAGTTACGCGGGCCAATTTTAATTTATGCACAACACGTATATATATATATATATATATATATATATATAATGCACACACATGTATATATAAGTTTGTATTTATGTACATATATATAAACTTATAACAAACGCAACTCGTTCGCTCGCACGCTCGCTCTCTCATTTAATATCAACATCTTTTATTCACTTTTGCGCTTTGCACATTTCGACTTTGTTGTTTTTGTTATTTATTTGAGCGCTCACTTATGTAAACTTCTCTCAATTTTTGCTCTCAATGACTCGTTACAGAAGCAGCAGCAGCAGCAGCAGCAACGACAACGAGAGTCTGTTGGGAGCGTGGTGGGCGATCTGCAGTTTGGTTACGTTACTCAGCTTTGCGTCAGTAAGCTTTCGACAGTTGACAACGCGAGACGTGTTAACGCGTACGGCAGTTGATAACCGACGGCAACGCGTCGCGTCTGTCGGCGCAGTCGACGTAAATGCTAAAAAAATTTAGAAATAAAGTAAAAAAAAGACGCATCGTAAAAAAAAACATACAGAAGCTAAAATGCAACGCACTAATATTGAGTTCGAGCGTCAACGTCATCTGGCCAATTGGCTTGTGAAGAGCAGTCCGCACATGGCAGCTGCTGCAGCAGCGGGCGCAGCACCACCCACGGCAGGAGTTGCCACTGGAGCTGCTGCAGCGGTTGGCGCAGCTGTTGCTGGCGGAGGAAGTGTGGCAGCTGCAGTACAAGGGGCGCCCAGCAACAGCGCTACTGTCGCTTGTAACGGTAAGTGCTGCAACGGGGGAAGGTTTTTTTCGGTGTGGGCATTGAAAAGATTTACACATACATACATTCACGATGTACATCAGTGTGAGTAGTGCATACAATTGAAATGAATGCAAGCCAGGGCACGCGCTACAAGCAAAGAGCAAAAGAGAAGCGTACGTGATTGAGAGAATAAGAGAGGCTAAGTGAGCGAGCGTGAATGAGAGCAAGAGCAAGAGCAAGAGAGTTTATGTTTTTAGTAGATTTGTTTGATTACGCCTTGCTAGCTGTGGTTTTTGTTGTTGCGTTTACTGCTGGCTGCATTTGTGTCCTCTGTTGCTTCTGCTTGAATAGCGCGCGCGTCGTTCGCTTCGCGTAATTTCAGAAAACGTGACGACAACGCAGCGCACGCCTCGACCGTTTCGTCCAATATCTCTCGCCCACCACTCTCGCCTGACTGACGAGCACTTGGCACAGTTGCTGTTGTTGCAATTGATATTTCACAAAAGATAAGCGCAATTGCAAAACGTTTTATTTTTTCTTCTGCTTTTGCTTCTGCTTCTTCCTCTTTCACTGTTATATTGTACAATAATTTCGCCGTGATTTTGCCTTGCTTGCAGTCTACAATCAGCTGCGCATGCATACATATATGTATTTATTTGTATATATGTGTATTCGTATATATGTGTATTTGTGTGTATTTATGAAGCATACAACAAAAAATTAAGTCAAATGTGCGCAATTAAAGTGAGTAATCGCTCCACCGACCTATAAACAACAAAAATAACAGCAGTTGCGAATCACCATCAGACAATGGGCGTCAATCGAACAATAACGAATCAAAATCAAGATATTAAACTTTAATTGAGCTTTTAAAATTATAGATAATCGAATCGTGAGTATATACATGTACACTTATGTGTGTATTTAGATATTTAGTTTGTTAAATGCAGTTGCTTCAAATAACTTCTTAATATTGTGTATCTCGTATTACCCGACATTGTGCGGTCCCTAATTCTAATCGAAGTTATTTTAAATCTATGCACTTTTTGTTTACTCTCGATTTTTAAGGTGAATGATCGATCAATTCAAGAAAATAAACATGAAATCAAATAATAAACACTTAATATGCAATATTTGTTTTTTTTTATGCATAAGATAAATAAATTAGCATATTTTGTACTGGGCTTACGCATAGACTGGTATATCGGGTTTTATTGTAGAAAGTTCGTTCATCGCGGCAGCAATGAATGGACTTGGATTTTGTTTATAAATGCTATCTGATATTCAATAAAAATTCAAATATGGCCCATTTAATTAGAATTACGTACCTAGAACATTAACAAAGATCTTTAAATATGTATAAAAAATTCTTTAATAGACCAGCTGACTTTATACGATTTTTATTATGTCGATTACTTCTAACTTATGTAAATTAATCACTTAATATTAATATTTTTCGATATCCCTTACTTTTTATTTCTATATATCATTAAGAAAAATTAAGTAAAACTATTCAACAACTAAACAGTAAACACACAATTTAATGATGTGTATGGTATATACATAACAATATAAAACTAATTTATGTATGTATATGTCCATTTATTTATATATATATAAACTATTTCAATTTGTTGCTATAGAAGATACTAATTATCAAAAAAATAAAAACAACAACAAGTGAATGAGTATTACGCTGCAGGTACCTCCCGACTTGAACCTTCCTACTTGTTTGTGAAGTTATTTAGCTCGATGTTAAATTAACGGCTGTCAAAAAATTTGTTGGTATTTCGCGTTCTTAACCACTGTGCCATTGCTTTGGGTAAAAAACTTCTGTGCTTGGCAACAGTTTAAAATTTCACTGCAAATGCATTTGAATGTGTGTTTGTGTGTGTGTGTTAGTTTGTTGTGTGGGATTTTCCCCAATGCAGGGCGGCGGCGGTGCATTAGTGAGCTAATAGTCATATATGTATATATAAATGAATATATATAAAATCACTAATGCACACGGCTGTGTGGTTGGCCTACCTAAGTTTAAAACTCATACCCTTGCCGAGAAGGTATACGAGATTCGTATACATTTTGTTAGTTGAAAGCATTACTTGTATTTTAGTTAAGTCATCACCATATTTATATATATAATATATATATACATTATAGTATATACCTGATGCTCGAGTAAATTTTCTTGTGAACGTTCTTAATTAAATTTCGAAATGATGTTGATTCTTCTTGGAATGAAGTACAAAATGAGTTGCTTAATGACATTCGCCTAGGGTATTTTATGTTCGACAGGCCTTTGCACATTTTTGCATTTCTGTTTATTTTATGTATTTATTGTTCTTGTTTTTGTATTTCAGGTGCCCCACCTGGTGTACATCACGGCCACAAGGCAGCGGCGTTCGCTGCTGCTGCAGCCGCCGCCGCCGCAATAGCTGCTGTCGAGGCGCGGAATCCGAAGTTGCGTCGCTTCAACTCCCACGACACCAGCTCCAATATGTTCTCTGTGGCAGATTTTGAAAATGCGCGACTGGCGCGTCGTAATGAGATTGAGTTGAAGCAGCGGCTGGCACGCAGGCAGCGCAATAGCGCTAATGGCAGCTACGGCTTAGCCAGCAGCAGCTCTAACAACAACAATATCAACAATACAGGTGTCTATATGGGCAGCACTAACGCGGGCTACAGTGGCTTCTGTGGTGGACTTAATGGAAGCGGCGACTACTCTACTGGCGACAGCAAGAACTCCAAGTGCAGCAGCAGTAGCGAGGTAAGGATTAAAATTGTAATTAGACCAAACCCTAAAACAAAATTTTGTAATCAAATATTTCTTTAGCAGGATCCGATGCCTGCTGAAGTGTTTTTGGAGCGGTATTCGTTGCCGCGAGTGGTGCGAATCTTATACAGCAGCAAGAGTTCCAATGAGACTCTTCAGTCTAGCTCATCCCATGGCTCCTCAACAGCTGCATCGAGTAACTCATCGACAGGCGTGAAGCAACAGTCACAATTGCAGTTGCAGTCCCATTCGCAGCAGCAGGTGAATGAGCCTGGCACCAATTCAACTTCTAGCGCCGGCAGCTGCCCACAGCCTGGCCACGATGAGCTCTTTCTTCTCTATAGGCTAGTGCGTCAGCGTATTATCTATCATGGCCACAATGCGAAGACGCAGCGCAAAAAGTGGGTGCTCATACCCCAGGAGTTTCCAGGTGAGTCAAGAGAAGCCTGTGCCTCTTTTCCTCTCCCTCTCCTTTGATGAGTTTATATGCGTGTCTAGAATATTTATTAGCGATTATTCGTGAAGGCAGACAGTAATTGACAAATTGAGAAAATACAAAGATCTAACGATACTTATAGACTTGGCTTTATATAATACATATGCAATCATATGCATTAACAGAAATTTATTTAACTAACTAATACTTATTTTAATTATTTATATAAATACTTAAACGTATTTACTTATTAATATATAAATATTTAATTTATATAGATTTAAATGATTTCTCAATGAGTTTAGCCATATCGTCACTATTTAATTTTGTAATTTGTTCCTTTCCTTTTTTGGACTCAGCTATTTACGTAATTGTAATGCATAACGTGTTGCATTCTCATGACTAATGCACGATGTTAAAAAAAGTTGGCTAATATTTGTATTTAGTGAGCTATTGAAGCTTTTTATTGCCCCGCGGCACAGCTCGGTTTTGAGTTGCGTTACGATTCGGTTAAGCCTACATGCGTGACAGACTGTCAGTCGGAGACAGTGTGACGGGCCTTGCTGGAGTTGCACTAGAATATAATCAAAACAATTGCTCATCGGGGTGTTATGTAAGTGTAGTGACTGCCTCAGACTCTGCCTCCGACACTGCCACTGCGACAGCTACTTCAAGCCATTGTTGTCGAGTTCGTGTGACTTTTCACAGCCAAACTCAACAAAAAAGGCGAAGCCAATGCAATGGGTAAAATCGTAATCTCCCAATTGCGTAATACTCTATGGAGCAAAGCTGGAAACGACTGGCTAATTAGATATTGTGGCAGCTCCGAAACTAAGCAATTCCTAATAAGCTGTAGCAAAGTGATTAGATATACTAATTCATATATATTCAAATGGTATATGTCAAATTAATTTCAAATAGCAAATATATTACTATGTGATTCCATTAACAAACAGGATATTTGATAGTCAATCATAGTTAGCAAAATGTGAATGAGTATAGCATATAGCACCTCAGATATGTATGGTATTGGTATCTTCAACTGAATGCAAATTAGCTAGATTTAACTAGATTAACTATAGTCTACATCAAAGACATGTCTTACAGTTAGTGTGAGCTACTTTAAGCTAAATACAGGCTATATTCTTGTCTAGCAAACGCTCAACTCAATATGGCAAATATAAAATAAGTTTTATCATTGGGAACCGCTTTTAATTATTCTTAATTTTTACAGGGTATTTTTCGCTGCTAAACGAAAAGGGACTGCCGACAGCCACGCAGTACGTCTCACTAATGCAGTTGGTGCGAGAGCGCGTCTACAAGTTTGCCTCGGTGGACAATATGCCCGCCTTTACAGAGTCCTCTCCGCCCGGAGGTGCCAACGGGGCAACCAGTCCCACCCACGAGGGCTGCTTGCCCAGCATCAAACAAAGGCCGCAGTACGTGAAGACGACGGCCAGGGGCGGGCAGGTGTTTCGGTTGCTCGCTGTATTTGAGGACGGCAAGCAGGAGCATCACGGTATGCAGCAGCAACACCATCAGCATCATCACCAGGCGAGTGTCTTGAACAGTATGTCCAAGTCGAATTTAATAGCGGGCCGGGACAAGGAGAAGGGACGCTATGCACAGCTGCTGAACGAGCAAAGGCAGGTGATGTATGTGCCGCTGGCGACCAAAGGAAAGTTCTACGAGATAGAGCCGGGCATACCGCAGTTGCTTCAAAAGATGGGCGACACGCAGCGTAAGCTGAATCCTGAGTGTGTATATAGACTAGGAGTGTTGGTGGCAGCGGCTAAGCAGTTGCCTCTAACGCTGCGCTACATTTCGGGACCCGCTGGCGCTGAAATCCCTGAGCATCTGTGCATTAGTCGTGTGAGTCGGGAAGATGTCATCATTGGCTGTCCGCTGGAGGAGTTGGATGGAAGTGGTCAGGTGCAACCGCAACAGCAGCATCAGCTTCAGCTGCGTAAACTCTATGTCAGCCGAGAGATGCAGCTGCTCAAGTGCTTACTGGGCTTCGATACGGAACAGCGCATGCTGGCCAATGCTCAAGTGCAAAACATTCTGAAGTTTTGTCAATTCAATTGCGATCAGTTTCTCAAGCTGGTGGAGATTGAGCTGATGCAGCCGAACGAACGCTCGAGCAGCAAATCGCGTGAAGGCCTCAAAATTCTAAAGCCTTTGCATTTGCCCAAGTTGTTACGCCGCGAGAAGAGCGGCATGACAGCCACGGCGGCTCATGAGAAGGAAGATTCCATCATTTTTCTAAGCAAAACGGACTTGGAGCAGCTGGAGGCTAAGGAGGCGGCGGCAGCAGCTGCAACAGTTAGCGAAGCATCCAGTCAGATCGCCTCTAACCGCATTTCGGAGCGCATGAAGGTATTTCAGTCCACCAAAAAGAAATGGTTTCGCAAGCAGGAGCAGCAGCAACAGCAGCAGCAGCTGGATAAATCCCAGACGGAACTCCAGCTGGATGTGCAGGCCAAACGCTTGAGTATGGAGCGCTATACGGATATGTCAAAGCTGTTGCAGGAGCGCTTTGGTAATGAGGAAGCACTTGTTACTTCGGCTGACACTCAATCGCTTCACAGCGAAACGGAGACTACGACACTAAGCCATAGCATAGAACGTAGTTCGATGCCCAAGTCCTTGGATACCCTGCTTCAGAAATCGATGTCCCTGCAGGACATTGAGCTGCTGAATGGACAGCGTGAACAGCATCGACCAGATCTGCTCTCAGCGCACACGGATGCCATTAGCGAAGCTGGCAATGAATTGGAGGATGTGGAGAATCAGACACCACCACCGCAATCCTTCATCACGGAGAAGCTTTACAATGAATTTCATGTGAAAACACGTCAGTACAGCAAATCTTCCGGTAGTTTGCACCAGTTGCGACATTTTTCGCTGCCCCAAAAGATGCAGCTTCACGAATCGGAGCCCGAGAAGCGTAACCAGACGCAATTCCGTGCCCAGCAACAGCTCCAGTTGGGCAAGGAGCCCATCACAGGACGACGTGCAGCAGGTGGCGTTTCCTTGCTAGGCGGCTTGGTTGCCCTCTCGCCTGCACCACTGGTTTCGCCCACTTCTTTGGTGGAAGATGATCTACCGTACTCCAGTGTACGTGACTCTCTGGTCATGTCTAGTTTGGATAGCTCGGAGCAGCAGAGGGACTCAGCGCCCATTATGCCTGCTGCCTTGGACTATGCTAAGGAAAATATCTATGCCGAGATTTGCGCTTCGCACACCTGTGATAGCTTCTCGGGTGCTACTCAACTGACCCAGTTGCCACCACACCATAACGATAAAGCGGATGATGGAGCTGATGCAGTGGATGATGATGGGGACTACGCCTCGCTCAAATATCAGCCGAACGGATCGCAATCTGTCAGTCGGGTGGATATTAACTGTCCCGCTGCTAACAACGCGATCAGCTATCACACGGTATACCTAGGCGAGGAGCCACTCGGGGAGCAGCATGTGACCACCGTGGAGCTAGCTGGCGAAGATAACATATACCATACGCTCAAATGATGATTCTTGTGATTTCGGCACCGACGCTTAGCCGGCGCCCAAGAGTTAATCTGAATGTGAAAGGACAATGCGAATTCTAGAATATATTTATATGTATATCTATTTTATTTACAAAGCACTCGTAAAACGAACAAAACTGAAAAATAATACACATATATACATACAATTTATGTAAAGCAAAACCTCTATAGAGCAGGCAACATTAGAAAGACCCATATAGTAAATAGGTGTAGAGTTACCCAACTGGGGAAAAAAGTATTTCCAAGAAAAAACCCAATTTGGTACTGTATTAAAGGATACAAAAAAAAACTAAAATGTAAAAAGTTTCGGATATGTTATGTTTCTTTGTTTATGCGAAAATTGAAAAAAGGAAGGAAGAGTCAATTTGTGGAAAGTCTATGAATTTTTGCTGATCTTAGTAATATTTTTGTTGAATAATTGAAAAAGCATTTGGAAGGAATTTAAATTTGTGTAACTTAACTGAAGTTTGAATAACTGAAAAAATAATTAAAAATAATTTTAATTTTTCAAAAGCTTGTTAATACTAAAAGCTTTATAAATTCCAAATTGGCTTTAAAATTTGCTTTTTAAATTCAAATGAATTGTGAAAACAAATTTTAAAAATAGCCAAAAAAATAATAATTTTGGTGCATATATACAATTTTTCTTAAATTATAAATAGTAAGCAAAAATGAATTGATTAATGATTTACATTTCATTATTCTACTTTTGTTGGTACTTATTTCCTTTTTTCCTTATGGGTTTTATCTATCATATGTATTATTGAGTAGACTGTAGTTGTAAGCGAGAAACTTGTCATAAAATTGAAGAACTTTATTCTCTGCTCTACCATTATAACTTGCAGGCACGCCCCACCCCGCCCGCTCAGCTGGCTAAACCTAAACATAAAAAATGAGATCAAGAAATGACAACTCAATTTGTAATATTATATTATATAAGGAATAGAAGACAAGCAATTTGTATTGTATATAGGATTAATGAAAAACTCTCGAAACACACGCATAAAATGTCAAATGAAACTGATTGTTGAAAACTTGCAATATTATACAATTGTATACATAACTAAAAATATCATATTTATATATAAATATATATACATATATATATATATATATATATATATATATATATATATATATATATATATCTTATATATATATATTATATATATATATATATATATATATATATATATATATTATATATACAACTAATTTAATGTATTATCTATATGCTTAGATGTTAGATATATCATGTGTAGAAATCTTAGCGCAAACTTAAGGTATTATTAGCTTATAGGCAATCAACAAGTCAAATCAAATCATAAGCGATATAAATACATATACATATATGTGTTTATGTAATATAAAGCTTGCAATTTTAGGACTAACTATATTTTGGTCCACTGTTAAACGATCTCTCGTATTTGTCGCTCTGTTTAATATATACACATAGATATATCCTCTATTTTTTTTGGCACAAACGGTACGGCATGATCAAAAATGTCTGTATATAAAAGCTGTAAAAGTTTGTCTGTTTGTCCGTTTATAATTTATCAGTTTTTGTTTCCTCCTATGAATAACTAGCTAAGTCGCAAATGAAATAAGTTCTAGTCCTCAGTTATATATGCATTGGTTCTATATATACATGTGCACATGTATATCTATATATAAACATATATTTATATATATGTATACAAATATTTCGTAAGACGTGCCTAACTGTGCGAGCGTTTCGGCCAGGCTGAAAGAAATGCAAATTGTCTATGGACTCTCGTTATTTTAAATTAAATATTTAGCAAAGAATTTATTTTTAATTCGATTTCAATTTTGATAGTTATCGATTACTTTCTATCTACATTTCTATATTTTAAGATTATGTCCACTTAATACAAGCATAAATTATGATTTACAAAAACAACAATTATGTTTTTTCTTTAAAAATATTATTTACATATTACTGTTATTTATTTATTTACTGTCTATGTCTTCAGTTTCTTTTCAACTGCAGCCACAATCAACTGTAAGTAGGCTTTATATTTAGAGTATATAGACTATATATAAGATATATATTATGGAAAACCCTGTAAAAACTAAAGCAATACTCACAAAAAAGCTATGATACTAGTTGTAAAGCCGATTCAGCTAAATGCAATTTGGATGCGTTTACAAAACTAAGAGAACTAAAGCATACATATAGGAATAATACTATATAGATACATTGTATGTTTTTTCTTGGTAGATACTAAGTCAGGCTTCACTGTAGCGCAAGGGTGATACAATGTATGTTTGTGTGAATAGAGTTGATAGAAGCTATAAGATTTGTACATAACAAACTACCCGCCAGCATATATATGTATATATATATCTATATATATATATATAGTATATGTATATGTATGTATATATATACACATATTTGTATACAAATTGGTGTGATAAATCAATGTCTAACAGATTATATAATCTAGTTGAGTAAACGCAGTTTTGAGTTTGCTTTTAGAGCACAATATACGTACATAAATATATATATTATTATAGATATATATTATTCACAAATTCGTCTAATAACAAGAACAAGAATAAGAAGAAGAGGGGATAACAAACTAACTTTGCTTTAATGTGAAACATACAATACATATTTAATGTCATCTAAAAAGATTAGAAAGTTTAAGCATTTTTCGAAAGCTAAGCAAAGCAATTTTCAGGGATTTTTAAATGGAAAGGCACAAAATACAAATATGTAAGGATAGTTTTTCTGGTCAAAACGAAGAAACTAGCGCCCTAAATGCCGCCCGTAGGACTTTTGAAGCAGTTAAGATAATTATGAACCGGGTTAAGATCAAGTTTCGAGATCCATGCAGAAGCAATACAGTTTTTCAATATACCCCAGAACTTAAAAAATTAAATATGTATATCAAACACACACATTTACAATTTAGTATTCATGTTTTATTCGGTGTCTATGTTAATCCCTAGAAATGAGAATTAATCAATTTAGAATTCAAGCATTAGTAGCTCCTTAAATGTCAACAAAACCAAAAAAAAAAGAATCAAGCTAACTAAATATTATATTATACTATATTACACAAGTTGAGGATATATATATATATATATATATAAATAAATAAATATATATGTATATATATATATATATATATATACATACATATATATATATATATATATATATATATATATATATATATATATATATATATATATATATGTATATATATATATATATATATATATGAATTCTCAGCACTTCTTGAATGCTGTTCCCAAAGTTTAGGTATTATTCACAATGTGTAACAAGATCACAATGATACGGATAAGGCATAACGATGTATTGAGAAGCCAAGTCATGGGACAAGGCAAGACTGAAATGATACAAAAACATGAAGTGTTTGGTAATGGGTACACAAAAAATATATAACTGATACTGATATTATTGTTGTAGTAGATCCTTTGATAAGTATAAAGCAGATAAAGTCAAAATCCTCTTTTTAGTAGCTTGAGTGAGCCCCGTTTAAACGTCTCCAACCAACTCTTAGCATACAAAAAAATATATATATATATGTATATACTTATATATATATATATAACTGAACTTTTGGCAAACACAAACAATTTCAATATATACAAAATGAAATGCATGAATATAGTAATAAAAATTTGAACACTTGCGTTTATACTGTGGGACTTGATTTAAAATAATTTATTCACAGCACATATGTAACTATGCTGCCTTCGATTTGTATGCTTACTGAATTTCTGCATAGCACATTTTAAACTTGCTTATGGAAAAATCTTAGTGAGAGTTTCAGTTCAGTGAGAGTTTATTTTCGAATGTTTAGGTAAAGTGAATAAAGGCTTTATTAAAGCTTGCCATTAAAAGCTATTTTAATTGCTTTGAAGCACTTGTAGGGGGTTTGTTTATGTGGGCGCCAGAATTCAAATTGGATAACAGCACGTTATACTAACAGATCCATTAAATAACGGAACTGTTCTTTGCATAACCAATTGAGTCACTTAACATGTGCGTAACCTACCGACTTTTTGGCAGTCTTGTCGAATTTAAATTAACAGATTCTGTTAATCTGACTGCTAAGAGTGAACTCACTGTAAACCGAATGTTAGAATGCTGTCCAAGTGAAAGAGCTGCTAAGGCAAATATTCTATATATAAATAAATATAAAGAGCTTGTTCGTTAGGTATTTGGTTTTTATTCTGCACATACATATACTGACATACTGACATACTTACTGAATTTCTGCATAGTACATTTTAAACTTGCTTATGGAAAAATCTTAGTGAGAGTTTCAGTTCAGTGAGAGTTTAGTTTCGAATGTTTAGGTAAAGTGAATAAAGGATTTATTAAAGCTTGCCATTAAAAGCTATATTTTAATTGCTTTGAAGCACTTGTAGGGGGTTTGCTTAGGTGGGCGCCAGAATTCAAATTGGATAACAGCACGTTATACTAACAGATCCATTAAATAACGGAACTGTTCTTTGCATAACCATTTGAGTCAGTTAACAGTGTGCGTAACCTACCGACTTTTTGGCAGTCTTGTCGAATTTAAATTAACAGATTCTGTTAATCTGACTGCTAAGAATGAACTCACTGTAAACCGAATGTTAGAATGCTGTCCAAGTGAAAGAGCTGCTAAGGCAAATATTCTATATATAAATAAATATAAAGAGCTTGTTCGTTAGGTATTTGGTTTTTATTCTGCACATACATATACTGACATACATACTAATTCATATATTGTTTTCATTATAGTTCTCTATTAGTTTCATCTTTTTTTCGTTTTCTCTTTCGGTTTAGATTTTGTTTTTTATTATTTGCCCATTTTTCTTAGCTGTTGCATTTTCTTTGAAATCCGATTTCTGGGTACATGGTACATTTGACGATTCTTAATCTTGATTTCTTTCGGAATTATTGTTCAAATGTTGCATTAGTTGTTGCTGTTAAAAAAGTGCCTTAAGAAGTGAGATAAGAATCGATCATAAAATCGTGTAAATTTAAATAATAAATAATTTCTTAAATGATTAGTTATTGCATTGCGATCAAGCAGAATTGAAACATTTTTCCGCTTACAGACGACAGACCACAGACTACATTGCTTAAGAGCTGTCTTTAAACATAATCCGACAACATTCGTCTCCTACTTTTTGTTCCTTTTGGGCTTACGTGGGCCATTTGTTATATTTGGTATTCGAGTTTTATGCGCCCTGCTGCATCGACCTTCAATTTCGGGTTACATACATATCTAATTAGTTTCGTAAATATGCTATATCTGTACACATATAATATTCCCGCTGCTACACTGGCCCTGCACGAGGATTAACTAGAGCTGTATGAATATTATGACAGTTGATCAACTAAACGACGGCGTTCTCTTTGCTGCTCTCTCTTTTGCTATCAATTTGATTTAATTTCATTTCGTGTAGTTTACTTTAGTTTAGTTATTGTTTATAAATACTTTTATTATTTGTTGTATATTTTTTGTAACGATATGTTTGGTATACAAACTTTATAATACCCTGGACTGACTAATTACGGTTTTAGCTTTTGACAGCGCGCGAAATGTCAATTGGTAAATTTATCATTTGCCGAGCTTGCCATAGAGAAGTAAAGAAATATATATAAATCTGTATACATATATATATATATATATATATATATATATATGAAAACCGCCAATATATATATATATATTTCTAATCGGAAAATAGACACTGAAAGCTTTTTATACGGTTCGCAGTCATGCTGGGATACACAGGAAACTTCAAAAAGTCAAAGGTGGCAAAAGAAAATATCTAAATTGTTCGCTTTGTTGTGGCACATTCAAAATAGAGTATTTAGTAGCTACACACACACACTCATCAACACACACACACACACACACACACATGCACATACACTCCCTCACAAGCATACTGCACTATATATATATATAGCTTATTTGTGGCTGCAGAAATCCTAACTAAAATCATAACTAATTTGTTTTACTGGCCCAGTTTTGAGGGACTGAGCACCAGCTCCGGCTCCAGTTTGCTGGGCAGCAGCAGCAGCTGCTGATTGCCACGCCCCATTGCTAGACTGGCGGATGACGGCTGTGATTTGTGACCCGCTGAAGTCGCAGTTCTTGCTGCAGCTGACGACGTTGCGGCTGTCATCGAGTGGGCCGTCGCTGGCCTGTGCAGTGGCTGCAATATGCTCAGACTTGTTGTGGCCAGCCTCGATTGAGACTCCAGCACCTGGCCGGGTATGTTGCTGGTTGTTGCTCCTTCTGTTGCTGCTGCTGTTGCTGTTGCAGCGGTTGGAGGCGCTGGTAGTGGCAGCAAACTGATCGTCGTTGTCGTGGACGTTGACGTTGCTGTACGACTGGCAGGCATGCCATATGCGCTGCTGGAGCCAGTTAGAGTCATGCCCAGTGGGCCGCGTACTGTGGCTGTCGCTGAATATGTGTGCGGCAGCGCTGGCGGCAGATCGTAGCTATTGGGCTGCGACTGGGAGCTGGTGAGGCGTGTGTTGTAGTTGTTGCTGTAGCTGCTGTTGCTGCTGCTGTTGCTGTTGCTGTTGCTGGTGGTGGGCGTCGTCTTGGGCGTGGCGCCCGTAGAGACGCCCGGACGTGCTGCACTAAATGTTGCCGTTGAGCTTTTGAGCCGGGGTATGGCGCCGCTGCTGCAGCTGCTGGGCAGTGCTATGGGCGGGGGCATAGGCGTGGCGGCTACTGTGGGTGTGGCTGTGTCCATAAGCGAGGTCTCCTCCACAATGACAACGCCATCGAGTGAGTCTCGGACAGTGGACGAGGAGGACAATGACTGTGATTGCTCCAGTTGTGGCTGTTGCTGTTGCAGCTGCAGCTGTTGCTGCGACTGCTGCCTCTGCTGCTGCAGTGCAACGCGTTGACGCAACAATTTGCTATTGGGTCTCTCATCTACGGTTGTTAGGGTTGTTGCTTTGGTGGTACTACTCGTAACGGCAGTTGTTGCTGTTGTTGTTGTTTTTGTTGCTGATGTTGCAGTTGTTGCAATTGTCGCTGTTGCACGTTTAGCAGTCTGCTGCTGCAGTTGAACACTCTCCTCCTGCTCCTCATCGCTCATCTCACACATATTGAGCGCCGTTTGCAACTTTTTCATCTCAAGTGGCGCATCAGCTGTCAAATATATATATAAACAGTTTAGATTCAGTTTCGAGTTGCAGGAAGTAAAGGTATTTCATGTATTCACTGACCTCCCATGTGATCCATGCTCTCCGGCTCGTTTATAATGGGCACCACGCGGTTTATGGCCGTCTTCTGTTCGTTCTGCATGAAGAGCGATGTTGTTGCTATTTGACGCAGTGCCTCCATGCCCTCATTGAGCATCTTGCTCTGACTGCGCTTGTGTGCAATTGGATATTTTGGCTGAAAACAAAAAAAAAACATAAACATAAAACTGATAATAACTCGAAAGTTAACATTCATATATACGTATTTAAGTGCAATGTTAAAAGACCCAGAGCTTTCGCGCCACTGTTAAGAGGCTTTCTATGTTAGCTAACAGATCTAACAGTCACAGTTTCATGGTCTGTTATGTTAGCATGAATGGTTAACAGACAAATATCCGTGTGATGCGTTTTACATGCCAATCTGTTTAATCTTAAAGTCAATTGACGTGATGCTTACACCTGATGCAGTGCCAAAAAACATGTGGCAAAAATATACAAGTAAGACTTGACTAGGAGATTGACATGCGTTTTCAAAGATACTAGCCAGCTTTAATCTATATACGACAACACTTTCAGCTCGAGCTCACATCTTCACAATCAAAAAGTATATTACAATAATCCCTTCAGTATTAGAGTCTGCTTCCTTTGCACGACCAGACGCCAGCTACTCACGGCTTCTACCACTCCCTTAACTTCGTGTGATCAATGTAAATAAAAAACTGAAGTACCGACTGCCATTTCGAACAGAAATTAATTGCAGTGCAGATTCTATTTATAGATTACATTTTCGGCCAACGATCCAAGCACCCTGTTCCGTTTAATATGTGGAGTATCTCCAATTACAAAACTTTTCAACATATTGGATATGTTTGCAAGTGAAATTCGATTTGTTTTTATTTTTGTGAAATCTAAGCCGATATCCATAATATAAGGAAAATAAATATATAGTGTACATTTTACATTAAACTATATGCTAAATTTGGGGACTTTAGCTTTAACGATAATTAATCGATTAATTGATAATTTAATCGATTTCATGGAAACAGCCAGTCATTTATTATGTATAAATAAATTGGATCTACGCTTATTATACACATCTATGAGATATAGGTTACGGATTTGCTTTATACATTTTTGCTATTTGTTTTGTACATCGGAAGGCAGCTTTTCTTTGTCATCCAGCCTTCTTCTAAGAATCATATCGAGTCTACATACATACAACAACCTTACATCAATACATAGATTAGGATCGTATTGAACTGCTTGAGTTAGGCACCCATTAGCGTATGCTAGCCACTGGATTGACTAATGTTATTCTATGGAATTCCAGAAATTATCCATTAAGTTTTAAATGTATTGAATGTTTGGCTCTTTAAAGACACTATCAACTGCTCAAGAGTGCACCAAAATCCAGGTAGGTTAAATGAGCGCAGTCCGAAAATGTTAGCTGACTAACAGAATTCTATTTTCAATTATTTACTGTCTCTTAACAGCAGTTACTGTTTACCCTACAACACTACATGCCATGTGTATACGTACCCCATATAAAATGCTGTTAAGTTGGTGTAAAATGGTAAAATGTTAAAATGGTGTAATAAGAATAAAAGATGGCGAATAACAGACAATGTTATTGACGAGCCAATTGCATATGATGTTCGGCTGAGAGGATCGGCGAATAACAGACAACGTTATTGATGAGCCAATTACATATGATGTGCTGCTGAGAGGATCGGCGAATAACAGACAATGTTATTGACGAGCCAATTGCATATGATGTGCTGCTGAGAGGATCGGTTTACCGTTTAAACTTTGTGCTGGCAACTAAAGAAGCGGACTCGATTGCAGAACAGAAAGTAATTAATAATTTTCCAGATATTTGATCTATGTTTGGAACTGATTTCTGCTGAAAGTATTGCCACAACTCTTTGGTTTCTTCGCTCAGTTATTTTTGTACACTATCTTCTAAGCTCATCGTATGATACTTTTTATTTACTTTTTATTATGAATCTTAGCTTAATTATCTGTGCCCACTTACCTGTATAGAGGGTCCACGAGCTATGGAAACGCGCTTGCTCTCGTTGCGGAGCAGGGATGTCGTGTGATCCGCATCGATCTTATTTCCATTTTTCTTGCGCGCCTTCTTGCTGGATGAGATGCAGTGGGATGGGCAAATGCAGAAGAGGATGCGTAAAATGCAACAGATCAGACCCAAACCTGAATAGGGAAGAGTCTAAATGTGATGAATTGCGATTTGTGGAATGGATGTAACAGTTATATTGCCTATTAGAGAGGGCCCTATAAGTCTTAGCTCCACTGTTTTAAAACCCTTCTCGCCGGTGCCGACAAACGCAATGACCAGGCCCAATGCAACGGTTCCCAGGCCCACATATAGAAAGGCATTCGCAAAAGTACTGGGTCCTCGTAGTACGCCTAGAAAGTCCTCATCGTCCGAGGAACCGCCTAATGAGGCATCTTGGATCTGCCAAACAAAACATATATACATATATATATGTATATATATATGTATATATATATATATAATATTAGTGGAATTTCTGATGATATTCGAGTGCTGTCCCAATGCAAATATAATTGTGATCTTCTAAATAATGACCCATTATACGATAAGAGCATGTTAGTATTACAAATACTAGGTACTTCCAGCTAGATGTACGATTTTTGTACATTTGTGAATTACTTTTTATATTATAAATTATTATCGATGCTTAATAATAATTTTTTCAATTTAATTTTTCTTTAGTTTTGTCAGTTAGAATTGCCAATATTTTTCATAGGAATTTTTCATAGTTATCTCAGTTATAATTGCAATTTAGGGACAGCATTCGGGCAGTGTTTTGAAATTTAAAGGAACAGCATGAAAATCGTAGTCAATGTGAAAATGTATGTTTTTTTGGTCACTTTGGGGCTTGATAAAGAAAATGGCAAATGGCTATTATAAGTTTTAGTAATCCTCAAGCCACCTAGCGTCAAATGCGCTGAACATTTGCGAGAGAGGAAGGACAGAGCGAGATGTGATCGAGAAAAAGAAAATATATAAAAAATGCACTTGGAAAGGGAAAAGGCGGTGTGTGAGAGATTCAGAGAGAAAAGAGAATTTCACAAATTGCTGATTGCTGATTGGTGATTCGGTGATTCGGTGATTGGGTGACTGCTGCATTGCTGCTGCAGCTATATATAGATATATATGGTTCGATTTAAATAGGTAGTTCTTAGTTAATGGATATGTACACGGCGCTAAGTGAGTGGCTCTACGTGATGAACTTACTCTATTGCGCTTCACCCAGCGTCGATGGCAGGTGGCCTGCTGCTGTTGCTGCTCCTGGACGCTGCAGCGACGGCCGCGCTCCAGCCAGGCGGCCCGTCCCTGAGCGCACTGTGCAGATCGATATACATATATATATATATATATGGGCGTATATGTATATATATGTATATACATCAATCGTGTGGTGATCGGATGATCGATTTTAGGTATATGTGGACAACGAGAGCATACGAAACATCAAAAGGCGAGTTTATCGTTTATCGATTACAGCGATGACGACGTTTACGACGCACACACACAAACACACAGCCACCCACACACAAGCACACACACAGACGCACACGCAGATTTGTGGTGGTCGTGGTGTCGATGTTGTTGACGGTGGCAGCGGTGTTTGGTTGGTTGGTTGGTTGGTTGTTTTGGTGGTGTTGGTGGTGGGCAAATGCATAGAAAATATATACAGTTACTGTGGTTAGTTCAACTGTGAGAGCACGGTGGTTTATTTCATATTTATCTTTCAATTTTCTTTCAATTACTAATATATATAAATATTTATTCAAAAGCATACAGGAAAAGTAAATCAAAACAAACAAAAATATTACAAACTCATTTCAGAAGTTCAACGACTAATGCAAAAGCAATCAAATACATATATTTTTTGTTGTTTTTGTAATTCAGTCTCAAATTTCAATCCAATTTCATATTCAATTCAATATCATAAAACGATTTGATTGCGGTTTTGGGTTACGAGTTCGACATCAATTACAACAACAATAATTTAACAAGAAGAATGATAATTATAATAAAAATAAGGAGCAGCCAATTAGCTAAGGATTTTCGTTTCACTTTTCCTTGACTTTTCAGATATCTTTCATATTTGGTCGGTTTTCTTAAAAATGCATTAACACACATCGATTAGGCTTAAACAGCAAACAGTTAGGAAACAGATTAAGGAGAAAACACAGTAAGTTGTAATCGTAGGATACTTTGGTTAGGTAGAAAGAGTGAAAGTTGTAAAAAAAAGAAAAATTACTATAAACGGAAATGAAACTAATTAGGCTTAAGGCTAAAGAAGCAACTTGAACTGCATTCCAAATATTATTAAAGTAACCACAATTCCACGGGCTTAAGTATTTTATATAGAAACACAGATATGGTCATGCTGCACCTGAATATCGTAAAGTCATAAGACCCACAGCAAGCCACAGCTAATATAGTTATTTATATATCATTCAGCAAATGAATCATGCAAAATGAATAAGGCATGGAAAATCATAAGGAAATCTATTTGTCGGCGCCTTTCGATAAACAGAAGTTTACTAGGACTGCTCATTATTTGTTTCTATCTGAGTATTTGTTGCACTTAATCAATCCAGATATGACAGGTAATAAGCGTGATGTATGATATATGAGATTAATTTGTTTGCTTTTTAAGGTAAGCTTGCTGCTAGAGTCAGACAAACAGAAGTCAATGCCATTTTAAGCCACACACACACACACACACACACACACCCACTAATGAGCCGCGACTTGTGGACGTTACACAAAACCTCAAAACTCCATTGACTATGCCGATAAACCAGCCGCTGTCTCTAAGGCTGCCACAAAATATGCTGCGTGTTGGTAATAAGGCAAGTAGAATGACACACAAATACAAGCACACGTATACAGTGCGAGTGTCCTATATACAAGCGAGATATATAGGTGTCGCTTCTATATGTGGACATACATACAGTTTATATAGCATTCGGTGTATGCGAACGCCTCAGGCTGCACGCTCAACTTTCGTTTGCGCTTTTTAGACTTTGTTGATGCCCTGTAACTATTTGAAGGGGACTTAGAATAAAGGTCTTATAATAATAAATGCATGTGAGATATGCAGAAAGAAGGATCCATGAAGTTAAGTTTGTAGAAAATTAATAAATATATTTTTACTATTTTCTTTATATTTGTTTCCTAAACTTTCTGCTAATTCATTAATATCAACTTGCCTAAGTTAGATTGTGAATTTCTGTTCAAATACAGTGACAAATAGAAGAACTCGATATTTATCGATTTCGATTCTCTTACATTATGGGACATTGGAATAACTGCAAACAGCCAAAAATTTCAGAATGTGTGTCTTTGGATACTGTGCCCTTATATAAGAGACGGCAAAGTTCAGGGTATTATTTGGGCAGGCACTACTCTTTGTTTTTTAGTAGGATTTATATTTCTCATTTCTAGCTTCGTTTGCTTTCGTGTGCAAAATCGCTGTCGCATGGACACTATCGATCGGCGCTGTATGGAACTGTGTGGAGCCCCGACTGTCTGCTACATACATGTGTAAATATATACGTAAGCTGTAACTGTAACTGTAACTGCCCTTGACTCGACGTTATTCTGTTGATGTAGTCGTAGGTGTAATCAACAATTTGCGACTTTGATTGATGAATGACGGCAAGCACACAGCCCAACCTCTCATAACTGGCTAACACGCATTCACGCAGTCGAAAAGGAGGTTCAATAAACAAACTATATATACATAAATATATATATATATATTGCAGGTAACTTGCAGCTAACTTAATATACTAATTATCATTATTTACTTGTCCACGTGTCGCTAAAACATTTCCAGACATATTTTAGACTAAACAAATGGAAAGAATTTTTGCACACACTTTACAGTTGGCACGCTAGATGTTCATTAAACTTTAACCTTTGGCATTTAATCGTTGCGTATATCAGGTGTGTATACTCTATATTTATATACGTATATATAGAACGTCTCCTGCTAATAGAAGTTGTCGCATGCGACTTCTCTGTTAAACTCGCCAGTTTCTCTTATTTCGTAACGCAGCAAACTGCTAAAATTCGTTCGCTTTACCTGGATTTTGTTGTTGTTGTTTTTTGTTGAAAAAGCGCTAATGAACAGCGCACACGAACGCCATTGGCAACCAATCTGATGTCCACAATGTAGTCACTGCCTCAAAAGCTAATCGAAGTGCTGTCTGCCCTCTAATAGAATATCTAAGTTAGCTGCAGAGCTTAACAATTGCTTAAAAAATTCTTTTAATAATATTGAAAAATCCAAAAAATTAAAATCGTTTTTATAACAGAGTGAAGTATGCTGCATCATAATTTTTAGGTATATTAAGTCTGGGTTAAGTCTGGTAAGTTAGTCACAATTCTTGGAGCTAATTACAGCGCAACTTTTGTTTAATAATAATAATATGTAATTAGTTGTTGGCTGTGAGATTTGTTGCTCGCTTTGATTGTCGCCATTGATTTTGTTGTATAATAATAAATTGTTCTGTTGCCACAAATTAGCATGTACTTGCAGCTTGCTTCTGCCGGGTGGGGCTGGCGAGCTCCTCCCACAGCAGGAAATGTCCCACATTAATGACAGCAATTTATTTTGGTTCATTGATTGTTCCGATTGTTCAGATTGGTAAAGGGGCTTTGTTGACTCCGTACTTGTTGTAAACACACTGCCAGAATATATAATGACCTCTGCTTGATTTAAGACTTAATCATTAATCAACATCGTGCGCTTGTCGACATGATAATTCAGCTGACAATTGTGAATGTAATTGAGACCGGAAGTTCATATTGAATAGTCGGGGTTGACTGCTGGCAATGCTTAATGTTGTGATTGGGGAAGGTTCTGAATTGGAAATTTACTATTTATTGTTAAATTTACTATTTGAATACAAGGATTGCGAACACACTAAACCTCTTTAAAAGTATTGTATTCATACAAATTTTTGAAGTCTTACTGATATGATACACCAAGACAAATGTTGCACTGTTGGAAGATTTTCTTGAAAATTTTAAATTATTATAATTATTATTAGAGCCAAACTTAATACTTGTAGAGTACTAAAAATATATAAAAGCTGCCGAAGTGCCAAAGCTATTTTGCAAGTCTTCTAATAAATAGTAAGGATGAGTCTAGTCGACTCTAGTCGAAACAGAACTCAAATCAGTTCTAATGCAATTTGCTGTTACACTGACTGCAAATGTCTATGGCAGGCCACAAAAACTGGCAAGCAAATAGATATGTTTAGATATATGTATAGATTGGAAGGCCCTAGCTTAGCCCATAATTCAGCATGCATAACGTAGAGCACGTCCAGGTCTAGGTTCGGGGTTTGGCATGTGTGCAAACTTTATTATGCAGACTCGAGTCGACTCGTCTCGGCTCGAGTTGAGTCGAGAGTTGAACTGAATCAAGTGTGAAATGCACTTGAAAAACTCAGCAATCAAATGCGCTGCTGGCACAGGTAGCGTACAGGTGGGCTGTGAGCCAAGCTCTCTAGTTGCGCAGGCTAATGAAAAATGCAGCTGCAGCGGAAAGGAGCAGAGCAGCGGAAACAGCCGCAGTTGGCACTGACACACGGAAAAGCGCATAAAGATGGAAAAACGTAAAACTCACGAATGCCGCTTTAGACAATGCAGCTGAGTGGAAACTGGGGAAAGGGGCTTATAGAAGCTGCCGCTGCCATTCAGGGACACACACACACTGAGAGACATTACGGGCAATTTCACTAAATGACACTGAAAGCCACGCCCCATCCCGCACAGCCCGGCTCGCGTTGATGCTTCTTTTGTTTAGCTGTCGCAGCCCTGAGGCCCGAGTGCCTTCAAGGTGTTTGCAGCTCATGCGGCGAATTGGTTTTGTGTCTTTACAGCCAGCTTCAAAGTGGTTCAGGAGCAAAGGAAGCGGAGGTCCCCCAGTAAATATGCTACACAAATCAGCATTAAAGCGAGCTCCAGGTGTGAGGGAACAGTTCATTATGGCCAATAATAATGCTTTGGGTCACTTCAAAAGACTCAGCCGCAAGGTGACCTACTTGAAAGTCCTTCAAAGGACTGCTGCAGCAGCACATGCTTGACCATGATTCAAGCAGCAGTCGCAGAAAATATATCTACATATTGGGCAAATTGCAAAGGCAACTATATGTAAGGCTAGTCATAAATTGTGCATTGTCAACGCTTTGGGACATCCGTCGAAAATCCGTGTGATGCCAAGTAAACACTTTTCCCTGGATGTTCTCTTTTTTTTAACAATTACCACAGCCCTCCGCTTTATCAAATCGTAGACCCCTGCCAGCACAGCAGCAATGAAATTCAATTTAGAGTTTGTTAAACGCATAATGCCCCTAGAAACGCATGCAACACATGAGGCACACATGAAGGCAGCCACACGCTCACATAGAAATCAAGCGGAAATTGCAAAGAAAAACAGCTGCACTGACCGACAAAGAGAAAAAAGTATATATGAGTGAGAGAGAGATATATAGATTAAGAGAGAGAGAGATAGAGCAGAGCAAGTCAAGCTGAAAACAATTTTAAAGCAAAACCACAAAAGAAAAAATTGTTCCGAGTTCGCTTACGAAAGCAGGAAACGCCAGCAAGAGCGCAGATTGTATAATGAAATCGGAATCGGAATTGGACCAGTGGCGCATGGTCTGCAGATATGTTCATAGAGGGCTGACCCCAAGGGAAGGTAGAAAAGGGCCAAAGCATCTTTAACCATAGGCACCACAAATTAAAGTCGTTTTGTGGCTAAATGTGCTATGTATATAGATATATATATATATATGTATATTATATATATATATATATAAGTATATATATATGTAAGTTCTCTATTTCAATGCGAACGCACAGCGGAAACAAACGGTTACTTTAGCTTTTCTTTTGTGGCACTTCCGGCTATGAAATGCAAACGTCGTTTCAACTTTTTGTTCAGATACCCTGTACTTTAGTATATGTGTAAGGGGTATAATAGTTGCTTAAGTTAAGTTGTACCACAAATATCGTAATAATGTGTAAAATGCAACTCTTAACAGAAGATAAGAAATGTAAAAAATTTAAGTTCATTTTAATTTTTAGTCAACTTTAAAAGTTTTAAGTTTATATATATTTATGCAGACTTTTCCAGAGGGTAGCTGCTAATTGAATTATTTGTTTGAAAATGTCAAATGGTTGCTGAAAAGGCGAAGCTAATTGAAGCCATATCGTAGGTTGATTAAGAGAAAGAGAGAGAAAATAGAGCGGAAATATATATATATATAAATAGTGAGAGGGGGAAATAAGGAGAGCCATTTGTTAAGCCAGGCCAGACGGACTTAAGCCAAGACCTAAAAAAACCAAGCGGCCATTGATCAGAAAACCCTCGCATTTGGCTGCGCTCAATTTCACATTAAAGTGGAAGCGGCTTTCATAAATCACAAGGCGAAGAGTCAGAGAGGAAGACTGCAATAAGGGGAAGAGAGCCCTGAAAAATATGCTACATAATTTGTTCGCAATAAAATTTTTAAGAAACTGCTGCGCCAAGCACTAAAACTCACTTGACGGTGCTCAAGCAGAACAATGCAGTACGTAAAAGGGAACAGGGGGGTGTGGTAGGGGATTGGTAAGAGAAAGGAGTGAACCGTGTTATTTCAGTTCCATTTGATTGCAATGCTATACGCTTGATGCATTTTGCCTGAAGAATAGGTCTATGGCAGCAGCAAGCTTAATAAACTTTTCGCTTGAAATCGCGGCAGGCGAAAGTCAGATTTAGTGTAAGAAGTTCGTTGGGGTGTTATATAATAATGTTTCAAATACTTAGCTCGGTATTAATTACTTACTTGAACACTTTAAAATCAAAAATACATTTTTGAAGACTTCATTTAAGGCTTACCACAATGTTTAGACACGAACGTAAACAGGCGCGAGCGAGAAGAATTACACCGAAAATGTCAAGATTTTGTTTCTGATTGTACATGGGATAATTTATACGGATTTGATGGAAGACTGGAGCTCAGTGGCATACAGAATGCCTTGCATGAATCATATAAATGTTCATTGTGTGTGCCTATGTAAGTAAGGCCTAACAAATACCCTAGAATATTTCAAGAAAGCGTTGCCAAGGCCAAGAAAATAAAATAGTTTTTCGGAAAGTGCATTAGTTCAGTTAATTGTAAGTGAGTGTTAGCTTTTCCCATTGCGGCAGCAGGTTAGCAGCCCCAACGCTTGCCTTCATATAATTCGTCATGCAATTATTGACAGGCCCCACTTATCAAGCCATAAACATACAGAAAAGGGAAAATATTAAAAATAAAACAACAAATAATGGCAATTTTTTATAATTAAGCGCATGCGATCAACTCACAAATAGAGTTAACGACGGAGAAATAGAAATGTATATGTATATAGTTAAAGTGTGTGAGAGAGAGATAGAGATAGAGAGAGAGAGAGAGAGAGAGAAAAGAGAGGGAAAATAATTGTTTGCATATTTTTTCATAATAAAGAAGAGCGTCAGGCAATGCAAACATGCAGGAAAGGCAATATTTGTATTGGTTTATAAATAATACGATAGTTCGATAGTTAATTGGCCTGAACGATAGTTGCGATAGGCCAAACGTACACACGTACACTCTCGCGCACACACACACGCATACACACAAGCAGACTTAAGCTATGCTACTAAACCTAGCGCTAATATCTTAGTCACATAGAGCATGGGCCACAGCACAGTAAGACAGAGAGAGAGAGAGAGCGAGAGCGAGTGAGAGAGTGTGAGAGTTAAGAGTTGTACAATATTTATATATATAATTGATATTGAGAGCTTGACAGAGAGACAGAGAGAGAGATAGAGAGAGCGAGAGAAATACAGCGTTGCGATTAGACGTTTAGACACCAATATATTTAAAATGATATATTCTTTAGACTGTACCTAATTCTCGCTTCAATTTATCTACAATTTTTGGCAAGCGCGTTGCATACATTGAGTGAGTGAGAGAGAAAGAGAGAGAGAGAGATTCAGAAAGAAAGCGTATGATAAATTGTAATTTGATGTCGCGTACCTGCGTTGATAAAAAATTAAAGAGCAAGGTGTAAAGTGTGTACATGTGTGTGTTTGTGTGTGTGTGTATCTGAGTGTGTGTGGGTGTGTATTTTCTTTACTTTTTGTATTCGATTTTTGTGCGTGCCTCGAATAAAAAGAGCGAAAGAGAAAGAAAAAATAGAAGAAACGATAAGCAATTTGTATATCGTATCTGCATGTGTGTGTGTGTGTGTGTGTGTGTGTGTGTGTGTTAAAGAATAGCTTAAAGATGAGCGCCACAAACGAAAGCATTTTCCATTAAAGCGCAATTTGCTTGTGCCACAAAATGTCCGCAAGACGATTTCAAATAAGAGAAAAAAAGTACAGGGTATAAGAATGTGAAATACCCAATATGCATCATCAGTTAATATGTCTCGGAATTGAATGCAATAAGTATATACTCCCAAGAGTATGCTCTGTAAAATTCTGTGCTACAGAAAGCTCACCAACTCCTTAAGAATTAAAAACATATTTCATATTGCCTTACAATTTAAAACTAAGCAAAGCTTTTTCTGTTTTTAAAGTATTGCCTTTGAACCGAACTTAAAATGAAATAAAGTTTTATGTTATTTTTATAATGAGCTGATTTTCAAGGGTTTTTGCTTGGTTTTTTGTTATTTTAAAATTTTGTACAAATGGTTGGGACCGGCAAAGCTATACTGAAAGGCTTTCTAAATCTACTAAGAACACAGAATATTATTTGATTATTATGTATGCAGGTAATACGCCAGCTCCGACTTACCCAGAGTGCTGCAAAAGAACTTACAGAACCCAGAACTAAAACCAAGGCAATAGAAAAAATACAAACAAAAAAAAAACAATCCCCAAAATCTCTTAAACTAACGCGTATACGTTTTGGTATTTTTTGGTTTAGTTTTTTTTAGTTTTCAGTGCTTGCTTCAACATGTGAATGTTCCACAAAAATTCAATAAAATCTGTTCGCATAACAATTTGGACGCAAAATATTCAGTTTCCTCTTTGACAATTTCCTCTTTTCTAAGTGCCAAAGTGAAAACTATTTTGTTGTTTTCTTTATTTTTCTTTGCTTTTTGTAAAACATTCAAATTTGTTTGTTTTTGTGGTATATTTTTCCGTGTTGGTATTTTTGATATTTTTGTTTTATTTTCTAAACTTTGGCTTTGTGGAACAATTTTCGCATTTGAATCAAGTTGAGCTCCTAGATCGAAAACGGGAATGAGAGGCAAGTAAGCTTTACAGAATCTTGTTGGGAAAACTTGATACCAGTTATCATATTTATATAGATTTAAATGCATATTTGTTTGCTAATGTGTGTGTTATTGTGTTTCTTTGTATTTTCTAAGTACTTTTTGTATTTTTGTTGTTGGTGGTTTGTTCTGGTTGTTAGTTAATGTGGCATACTTTCTTTTCGTTTATCATTGGATATGTTGATTTGAATGTTGTGTGTTTTTGTGTTTGACTTTTCATTGCGAAATGACTACAAATCAAACATAAGCTTTAAGATGAGCATCAAACTGAATGGAAATTATAATTTGAACAGCCTCATCAAATACGCACACAAAATATTGTTAAAATATTATCAAATATTTAACGCAATTGCCATTTGGATCACTCTGTGGCTTTCCGACTTGTTGAGTAGCCAAATTGATTTATGCTAATCACTGCACTAATGTTGTATTAATTGAACCATGCGCCATTTGCCTGTGGCTATAAACGCACTAATTTATGGCTACATTTGCAGCACAGAAGCGGTTCAGCGGATCTTTGTGGTTACTGATTGCAATAAAAAGGCTTTTGCTTATTTAAACTCATTTTAAATTGGTCAATCAGTTAGTAAAAAGTTAAACTGTACAAAAAACTGTTTAAGTAAGACTCCCAGTTATTCAACGAGATATTTGATTATTGATAATATTTTATAAAATCCAAGAAAAGAAGTTGGCTTTTTATACATAAACACTTCATATTTAAATATTTTGTGTGCGCGCAGTTGACAGCTTATATAAATATAATATGTGGATGGCATGAGTTGGCAGTCTCTGACATATTGCTTCTCACGTGTGACTTAAATTAAGTTGGCAGCTCTTGCAGTACAGTCGCTCTTTGCGCGCTCTACAGGATATGGAAGGGTAAAGGTTATCGTATATATATACATTTATATATAAATATATATATATAGTAAAATATTATGCATGATAAGTGGCTCGTTCAGATCAAAGCAATGAAAATGCCCGTAAATATTCAATGCAATCTTAATGCTTTTTCGTTTTATTGGCAACGTAGGCTACGGCCCTGTTTTGCAGTCTATAAAATATTTAAAATATTTTATTGGCCTTTGGCACAATCCAGAAACAAAAACAAAAAGGTTAAACAAAAGACACGCCAAACGTAGACCAACAGAATATTTTAAATATTCTATATGCAAATGCGTCAAGCGACCAAACAAAATATCAAAAAATGTGTAATTATTACATTTAGACATTGAGAGAGCGAGAGATAGATAGAGAGAGAGAGAGAGATAGAGAGAGAGCGAGGTGAAAGTAGTCCAGGCAAAAGCAATGGATTTATTTACAGGCATTTTCATTGTACTTTCAAATTACAACCAACTGCAAGACGGCAACGCGAATGGAACAACGCTATTGCGTTACGTAAGAGTCCATTACGTTACACACACATAAAAATAGAAATAATAAGTAACACGTAACGACAATAAGAGAACTCATGTTGCATATGATTTTTTCTTTTTTGGGGTTGTGAATTTTTGGGTGATTTGTCACTTACTTCCGGCGGTGGCGGCGGCGGCTCCGGCTGTGGCGCCGGTGGCGTTGTCACGTATGTGTTTTTCTAGTTACGCAATTTTGAACAAGGAGTTACGTAAACGTAATGTGATGATTGTTTTACGTATTTCGTAACGACAACGAGACCCAAGACATAGGTGTCAGTTTTTTTTATAGAATCGTAAGCAAAACGTTAAACGTAAAACATTTGCGTGATTATTTTTATTTAATTCCATTTCGTGTCATTAGGAGAATGTATGGCAACGCACATTACGTATGCGTAGCACGTTACGTAAGTAGCAGCAAGCGAAGGTGACAGCGCGTATAGAACATAGAATAGAATAATAGATGTACGAGTGTGATGCGAGTGTGTGAGTAAACCAAAACAGAAGAGCATTTAGAAAGGCGAGTAAGGCTTGAGGAACTTGATCCATGGATCGCTTTGATCAATGCATCAAATTCTGTGGAGTAGTAAGTATGTGTTTTCATTTAGGTGTGTTGCTCACTAAAAACTACAAAAGAAAAGTTTGTGATTGTGTAGACTTTCTTTTTGGTGTTTGTGTTTCGCAAATTGTTGATGTGCTTTATATTTTTGTTATGTAGATCATTTGTATTTGATATTTCATAGCTCGGTTTTTACTAGTTGATTTAGATTTGAGTTAAGTTTATGTGGAAAATAGTTAGAAGCGTTTTGCTTGATATTTTTTGTTGTTTAAAGTACTACGGGGCTAGTTAATTAAAGGGAGTTTAGGTGCAACGTGTGTGTTAGAAAGAGCGCACTATATATATATATATATATATATATATATATATATTTAAATTTATATATATATGTTTTTTGCTTGTTATCGTGGAGTGAGTGAGAGTGAAGAGCTACACACGTTGTTACTTGTTTATTTATTTAGAGAGACAGAAACAGAGAGGGAGAGGGAGAGAGAGATAGAGTGTACTCAGTTTACAGTTTGTTTAAAGCTGGTGCAAAAGGCGCAAGGTGCAGGATTGGGGTTTGGTAGTGCAGTACATGGCAGTACAGTAACTACATTTAAAGCAAGGTGTGAGGGGGTGGATTGAGGTGACAGACAGAGACAGATATATAGATATATAGAATTATAGATTATAGAGCATTTATAGAGTTACATTTATAGATTTGAATAGAGAGAATTGAAGATAGACAGAGACAGAGAGAGAGAGAGAGAGTGAGAGAGAGAGAGACAGACAGACAGAGTTAAAGCCGGTAGGGGGCAGAGAAAGAGGCGGTTGGGTGGTGTGTCTTAGAAGTAGAGCAAAAGCGCAAGAGATATATATAAAGATATATATTAATAGATATATGTACGTATTTATAATTGAAAAATAGATGTGAATTTAAGCTAATTGTACAGCGCAAAAGGTAGTTGGCTGGCAGAGCGCTCAAGACTTGAAATAAAATCTATGTAGGTATGGCTAGAGATTCATATATGAATTTTATTTACTACTTGACTAAGACAGAGCAAGAGTTAGGTTATGTACGTTCCAAAGCAGTTCGTAGATCTATTTTTGGGTATATACATATATAATTATATGTACGCTATATATGTATGTATGCATTGAATGCCAAACAAACTTTTTGGATTGGAGAAAAACTAGTTGGTTAACCTAGCGTAGAGCTTGTGCTTCACCTCTAGGCACACTACAAAATATAAAACTAAAACAAATGCTCTGTGGGAAGGGCTTGACAAAATCAAAATGGAGTGTGTCTAGGCAGAGAGAGAGAGAGAGACAGATATAAAGAAAGACAGTGGGAGAGACACAGTAGATAGAGAGAGAGAGAGAGAGAGAGAGCGAGACAGAGTGAGGGGGTAGAGAGGGAGGGAGAGAGAGAGAGAGAGCTTGGAAAGATAGCCAAATAGTATAGAGATTAGGTTTTTGGGTTAATTAGTATACGGCTTAAGGTATGTCATTTAACTGGATTGGATTCAGGTTGAGGCTTTAGAGTTTTATTTTAGCTGATGATTTTCATTTGACGGCTTTTTAAATTGAGAGAGATAGAGATGGAAAGAGAGAGTTTAGGGCTCATTACTTATTCGTTTAGATAAGTTTTTAATTATATATAGAAAGCAGTTGAACTGGTTTTTAAGTACTTTGCCTTTCTATTCATTTATAGAGAGGGAGAGAGTGTAGTATATTATTATAATTAATTTTAGTTTCCTTAAATATTTCTTTTGTATTTTTTTGGTATTTTATATTATTACCCATGACTCAGGTGGATAACGAGGAAATGGAGCTATTTCTTTAGTTGCTACATTACTAGGCAACTCAAGTCTTCCACCTAATTTTCGTAGCTTTCTTCTTCTCGCCACCCGAGATTTCGATCTTAGCATCAATGCGGCCTGCATCTTGTTTGTTGTTGTTGTTCTTTTTTTTTACTTGTTGTACGGTTTTCAACGGTCAAGCAACTGTTGCCCTATGTAGTCGTTACAAATATACATATATGTATGTATATATAAATATATATATATATATATATATATATATATATTTGTGTGTGGGCTTGTGTAGATAGAAAGAACGTTTACGTTACGTGGAACTTAACGTCAGTACGAAATCAATAGGATGATACAGGTTACGTTTAGGAGCTTAAAACGTCAAAACTAAAAGTCACGTCAAGTTCGAGGTTAATCAATCAATCAATCAATCAATCGTTTGCGTAACAAATAGTCACGTTAAATGTTTAGATTAACGCAACGTACGTAAGAAATAAAACGTATAATGAGCGCACATTCGATTAGGCACAAGGAGAAGGAATATAGAAATATATATGTATATATATAGAAGCAAAGAGTATTCAAGTATATATTTCTTTTGTTGTGCTGTTATTGTAGTTGTAGTTGTAGTTGTAGTTGTAGTTGTAGTTGTAGTTGCAGTTGTAGTTGTAGTTGTTTTTGTGTTGAGGAACTGCGTCAGTTTGTTAGGTGCCTGGCGCAGTTGGATGGCGGGCGGAGGATGTGCTGCGTTGATTGCCAGTGGTTGGCTCTGCTTGGCTAGCTCCGTTACGTCGTTGTTGTTGTTGTTGTGTTATTCCAGCGATGCTCTGTCGTGACGTAGTCTCTGCCGCTCTTGATGTAATGGTTCGCGTAACGTAACGAAACGAGATGAATTTTTTTATTTTTTTTTTTAATTTGTTTTAATTTTGAAGCGGCAATGAGCCAGTGAATTGTGATTGCTTAGCTTGCGTCTATTTCTTTTGTGTTTGTTTTTTTTGTCTGTTACGTAGCGTAACGTAACGCCCTGTTGCTGTGTTGCTACGTTGCGTTAACGTTACGCAGCAACGTATTCGTTGGTGATTTCATTTTCGTTTGTATTTTGGCATTGTAAGCTATAAACATTTATTGATCTCTATATATTGACAGAGGCCTTTGGCGTAATGTTAACGTAAGCACACTATCACGTAACCGTAATTGATTGCCCGACTGACTCTATGCATTACCTAACTAAACTACACCTAATGCGTACGTAGAAAAACTGTTAGTGGTATCAATTTAACTTTACTTCAAATCCTATTGATTAACGATTGTTTATAAGCTACGATTTCGATTTACGTTTTGCTTGTAAATGAAAGAAGGCAATGTCGTTGTTTGTTGTTTGTCAGTTTTTTAATTGGTTTATAAATGTTCTTGCTGCTTAATTAACTTTAAGTTTTTGTTCAATCACATTTGGTGCGTTTGAGTTTCTTTTATTTATTATTTATTATTTATTTGTTGTTATCGGATTCCATATAAGTAGAAAATGTATTTAAAGCTTTGCACGCAGTTCTCTAATGGTCAACTACGTTTTATTACTAATTTAATTAGACGCTTTGATTTGTTTATTAGTTTCGTTTTGCTGCCAGTTGCTGCCATTTTATATATTTCCATTTGTTAAATATTTTTAGTTCATATCACATATGAGTTGCAGTTGCCATTTTCATCTCATCAATAGTAACTTTTTATTAGCTTTGCAAAACTTTTCTGTATTGTATAAAGTAAGGCATATTTGTTAATTGATTGTATTTCGATTTGTTTGCTTATTGATTTGTGTTCATTTTAAGCCTGGATTTTACGAATATTACCTAATGCAATCAGGAGATGTCAATTATTTATTGACTGCACAACTCAAAGGAGATTAATGCTGACAACATGACGTATGCGTGATGGAAGCAAATGCATTAAATTCGAAATTCAATTAAGCTGCGATGCAATTTCATAGATTAAAATTTACAAAATATATGCTAGAGTTGCATCATTATTTTCAAGTTATTTATATATTTATGGGTTACTTTGTTATTTGTTACATTTTTCATTTATGTATATGAATTATATTAAAATATTTTCATTGGTTTATTGTCATGAAATAACAGTTTATCTCTGAGCAATTTTTTAATTTGTATCTCTATTTTTTACTTTTTATGAGTTTTATTATTATTATTTAAACAACCATGTTATGTTATTATAAAACATTATCTGCTATAAAAGAACATAGCTACTTTTGGTATACTTTTTTGAGCCAAGACTTATTCATTGCTGTTCATTTAGTATTCGACTTTGAATCAATTTGCAGCTCGTTCGCATTCATCAACACATGAAGTGTATTCATTTGCTCAAAGCTTGAAAGTCGAGGCGAGTTGAGTGCAAAGTTTTGCAGGCCATTCGGCGAAATCTCGAGCAAAAATCTTGTGAGTAATGCAAACAGAGCAAAATATTTATGGCCAAGCCTCACATAAGCCATGTTACAGCACTGCTAAGCCATAATTCAAATGCCAGCCCGAAGAGCTGCAGCTACTGTGCACATGTGTGTATGTAAATGTGTGTGTGTGTGTGTGTGTGTGTGTGTGTGTGTGTGTGTGTGTGTGAGGCATGCTATATATGCATGAGCATGTCAGAGACCATTTCGCGGCTCTGAAAAATCAGAAAAGTTGCAGAGCAACTGCTACAGCTGCAAGAATTCATATGCAAATACATCAGCTCTTGTAGTTGTTACTTTTTCCTTGACTCGACTGCAACATCATAAAGGGAATTGTAGTTTTTTCACCTAATATGTAACGCTCCAAAGTAGAAGACCATAAGCTAGTAAGTTATCATAGAGCACAGAAGTAGTTCAAGTAATCAATTGGGAAACTTAAAATTATATTCATAAGAAATTACTATGTGATAAGGATATTTATAAATGTGAAAATCAGAGCAGGAAAACTTCAGAATTTATCAAAAATAAGCTCAGCGAATAAAGTCCGAAGATCAGCTGATGATGTGAACTAATACAAGAAGACATAGATTGAATTAGAGCCAAGTGCGATCTGCTAAGCAGCTTCTTTTATATGACTTTCTTTTTTTTAATTTTATTAGTATTTTATTATATGTATAAGTGTAGAACCTGTACAATCAAATTTAGTACCTTAACAACACATGTATATATATATGATATTAGAGCCAAACCACAGTCACACTATGAGGAATTAAAAGGAGATAGTCTACAGCATTCTCATCGTTTTGTATTTTGTAGTCATTTTGAAAGTTTTTCTGTAAAGTATTCAGCTCGTCTACAGTAACTCTATTCGCTTCAGATTTTTGCTTTTTTAAGCTCTTATGCCCAAGGGCAAGTTCGTAGCGTAACGAAAGAGCAAAACTGGCAAACGGGCAAAAACCCAACAAATTTCAATAATTCAACAGCGCAAAGCGGAAAAAGTCACTCGTTGAACGATGCAGATGAAATTTTAATGAAATACAGATTCATGGCATACAAACACACACACACACACATGACACAGACACAGACACAGTAACATGCAGCAGCATTGCAGTCAGGGCCGTTAATAGACAATAACATGGCGCACAGAGACCCATACACGCACACACGCACACACACACACACACATATACACACAAATATGCACAGATGCAGCTGACATAACAAAAGCTGCTCTCTTGCAACGCCTAAAAGATAGCAACGTTTCAACAATTAAGCACACAGATAGACATACACAGACAGAGGTTTTTGGCACTGGCACTACACATGTTGCAGCTGCACTTCTTGTTGCTGTTGCTGTCGTTGTTGCAGCAACAATGTCGCACGCTGACAACATAAGCGCTCAAAAGTATGCAATGAAAATTAATTTGCCACATAATTCTTGTCAATGTGTGCGTAACAGATAATAATAAATAAAAAGCACATATACACCACACACACATACATGCACCTATGTATATACATGTAATACGTGTGTTCATTTCACATGCATCAGACATTGCATTGCAATTTCCTTTGCTAGCATTTGAAAGTCCAATTGCGTTGAGTGCATCAAAACGGACAACAATTCGTGTTTATTGAAGTCTATATAAATCCGAGATTTAAATAGGCTGTTGTTGCACAATCAACTGGATGGACAGCGACAACAAAAGAGTTCCAAAGTGCATTGAATGCAATTTTTGTAATAAAAGTCAGAGTCAAGCATTCATTCATATGTTTCTGAATAATACTGAAATATAATATTTGTAAGATGCTAAGATATGATTCAGTTTTTGTCTGGTAAGAGTTTTACATATCAACCTTAAAGTCTTAAAATACATAAAATGATTGACCTCAACAGCGCAGGGAAAGGGCGAAAGACTTCTATAGATATTTTCTGGGTACAGCAAATGAAAGTTTCTGGCTGATGGCCTCAAAGTCAACTTTCAGCTTTATGTACGATAGTATTCTATTAGGTGAATCAATAATAGCTCAAAGGTTAACTCTTGCATATGCAAAAGTTTGGCTTTAAACTGCAGGTGAGTTACAGTTGCAGTTGAACAGCCCATAAGACTCTGCAGCGCCATTGGGGAAACATGTTGCACGCTTGGGCCCGGGTCTGGGCATTCGAAAGACGACAGTCGGTAGTCGAGTTGCTAATTAATGCGAACTGCAAGCACTCGTATTCCGTATCTATAGTCCGTGTTCCGTATTCCATATTCCGTATTCAGTAGTTCGTATTCAGTATTCGCTTTTCGTCTTCTTGTTGGCAACATTTTTGGCACGGCGCCCGCTGTCTTGTTCACATGTCAGGTGGGCGAAGAGCGGCGGGCACGAGTGCTCCGGGGGTGTGTCGAGTACCTTGTCTACAGGTAATTAAAGCCAGTGAATCGCCTCGAAAAATTTACATATGCCACATGGCGCATGCCACATGCCACATGCCACAAACACGTGAGAAATGGCAACTGTCCTCGTTGAAAGCCATGTTATTTGATTGTCCAAAGCAATCATATAACTTGCGAGCTATTTACAGTTATATGTTGTGTGTGTTCGGTGTTGGGTGTTGGGGGTGCATGTATTGACCGTTATTTATTGAGCCGTATAAATCAAATTTGCATCGACTAACCAAGCGTTAATTGAGCATACGTTATTGAGCCATTTCCAGCCGTTTGATTTGTGGCGCGTTAATTGAAAACATTTTTAAACATAAATTGGAAGCGGGACAAAACGGACCAAAAGAAAAGGAAATTCAATAAGAATTTCTATTTAATATTCCAAAGTGTTATCAAAAATCACAGAAATCTTTTCGATTTATTTTCTTTTGAATTTCGACAACAATTTGAAAAAACTCTTGAAATTTCCAACTACTTCTCGCTCGAAACTAAGGAAATTTTAAGATTGATCACAGCTTTTTAATAGTTTTTAAGAATAGAATTTCAATAGTTGTTTTTGAGAATATATCGAAGAAAAATTTGAGTTTAGATATATATAATAATTGCATTTGTAGTCTGATTGTTTTTTAGACATTGACTGAAATTTTTTATTTAAGAAAGTTAAGATTAAAATTATGAAACGAAATTACTTAAAACAGTTGAGAATCAAGATGTGATCGCTTCAAATATTTTTTTTAAATTGAAATTACAACAGTTGAGAATCAAGATCTGTTTCCTTCAAATATTATTATTTGAAATTGAGCTGTTGTTGAAGCAGCCATAGACAAAAGCTGCTTTCTAGCGAATGTGGTTTGCAGAACTTCTCGATAATTTGTGGGCCCATTAAAGTGTCAAATGCAATTGAGTTCAGTGGGCAAGCACGTTATAATCTGTGTCTTTTTAAGCGCTTTTTACTGTCGATGGCGGCGACAACAATCGAAACACATACACAGATACACACACGCCCTCTCCGGCACACCCACCCCCGCCACCCACCTTCTGCCATATTGAAGATAAATGTTTGCTAAAAGAGCGCCGCAACAAGAGCCAAGCAAAAAATCGGAAATGAATTTAAATGTGGTTATGTAATAAACGAGCTATCTCGAATCAAAGAAGGCAACAACTACGTAGCTATGAGTATCTGCGCCTGTGTGTGTGTGCGTGAGCGAATGAATTATGCAACTGAAATTCAATTTCGACAGCCGCAAAGTATGCAATAAAAAGCGAACTCAAGAGTCCACACTGATTGTCACTTAATTGTAAGCTGTCAAGGACGTTGGCAGCGTACAGGGTGTTCGCATCAAATGGGCTAACTGGGACTTCAATATGTCACTTGCAATTACTGCAAGAGCAGCACCAACAACAATTGCTGTAAAAAAGCAAACGACAAGCCTGACAAACAAATACGACAACAAGTACAACAACAGCGAATCGTGGCGAATGGCCCTCCTGCGGGGCCGATTTTTAGTGAGCCAGCCAACAGGCTGACCATGATGAAGAGCCTGTAAAGAGGCAGTCGGAGAGCAGAAGGGCACATGGGGCGGGCAGCACGGGGCGTGGCAGAGCAGATAGTGTGCCACAGGCGACAGTTTGAGTAATTATTGAGACTGCAATTTCGGAATAGTGTGCAATTCGCATCCATTCTTTTTTGGCAGCCTTCACGTAATTGAAAATTAAATTGCTGCTCGATGACAGTTACCGAAGCGAGGGTCGGAAGGGTGCCATTAAAATAGCGGAGAGGAGAGGAAGAGAAGAAGCCTGGGCTTGACAAATGTATGAAATGAAGGCTGTGCAGTTGAGCGTTAACGATTTGATTCAATCTCAATGCCACAGAATCTAGTTGATTGGAGGGAGTCACATTAAGACTCAGCAAATTGCTTCGGACTGCAATGCAATTGGATTTACCAAAATACTTCAACAATCCCTTCGCACGGCGTGTAAGAACTGAATACTGCTTTAAAGCATTTCTGATTATTACTTCAATTTGAAGAGCAAAAATACTAATTAGGGCCGTTTTTTTACAGTTACTTATGAGTTGCTCAATGTATCGCTCATGACTTAAACTATTTCTATTGGGAACTAGGACAAGAATATTCGTGATCAATTATAAGGATGACTGCTCCGTTCAATGAAAGTTATTTTAAATGAAATCATTAGATATATCACTAAGTGATATGGTAATTTTTAAATGAAATCATTAGATATATCATTAAGTGATATGGTAATTTTTAAATGAAATCATTATATATATCAATAAGTGATATGGTAATTTTTCACCCACTTTTGAGGGTATTAATAATATTTTGAATTGCTAATATTTTGGCATGTTATTAATTATATCATACAATATCTGAGGAACCATGTGGACTCCGCATTAGTGAAATTACACGAAAACGTATTTTCAGTTTCTTCGAAATGCATAAATATTTATATAATATTTATAAAAAGCAGCCTGGTTCGTATTATTGCTCTTACTATTTAATTACCCTTGGAACGAAATAAATTCTCTAATATCTATATAAATATATAGATTAATATAAATATATCGTTTTGTGAGATCAGTCACCCTGTCACGCTCTGCTGGGACGCAATTAGACGTAATGCAGTTGCTTATCTCAATGCTGTCATCTGGTTTTAGGTGCTAATTCATGCTTGCTAGAGAGAGCTCTACATTTCCTTACACCTTTCGTTGAGCATTTTACTTTTATAACACGTTATTTGCCATTTTCATTTTCGTTTTCATTTTCATTTTCATTTTGCTCTCCTGTTTTTATGACTTTTCCGCTGGCATTGCTGTTGTTGTTGCGCTTTTCGTTCTATTTTTCACATTTTCTGCGTCCGCCATTTTGCCGCACACTTTTTCCACTACTTTCCAGCTAATTTACTAGCCGTTGTTTTTGTGCGAGGGAAATATATGTACATAACACATATATCTATATATACCTAGCATGAATATAGTACATATAGTACAAGTACGTACTACATATATATCTATGACTCTCTTAAAAACTTGAGTGTCCACTCAGCACGTGCAGGAGACGGAGGAGGGTGCGACTGCAAGGGATGATGCGACGTGGTGGGCGTGGAATATAATAAATTTTAGCCGCCATTCGTTTTTGCTGTTTTGCTTTCTTTTTTTTTTGTGGAACCATTTTACTTAGTTGGGGAAAAGCGATTTTGCTTTGTGCAAAAGTTTTGTTTAATTTGTGCAATTTTAATACCCTGTAAGCAACGTGAGCTGAATAGAGCCTGTGCATCGAGCAGAAAAAATATGCCTGACAAAGCAAACCACACAGCTAGGCATATAAAAATATATGAAATTATATATGTCATATTGATGTGCCTCAGATAGTCATATATACATATATGTTTATCTAACTGAAAATTAGTACACAACCTCGAAACGGGCACAACCAATCGAAGCAGGCAAATGCCCATAGTATATATAGTATATATTTAGTATATATATATATTAAATATATACTATATAAATATACTATATATATATACAGACAGCATAAGACTAGCTTGGATTAAGGGTTTCGTCATTATGGAATATTAAAGACTAGTTTGCCAAAGTAATGGTTGCATGTTTCAAGTAATAGGTATCTGCGAGTAGAGCAACCCACAGGCCGCTAACTTTCCGTTTTTTTTTTTTGCTTTTTGTAGCTTTATTTTATAGTTGCTTATGCAAGTCAAATAATTGCACAGCGTTAAGTTTTTTAATTTGTTGCTTTGGAGCTCGTTAAGGGGCAAACTTTAAAGCCTTAGCTGCGAGCCACTCCTGCATTGCCACACAGCACCACCGTAGTTGCACATCATAAGCCACCGAATGTTGCACTTTTATGGCACACATTTGGGGTCTGCCGTTTACACAACATTTGGCATCAGCTGGAGGGCGTGCAGAGATGTGGGCGTTCGTATGTAAGAGCTTGCCAAAGCTTTTAGTAGGCGTCGCATTATCAGGCCGATACAAAGGCACATTATGCGCTTCCGATTTGCTGTTGTTGGTGCTGTTGTCAGTTATGGCATCGCTTCAAAATGAGGTTAGCCATGGGGTAAATGTTACACGAACCCAAACGAAGCGACGAAACGTCGCATTTTGCTGTACTTTTGCGAGTGGGTCAATTGAAGCTGTTGACTTTGGCAGCAGCTGCATTTTTAAGATATGCCAATCAATACATCAATTTATATCTATATACATATATATGTTTTCAAAGTAGAAACTCTTTTTTTTATGGCAAAACTCATTAAATGTAAGAATTCAAAGTTTAATTTTGCAGAAACATTTGTAACAGGCAGGTCAAGTATTTGATAGCGGATCCATAAAATACCGGAATCTTGGTCAAAATGACCTGCAGTTCACCTGTTCATCCGTCTGTCTGTTTAAGCGTATCCAGCTCGGCATTTATAAAAGCTAGATATGTGGAAGTGAAAATGTATAGTCTTGTGGCTTGTCTGATAAAAAAGACGATATTTGAGAGAGAGAATAATTTATATACATAACGCATATAAAATTATAAGTATTCGATATATATATATATATATATATATATATATATATATATACATACATCTATTGATGCCCAGAAAGTTTAATAAGATTCCAAAATTATTCAATTAATGTTAAAATTTGTATTTTTGTGAATGCTGCAATGCTACAAGAAGCTGAGAATATTTAATTGAAAGGAGTTTGGCATAGGGAGCAGGGTATTAAGTACTCTCTTGCTTCCTCTGCTTATACACATTTCTGATCTAAGTTCTTTTCCTGTGTAACACTTGCTTAAAAATGAAATTGTCATATTGTAATATTATTATTAAAATATTATTTTCCTCTCATTATTATTCACGTAATTACATTGTGTAAAAGTCAAATCATTCAATATTTAACTTGTGTAAATTAAAAATAATAAATGAATAATAGTAATAAAAGCAAATAATTTAATAATAAAAAGAAATCTGTTTATGAAACAGCTGCGAACATTTGAAATATATTTTTAAGCTGAGCCCGGTTCCTGGCAGAGGGACACAGCTTTTTATACGTATTCATAATTTGAAAATGTCTAAGTTAAAGTATTTTCCATTGCATATGATATATATGGTTATACTCCGGGGCATGCCAACCTGTCAATAAGCTTTTACAAGGAGATGCACAGCTGACACTTAGAATGAGCATGCATTAGTTAGTTAACGAGTACATTTAAGACCACGCACACACACCAATATACACATAGACACATACGGAATAATAGATAAAGTGATTCGTTTGATTTTGGCCGCATTTACCTCGATGTGCTCGCAGACGCAGATGCCCTCCTCGCAGTAGGCGCATAGCTGCCATTTGCGACCCTTGAAGAGCAGTTGCGGCTCATCGCTGATCAGTGGCTCGTATTGGGTTTGCTGGAATTGCAGCTCGCGCAGCTGCCGCTTCAGACCGCTGGTGACGCCAACGTCAGTCTGCTCGAATGCATCGCTGCGACGCATGCGGTAGACGCTGCATTTACGCTCCAATGGACCGCTGGGCGGTTGCATCGGCTCGTCTTCGTCGTACGCTGTTAGGGGTTGGCGCTCTGCGGAATCATGTGGCTCGTCGTCATCGTCGGCTCGTCGTAGCTTTATTGCTGTGGCCACTGCGGCGGCGTGTCCCGGCGAGGCCATGGGCGTGGCCGGCGTTACAATGATCGCATCATGGTGAGCTATAAACATAGCCGCCGCGCCGTCCAGCTCCAATTGAGATTCAGAGACAGCGGCTTCTGCGGCCGCCGCCGCCGCTGATGTGCTGGGCGTGGCGTCTGTCTCCAGCATCGACATCGCCGTCGTTTTAACGCCGACCGCAGCCGATGGCATCGCAGGTGTCGTTGGCGGCGTTGCCTCCATTTGGGATACCAGCGGCAATGTTGCCGTTGCCGATTTATGCAGCTGTCCCGCTGCCGCTGTCGCTGCTGCTGCTGCTGCTGCTGCTGCTCCGGGATGGAAGCCAGCGCTACTGCCGCTGTGCCGATGCACGAGCTTCGGTGAGACACGTCCATGTGATGAGGCAAACTGTTGATAGGGCGTCTGCACGGGACCCCCATGACTGTGATGCATATGACTATGTCCATGGCCCTGCAGCCCATGGGCGTGGCTGTGCCCATGGATGTGCGAGTGTGTGTGCGTGTGAGATTGCATGCGCAGCTGCAGCACCGATTGCGTATCGGAGCCGCCCGTCGCCTCCTCGATGGGCAGCAGCGAACGGGACTGCGTGTAGGTGGCGCTCAGTTTGCGTCCCTGCGGCTGCTGCGGCGCCCGCAAGTAGCTGGTGGGCAGCTGGTGGAATTGTCGCGATTGACTGCGTGTCGGCGTCGACGCGCCGCCATGATCAGCAGCGCCGAGTCCGACACCAACTACAGTTGCTTTCGGTGGATGTAGTTTCGCTTGTAGCTGTTGGTTCTTCTTCTGCTGTCGCTGGCGCTGACGTGCCTGGCGCGAGGCCAAGGAGGCGCCGCCAGCAGCTGCATACATTTTGCTTACTGCGCTTAAGTATACGGGCCTTAGTTATAAACTATGATTTACGCCTAATAACCATTCGATTTTACGGTCTTTAATTTGATTTCGTTAGTTTAGCGCATGCATGGGCGCAGCTATTTCTTAGTTTGCAACACGTGGCAGTTGTGCCTAGCCTTACTTTTGAGCTAACCTCACTTTTTAGGCAGTTTTAGCTGACTTTGCAGATTTAACCTCACTTTTTATTCAATTTAATCTTACTTTAAAACGTTTTACCTCTTAATTTAGAGCTGCTGCAATTCTACTCTCACTTTAAGCTAATCGTGCCCCACACTTTCCTCCGGCTATTCTAAGAACATTTTTTGCAATTCTAACCTCACTTTATGCAGTTCTGTTCTAAGCACAGCTAACCTTATCTTAAATCAAGCAACTCTCACCTCACGTTTAGCGTTTCTAATCTCACTTCAAGCTATTCTAACCTCGTTTCAATTTCTCTCATATAAAGCGTGTTTTGGAAAAATAAACGTTAAAAATCTTAGCAAAATTTGTTTTTAATGTTGTAGTTGTTGTTGTTCTTCTTCTTGTCTGTCCCTGTATATATGCCTAATAAGATGTGACTCGACTTTAAAGTGCTGTGCAGCTCGTTAGACTGTTGCGCTTAGGTCTTTTTCGTGTAGTATTTATAATATTTGATTTCATTCGTTTTCTTATCGTTTTGTGTCTGTATTGACAAAAATGATTGTACTTTGGATTACTTGCTTAAGCTTCAACCGAGTGACATATATAAAACTTTGTTTGAAATAAACCTCATTGAAACCATCAAAAGTAAATATTTCATTGGTATAACAATCTTCAAATATATATATAAACTGAGAAAATTATTCAAAAGCAATTTACAGACTTAACTTAGGCTAGGGAATACATGCATTGTGCATTGCTTTCTGCTTTGTCTTGTTCTTCTTTTTGTTGTTGTTGTTGTTGTTGTTGGTTTATAAAAAAATATATGTATATATATAGGTAAAAAAATTTGTTTATCGCTTGATGTCTATTTTAAAAACGTTAATATATTTGGGCTTTGGTTTTTATAAATATGTTTAACGACGATTCTCTCTGCTTATAAACATTTCAAAAATATGCTCTGTTCACAATCGAATTATTTCTGTTGCATACTTTTCGGGGCGTATTGTCTGTGTGTATATATCCTTTGTTTCAACTGTCCTTCACTCGGGCCATATGACAAAAATAATTGAATAACTGCTCTGTATTTATAATAATATTTAAAAGCTAAAAGCTGCCTAGATTAACTATGTATATGTATATATATATACTATACTTTGCTTATATGCTATATATATGAATATGTATATATAAATATTTGTTTGATAATTGTCTAACTAGTGTCCATTAGCGTACAAAAAGCGTTTAGAGCCTAACACACACATATACACACATACAAAGACATGTAAACAATTGAATAGAATTTATTTATGTTTCGGTTTTATCTTAATTTGTTGCTGCTTTTTACTTCAGTTTAACATGGAAGCGTTCTAAAGCCCGTCTTAAATTTTCCTATTTGTTTTTGTTTTTCTTTCTCTTGGCTGCATTCCTCTATTTGTTACACACACAGTTGAAAGAGACACGCACACATACAACTCTTGATAATCCTCAGTTCAAATCAGGCTCAACTATATTTTCAACAATGTGTTTGTTCTTCATGTATTTTGTATTAAATTATTTAATTTAAATTTGTTGCATTTATGTTGAGTTTTGATATCCCTGGCAATGCACAACATGTTCTCAAAGACTTTCAATTTTTTTATTTTTCTTGTCATCTAACTTATGAATAAAGACGGATTTACTGCAAGGAACACGATGATAATCGATAATAACAGTAACATCATCAAAATATATGGTAGACGTACATCTTTAATGTTAAAAACTATTTGCTAAGCTGTAAAATGTATTTTCAAAGATGTATGTGTAGAGTATAGAGTGTGAAAGAAAGTGATTTAGTCAAATTATCAATAGGATTCTTAAAAATATATTAACATCGTATTGCAAAGTTCTCATTGGCATGCCCCAACAAAAAATTCTTCAATATGTCATTTATTATGTTGCAATCTTCAATAATTGATCAAATTCTGCAAACATAGGATGCATTAATATTTCAAACAAAAAAAAATGAAAATATAATTTTTATCCAAAATGTATTTTTTTAAATATAGCTCAGTATTATAAATCAGCTTACCAATATTAAATTTTAATCAAGCAAGAGAGTTCTAATCGGGAGTGCTTGAATAGAAGACAGTCTGAACCCTGCGAACAGCTGTTTCTTCAAAGTTTCTACGCTTCGAGCCTAGATACATAACGATCACAAGCACACAAAAGAATAAACTACCAAAATCAAATTATCGATTTTTATCGATAATATCAATACTTAATACTTAAAGTTGTTTGAAGCAATATATCAAATGCCAATCTCCCGGCTGGACATAGAAAATCAAAACTTTTCATTACACATTCAACATAGAAATTTTTTTTGCTATTTCCCTATTCAATTGCATACAGTTTTACACTCATCCATCATTAATCAAATTGGCGAGTCGTTATGGATGATTTGGTTGAAAAAGCAAAGAGCAGAGCAGAGCAGGGCAGAGCGAGAGTGAAAGAGAGCGATGATATATCCATTGAAAACAACTTTGACAATCGCCACACCCTTTGGCCACACCCCATTCAAAACTCATCAAACAATAAAATGCGCAAACTTTTTTATTTTGACTTACACTTTGAAACCTTCAAGTTCTCCCGAGCAAGAAAAATAAAAAGCGAATTCATCTTGCAGCGAAAAGAGAAGAATGTACAAAAATTGACGGCGAACTTTCCACAGACACACACAAATTTAAATGTAGTAAAAATCTTGAACCGTCGAGTTTTGTTACGAATTCCAGTCATAACACAAATTTAACAAAGCGCCAAATGCTGGACCTCGTTGGAGAGTGAGAAAAGATTACTCTATAGTAGTATATAGTTTCAAAAGGAATATTTTTTGTTAAACTAAAATATTTTAAGGCCATATTTTTCGATTTTTAAAATATTTGATAAATATCGAAAGTGGAACCATTTATGACGGATAACAAAATTCTTAAGAGCTTAAGAACTCGATATAATTTAATATCAATATAATATTAATTTTAGCTCAAGCTCTTATTACTCGTTATTTGAGATCAATTACAGTAATATATTTGCACTTGTATAATGTATTTATAATAAGAAAATATTTTATTTTTGGTCGAAATTAAGCTAATAATCACAATAGTTGGAAAATAAATGAAAAACTTTAATTTTAGTGGTAAATCTTTGAATTTGGGATTCTTGATTTTTGCACAGAATCGGAAAAGACCTAATACCTTCCTAATAATCAAGCAGCAATAGCAAAAGTTATTGACAGTAGCATTAATATATTTAAGCAACTGAGAATGTTGCAGTCAACTGCATCTAACTGCATAACTTGTTCATGGTACAAAAACAGTTATAATTTTTTAAAACAAAATATTTTTAAATTTACCACTCATTGGGCATATATGATTTATGTGTAGAGGAACTGATTTACCTACAATACTTGGCAATTTTGGATCAACTCTGCTCAATATATTGTTTTTCCGATTTGATAGATATATGAATTTGGCTCAAAGTTAACAGAGGTTCTACAGTACCTTACCGTAAAATTTTGCAGCTTCAATACATCCTAAAGGATGTTAATATATGCAATATATTTTTTCACGGGTTTCTCACACAACTATATATATGATCGAAATCAGAAGTGATGAGAATACAAATCTGATGCTTTGTGGCAAAAGTTGAGCATTATATTTTTAGTAAATAAATTTACATTATTTTTTAAAGGAATTAAGCTTTTAATGGCCCCACAAGGTGTCTTCACGTATACTCTTCTCAAAGGTTATTCGCTTATAGCAAGAGCAAAATTTATTAAAAAACGATTGATGTTTTGACAGGGTACAGGAGTAGGTACAGGTACTGGTGCAGGTACTCCACATTCTTCATCGTTACCTTCTTATGTGTACTTTTTTTAAATGTTACTGCGGACATTTTCATGTATTCGAAAAAATGTTATTAATTTCACGAGGTTTCCACTTTGTTTCTTGCTATTTTGCTCTTTTGCTTTGTGCCTTTAACGCGCTCCACATGCAATTTAGTCGTAAACACGCGAATTAAAAAGGTTTTCGGCTTCCAGTTCTTTTTGGCCTGCTGAACGTTTCCTAACCTTAACATTTGCCATGACTCGGCGGTGCGGTCGCAGCAACATTCAGGGTCATAATAAGCGCTAACATATCCTTATAAGTCAAAAGCACGCCTTCACGTCTTCTCAGCTATTTCAACGTTTTGCTCTTGCTCAATTTCATTTTAGTTTGTTTTTTAGTTGTGTTTTGTGCTGCGTAAATGGGCCAATTGCAAACGCTGGCCGAGGGACGAAAATGTTAGGCCCTTAACCGCTTTGTTGGGCGTGTGGCTTATATAACAATTTGTTGATGCCTTTTGGCGCAAAACACGCACTCAAGGCTAATTAAAACCCAGACCCACGGCAACGCCCCAACAGTAAATGCGACGACTGCTGACGACAGGCATTACGATCCAATTCCTATACATATAAGGCTAAATGGAAGTCTATACACAGTAAATATGCCAGCTGCCCAGGCACGATAAATGATAGTATGCCAAAAAGCGCACTGACGTGTTGTTGGCTTATCTTAAGTAGTTTTATTTTTATTTAAAGCCAATTACAAAACACAATACAGAAAGTATTTAAGTATATATATTAGTAAAAATTACAAATATTTCCAGGAAATACAACTTTTATTTTAATATTTGGAAAGTAGTTGAGCTAAATATACGGAGAGAACAGAAACAAGTAAGAATATAGTATGCGTGCTCTACAAAGCAGTTGCCACGCCCCCTAAATTGATATACAGATAAATATATATATATATATATATATTTTTATTATAAATATATTTTGTATTAAATTTTTAGTTTCTCGCTCAAAAACTGAACCATTCTACAGTTATCCCCGATTTGTGACGATCACGTACTGAAGGCAATTTGAATCTTGATCAACTTTGGAAATTACTGTCAATGTCACCACTAAAGAAGCTTAATAGTAAACTCGATTATTTCACTGATTTAGATTTATATAACTATATCTCTTTATGCAGAGGATGTCTGCACGAATATATCATCCAAATATGAGTCTGTAACCAAAAGTTTCCCAAATATAAGAGAATTTATACTAGTGGGCGTATACCTATTATTGAAGGTTTCTGGATCTAAAACGCTGGTAAGGAAAGTTTAGCATGACTTATCAGACGCACACATTGCATTGAAAAAGTATAATAATTAAAGAAATAGAATTTTATATTATTACAAATATTTTTCATATCTTATATTGAAACTTGATATTTGCGATAATGAATTCATTCAATCACAACAAAAGTAATAAGACTTAATTAATAAATTTGAATTCTTGATAATAACATTCGTTCGGAATTATATGACTTGAATCTAGGAAAAATAACAAAATACTGTAAAGCATTTAAAGCTCTTTAAAAACTCTCACAACTCTTAGTAAATCCCACTCAATAATTTTATATTATTAAAAAAGGTCGACTTCCAATTTCCAGCTAATTTAAAATATTTTTTCCAATTATCACTTTTTGGTTTTAATAAGAAAATGAAGAGGTCATTTCCAAGGTAAAATGTAAATATTAGCAGCAATTGAGAAAAAGGCCAATAATAAATTGCTTTAAGTAAAGCTGGAGCTTAGAAAGTTCTGGCAATTATTTGCAATGTACATACTATTCGCGTGTTGGACTCCAATTAAAACGGGGCCACGTGTAATATGAGTTAAGATGACAGCAATTAATGCTACCGAATGACATTCAACAGTCCATGTGGCTGGCAAAAATCAATACAATTGCAAACAAATAACAGTTTGCATTAAAAAGAAATAGAGAGGAACAGAACATGAGGTAAATTATGCAAGCTGGATAATTACAGTCCGATGCTGTTTTGGTCAGGCCTGCGTGGTAATAACTTAAAAGGGAACCCTCCCACTCAGCGTAAGCACCGCACACACGCACAAGTGAATGAGTCAACTTGTGCATAGTTACGCAAATCGAGAGAACGGATGAGCTGGCCACGGGAGACTTTGTGTATGAAAGAGCGCTGTACGTTTCCAGGCAGACAATGCGGCGTATACGTCATGCGACTGTCAGAGGAGCAGTCAGGCAGCTAGGCATTCAGCCAAAGGTAGAAAGCAGCCCAAACGATTTCGCTTTATTCATTCATGGCGCATGAATATCTAATAACCACACATACGTACAAGCACACTCAAAGAGTATCTTTCCCCCTTAGCCACACAAACAAGCCACAGACGGCTGGGTATTCCAGAAATCGGCCTGACTCTCATGAGGCTTTATAAAATTGATGAAAATTTGCATGGATGATTATCGTAGCTATATAAATAATATATTATACAAATTATAGATTTTCATTTTCAATGCCAATGGCTTGGCAATATTTAAGAGTATTTCCCGTTTCAAACAATCTTAATCTTAATCTTATTTATATACGAGCAGGCTCATAGAGAAACTCATCGAGAGTACCCTAAAGATTCACATTGCAAAAATAGCTATCTATATAAAGGTTATGAAAGCCTTCGCATTAAACTTGGCGTTTTAGTGGAGTTTCGTTTATTTGGGAATACGCACGATTAAGTCATTTATGCGCAGTTTGGCCAGCCGTGCAATGTGCATGCAGAGATATACGAACGGGCAGCGCCCGAGCAGGGTGCTGCCAGTGCGTGCCACACACAGCCACAAACACCATACAGATACAAGCACACAGAGACACAAAAGTGGCAGCTGTGGCACGTAAAGTTGTCTACGCAGCAAGCTTCGGCCATCGGCGTTGGCTGGCTGCCGCATTTAGCTTTTGTGTGTGCGCGTTTTGTTGAGATTGAAATTAAAATTTAAATTTATTTTCAGTTGGTTTTGTGGCGTGTGGCCAGCGTTTTGTTTGCTTCCACTTGGAACGAAGTGTTGCACATACAACGCAGTTAGTGAGTGCCACAAAAAGCTGTCACTTGATTGCTAATTAAGCGTGCATTTCTGAGCAATTGTTTGTTTGTCAGCACTAAAAACCGAATATTATATTTGCTCGAACTGGCCCATAAATGAGGACTCTCTTCACATAAGCTAATTGAAATGTTTAAATTTATTGTTTTAACTTTGATGGGAGAGACTCTGAGCCTGTGACAATGCTGCCATGGGAGAGAGGCTCCATTTAATCAGTTCTTATTAGTCGAATTTTCAATAAGACTGAAAAGGATTATCTAAGTTTGTGGCGTTGAATGTGAAGTACTTCAATTGCGAAGTATCAATTTCAGCAAGCCCTATTTGTATGGAAAGACATAACAAAACCAATATACATACTCTTTAGGTACATCAAAAGGAATTAATTTAGCTAAGACTGCTAAACTGTCTTTCTTTTCATACATGTCTTTTGGAACACGCCCAATATTCAATATATTTATAAACTTTGATTGTATTATATGTTGCTGACATTCCCTGCGGCTGTTTACATGCTTTCTTGACTAACTGCCTATTTGTCAATATTTGCCACTCGAAAGAGCGAGAATTGAGCAGGAGGTAGACCGAGCTGGATATATATTGGGAACATATTGAGGGCGTCGAATTTTAGTCGAATTCGCTAGAAAACAATTTCAAAGCCATTGCCATGTAGAATAGCATTGGCTGCCTTAGGCACACACACACACACACGAAATTGAAATGCTGACAGGCATATATATGCGCTGCTCTCTGTGAATACACAGTAAGCCGGATATGTTTATAACCAGCCAGCAACCGGAAATATTATTGATTATCGCAATGTTAAGCGTTTACTTTTTTGCTGTATGTACTGTTATTATTATTATATCATTTCCATTTATTACTAATACTTTCTTTTTCTAGCACGCTTCCAGCACGCGCTACATGTGCAAGAAAACATATCAATTTGATAGCAAACTATTTTCAGGCATTTCCCCAACCACCCGAACGGTCCCTTTCCCCACATATTAGGGCCATTTTTGGTATTTTTGGCAAACAGAACGTTTGATTTCTTATGTAAGTGGAGCAAGTGGCAAAACGCAATTCACTGCCTTTGCTGCTGCTGCTGCTGCTGCTGCTGTTGCTGCTGTTGTGGCTGCCTTAATAAGCAGCTATCGGCACCCAGTCTTGTTCGTCCGTCCATCCGCCACAGCTGTCTGTGCCTACTTCAGTCGCTTGCCTGGCTGTCTACTTCCGTTTCCGTTCGCGTTTTTCTATTTTTCTATTTTTCTTTTTTCCATTTTTCCATTTTTTCATTTCTGTTCATCGTTGTCAACACTTGAGTTAGACATTTAGTTGGCAAAAGGGCGCCTATTGCAGAAGGGTAGCTGCTGCTGTCATTCATAAGTTTTCAGCATTGATGTCAAATGTAGGCACATTTTTAATTAAAATATTGGAGGCGCATAGACTGCCTAGCTGATTGCCACAAAAGGCTTCCATTTCTGGCACATCCTCCAACATAGCCTTCAAGTGTCCATGCCACTGACATTGAACACATTTGGCATACCTAATAATAGTTTATGAAACTTGTAAGCTAACAGCTAAAACAGTATTTGGATAGCGGCTTGCGGATTTGTTATATGTAGTTAGGCGCTCAAACTCAACTTCAACTTAGGCACAAAAAGCAGCAATTAGATACTTGCGAAATAAATTAGTGTTTTTGCTTCTAGGTGAAAAACGAGGTAAGGTAGTGCTAAAAGCATCAAGGACTCGCTTTCGAACTATTTCTTGCCACGACCAACACGTCCAATACATAATATCGTAATATTGATTCATTTATATGCCCATGTGGCGTATACATAATATCATTTGCTATCACTTCTGCTTAATTGAAGCCGTTAAGGCCCATAGAGTGTCGCAATGGGCATTAGATTAAGACAAAGCACCTATGCCATGGCCCATGGCCAATGGCCCAATAGGCTAAAGGCAACAGGCAGCCCAGCAAATATCACATAAAAGCAACAACCACAACAACAGCAAAGGGGGAGATACATAAATTACGACACCACAATACAGCAGCAGTCGCTGGGACACAGTCGCTGCTGCTGCTGCTGCTGCCTCAAAGCTTTGGCTCCCTCTCTGACCGCGTCGCACTCCCATTCGAAGCATTTAAAGCGCACATTCTGGTTCGCTGCAAAATGGCATAAAGAACGCCGTAAAGCAAGTGTGTTTATTGCCTTTTATGTGCGGCCCTAACGGCTACATTTGGCGCCCCAAACACGGGCCAGTTGCCATTTCCAATTTGCAGCTCAAAAATACCGTTGCACTTGCAGTTGCAGCTTAGTGTCGCCGCTACAGTTGATCGCAGTAAGCAACAGTTTCCAAGTGCCGCACAGTATTTTATGACACTTTTACGATAGGTTACCAAAGTTAAATTTGATTTTTTACTGTGGCTTTACTTGATGTGGCATTGTTGGTTTGCGCCTTAGACTTTGCTTTCCAGCCACTGTGCTCCTCGAAAACTATAAATTTTTTTATTTAACGACTACTTGAACATATCTGAATTTACAAAATTATGGATACATAATAATTATTTAACAATAATGTCCATTTCAACGTGCCTCGCCATTGTGCTACCTAATCGATTATAAAAAGTTAGCAAAAAAGCAAAATAAATGCAAATGTCGCCAAGCTATAATGGAGAGTCTATGTATACAAATGGTTGTCCAAGGGCCATAAAGTAGAAGTTTTTTCTTCAACCTTTCAACTGCAAAATAGTTGCACTTGACTTCGCTTCCGTAACCCCCATTTCACATCCCATACCTTCCAGGCAGTTGAACCTCCGTTGTGTGTGTGTGTGTGTGTGTGTTTGGCCCTTTTATTGTGTGAGTGGGTGTCGGAAAGGGACTCGGAATTTATTTTGCATCATTTTCTGCATTCACTAAAAATTTTGCAATTTATTTTGCTTTGTGTATTGAGGTCAGTTTTGTAGCTGTTGTTGTTGGCGTCTTTGTTGACCAATAAAAAATGAGGTTAGTTTTGTTTAGACAGGCAAAGCACAATCCAAGTCGAAAGTGGAGGCAGATAAAATATTATACATAACCTTTTGAGCAGACCAACGTACACGCAGCTGACACACAAGGGTCAGCATAAAAATGCTTGACATATTGACACACTTGGCGTATGATTGATTTTTCAACTCCCAGGGACATAGAAACAAAAGAAAACCCCACTCGAATTGGCTTTCTATGGATATGAATGCAACGTAATTAATAGCGAATGAGACTTGTTGATTCAATCAGTGACATGCAACATGATAATGCCACAACTATGTGCACAACGAGAGGCGTAGAACAATCCTCAGCTATACAAATAAATTGCTGTGTAAATATATCGACCGACAACAAACAGCGCCACGTTACATTGTCAATGTTATCTACTACACAGTGTGTCCTGTTTCCCCTTCCTTTGCTCCTCCCCACAACACATTGAGAACGTCAACTGCCAGCGAAAGTCAGGTAAAGGCAGCCAGGTGAAAATCGGAAAAGCAACGCGTATGCAAATGTTAAATGTTAAATGACAAAATTCTATCTTGTTGACGCTTCGACCCGCTGTTCATGTTGACCGAACTCTCACTATTCGATCAAAACCAGACACAGTCAAATATATCTATATATTTATATAGAATATACATATTATTTCGAGACATGCTGGGTCATTGTAAACACATGTATTGGGATCAAGCAAATGCCAACTGGGTAAGGGATTTGTATTGCTTGTTAAAGTTGCCAGCTAGTGCAAGCCTTGTGTTTGCATAGATGTCTTATATCTGTCAATTAGGCCAACTATCAATTCTACTAATGCAAATTCTACTAAGAGATATACTAAAACATCAAATATTTCATTTAAGTAAGCATGAAAAGCGTAGTTCTTTGGACATATATTATATATTAGAGAGCGAATCGTCAAACACTAATTTAAATTCATTTATTCATCAAAATTGCAGCTGAAATTTATTTATACTCTGCAAATTTACTGTTTCGTAATAATAAAAAAATACATCACAATTTACAAAGACGAAAACCAAAAAAAATGATATCAGAAAAGCAAAATATACAAATTAAAAAAAAAAAAAGAAAAATGTTATAAAATAGTATAATACTATTGCCTTTATAAAGAGGATACCTACGCAACATAAATAAAAATTGAATGTGGTTACTTTAATAAAGTCTTTCTTATATATACTAATATATTAATTAATAATTAATAAATGCCTAATGTCTAATCAAAAGAAAATATTTCTATTATGTATTGCGAACCTGCTCGACTTTAAGCTAAATGGTTTTCAGTTTTGCTTATGTTACTATTAGGTCATGGACTTACACCTTTCACTGTGAAAATAAAATAATTTGTTAGCTAAATATATATATCTTGAATGGAAGACTAATGGGCTAGACCGTTGCGCGACGGAATAACTGAAGTTGAGTTACGACCTTAAAAAGTATTCTTAGTGTACGTTAGCTCTGGATGTTGTGGGTGTTTATGCGAATGCAAGTGCGTGTGTGGGTAAATAAAGTGTGCTCAAAGTGCCATGAGGTGTCATTGGCAAAATGGGGCGGCAAAGATGTGAGTGAAGCAATGCACTTGCAACGCTTATAAAGCAGTCTGCCTCATGGCACATGGCACATGGCACATGCCTTATGCCTTATGGCATGTGGCACATGCCAGCTGCCACGCCCACATGTGTGGACTCCCTCAAGGGAGCATCTAACCCAATTAGGCAGAACAGCAGCCACGACAGATGCCAATTCATTTTTGGCATTAGCCAGAAAAACATGGTCAATCCGAAGGCTGCCACATTTACATTTGCATTTGCATTTGCGTCACGTGCAACATTTTTTAATTATTATTACTATATTTTGCTAGTTTTTTTTGTTGGATCCGAATTTACATATTCAAAGTGCAGGCGACAAATGCGAAATGCAAAATGCATGGAACAAAAGACTCAAAAGTTTCGCGTATGCAAATTAAGAAATGCTAAAAAAGAGAAAAGAATAAAATTAAATAATATAACATAAAGTGACCCTGGCAGCGTAGGAGGACAGAATACAACCTTAAGGCCATGGCGGCAGCCTCCGGTTACAAAGAAGTAGAACTGCTCTGCTCAAGAGTAACCGACTAGCAGACTCCCTAGCATCTGTGTCCAACAGCTGTTTCAAATATTTTTAAGCCTGCAAAAAGAACTTGAGCCGAAAAACTTAATTTTATATTTGAAAACTGTTTGTTTAGGCTTTCTTTTTCTATAATCTTCAAATATATTTGACAACCCTTCTATTGAAAATAAATGCAGAGTACTCGATTTGAAGAGACCATTTTACTTTTATTAAATGGAGCGAAAAAAACCAACTAAGAATTGAAGTTTGCAATTCTTGCGAATAGTTTTTGCAGCCATATGACACCCACTGCGGCTGTGCTTACAGGGTATACAAAAAACGTTCAAGTAGAAGCGTAGAGTGTTTGCTTCCTGGCACACAACAACAGAAGCCACAATCACACACACACAACAGCTTGAGTGTGTGTGGGCTGCGCTCATAAGTAGGCTACAAACAAGGTTTACGGCGGGTAGCGGGGCACTGACAACAAAGCAAAGCGCTTCGAAAGGCCAAGAGGCTATTTGGCGCCGAGGAAGAACGAGAGGTCGGGATAAATGAAGAAAGGCTGGAAGGTGGAGGGGGGGTATGAAGGTATGTAATGGGGCCTTTTGGTGCCATATTGACTAAAGCAATGCTTAGCCGTTGCTCAGAGACTACGCTCTGTAAATTAGGTGCTTAGTCATTACGGCTTGTTGGCATTTAAAAACAGCGAAAAACTAGGCGCATTTTGAGAAGCGGCTACAGTGAAACCTTAGTAAAGGGAGTTTTCGTTCTACTGCTATTGTGTGTGTATAATAATTATATTATATAATATCAAAAAAAAAATATATATATTTGATATATATGTGAAATATCTGTCGATTACAATCAATGTATTCTCCAGCTCTTCCACTTGTGGAAAAAGTGTTTGTCTTAAAATGTGTTGATATTAATTACAAGCCATATCAAGAAAATTAAAGACATTCACAGCTGAAACGCAACTATGCCAGGCTTCACTGTTTAATTATGGAACAAGTGTTTTATATAAATGAGAGTCCTGACGAACCGCCTGCACATCGGCTAGCAGCTTCAGAAATGTTAACTGCTGTTGTCTTAGGCCACACTCAGCTCCAACCCCTTTGTTGTTGAGAGCCAGAGGCTTAAATGCAAATTCAAGTTAATAAATGACAGGCCTATCTCTCTAGATCTCCACACAAGCTGTGCCCATAAACAACCCAAAAACTGGGATGAAAGCAGGCTAAGAGTGAAGACTCTGGCTCAAACTGAGGCTGATTCATTATTAAACATTAGCCAACCGTGCCTGCCCACAGCTTCGATGTCGATAAGCGCAAATTTGCCAAATACAAATTATCTTTCTGTTTGGTTACCCTAATCCCGACCTGAGATTAAAATCTCAACAGACCAAATGCTCAACCTTATAAATATGCGAGCTTTAAGATCTAACGAGCTGCTACAATTGGGAGTCAGTTTTCAGTTTTCAGTTTTACTTAATGCATATGCAAAGGCAAATAGAAGAAGCTGAAGCGTAGACTCAAGTGCTGCCAAGTTGTTACGGTGCATAGATTTTTATGACCCCATTGCCCGAATCTTCACACACCCTGTAGAGGGAGCACCATGGAGCGGGTATTTTGGGTGCTCGGCTCCATTGCATTTAACTTTTACAAAGTTTTTAAGTGCTGCACATTGCCTGATTGGCTGCCAGTGCCTGTGATTTAAGCTAATTGCCTTCATGGATGAACGAGGCCCTGCAGACAGAGAGAGAGGAGAGAGAGAGAGAGGGGAGCCATAGAGCTGTACTAAGTAGAAAAATAAAAAGAGCACTTTCAGCAGTTTTCACTTGAAAATAACTTTATGAGTTTGAAGCTAGTTAAAAAATAGTTTTTGTTAAACTAATTTTGATGGCTTTCGTGAGTATATCTGTAGCTTTTCAATTAAATTGTTTGCAGCTAGTAAATTGAAATATTAAAAAGAAAACATATTTAAAAATATATCTTTGAGCCTACAGAAATATTATTTTGCTACTCAATTTATGTAAATTTACCCCTAATTTATTTTCTCAATTCTTTTCCTTTGGCAACTATTATTAGCATACGCCGAAAAGAAAAGAAAGAAATCCCCCCACCCCCAATTCAGTTCCGACTATCGAATCGTACGGCACAAATAGTTGTAAGCCGGCACTGAAAGCCAAAAGAGAGATGGCTAAATCTAATAAGTAAGCCAGCCGAGCCGCAGAAAACGCAAACAAACTGCGTCGCATTTATCTCAGCCGCAAAAATGCCTGCCATATTTCATTTTAAATGCAGCACCTGCAACTCACACAGCCACAGCTTCGAAAAGAACAAAAACAAAAAATAAAAAATAAAGTAGAAGTAGGAAAAGAAGGACAAACCCAGAGAGCGAACGTTGAAAACAAAATGTCAACGGTGGAAAGCTGAGCAGGCAGAAAAACAAGGCGTAACCTTTCCTCATATTTCACGAAATTGAAATGCTCTTTCCATTCTAATTTTATGTAAAACATTAAAGGAAATCTGAGTGCTTTTTAAATTCCCATTTCGTCATTTTGACATGAATGCTAATGCGCTTATCCAAGCAAAGATTAGAGTAGCCTCAATATTCACCACGGAGCAGTTGTGGCACTGTTTAAGAAAATGACACTAAATAATTGCCAATCATATTTATTGATGAATCCATTATACCCTCAGTTAGGGGATAAGCGAAATACCCGCAGTGGCATCTGTAATCAACAACATCAGCATAAACTTAACTGAAAGCGACAAGGATAGCACACACACAGACAAAGACACGTACACACAAGCACAAATTAATGCTAGTTTTTTAACGTCTGCTGTCTGAGGTTGCATGGGGGCGTGGCAACGCCTGTCGACAAAGACATAACTAATAACATTAAGTAGTTAGCTGGCGCATCATTTGAATTATGACCACGTTCGTTGACGCAGCCGGCGCGTTGGGCTGTTGCCGCCCACACAAATGCTGCGCCTACATACTAGTTCAGTATAGCTAGATTTCTAGCGCCTCCCACAGGCTCACACACACATGCGTTTAGTTTGTGTGTTGTTGGATAGCATGCACTATTTTGGCTGCTCGCCCATGTGGCTAAAATTGAATTTTGAAATATGGTTCGCAGGCACGAAACGAAAAAAAAATTAAGAATATGAGGAGGGACACATCAAAGGAACAGGCAAAATGATGCCTTGAAGGTCGACTGACCAAAGGTTATGGACTGAAAAAACGTGGACACTGCAGTACGCGTTCGACAAGGTCAAATTCTGTTCAAGTTTTTGATAAACCACTCAAAATAATATCAATTGGACAACTTTTTAGATCTTTATGAATGCAACGCGTTTCGCCACAGAATATATTTTGGGCATGTACTAGGTGACAGCCTCGACTTATTAGATATCAAGGATTTTTTGGAAATCCCACCTTGATCAAATTAACATATAATATAATAATAATAAGTTTCTCATTTTTAGAGCTAAAATTATTTAATATGGACATCCTATGGGATACATATATTATGCAGTTAGTCGAACCCGACTACAACTTTTTGTTAATCCAAATCTGTTGCTTACTTTCTTGAAACCTAACGGTAGTTGTAGTTAAGTTAGTAAGCAAATATCTACCAAAACAGAATAAAGCAAAATTAGCTAAAATCTAAACATAACAAATTTCAACAGAAGACTTACTGGAAAGGCAAATTGGTATCCCTCAAGTGAGCATAATATATATAATATATAACAATGGATTTAGTAACCAAGAAACAAAGTTTGATATGTTTTTTTGATATGTTGATATGTTTACTTCCACTGCTGAGTCCCGAAAAACAACGGTAAACAAATCGAGAAAAAAATACCAAATACTATAGAAAACCGTTTCTCACATCAAGAGAATTGCGTAAAAATCCAAAATTTGCATTACTAACTTATTCAATTTTGCGATACTCTTCTTTGTAGTTTAAAGTGCATTCAAGTCACAAAACATCACAAGAGCAGTAATCATGCTGTGGATGTCTCACTGGATCACATTATATTTACATGTTGTTATATCATATTTGCAGTGTTGGTAAACGAGCTTAAATTTTTCCAAGCTGCCAAAAAGGCCAAAGGAAAGTCAAGTTGATGTCAGACACACACATTCACACTCTTACGAATAGCTCAACCCTTCACAAGCAGTCTTGGAGCTAGGGGTGTGCAGGTGAAACGTGTGCTGATAAACAACCGTAAGGAAACTGAACTAAAAGTTGTACTGAATGCGAGTTTTCCCAACATGAAAGTTTTAAGAAAAGTTGAGACAAGCCAAAATGTTGTCATTTGCATTTCTTATTTTGTTTCTGCTGGCTCAACCCATAATTACGTGGCTGAAATTAGCGTAATTACTTGTAAATGAGGAAAAGCGGAAACTTATATTGAGAAGGGGTCTCACATTACGTATACGCAACGTGCGGGTTATTCAAAGGTAGCTTATAATTGGCAATTACTGCAGAGTAAATAAATCAAAATCGCACACTTTTGTGTGGGTAATTAGCTTGTTCTTCACCCAGGCGAAATACTGAAATACTTCATATAGATCTGAACACTATATGCCCAATACATAGTATACTATGTACTATATATATATGTTAAATCACTTTCGCATTGGCCTGTGGCTATTCCCCACAGTTCCGGCTGTCATTATCATTTTTCACGCTGTCTTGTTGAAACTTTCGCTGTTTGGTTGGCTGTTGTGGTTGTTGTCATTGTTGTTGTTCTTGTTGTTGTTGTTGTTGTTGACATGTGGTAGCGTTAGCCGCCATTTTATATACACATACGTATATTGTATATGTGTACGTATTTCTTTATTTGTTTATTTATTTTGCTTGCCTTGCGATTGCAGTTTGTTTATTTACAATATTTTTTTATTTTTTCATTATTTTTATTTTGTGAGTTAGAAAATTCTAATTGCATAATTTTTTATTTTCTTTATATTTTGCTTGCTCTGCAGACATTGAATGTGGATGAAAATATGATATTGTCACATTTATATGTTACATGCAGAAGGAGGTAAGTCTGAAAGTCGAAATTATATATATAATTAATCAGGATCGAAATCCGAGGTGACTAAGCCATTTGTCTGATCGTCTCTGCGTATTTATGTGGGCGTCCATTCCGTCTTGTGTGTGTTTAGAACGAGTTGTTATTGAAGTTATCTCGTTATCGATTTCAATGATGTCGATAGGATCGATATCGAACTTTAGGTTTTTTGCGGTATGTGTTCAGGCCTAAGCATTCAAAACAATTAGATTTCAAATAGATTTTCCTTAGGAATTCAAAAATGTCGGTTGCTCCACATTTTAGATTTTTCAAACTAATGAGAATATGGGAAAAGTCTCAAATTTCCTACAAGAATTTTTTTAGTTTTTATATATTTTATTTTATTAATATTGAGTAAATATTATTTTTATTTTACGATTGAATATTTATTTGTTATTTCTATATTTTTATATATATGTATATTTTTATCATTCATTAATTTGTATTCGAGTAATTAACATTTTTTCTTTTTATATGAATTTATATTTTTAATAATTATAATTAATTTTAAGTTGAACATATATGAAAATTTTGATACACAGCTTCTTCCGCTACTTTTCAGGCTTAAAATGAACACATTAAAAGTCAAAATATAAATATATATATATATATATATATATATATATATATATATATATATATATATATATATATATATATATATATATATATATAATTTATAAAAATAATTTGTTTTCTGTAATATTGATTGAATACTGTTGATTGTTGTTGTACTACAATTGACAGTGTCATCGGCCTGGCAGACGAACTGGTAAAATTGCAGGTAATCTTTACGATAGTTGTTATTTTTATTGTTGTAAAATTAAAATATGTTAATCTATATACTGCTGTGTACTGGGACTCAGTTGCACATACATTTGCACGGTCATTGGAGCATTATTATTCGAATCGGCAGCCATGTGAATTATTTACGAGCTTCGCTGTTGATTTTTTAAGGCGATGTTTTCTTATCTTTTTTTTGTTGCTTGTAATACACAAAACTCTAGATATCTAAGGCATTAAAACAGAATTGCATATTTGCGAATTGCACTTGGAATTGCACTGAATTGAAGAACTTTTAATTTCATTTAAAAATCTTTCTCATTTATTGTAGCGTACGAGTAGAAAAATGTAAGAAATGTATTGTTCATTTTTGTTTTTTACAAATTTTTTTTTTAGATTATTTGTTGTTGGGCAACACGACGCGGCTGGCAAGAACACGGATACAGCATCGGAACAACACACTAAGTCCTACTGCTGCTGCTGCTGCTGCTAAAGGTCCTGACGCCGACGACGATGACGACGGCGACGGCGACGCGAAACACGCGCGAGGTGCTACAACAAAAACACGACTGAGCCGTCCAACGGCCAGCAACGAATTACAAATACGAAATTGAAAGCGAAGCCGAAGTCGTGATTCGCAGTCTACTTCGTCAGTTGAACGAAATTGAAAGCCGTTACACGAAGTGGGTCGCTCGGTCGCTGAGCAGTCGTTCTGCAATGCAGCAGCAGCAGCAGTAGCAGTAGAGCTCGCGCTTTGTTTACATGTCAAAAACACATACATACAGACGTAGCTATGCCAGGTAACGAGCGACTCGTTAAAAGCTCATGCACGCTCACTCAGTCAGCTGCGTATGAGTGTGTGTTTATGTGTGAGTGGGCGTTGCATGCGTGCGCTCTCACAAATTCTCTCCCCTCTCTTTTTTTAGTTTGACAAACAGCTGTTTGTGCTCTGCCCTAATTTCTTGACATTGCAAAGGCCGATTCTCTCTTCAAAAGCTTCAACTGCACTGAGCGCCCATTTGCGTATGTGTGTGCGTGTGTGTATGTATGTGTCTGCTTGTTATCCTAGCTGACATTGTAAACATGACCGAAATGCATGTTTGTAAAGGTGTGTGTGTGCCTGTGCGTGACAGTGTGGGCGTAAAGCCGCATTTGAAGTGCCCAGCGCCACATTCATTTGCATATTTGAGCTCATTCAGAGAGAGCGCAAGGGAGAGCCAGTGAGCAACAGAGAGTGAGAGGTTTTTGGTCTCATGTGTAACGCAAAGATAAGTTAAACTTAATTAAAGTTTTAGAAGGGAACAAATCGCTGGCTGACTCGAGTTGCATAAATTATAAGGTTGGGCCCTGTAATAACTAGAGGATGCTTAAAGAACTAAACTATTTATACGATTTCATAATCGTCTTACTCTAAATTACCTGTTTCTTGAAAGTAAAAGGGTATTTCAATTTCGATTTGATAAAATGCAAAGTTACTATAAATATCTCCAATTTGAAAAATTAAATATATAAAAAATATATTTTAGTAACACAAAGCAAGGCCCTTCATATATATCAGCAAAGAGTATTTATTCTTCGACAGTACGCTCTGAACTGTCTCATTCTGTTGTTAATTAAATATTTATTGTGCTTCAAATTAGTTTTTGACAGCTGAGTTTAAACCTTTGATATGTTATTTTCTTGGGATTATGGATGTCAGGTGCGTTGGTTGATTCGGCTTGATTAATAATTCACGTCCCTGTTGCATGTGTCCTTCCTCAAGCACAGTAGTCAATTAAAAAGGAAAATAGTCCAGCCATTCGAGATCTTCTTCGGGCAATAAGTGCTTTAAATAATCCAAGTCATCACCGTATTTCCCCGGTAAGGTATGCATGTTGTTCATATAGGGCGGATATGTCTTGGCTATAATTATCGCTCGCCTTGCCAGCTCTGCTATGCCACGTTTATATATGAAGTCTTCGTGCTCCTCGTACGCCTGTCTTACAATAGAGTCAATCTCAAGACCCGCATGTTCTTCAGAGCTGGACGCATTAGATGGCCCCGCTTCTCTACCATCGATGACCACATTGGCAGCCGGTGGTTCCGAAAGATCAGATTCACAATTATACATTTGCACAGGAGTACAAACAATGTTTATTCCAGACTAAATACGAGGCTAGGCATTGTTGTACATAAAAATCACAGCATGCTTTATTTATCTTCTCAAACACTAAAAAAAGTTATTCAATAACTCTGTTTATTTTTGGATCTGAAATCCCAAAGCACAACAGAACTTTCTCTCTATTTTATTTTATAAAAGTAATATTTGTTTATTGTTGGTATATGGAATGATATATTGTAAAATAATCTAAAGGAAAAACTTACTATGAGTTTGTAAGACTCAATAATCTTAGAAGGCAAGTAGAGGGGAAAGGTATATCAGATCAGAGTTAAATAAACTAGTTGATACGTTTTATCTTTTATTTAACTTCGCTTCAACTGCCAGAACAGACAGTCAAAACCTGAATCATATGCATAAGTAAACCGTCTATACTCCTAATGCTACACCTTCTAAGGCCTTAAGGCACATTTTGATTGAAGTTTTTTGTTGACTTTGACTTTGCTGTGATCTTCATTGTGCTGGGCTTGCAAAAACCATTGCTGTTTTTTTATCTCATGCTCTAGAGCCGCTTGGGTAATGATCTTGTTGATCTCTTGACCGGCCAACTGCTGCTCCTTGTTGTGATCCATGTTGGAAATCAATTGTAGCTGCAGGTGTGCCGGCTTGTAGTTGCTCGTTACCTCCACATAGGCGGCGGGCTCGATGCCGTAATACCATAAATTGGCCAGCTTGTTCGATCCCGTCCAGTCAGTTGTCGCTGCTATTGTTGGCGTGAAACTGAACTCAAAACATTTCCCCCTCTCAATTTGAAAGGCAGTCGCTGTGACTTTAGTCATCACAATTTCCAGGCAAAACAAACAATTGATCCAGCTCATATAAATACATATATATCAATATATAGTGTATGATGAACATATATATAGAGTATGATGAACCATAAATAAAAGTAAATATGTCGCATCAACAAGTTGACTCGGTGCTAAATGCTAATACAACTTTTATATCAATATTCAATAGACACTATACGACATAATAGTTTGATACGACGTCGTTCATAACTGGTTCCTTTATATTCAGTCTAAAAGTGTGCAGAGATATTGCAGAATTCCCTGTTAAAGCTTTTCTAGCCTTCTAAAGCTCTTTGTGCTTTGCTACTTTCCCAACGATTTGCCTGAGCTTTCAGGAAAGTTTTTTGGTAGCTGTCCTGGCTAAGATATTTCAGTGTACGAAATTACTCCACTTCTTGCTCACACATATAGACGTGTGTGTATGGGTGTGTTTATTTTTGTGTGCGCTTGACTGTGAGAGCAAAGTGTGGAGTATGTCACATATCAAAATATCTTAGCCAGGACAACAAATATATCAGTGAATGAGCTATTGACCGAAAGCTTATTAAAATTGAGAATAAATTGTAGTTCGACATTGTTATACTCTATAACAATGACATCTTTAAAGAATAATAAAAAAATTATAAAGATATTTAATTGTTCTTTTTTGATGTCTTTTTCATAGACTCCATTTTCAAAAGAATTACAAGTTTTTTTTCTATATCTTTTCTTTTTTGTACCCTAAACCCATAGACAATTGATGCTATAGCGGTTTTAAGGAAGAGGCAACATATAGAGTATACCTATGGATATTCTTAATCTGACAATCTAAAAATCTGTTCGTTTATCTAAAGCAGAAAGGCTAAAGGAGAATATGCAATTGGAAATCTATATTCGTGTATACCATCTGAAAGTTCGAGCTTATAATTTGTTATTGATAATCATCTCATTTTACACTCGTAAAAAATTTTATTTTATTTTATTTGGTCCTTTAAGCATAGCATGAATTAAAGCTGGACTATTCAGATGTACTGAAATTTCAGACCCCTAAATTAATACTGAGCTATACAAAATATACTATTGCTCAGTATTAATTATATATAATTTGGTATAATCTCTAAATTTGCAAATACCTTTTAAAAAAGACAGATTTTTCAAATACACAGATTTGAATGTCATTATGTCCAGAAATTTCATTGTAAAATTGCATTTAGAACAAAAGTTATGCATTTCGTATAGTAAAGCGTAGCCCAAACCCAGTAATTATGTGTAGCTCGTACTCTTTGCAGGGTTCAGGGTACCTCCTAGTCGGGCAGTCCCAACAACACCACTCTCATTTATTTCGTTAATTTGTTTAAAGGCTTCAGTGTTCAGTTAAATCATGACTAAACATCAAATATACTATAATTGTTGGTATAAATATTTACAAGAAACTATCAATTGTCACTTGTCAATCCTAAATGCCTTCAACAACAGGTCGAACTCAATAAAGAAGGCGACTTTCTCTATTTATAGTATTAAGCCAATGGTAAAAGTGGCTTGTTCTTATTGATTAGTAAATTTTGTATCAGTTCAGGTTGGTTTTGCCTTCGATTAAATAAATTATGATTCGTTTCATTGCCACGCAGTTGAGTTACAAAAACAAAAGGCGACACCTTTCCAATTAAAGGCTGAGACCATTAAAAATTCCATTTGGGGACAATAACAAAAAAGTTGGGTTGGTGTAATAAACAGGAAGGCGACACGAAACGTAACTAAAATCGAATCACATCGAATTGCTTTAATGTTTATCGCCAGCGAATCACGAACAACCTACATCAATTATTCAATTTGTCAAACACTTTGACAAATGCAATTGAACAATAAAAAACACGACACATTAGTAAGTACACAAAAAAACAATACAATGAACAACAATTGTATTTGAATAAATAAAATAGATAGAAACAATTGTATTTGAATAAACAAAATAGATAGAAACTTCGTATTTAAATATATGATATAAGGACTTTATACAGAATATATGATTTTGATAGCTGTTGAAATAGTCTTTCAATCTCAATGAAATCAGTGATGGAAGCGACCAACTACATATGGAACTAAAAATATGGTATTATTCATATTATATATTACTGATAACAAGCAAATCAGTAATGATCTCAGTATCCTAAGAAATGTTGGGAAGAAATGTCAAAGCTAATTTGCGGATTCAATAGAGCATGTCTATATATAAGATAAAAAATATTAAAGATATTTTTATATATATTATATAATGTGTATAATGGTTTCTAAATAAACCCAACTGTGATATATTTGATATGTCGAGAAAACAGATAATATATATAATACATAAAAACTGATATATAATACGCATAGCATCCCTCGAGGATTCTTTTAAATTTAAGACGCAACTTTTGTTTTATTTTTTAAAGATTTGCTCAAAAATGAACCAAAGTACTTTGCTTGGCTTGTGCAAAGTCCCGACCAGCAGCAACAAAAAAGAAGACGAAATGGACGAAGAGGAAAAGCAACAACAAAAACTTTGGACTAAGCACAATGAGGCGAATAAAGTTGGCGCCAGCCAAAACTGGAGAAAAAAGAGCGTAAGAGAAAAGCGAAAAATGAAAAAGAAAACTAGATAAACATTCTCATGGGTGGGTGTCATGTTATCGTCTATTGTGACCGTTTACGCAGTGTGCAAAAAGGGTATATTCGCTTTATGTCTGTATAAATGAGCGCAAGTCGGAGATATGAAAATTGCAATTTTTAATTAAAGTTTATAGTGAGTATGTCGTACTGATCAGGATAGGTTCAGATAATGTTCCATTACCATGAACTGCAATTGAATTGAATCAGCTATTCATGAACGATAAGTTCCATTGAATAACTGATCAAGCGAATATCGATCATGCACAGCTCTAACTGAACTGACTCATCGATTGAGCTAGCTGCACTTCGAAAGCGTCAATAACTGTATACCTCATTATTGTAATCCATTGGAAAACGAAAGATCGAATCTATAAATAATGCTACATTGTGAAGGCAAATGAAAGTGAAATGAAATGCCTGCGCAAATAGATAACTAAAAAAGAATCTAAATATAAAAAAACAAAAGATTTTAATTTTCTTATATTTCAATCTACTTTTAGCATTACGTTCAGGTTGTTCAAGAATATAGATATAGAAGAATATAGACAGAATTAGACTTATGTAGATTTAATCTGTGCTGTTTCAAAACTTCTTTGTTTAGGGAAAAGAGAGTATTAAGAAGTCGAGTACATCCGTCTTACTCTTATTTTATTTAGTTTTTTCACTGTATGACCGAAATTGACTTTATTCGAAATGCAGCAAATGTTGGCAAAAATTCAACATTTTTCTTTTCTTCTGTCACGATTTCATTTAAACTGCCTTTGCGAATGCAACGTGTTGCACTTACTTTCGCATTGCTGTTGTCATTGCCGGGCTGCAGCTCCAGCTGGGCGGGTCTAGTCAGGGGCTGCTGAGCTTGCTGTTGCTGCGCTTGATCCGTTTCTTTGTTGTAGTAGTCTGCCAGGCTAGGCACCGCCAAGACGCCCACCTTATTGCGCGCCACCTGCTGATGGGTGGGTCGATTGCGCGCCGACAGCATCATGCGGTGCGCCACAAGAGCCATGGCTGCCACGCACGTAAAGTAAATCCAAAATCAAATTGAAAAGAGAAATGAACACGGAAACCGGTCGCTGTTTTGATCGAAGAAAACGCTCGCCACCAACTAAAAAGCGACGCGGCGGAAAAGCCAGCCAGCGACTGCGACACGCACCGGAAAAGGCAGAACAACAAAACAAAATGGCCAAGCTCTCAAGCCATCCTGCTCTAACACACACACACAGACTAACTGTCTCCCTGTGTGTGTGTGTGTGTGTGTGTGTGTGTCTGTGGGAGCTTGTATGTTTGCGTATTAAACGCTGCATGTTTGATGAGCCTTTTGTTTTTGTTGTTGTTGCTGCTTTAACGTTAATATTAATGTCCGACGCGACTGTCTGCCAGCTGTGTCTCTGTGTGTGTGTGTCTGTTTGTATTAGTTTTACCAACACGTGCGCAAGACATTTCCGAAATACGAAAAACAACAAAAAAAAAACAAGTGAAAGTGCTCCCCAGTTAGATGTACAGACTAGTAGATATACTGTGATTTTTATGCTTAACTCTTCATATTGTTAAATCATTCTATTCGTGAAAACTTCAATTTGTATACATTTCTTATTTTTATTATATTTGCAAATTGTTTGTAGTTTCATAAATAAGTAAACTGATAAACTGTATTGTATGCACCCATAAATATGTAATTTATGCCGTATATATGTACACTCAATCAATATACCCTACTCAGTTATTTAGTGGGTAGCGAAAATAAAAACTCGACACATTCACAAGGGAAAAATGGCAATATAATTTGTTGTTAAAATAAAATTATGAAACATACTAAAGAATATAAAATGAATTTCTGAGTGTCAGATTCACTCTTTTAAATGAAAATACTTAAAGACAGAAATTGCTTCATATCATATATACAATTCTTTTTATGAGGAGTCCTAAAATGGTGAGCGTTCGGCAGAACTAGGAAGCAAATTGAAACAGAACAAATGTATCTATATATAAATAATACATAAATATATAAATATATATGCATACTTGTGTGTGGACATATTGTCAATGCATTGTTAATGTACCCAGGTATTAGGTATAGTGTAACTTTTATTTTATTTACCGCTTTGCTCTGGCCGACAATTATAATTTGAGTCATGTGAGCACGCAACCACACTTGTATGTACACATACATATATGTATATATATATGTATATATGTATGTATGATTATATGTGTGGTATCAACAAAGGCAGCCTCTAAACAATGTTCCTTCTGTACGTTGTGCTGAGCAACTTGTTTACTTGACCTTAGTCATTGCCAGCTGCCAACAGCAACAAACAGAATAAAGGAAAAGCGAAGCGGCAATAGTTGATCTAATTCTGGATAACTAACTGTATTCGCCACGCATTTTTTTATTTTCTTCTTAGAGTTAGCAATTAATGCAGTTGTTGAGCATGCAATTGAACCAGTCGTGCCATCAGCACTGAAGAACCACTGAGTGGAACAAGCAAAGGAACAATAGTACAACAAAACAAGTACGCATCTCCCTCGCTTCACTAAGCAATACACAAGCTCATTTGTTCAGTTTGATAAGTTGTTCAATTGAACTAAACACAACAGTTCCATTTAACACAGACGTCATCGACAATAATTGTGCATTAAAAATTAATACGGGTACTCCACATAGTACATAGCACATAGTAATTGAAGCTAAATAAATATTATTTGATAATATAATAAATATATACTATATAAAATGTTGAGAAATATATTGAGAGCGAGTAAATTAAAATCGGAAATTGAAAAAAGGAAATTTATATAAATATTAAGTTGACTGGAATGCGATTTATATAAAAAAATTTTACACACTATAAAAATTTAATGGATGTATTCCTTACTTAGAGTAAAAAATAGCTCTATTATGTGGGATCTCCATTGAGAACTTTGCAATTGTTACGATGTTTCTCTTTATTACAAGGATTTTATATTTATATTTTCCACAGTTTTACTTACCTTATGACATGTTTAACTGATGAATGAGCTATATCAAAAGCATGACGTCATTACTGTGAGCGAGCACACACATATACACAAACATACATACGCACACATTGGTATACATATAAGGAAGGTTAGTTATACAGATGGGTCGATGGGCGGTGTTGTCTGGGCCATTTCTAACGGTTCTTGAGAAAGCGTAACATTTTGCTCTTATTTTTAGTTGCCTCGTTTTTATTTGTGCATAAATTATATCGAAATCTGTGCATTCAAGCTGCAAAGTAAAAAATGTTAATAAGAGAGGAAGAGAGAGATTATCAAAAATTAAATATAGTTTATAAACGTTGCCTAGTAACACGTATGCTCCATTGCTTGGTCTAAAAAATTATGTTGAGACCATGAAATATTTTCAGGTGTACACATAGATAGCCTGTTAATGCCCATGCTCTTTTGTCTATTTAAATTTAAAAAAACACAGACAGCAAGAGGTGGAATGTAACATATTTAGTTGTACTTAGCAGCTTCTTTATTTCTTTATTTCTTATAGAAGTAAGGAATACTGGAATGATTTGTGAAATTAAATTTAAATATTGGCGCACTTGTCAAAAAGTTAGGTGCTACACAACTGTGCGTGCTGTAGCATTTAGCTGAATGGTCGTACACAAGGCAGCATTGGCGTAATCGATAAATGCTTACAACTATCGTAAGGGCTGCAGATTTGCCAATAGTCTCGATTTTAGTGCGCGTGTACACTAATTTTACGCAAAAGACGGTTTACTTAAAATTAATTTTAATTTGTAAAATATAAATATACAAATTATCACTAAAAAAGTGAATAATAGTATTAATTAAAAGAAGTACAGCTTGCATATGTTTTTTTATTTTAAGTTTAAAGTATGAGCTGCGTACCAAGCTCCTAATTGTTTGGCTAAAGAAAGTAAAAAGTACGAAGAAAAAATAATGTCGCCCATGTCAAATGCCAATTCAATAACTCCGACTGAATTAAGTCCATTTGTATATTGGTCACAAACGAAGGGTCAGCTACTGCTCAAGGTGGATCTTAAAGATGCGCAGGTGGGTGGCAGAGAAAAATCAATAATAATATAAAATTTGATGATGAAGAAAATCTAACCGGCAATCAATTTATTAGGGTGTCGTTGCAGAGTTTACTAATACAACGCTCTCATTTGCCGCGACTGGGCATGGAGCACGCGGGCGGAATGCTTATAAATTCCAAATGCGTTTCTTTCTGCCCATCGATGATGAAACTGCGACCTTTTCAGTTACGGACCAAAAAATCGAGTTACATATACGAAAAGCAGAGCCGGCATGGTGGCTGCGACTCATTGCTACGCCTCAAAAGCCGCACTGGCTTCGCATTGACTTTGATCGCTGGCGGTCGGAGGACGATGGAGATAAGAATGAGGCAGTACGAGATGTGCGAGAGGATTATATAGAGGAGTATAACAAATTACAAAAGCAGGAAATTGGCTATGTGAGAGGTGAAAAAGAAGCCGAACCCATGTAATCAATGCCCGCAATTAATTTTCTTTTCTCCTTCACAGAGCATGCGAAGAAGGTTTACTTGATCATATACAATCTGGCCATGCTTGTCGGGTATTTGCACATATTGCTTATAATGGGTGTGCTCTACATACGCGATGGATCGGATAGTATAAAGCATACATATGAATATGTGGGGACATCATTCAAATTTGTACAGCTCATGCAATATTTGGAGGTAATGCATCCTTTATTTGGCTACACAAAGGGCAGTCCACTGGTGCCCTTCTTCCAAATCTCAGGGCGCAATTTTGTGCTCTTCCTAATGATCGAAATGGAACCGCGCATGCATGCCAAACCGGTAGTGTTCTACGTGTTTATTATATGGTCGCTCGTTGAGATAGTGCGGTAAATGCCATCAAGCTATTTATATATATACATACATAAAACTAACTGAATCATTTTTAATTCTTAATCCTCAGCTATCCTTATTATGTCAGCCAGCTGCTTAAGAGGGAAAATGGTTTGCTAACATGGCTGCGCTATACTATCTGGATACCCCTTTATCCCATGGGCCTTGTCTGCGAGGGCGTTATACTGCTTCGCAGCATACCCTACATTGAAGAAACGAAACGCTTTTGTATCGATATGCCCAACAAGTGGAATTCGACATTTGACATGGTGCTCTTCGTAAAGATATATTTGCTGCTACTCGCACTGCCCGGCAGCTATCTGGTCATGTCTCATATGTCCAAGCTACGCGCTAAGAAACTGGGACGCGGCCGAGCTAAGCCAAAAGTTAACTAAGAATATTTTACAAAATTTACTAACTTAAGATAATACCACCCTGTCTGTTTTCATTAATTTACCATTTATTGTTATTTTTTTTAAATAATTCGTTTAAGTTTATGGACTTAATACATATATATGTATATATGATATTAAGTCATATATTAGTATCAACGGTTTATATAGTTAGTGTGCAACCAAAGACTTTTCACTCACACAATTCATACGGTAAAATTAAACAATTTTAACATATTGAAAATACAGAAAAATTTATTCTTCTTTCGCTGATAATAAAAATTTCCGTTTATAAGAAAAAATTTCGAGAAAAAAGCTTTTAAATCCAATTTGTACAAAACTATGACTTGAACGCACTTTGGAAGTATAACCTAAATATCTATGGAAGGAAATTGTTGGTTTTCTTCTCGTCCAACGGTTGTACCTTCTCAGCATCGCGATTAATTTGAGCAAAGCTTTGTATGTTCGAAGTATGAACCTTGAATTTTGTACCATGAGCTATGAATTTGAAAAAGGGTTGCAAAAATAGTCTGAGAAATTTGCAGATAGAATCTATAAGACAAATCCTAAAGAAAATAATGATCTGCTCACCTCTTATAGAATAAGAAATAATTGATGTACAATACATTTTCTTAGTGTTATGCATTTGTATACTTTTTTATAATTGGACTTAAATATCTGTTTTCATTTTTCTGTGAGCTACATACCAAAAGATCTCGTGCATTCAGTTTTAGCATCGTGTCCAGCATTTGGCGATTATTTCCTGTTTGGCTGACTGCTTTTGTAGATCGTAGATTGAACTTGTCTTTGATTGACAACTGATTCACACAATTTTTATTTAATTTTTACTTGTGGGTAATTATCGAAGAATCAGGGAGCAGTTGATATTTTTAGTGTTTATTGAATTTTCTTTTAGGATCTTTAAATCAGTTTCGTACTAAGGGAGTACAGAAAGCTTATCGATTTTTGAATATTGTCTTTTGAAATATAAATTCCGCACAGTGGGGCAATTAATTAGCTAACTACTCCTGCCAAGCTCAATCGAGCTAAAGCCAATGAAAGATGCCACATTAATTTACGTTGCAAAACTTAATTGCATAAACCGAGAAATACGAACGCACCTATTGGCAGTTACCGACTGCATGAAACTCAGTTCTTAGAAGAAATGTTTTACCAGTTGCTGTATTGATTTCTGTTTTTACTTTCTATAAATAATTATTTGCCAGTTGCTATTTCTTTAAAATTAGTTTGAAAGGAGAGTCAACCTATTCACATACAAACACATATTTCTTTCATATAATATACATTGCATACTATAAATATATAATACAAAATATATTAATGGTTCGAGAATAAAAAATGAGGCCTCATCTAAGTATGTAAAACACAAAATACATTATATCTTAGATGAGCTTTAAATAGTAAAAATATTTATTTTAAACTTTTCTATTCAGATTTAGGTATATATTTTATCTATGCTGTCTAACTGCATATATTCTAAGTTTTGTATTATTTACATATTCCAAAATACTTTGCAATTCCCATTTTAAATAAAAGCTTTTATAAACCAAACAAATTTTTTAAATCAAGGAGGGAGACAGATGTGTTCTACTGCACCAGTAGGCTCTTTAGTCGTTTTGGGAAGTCGGGAGTATTCAATGCACTGGCTCAAATATAAATATCTGACTGCAATTTGCAACAGCTTTCAGTGTTGAAACCGGAAGACACAGACCAGAATCTGGAGCCAAACGTAACGAGCCGCTGAGTCAAACTGTACCGAACCGAACCCAAACTAAACTAAACTGAACTGAACTGCAGCGGGGTTAACGCACAACTAATCACACTCGGCTTCTCCACTACCAAAAGGCTCCGCCTAGGACCTTGGCCGGCCGAAATGAGTTTTTGATTAATGTCCCGCAGACCGGGTCGTGCATGTGTGAGTGTGTGTGTGGGGCGATTGATTTTCTTACTTTATTTTATTTTGGAAAAAGTAGTGGTATAATTTGTGGAGGCAGAGACAAATGCGTGAGCCAATGGCACTTGACAGCTGGCGGGGATTAAGCGCGAAACGAAAGTGCAGCAATCGGCTGAGTTATTTTCAAAATTGTGATTTAGTTCACGCTGTGAACCAGTTCATTCATCATTCTGACCAGCTGCAGCATATGGCAGTTGACAGTAGCTGAAGGGCCGGCCAGAAATTGAATGACTTGTGACTCCTGTTCCGTGACTCGTTGGAGATTAGTGGCCTAATTTTTTAGTATTGGCTTGTCAATCGGTTTATATACTATAAATAGTTCTATATATATGTATATAAGAGTGGGACTCTCAGCTAATTAGACTACCTAAATTACTTAGCTCTGACAAAGCAATGTAGTATACCTTTATTTTTAGACTGTACGGAAGGAGCAATGCTGAACTGTCCTGAGCAGGTTCAATTAATGAGTTCGTTCAAAAATGATCTAGCTCACTCTACCACTCGCCAAATGAACAATGAACATTCAATATAGCTTTTTAGCCGACGAATAGAAAGTTTTCAAGCGGGTTCGATTAACGTGCTCCACCGTTAAAATGCATTAAAATCTATAAATATTTGAGGCGAAAGGTAGATGAATCACCAATTTTATTTTTATAAAAAATCAATTCAGTGGTCATATCTTCTAATCGGTTCATGTGTGAATTCAATCGATTTTATAAAAAGGCTTTATAAATCAAAATGAGCTGTAATCTTAATTGTCTTTTTTCCTGATCATCATTTGAACAAACTTGAGGGGCTTAAAGTGCCAAGTTCGCCATTCAATAGCTTTTGAGTTGTCAACATTTTGCGTGACATAAGCTCCATTCAGGTTACTAAAAAGGCAGACTTTAATAAGAATGTTTAATGTTTCGCATATAGTTTACCAGATATAACAGTTCGAGTTGAACCACCAGCCGGATTTAAAAATCTGAGCACATCCATCAGTAGATCGATCGGGTGTAGAGAATGCAATTTGCTTATGGCTCGACAAGGAATCGCCCGCGTCACCCGAGTACTCGCCAAGATCTGCGATCTGATAAGCTTGGCTCTCGTCGCCTATTTTAAAGTGCTTATAATATGCGTAGCGTGTCTCATTCTGAAAATCCTCCATATGTATATAGAGTTCGTGGTCAGATGTTTTCGTCAGTCGGTGCAGATTCTCCAGACCCAGGAAGAAATCACCGTGCAGATCACCAAACCCCGCCCTGTAATCGTCCCAATTGCGATTAAAATTTTCGCTGCCATCTCGACGACGTTGTACCACTGTCCAACCGGAGACAGATACACTTGGATCGCAGACAGGCGAAAAACGGTCTATGCCGGACATTTTTAACAAATATACATTATATCGTTTGCCTAGACAATCGACTGATAAATAATTATCAATAGGAAAATTTGTTTGTGGGTTTTCCACAAGCTTCTGCAGCTTGTGTCTGTTTTCTTCAACTTCCATCAGATCGGTTTTAACAGTGGTTTCGTCGTTGCTTTTTTTCAAAACCTCATTGTTATTTTCCTTATTTTGTGTGTTATTTGCTAATTCAAGTAACTCTATTTTCTTATATAGTTCATATTGTTTGATTCGTGTCTCTAATTCGAGGATTTTGTTATTTTTCTCATAGATTAGTTCTGCTTTGATTGCTTCGTTCTCTTTATAGGCTTTATACTGTTCCATGAGCATTTCTATTTGAATTTGCTTATCTTTAAGAGTTTCTTCCTTATGTCTTAGGCTTAGTTCAAGGATTTTCACTTTGGCTAAGAGCTCGTCGTATCGACTTTCCTTCTCTCGCACCGAGGCGACATACTGAAGCAAAGGCTTAACGATTTTATAGCAATGCGATCCGCATTCATCGTCTTTGCTCTGCGCATAGAACTATTAAATTGAAAATGGGTTGCATAAATATGTATATTTATATATATCACTTATTAGATCTTACGGCTTGATTGTCTGTTCTCTGGACACTCGTATTCACGCATATCAATAATATTATACTATATAACAAGATCATAGTTCGCAAATACAAATTTCTAGCAGCTTTGCGCTCTGCACAACAATCTGAAGTTGAGTGGGAATTCAACTGTAAGTCGCATCGTTTTCATTTGCATTTTGTTATCAAATTTCATACTTTTGACAGTGTCTAAAGGTTCTTTTTCATTATCAGTTTAAAAACATTGAGAACTCATTCGAGTGGTATTTAAATTAATTGGGCCATAAAATATTTTATATGTTGTCAACATATGTCAATTAAATAAAAATAGTATATTCTGGTCGATTACGGAATACCTCGTTACTCATAGAAACTTTTATATACATATAAATAAACAAGTAAGAATAATCTAATCGGGGGTACCCGACTGGGAGTTACCCTGAACTCCAACTGATTGGCGTTATTAGAATTACCCCATATCTTGTTTATATGGATACATACACGAAATACGTGTAGTAAGTAACATTTTTAAATTTTTAACTAAAAACAACAACAACTTTACGTCTCTACAAGTTAAACTTTCTCCTTCACATATTGGCTCCATTTACAAATGGCGTTTAAATTAATGAATTCAATAAATTTCAAAGTTGGGAAAAATAACAAAAATCCTAATTTTATATATACATGAAAGTAAGCGTAAAATTTGAATATTCTAGCTTCAAAGTTTCACGAAATTTAATTTTATAACTAAATTTAATCAATAATATTCAAACGGGAGAAGCCATCGATTATTTGAAACAAACATGACTTGCGTGTATTGTATAGGGAGCTAAACAAAATTGCAAGTCTTTAGCTTTCAAAGGTTAGGCAATCGACGCATTCATACATACGAACAGACGGATGGACGAACGCCTATGGCTAAATTAACTCAGCTCGTCATCCTGATTAAGAAACTTTATATACATTTTAACAAAGCATTATAACCTGATTACCCGTTTGCAATGTGTTCAGGGTATACAAATTCGTCGAATGCATAACTATGCTTGAAAAAAATATTTTTAAAAGTTACCATCAAAAGAACAGCCAATTTTCTTCTTCATGAACGCATTCAAAATTAGAATTCTGATTAATACAAGTCTTTTTAAATATTAGCAACACGAAAAAACTTTAGTTTTTAATCTAAAAATATTTCTCATTTAATTTCATCTAAGTATATTCTTTTAACAATGAAAATAATTTAATTTCAGTTGCAAATAAAATAAATCTGAGAGTCTGGTTCTCACATTCCATATATATTCAATAGAATCAATTGCTTTATTGAAATGGGTGCAATTTTTCGGTTTCCTTAAATAAAATCCCAATTATTGTCAAATTGCGCTTTCAATATTTGCGTGCAATTATTAGTTGATACCTGAGTTTTAGACAGTCAAATGTTTACACACTTGAATAGTGTTGTATGCTTAGCGCGTAAATGCATACTTACTAATACACACATACACACATTCACGCATACATACATGTACATGTATAGCTGTGTGTGTACGCCCATGCAAAATATAATTTAGTATCTCCTAGTCAGGCACTTCCGACTAGAATTTGATTCGCCAAAAACTTTGGAATTTAAAAAATTATATATAGATATAAACACATTTATTAAGACATATATAATATTGGGCGATTTGAAGCGTTTTCCATTTCTAAACAAAATATTGCCGCTTATTTTTTCAATTATATATATGTATTATATATTTGAAAGTAAATCAAAATAGAGAACTATCTCAGAAGTATCTCATTTTAGCTGCGCCAAAGGCATTCCAATGCCACAGAAAAGCAATTGAGAACCCGCAATCGAATCAAAAGTAATCAAATGCGACTGTAGTTGGCAGCAGTTTCAATTGTCAGCAGATAATATTTGCTAGTGATGTATGTATATATGTACACACTTTATATGTACATTTATATGACTACGTACGAGTGTGCGCAAATAATACTCGTTTATGCTTTATTTATTTAGTTGAATGTCTCAAATGACGCACTGCCGATGCCTTTTTATATGTAAGAAATACATCGAGAGAAGACTCCTCCACACACTTATACACGATGGTGTATATAGGAACTAATATTGTTCGTTTTAAATCCCTTGTGTGCTATGCATCCAAGTTTTTCGCTGCATTCTTGCGGCTCCGCAGTTTATTGCCAACTGTTTAGGGCAACAAATAGTACACGTTCGGATGGGTCACGTACGACTGTGAAACCATTAAGAGTGGAGAGCGGACCAAAATTGACGAGAGCTGCACAGCCAATATATTAAAAGGGTATATTGTTAGCTGTCATATGGAATTAATATATACATATATACATAGGCCTGTTATTGAAAATACACACATGAATATACGCACATCTTTTATGCAAAGGAGTTTTTAAGATTTTATAACCTGAAATGGGAATTGCTTTTGTAATGTATGTAACTGGCAAATGGGGGCTTGTCAGACCCCATAAACAATAAATACTATTGAGCAGGACGAATAGTAGAATCGACTTAGCCCTGACTATCAGACAGACAGATCTGAGAATCTGTAAGATCTAGAGTATTGCAATTATTTTGTAGGTCTCTTTATAGAACAGATCAATTTTGTGTCAAGCCAATAACTGAAAGAGTTAGCACTTTTACACATATTCAATAATTCTACTGAGTACACATTTCATTTAAATTCGTTAAGACGCTATAAATAAATTGAGGAAGTTGGCAAAACACGTGGCACACATACATTTGAATATTGAATAGAAGACAAATAAGTTATAAGAAGAGAGTGAAGGTATCTACTAGTTGAGCTGCTCTACTTACATCGCTCTCACTTACATTATAGTCGGGTTCTCGAAAGTTGTGATAAATGGAGAGCAGCTTCAAACAGATGTTTGTGATAACTGAAAGGGCATTGCGACAATATATAAATTTATTTTTGTATATAAGAATGACAAATGAGCTAAATTGATTGCGAGCGGCATCTGCAAAGTGTGAGTCCAGCAATCAATTTACATTAGTTAGCCACACCCCCGAGCTAAGGTTAATGTAAAAAAGCGTATTTGTCTTTATACTTTAAGCTCATTGAAAGTGGCAATTTAGTTGAATGTAGGCAACAGGCAGAAGGAGGCGTGGCAGAGCGCATAATGTATATATACGATGCGCTGAATTGATCAAGCCCTGTCCGATCGTCTGCGGTCCCATAAACCATAAAACCAAGGAACTTGATATTCTTTTTTAGCATAGCTTAAACATCATACAAGATGGAGTCTTCAAGTTTCGAAGCTGCTTTGTATAATAAATACAAATTCTTTGGATGCCTTCTTGTCGCTTAACTTAAAAAAACGTATTTCAAATACACACATGTGAATTATTATAACAAATATAAGAGAAGCATATAATAATGGATTCAGGGTAACACCTAGTCGGGGAGTCCCGAGTAGAGCACTCTTTCTTATGCTTTGTAAATTAAATGTTTACTATTTATATTACCCCAGCAGGTACTATTTACTTGAACTAAAATTTGAGGTTCATATAAAGTGAAACTTTTATGTTGATATTAAAAATTTGCTTGAGGCATTATCTATGCCCCATTTGCATTTGCTTTATGGCACTTTTAAGCGCCCACAATGAATCTTCAAGACCCACTTAAGATGCACACATACCCATACTTGACTTGGCGCATTGTTGCCCAAAAGGCCAAGCACTTATGGCCAAAAGGCTGACAGCGAAACTTGGTCAAATTGGTTTTTTTTTTTATTTTATGCTAGCGAGCTTTGTTTTATACATTCTCTCTCTCTCCATTTAGTTCTATTTCTCTCTCTCTTTTAAGGACAAAATTTACTGAAGTGGATAATTAGAGCATAGCGCTGAGGGCTAGGCCCGTTTAAGAAGCATGTACCTGATGTATTTATGTGAACGGAGAGCCGCTTAGTTCGATGACAATATTAATAGTTGTTAATTTCAGCTATAAATGTATTTGATGTACAACAGTTTAGTTAATTTAACAAGCATAGCATATATTGACTGGCTAAAAATATGTGTTCACAGTTGTGACAGTTTAACAGTTGTATTATATATATATTATATATTATATTATATTATATATTTTATTATATTATCCCAAGCTGGACTGCTTTTATCTTACATAAGTTATAGTCCAGCATGCGGGCAGTATAATATTGAAAATACTATCCTGAAAGCAGAAGTATTTTGTTTAATGAGACTGAGAATAAAAAATGACTAATAAATTTAAAAACGTATTTCATGTCAGCCAATACTCTGGCTAGCTGGCTAGCTGTCAGCTTTCAAAATTAAATATAAAATATGTGACACTGAATTTATGACCAAAAATTAAATTAAATCTCTTTTGAGTATCAAACAACAAAAGGAATTCTAATGAAGTATTATGCTCGCATTCTAGGTAAGCAGAGCTACAGCAATCATGTTTTAATAGCCTTTAATGTCGTAGATTATTTATTATAATCTTTATATTATATGCTTTGCAGAATATTTAAAAATTGTAGATATTAGAATTTCTTATGTCAGACTTAATACAAATTTTATTAAATCAATAATTTTCATTCAGTTTCTTACAAAAAACTCTTATACATAACAAATTATGAATGTTGCAAAGCGATTTGAAATCACCTCGGCAAAATTTCGAAAATGTAAAAAAATTCATAGTAGACGAATAATATAAATTAAATAGCTTTGCTTTTCATGTTGTAAACGAGTATTATTAATTAACTTAGAATTGGTTACGCTAAACTTAATTATAATGAAAACTTTTATTGAGTATAGCCTAATATGTGTCTGCTGATCTGATACGTGTTAATCAGATTAGCGGACCCGCATGCTTCTTCTGCCCCTTGAGCACACGTCGATTGTGAGGCATGGCATAACGCAGTTTGCTCCAAAATAGTGGATCGCCCCATTTGAGATAAGTATTGAGCTTGAGATAGGCGCGCAGTTCGCTATCAATGCCTTCGAAGTGTTGGAGCTCCTTATATAGAATAATTATAATACGCTTACGCTTATCCTGCAGCGTCGCCTGATAAGCAATGCGAAACTCCATGCGCGCCCATACCGAGTTGATGAAATGCTGCGAGAGCACAATAATGACGCGCTTTGAGTCGTTGACAGTGCGCACGATCTGCTCGGGAATGCAATCGCCGACCAGCCAATCCCTGCCATGGAGGCAGACGCGAAAGGCATGCAGGCCAGTCTCAAGTTTCGGCAGCAGCTCGCCAATCAGCTCTTCGTCTTTGTGCGAATATGAAATAAAGGCGTCGTAGGTTTTGTCCTTATCCAGCTCCTCCTCGGACACAAACCATAGGCATAAATTGTGATTGTAGAGCCATATCTTGAGCTCCTGCTGGTATATGAGATACACCACGCTGAACAGGCAGATGATAATGACCAGGCCACCCAAGATGCAGCCAACCAGCAGAATATACGAGGGGCACAGCTCGCCAACATCGAGCTGCTGGAATGGCCTATCCGGCCATTCGCTGCAATATATGTCACCAATGTCCTGGATACGTTGTGGCTGCGCACGAACAAAGCCAAGCAACGGCAGGGCAGAGCAGTCACAGCTCAACGGATTGCCACCCAGGGCCAGGTTCACGGTATTATTGGTCATATAATTGATAAAGTCCTGATCAAAGACACTTATCTGGTTACCACGGACATCCAAGAAACTTAAGTTGTTCGGCAGCTGCTGGACGGCATCCAGGCTGCTGAGTAGGTTATTAGCCAGGCTTAGTTTGGTTACATTGGCATAGCCTACAATTCCATTGGCAACTGGAAGCTGGCTAATGCTGTTGTTCTTTAATTTAAGTGTTGTCTGCACCAGTGTTGTATGCGGCAGCAATGGTAGCTCCTTTAGCTGCGCGCCACGACAATCCACAGAGAGCTGCTGTGTGTGCCGTTGCACCCAGCAAATGCATTGTGGATCGCATTCCCAGTCCGCCGACTTGTACTGGCAGACGTCGTCATTGGTGCACACCAGCGCCTCGAAGGGCATAAACAATTTGACTCCATAGAATTGAGTGCCACGCATATCGACAAGATTGAGACTGCGCACATTTCCAAATGTTGTCGGATCCAACGAAGTCAGCGAGTTCTGATTGAGCATCAGCGTGGAGAGCGAAGTCAGCGATGTGAACAACTCACTGTGGAACAATTGGAGTTAGTAAGGTTAGCAAACCGAACCTTAATAAATATGTGCACTAAAATAAGAGTCCGCTAGTTACAATTTAATTGCTTAAGTTACATCGGAATTTTAAAAAATCGAAAATGTCTTTAATACACAATTAGCTAAAGAATTTAATATTTGCTATTAATTAATTATTATATATTATATTAATTAACTTGGATTGGGTAAAATAGCATTTTTAAAGTAAAATTAATATTTTTGTAATATTCTCTAATACATATAATTACTAGTCTTCAATTTTTTAAAAGCAATTAATTTAGCTTATATGCTTCTAAATATTTCTAAAGCCTTATTTAATCTAGGGAATTTGTAAAGGGGTTTTTATCCAGGGTATTTGAAAACAAACTCTTAACACTTTATCTATTGATGATGAGATTGCAAATACGAAAATAAAATTGTTAATTAATGTTTCCAGTTCCCTACATATGTTTGTGTGCATTTAAGCAAGTATGTGTATATATATATATATATATTTATGTATATGTGATATAAGAATTTTCTAATCGCTTTCGACAAGGCTTGAAATTTGTTTCACATAAAATTTCCTCACATTTTAATCGGTATTTCGGTCGAGCAGATCGATTATATTTATAATTGGTTGAAAAATTCTTGGATTCTTTCGTGATGGACACCCACCTTGATAAGTTTGCCAGCCTATTGTTTGACAAATCCAGCAGCTGCAGCTTGGTCAGCCCATTGAAGAGATCCATCGGCAGCTTGGCCAAGCCATTGCGGGATAGGTCGAGTTTGGTAAGATTGCCTTGATCGTGGAATAGTTCACTGGGCAGCTCGCTTAGATCCGGATTCTTATTAATGCCAATTAGATGCAAGTTGTAGCTGCCACGGAGCATTGTCGCATTCACATAGCTGGTGGCACGCGACAGATGTAGCTCCTCCAGTTGCGGCATGGAGATAAACAGTGGAGACAATCGCTGCTTGGATTGATCATCTGGGGAGCGGGCAAGCTGCAAAGTCAAATTACGTAGCTGTTGCAGCTCCTGCAGCAAGGCTGGTTGGAAGTGGAACTTGTAGGGATTCGAAATCGAGAGAGTATGCAGGCTATGCGCAATGCTGGAGAACAGACGCAATGGCAAATGGTGCACAGCTAGGCGCAGCTCCAAGGTGCTCAGATTGTGGAATGCATGAAATATGGATTCACTTAGCACACGCTGATGGCTCTCGTACTTGAAATACTCCAGCATGGGCACCTCACTAAACAGCCAGGTGCTCACATTTTTGGCACCAATATCTTCCGCTTTTATATCCAACTCGTACTCATCTTTATTGGGCTTCGATTGCTCATTTGTTTCGATGCTTCTATCGCGAAACTGTATGCTCAACACCTGCTCCACGCCCAAAGTATCCAAGAGCTCTGCGAAAAACGTCTCCGGCCAATAATTATAGGCATCGAACTCAAACTGTGCCACCTGGCTGATATTTAGACGCGGCAGCCAGTGTATATTCCCGCTGGCGTAATAACTCATCGCTATATTATTGCCAGTATCCGTGATCTGCAAGATCATGGCATACTCATCCAAGCAAGAGATACGAACGAGGTTTGCTTGCGGCTCGCATGTGCACCAATTGTGCACATGACGACAGTAATTCGATAGCGGTATGATCTGAGCATTGGTGCAGGCAATCGCACAAATTACGATAAGATATCGCCAGCTATGCATGGTCTACACGTTCCATGAACACAAACACAAACACAAACACAGACACAGACACACTTGCTCCGATGTTCATAAGCATTTATTACACGCCTCGACGCGACTATCAAAGGCAACGCCTCAACTCTGACTAAACAGTCGACAATTTTTAGCTCATTTCTATATCAATTTTTGTTTTATCAGTCGTGCGACTTTTGTCTTCATTTTTAAGCCCATATCTACGATATACCGCCGTGTGGCTAAAAAACTAAATGGACTTAAGGGTGATTTAAATGCGTCGTAGACGTGGATCTTATAATTAAAGTCTACAAATTTGATGTATCTATTTTTTTACAGTGCATTTTGACTCCGATACTGTGAGTTTTAATAGGGTAAGCTATCGTAAGAAGTAAATAATTGATAATTGATGATTAAAAAGTGTATATAACACCAAAGTTTTTGAACAATTTAAGTGGAAAGACCATAAGAGCAGCCCATGCTCAGCCGCTGTTAAGCTGCACAGTAGGCAACAGTAAGATATGGATATACATTGATATACATTTGAATTCAGTGAAGAATGGTTTTGTAAAAATGTATGTAACAGGTAAAAGGAGGAGTACTAGACCAGAAGCACGAACTAAGTCGTCCAAGAAATGACTGTCTATCCGTCTGAGTGTCTGTCCGTCCATATGAACGCAGCGATTTCTTAAATCACAAAATCTGGAGACTTGAAATTTTAAATTTGAAAAATCGCTTATATATATATATAGCAGTAGAAACTTATTGTTTTTTTACGATAACTTATCCCATTTACTTATCGATCAATTTCAAATACCAGAGCCTTGTGCTTTGGCAAATACAAGCATCTGCTTTAATTAAGTGCAGCATGATGTATCTATGTATCAAAGAATCGTGGAGTAAGTGGAATATCTCCACCATGCAGCGTTCAGGGTATATCCTAGTCGTGCCGTCTCGACTAGAGCACTCTCAGTTGTTTGATAACATTTTTGTTGATAACAAACTTCCTGAAATTTGAAAACATTTACTGAGTTCAAGTGGAACGCAGTCTTTATGTGTTGCGTTGATAACAATCCACTCTGATTGCTCATTTCAAATATTCAATTTAATATTCATAGAGAAAACTACTTATCAGTGAGGCTTTTTATTTTATCATTATACTTATGTTGTTGAGATACTATTTATGCAAAAAGGATTCAACATTTAAAAAGTAAAGCGGACGGCTCAACTAGTAGATACCCTGAACTCGCGAAGCATTGATATTCGAATCATTTCACGATTCTTTTATACATACATTGCAAACAGCCTCTTCACACATACACATACGTACAGACACGCATCCGCACGCTCTCTGCTTAATGCGCTTGAGCTGCAGTATGGGCTTACTAAAGGAACTTAATTGCTGAATAACTGTCGCTCTGATGGATTTTCTTAATGAAAGTTGCAGTGCATAATTATGGCAGATGCTTGTATTTAGCATAGCACAAGTCTCTAGTATTTGAAATCAGTTTTTTGCAAATTTGGCGGAATTATCGATTTTGATCAATAATAAGGAAATGAAGAAAATAAACATATGCATGATACATACATTTTATATTTATACCATATGCAGTACGAGCTATTAATTATTTCGATAGTTCATCGCTTTTCCCTATTATCGATAAAAGTCGATAATTTGATTTACTTTTTCAATCGTAACTTTAATGACCTAAAAGTTGGAGGTTTCAGAGTTACTGTAATGTCTACAGAGAGTTCAGAGTTACTGTACAATCATTACAAGAACCTGTAATACAGATATTTTTATATTTTGGATTTCCTATTCCATAATGAATTCATAAAAAACATATTTTCAATACTAGAAACTTGAGCTTTGGCAAATACACACATATAAATGTCGAAAGATTACATGTCCTAGACCTACCCCACAGAATTGGATAAATATGTAAAGTAGGTAAATAAATTGATCTCATTGGAGCCGAAGCCATTCGGTTACGTAATATTATTTTTAACAAATTTTTTTATTGTCTAGTATAAGACAGATTGCAAATAAAAACAGCAATTAAAAAAAATAAAAGTATAATACTTTGATTAATCTACTTAATTAATCTACAAGATTAATCTACTTTGATTGATCTACTTAGGAGAAAAGTTGTAGAGTTCAAATCTAATAGTCGGGAAGTTTCGACTGGAGCACTAATACTTGTTAAATTTCAGAATTTTACCCAGTCTAATCTAAAAATCTGCTTTAAATTTATATAGTGTGTATAAATAAATTTGAAATGCTAGTCGTACATGAAGTTAAAATGAATGAGGCGTCCATAATATTTAGCTTTAAGACACGCCCCCAAAAATACAACAAGACAGCTGCGCGAAGGCCCACGCCCAACGCCAACTATAATAGGCATGGGTATGACAAATTGTTAGACCTGGGGAGAGGCGAGCCGTTCGCCGTATGTAAGCACTCAAAAATTAAGCGCTTAAAGGCCAAGTCAATCACATAAATAGCTGGAGCAAAAAGTCTAGGCCCCATTAAAAACTTGTGTGTCAGCCACGTACTACTTTTTCATAATTCATTTTCGCGTTGACGGACTGCAATTCGTTAACACATTTAGACCGAACGAAAAGAAAGTTTTGAATTGGAATCATACTAAAAACCCCAGCAGAGTTCAGTACGCACCCACACACTGCCAAATACACACACTCGCACACGTAGTACCCACATAAAACAGAGCAATTAGACAGACGACTCTTGGGCGACAAATTATGCATACGCCGCGTACTACACCAAACCAAAGAAATTTTAGTTATTTTTCAAATGCTTAAATACGGTTTCAAAAAGCTTATTGGAGTAGAGAAAGCCATGTTTGTTTCTATGGAAAGCAATTATTGGTCGACAGATGTGTGTCTTTTGATTTCATGCCCCAAAAATCAACTTGCAAAGCTTACACACAGGCAGCTTACAAATGACGATATTGCGTATACGCAACGTAGAAAATACTAAAAACTTGGTCTTTCAGATTGTGCAAGCTGTTGAGTAGACTTATTGATTTGAAACCAAAAGTTGATGTTGTTTACAAAGCTGACAAAATTCATTTAATTTGATTTTCCCGAGAGTGCAATCAGAGCATAAAAAACGAAACACAGAGGCAGCCGAGTATGTACAGAAAGTATACTATAAATAAATAAATAGAATTCTCAAATGATTACAGACCATACTGCAGTCGACAGCTAAATCTGCAGATGCTATATTCTTAGGAAGTTCGAAGATCTCGACTATCTAAGTGTCTCTTGATTAAGTTTATATGTTTAACTTTACTTTGAACTGCATAAAGGGATTGCAAGAAATTCATTTCTTTTCAGAGCATTTGCATTTCCAGCTGCATTTGCTATTGTTGTTATTATTGCTGCCGCTCTGTTTATTTATCCAAAAAGCTTAGCTCTAGACATTGCTTCTATCCCAAACTAAACTGAGATGCACCAACTGCCAAAGATCTCAAGAGTAGCGCATTCCGAGCTAGGGAGGAAGTAGGGTGTGGGTGCTGCTTGCTACTATTGCTGGCCATAACAATTGCATCAGCTGACAGTTGCCAGTTGCCAGTTGCCAGTTGCCAGTTGCCAGTTGCCAGTTGCCAGTTGCCTGCTTGTCCTTTTTACTCTATCTACAACGCGCTCGCCACGTGCCATGGTCAGGCATAAATTAGCCAAGTAGCTAAATGAAGTGTGTGTACGCGTGTGTGTGTGTATGTGTGCAGCAATTTAGTGCTGACATTTATGTGAAATCCCCATTTAAGTGGTTCAAGCCCAAACTGATTGATGTCGCTTTCAAGCGTCTATCATTGCCACCCATCAGCTTATTTAGAGAGGGAGAAAGAGAGAGAGAGAGAAAGCGAGAGACAGAGACAGACGCAGAGACATATTCTCTTTAAACAACGAACAAGGGTTGCTTATAAATTAGTACATAAAAAGTCAGATAAGAAATGGTCAAATATCATCCATATATTGAATAGTATTAAACTAAAATATTACTAATTACTATTATTAAAAAATATTACTTAGCTCCAGTCTACACTTCAATGAGTTCCACAACAGTCAGCATTTTATTATTTTACTCATTCATTTGTTAAAGCGTTAAGATTTTCCAGTGAAATGCTAAATCGTGTATATCAGAAACAATATTAGTGAAATTGCTAGAGACTTGAAATTTGCAACCTTTTACTACGCCTATTACGGGCGTGGCAAATCGGGTAAAACTAAACTTTCCGCAGTTTTATGAGTTACTTTTAATCACCTGCAGAATAAGCAAAAATGAGACATCTACTAGGAGCGTGGTCTGTTCTGATCTGATTATATTCTGCTCTGTAAGAATTCGGATAAATTAAGTATTTTAAACACTACTAATACTAGATACTATCAATTTTGAATATATACTCGTGATATATAGGATTATGGAATTTGAATATAGAATTACTGTTGGCATTTTATATCGCTAAAAATTTACGTCTTTTTAGAAACGTAGCGAATCGAAAATACCCCGTAATTTCCTCATTGTTGGAACCAAAACCTCATTGAAGCTGTCAGCGCTTGCACCCTTAATTGGTATTATGCAGTCGGTAACGCTTAATACCCATATACCATTATATATATACATATCTATTCAAATGTTACTTTACATATTATATAGAAATAAGGTTCCGGTTAGGCACATCCTTAAGCTAGAAGTAACTGTATGCGCAGGTCAGGTCAACAAGGAAAGAGCTGTAAGCTGTAAGCTGAAGATAGTAAATATGATAGGTAATATACGTTATATTGAACTAAGAAAAAGGGAAATGAATAAAATGTCTTTCAATTTTGAAGTGTTTAGTGTGGCATCATAAACATATGTAACTATATACGTTTTAATTTATTATTTATCCCTTAACATATTTTCAATTTGAAGTTCAGGAATTTCAACGACTGCTTGCTGCTGCAGCTGCAGCTGCTGCTGCAGTTACCTCCTGCGTTGCATTCAACTTTGAATGCAGGCGATGTTCGCAAGTGTTCAAATGCAACGGCGCATGAAGCGACAGAGACACAAAATAAAGAGCAAGCGACACCAACAGCGAAAAATGCTGAAGCAAAAACTGCCAAGCAAAAAGTAAAAGCTGATGGCTAAGAGATACGCTGCAATAAGGGAATCAACTTTCCATCTCTTTCAGCTGGCAAATGTATATAATAAATATATATGTATATATAAATATACCTCAAGGCTTAGTTTCACTTTAATTCCTAATATACACACTATAAAAAACCACGATCTTACGCATTCATCATATACTCTAGTTGATTATGCCCCTCACGTGTCATGCATACAGGGTCTATCTGGGAAAAAGCGATGTTCTGAACAGCAAAGTTTCACGTAGAGTCGCGCACAGCTTGTATCTGTATATGGCATCCTTCTATAGAGTGCACAATATATATATATATCGTATATATAAACCTGAAGGCTGTTGGCCTGGTTAAGGACTAAGCAGTTGGCAAACTAAGCAACCGAGCAACTTAAGCACTTCAACTTTTTTCTTGTTTTCAGAACTGAGCAAAAGTTTAAGCAACTATTGGCTGATGTCCATGCTAAGGCTACAAGCTAGTTCGACGAGCTGCGAGTAACATTAATATTATTAACCATTAAGCACCACCATTCAGACAGTGCAGCTCATAAAAACCAAGACTGCTCAAGAATTCATAAAACTTAATGCAAAATGTGAAGAATATAATTCCAAAGTTGAAGCTATTAAACAGTTTATTTGAAAAGGAAAAGTTAATCAGCGTGTAAGAGAGGACCCAGCTAAATAATTTAAAGTCCATAGCTCTCAGATCGCAGCGTTAATACACTCGGATTGATAGACAGACAGAAACACAGAGAGACTAAATTGGAGTCGCCGTTAACTCTGATCACTAATACGAATATTTTCCAATTGGTTGCTCATCAAAGTCAATAATATTTAGAATATGATCTAGGAAATCTGGAATTCGCAAACTCACTTTAAACTTAGGCGTTTCCGCCGTAAAGCTCTGTAGTAATACAGCGCATGACTCTCAATGCTAGACGCACATCAATTTATGCAACCCACTGTGCAACCGTTGCACAGTCACGAATCCACAAACAGTTGGCCAAAACAACTGCTGCGAATAAATTATGCACGATTGGCCAAGAGCAAAGCACACACGCACACACACTTATGCAAACTGCCACGAACTATGTGTGTCCACAGCTTTCAGTCATCTTTTGCCACTTTTATTTGCATAAGAAGCAAAGTTGCACTGAAAATTGTTGCGCCCACTGGGGCTAAGTTAGTGATGTGCCTCGCCCGCAACAGAGTCCTCTTGAAATACAAAAGAGAAAAGAAATATGCAAATGCTGCAACTTTCCCTCAATAATCCCCGCATAAAGCACACCTGAAGGTATCTACACAGCGTTACGTATACTTAATATAGCGGACAGAATATTTAAAATGATGCCTTAGCATTCAAAGTTAGTTGAATTGATCGGTTTATTAAGGTCTCTTACGGAGCCTATTTAGTAACCAGTAAGTCATATCATTGACATTCCGAACATAACATTTAATCAAATGAAATTAATAATTTTTCCAGCTCTTATAGATCAGAGAGGAAGACCAGAGTGAGTCACTTTTTCAATATTTAAGCCCTGATTCCATTGCAAATGGGAAAATGATCAGGATAATGAGCTGACTCAATCTAGCCGTCCGACGTAAAACTTACAAAATTATTGTTACTTCGCTTGATTAGAAAACTTGCGCAGAAATTGGTTTCATACATAATTTCCATTGCTGATGCACAACCCACTGAAAAGAAAATATGAAATTGCTTTACCACATTTGAACGCTTTGCGTGCAGTCGAGTGTATGAGCAACATACCTGTGCGCGTACACACACAGGGCACCTGCACGGACACACACACAGAGACACATAAACACACTGTTGTTGCCGCTAGTGGAAATTAATGAGATGCGAAAAAGGTGCTGCCAGAGCGATTCGCAATGCTGCAAGTTTTACAGTTGGATATTTGGCATTTTGATGCAGCGAGCTGTAAATTTCTACATTTTGTGATAACATTCTCCCTCCTTTCCTCTTTTTTTGCTAAATGCAGTCAATTTTACGGCAATTAGAAAAGTAAAACTCGTCCAATTAAATTGTAACTTTTTGGAATTGGGATAAAAACTATGACAAATGACTGCGGAATAAAAAATCAATAAATTTCATCTTGTTTGAACATCTTTTTATTATAACTAGCGAATACTAAATTTGTTATGTAGAACAACTTGCGCGGAAATACTAGAACTAATTAGTAATAAAACAAGATAGTGAATCAAAAGCTAATCAACGTCAAATTAATCAACAGAATCACCAACGTTATACATATATTAAAAGCAGTTGCTGCAGCAGCAGCAGCAGCAGCTGAAGCAGTGGCAGCAGAAATTATCCGCATTACCAGCAACTTCAAGTACAGTCAGCTGCGGGAGCAAAAAGTTTTTCAGATCATTATACTCTGCACATCAAGTGAATACGAATAGATTGGCTCTCGTTGTATCTCTAATAATCCGCATTAGATAAGATAGCCAGCATTACTTGTTGTCGGCCTTTCTGTTCAAGTGCTGCTGACCACGCCCATTAGGGCACAGCTAAATTCATAGAGGTCTCCCTATGCACAAAGTATTACGCGTTAATTATCTTATTTAAATAACGTATTTTTGTATTTTACGTTTTATGCGCCCGCTTTCACTCGCTCGCCAGCCTAATTAACAACTTTTGCTACGAGATAGTAAAATTGAAAAAAATTAGACATGAATGCTCGTGTGTGTGTATGCGTGTGAGTGTGTGGGTGTCTATGTGCTCATGTACTTGATTATATAATAGCAGCTGGGCCCAGTGTCATGACATCGTCAACTCATTACAGGAAGCAGCAGGAAGCTGCTCGAACTCTATGGCAGCAGGCGGAAGCAGAGGAAACTGCAGCGCTCGATTATGTCATTCGCTCAGCAGCCTGGGAGGCTGGCAGCTCGGCAGCAGGTTGATATTTGTTATATAGCCATAATGCATGTCATATCAGCAGCATCAGCAAACACAACAACAACTTGTTTGTTGTGTTCAAAGCTGGCTCCAAATGACTACATTGTTAGTAAGTCTCATCTGCATATACGCTAAAACAGAACAAACTGCACAGCTTTTAATTACACAATATAATTTATAAGATTTCAGTTGGGACGGAACTTGCGACAAATTGACAACAAATTAGCAAACAATAAAAGTTGTTGCAATCGAAATACAACTTCACTCATTTCATCTATCCCATTGCAATTCAGGGTAAAAGTGTTTTTTGAAAAGCTATGAAACAGGCAGAAGTGTCCTGACAGACCCCTTGAAGTACATATATTCAGGTAGACGCGCTCGCTCTAATTAGCCATATCCGTCCGTCTGTCGATATTTATAAACGCGTCCATCTCACATCCTAAGAGCGAGAATTTATCTGCTTTTAAAGGTCTTCTATATTATTTGAAAAAATATATTTTTATTTCCATTTGTGTGTTATCGATCGAAATGCAGTAATTAGGATGAATCTCATACGGCTTGAGAGATAGTCTCCAATGTAGCAATCAGCCCCAAGCGAACGAAATTTTCCTATACATGTGCACACATATACTAAAGTGCGTGCATTCCTTTCTATTCTTGGAATCGCAACTTTACGATTGAAATGTGTTTGAATTATCAGCTGCTACTTTAGATTTAATACGCCCCCAATCAAACAAGTTATGAAGTATCGGTGTGGGTAGACGCGATGCCCGTCGCACAATGGGGTCTTTGCTCATTTTGCGTTGCAAAAATCTTCAATTTTGAACCCAGCTAAATATTCACAAAATTTAAAAAACATATGAAAGCTTTAAAGTGAATATATGAGCGTTAAATGGGACTTTATTGCCATATTTAGATACCCAAGAAAGCCGGGCGCTGTCAGTAAGCATCGATATATCCCCTATATCTTTTCGATCTTGATTGTCAACAAGCAAGTATTTTCCGATTGTACTCTCTATCCTCTATTTCTCTGTTTAAACGTTACGTAACAAATATAAACTGAACAAGTAGCTGACTATTCAGGCACAATTCAATCGCAAATGCGATTCGTAGCATGAAAAGGAACTCGGGATAAACTGTACATTCTACAGTTTTACATATATATTTAACTACTAAATTATTTATCAATCTAACTATCACTACTGATTTTATTATAGAAGCTCTTGAATGCGTGGCAAATCGGAAAAAACATATCTTCAGAAGTTTTTAGACCATGTGTATTAGGCAGTCTGACCGCCCGATTGCAACATGTTGTATAAGTTAACATACATGCATTTAGGTGAACATGTAGAAGTGTAATTGGGTGTGCTGTCTGTGGATATGCATAGATCGTTCTGATTTGCCCTGCGGAGATTCGAGCTTCTCACAGCTTAAGCCATTCTCACTTAGTAGATTACACGAAGAACAGTTCCGTTACTTTTAATATAATCAACAGCACTTTAGCAGCGAGCACTTTTGCATAGATATTTAATAATTGAAAGCAGATTCTAACAGTAAGCACAAAAAAAAGCGCCAATCGATTGTTCAGATTTCCTTAAAACGCAAAGCTAAGTATATAGTGGCAGGAACTGTAATGTCTTTCGGCAGCAGCAATAATATTAATCGGCTAAACTAACTGAGATTTCGCCTGTAGTAATTCCTTTTTATGACAATTTACCCAAATACTACATGTAGTTCCAAAAAACAAACCGAAAAATGAAATAAGACGTGTGCATTGAATGAGACTTTGAAGACGGCATATGAATGTTATCTTAAATTTAAAAGATGGAGATAATCTGCCTGAAACAGCTCCAGAAATCTTTGCAGAAGCTTACAATGCTATGATGTGGTAGCTTTAGCTGTCAGATACTCAATATAATTTTTTTTTTATTTTTAATTGCTGTTTTTATTTGCAATTTGTCTTATACTAGACAATAAATTAATTTGTTAACAATAATATTACGCAACCGGATGGCTTGGGCTCCAAGGAGATCAATCCATATATTTACCTACTTTATATATTTATCTATTTCTGTTGGGCAGGTCTAGGATATGAACTCTTTTGAGTCGCCTATGGTTGCTTGAGTCATTCAGTAGTGCCGCAGCATTATCGTGGTTATATAGTTTGTTCATGTATCTGTTCGCATATAGTTGTATTTCTTCTTTAACAGGGGCAGCTTAACATCTTTGTGAATATTACAATTAGTCACATACCAGGCTGCACATGTAATCATGCTGAGCGCCTTGTTCTGGTATCGCTGCATAATTTCGATATTTGAATTACTTGCAGTATCCCATAACTACAATGCGTAGGTCCATATTGGCTTCAGTACGGCCTTATATAGCCTTAATTTGTTCTCAAGACTAAGTTCAGAACGTTGTAGATACACTGGTGTGGAATGATGGGAAGCAATAAAACTTTTAAATACTTAGTTAGTTTTTCAAGTAAAAGCCTTTGAAAAGAAAGTTAAAGTTATTCAACTTGAAAAGTTGAAGCATTTCTTGAGCAATAACTGCATAGAAAACGGTTTAGAACAAATAAAATATTAATACAATTATATAATTCGGCTAAAAACCGAAATAAAATTGTTAATTAATCTCGCTTTCCGTTAGTCAAAGTTGCAAATAAATAGTAATTTCATTTGCATCTAGCAATATAGCTGCACTCCAAACATCCGCATTTGCACATTGGTCGTTCGCCTGCTGGGCTCAATTAGCAAGAAAATTAACAATGCCGTATCCTTGATCTACTGCAGGACGCAGTTTGAGCGACAAGTATTTTTTAGCTGGGCTCTGATTTGTGGTGCTTTACAAGCTCGTAAAACGTTGGCAACTGGAACCAAAGGGTGCGGATACAGATGCGGATGCGGATGAGGATGCAGTGTCCAGCAAGCAAGCAGACAGACTGGCTGTGTGAGTATGTATGGGACTGAGTGTTGTGTGTGCCAGAAGTCATAAGTGTGTGTGCGTCACTTGCCACACGACGCATCGCTTATTTATGCGAGTGCATTTTTATTTAAATTTAATTGACATTTGTATCGTATTGGCTTTTGTTTATGGCCCATACATCATTGAGATGATGTCAGTTTTAGCCTTTATTGGCGATTGCCTTCTGCATTGCCAGTTATAATGCTATGCCATGTGGCCACAATGCCACTAATTCCAAAATTATGATTATGATTGCTCTCTCAGTTCGATTGCTGTGTATTCGCAGTAAAAACATGCGAAGAGTGAGGTCATGAACATCAAAAACATTTGAAGTTTCTTTTGATTTTTTTAAACTTGAAGCTGCCAAGTAAAGTCATCAAAAACCATCTCACGAATATATAACATATAAAGCAAGTAGGAAAGCTCTTCTGATATGATATTATTCCCATAATTATGCACTTCTTTTATATATACATTACAAACTACACCTGCCTACACACATACACCCACACGCCAGAGCGCGTCCTCTCGTTACTGCGCAGCTTCCGCAGCGACTACGCTTGGGCTGTGCAAAGGTCTTTACAATGAGTAATTAATTGTGGAACAACTTTTGATCTAGGTAGATTTTCTTTATCAAATTAGCCGAACTTTATAGTGACATCTGCATATGATTAAAGCACATCTTTCCAGTAGAAATACAAAATACGCGTAAACATAATGATTAGGATTTTTATCGATCATAAGGAAATGGGATGAGTTATCGAAAAACAATGATAAACTCTTACTGCATGTGGTATGCACGACTATACAAATAAACTGTCAAGTCTTTTACGTTGGTGGTTTACTTAAGCATTGCATTTATACGGTCGACCCAATGAAGTATATATAAACTTAAAGCGGTCTGTGACGCCTCCAACTGTCTGTTACATACAATATCAAAAAGCCATTACGCCATGAATTCCATATATGAGTATTTAAAATACAATACAGATGAAACCTGTAAAAGTTATTTTTGGCAATTTATTAAACAGTTCACACAAAGAAAAGTTCACGCAGATTAAATTGAAATCAGCTTGCTGGATAAAGAAGTCTTCAAAAAACACGCATGGGTATATATCGAATACTAGTTATAAATAGTGTATATAAATATTGATTTTTGTTAAGCGCAGTAGATGGTTAATAGAACCGTTACTAAGTCTGGGGACGTAAATTGATGTTTAATTCTATACGCGGCAGTAACAGCAACAAAATGGCATATCGAAACAGAAACTTTTTAGCTAATGCGCTGGCAAACACGCATGCGACGCCCAGCACTCGGGCCAGCATATAACATTTGGTAATTGAGGCTGCCGCAGTTTTTAGTGTCGTGATAAATTCAAATGCCACTGCGTTGCATTTACAGGTACTGCTTCAATTGCATTGCATGACTCGACAGTCATACCACAATGGCCTGCCAGGGTTGCCACCCAGCCCAACAACCAGCCATCCGGCAACACACACGTGCCAGCGCCCTCGCATAGATGGCCCCGAAGACGGCCAAACGTGTCCTTGAGCGCACTTTTCTGCCACTTGCCTTCTATTTGTAATTTTAACGAGCTTCCCGCCTTTCTTTTTTCCTTGTATCCTTACCCATTGAAATTGGGAAGTGAGGCCATACGGGTTTAGTGTATTCATAAGTCAGGATAAAAAGTCCTGACGCAGCTGAGCTGATTTTTTCTTTTCAAATCTACATTGAAACCTCTTTTTTTAGAAAGCGATAATTATCGATTCCCAAAAAAAGAGCCTTGTCGAAGACCCTTATATGGCGTAACAAACTATAATGTTTTTCTTATGTCTCTATTAATTATTAGAAAAATTATTAAGTCCACAACTGCAACTAAATGAATCGATAAATATTGATTTTAAAGACCACTACATAACACCATGAACTAATCCCTTATTATTATGCCTGCAATAACTAACCTATAACTCTGCTTTCGGTACTAGCTTATAAATAACAAATGATCGAATGTAGAGTCTCAGACATAATAAGAAGTTTCCTGTCAACAAGTAATTAATTATCGATTGTCTGCCTCAATTTTCAAAGGAATCTTTTTTGAGAAGATCGCATAAGCTTAATTTTTCAAGCCATTCCCAAACAGGGTATATCAAAGTCTAGACTTCAGGTTCGAGCACGCCAACTTGTTGTTGGGTTGCTGCTGCTGTTTTGCTTACTGTTTGCAAAGCCCAACGAGTGTCGAGCACTTGTGCAACATTTTGCTGTACAAACTCAAAGAAAGGCCCGTCCTACGCTATAGTTGTTGGAATTTTTCTTTTCGACTTGCAAGTTTTTGCGCTGCGCGTCTCAAAAGAAAATGAATTTCCTTTGGCATTTCCTTGTCTTACTGTGCATTTCAGAAGATTTGATAGAAAGCCACTTGCATATTTTTGTTCAGCATGTGCAACAATTTCCGACGGAAGCGCTCAAAACTTTTGCAGGTATTCAAGTGGCCCCGTAGCCAATACTTGAGCAAGTTCTGCATCAATCTCTCGCAGTTATTTAGAGCTAGAACAGTCTAAATATTTATTAATATATGTAGGAAATAGATATCATATATTTTTACATCTCTTTCGTTTTAAATTAAAAATCTAAATTTTAAAAATCTAAAATTTAACAAATATTTAAATCCAACGGACTCAATAACGAAGCAAACTGCAAAGAGAAAACTACAAATACCTCACACTCCATATAGGGGCATGAGTGGCATAAGACTGTCGTGTTTGACATGAAATACGATTTTGTATTTACCTTAACAGCAATTTGCTTTCAGTGGCAGCAGCTCCTACGACGAGCCTACTTAAATTATGTAAGCATTCCAGTCGACTAATTTATGATGACAAGCGCCTTGTTCCACATTACAATTTCTGAATACAATTGAAGGTCAACATTTCAGAAGGAAACTTTGTACAAGTCCAGAAAATCCGAAAAGTGGAAAAATCCGTGAAACGAATAACTTCAAAATGACATACTAAGCTAATATACTAACTATCTCTAGCTATCACAATTTTCAAGCTCAGGACAATATTCAAATAAACTATTTCTAAGCTTTCACCGGTTGCAAATTAGCTAATTAACACCTGACAATTTAAACACGATTCAATCGCAATTGCTATTCTTATGTGTGCACATTTATAGGAAAATTGCATAATAATTTTATGCTACTTTAACTATTTTAATCAAATTTTCCGCATGGAATCTTTCTATTGGAATATGTTGATAGCTTAGGAAAAATGCAAACTCTCTCAGATATTGGTAATAATTACAACTGAACTTCAATTTGAATAATTTGGATACATTTTAAGCTGCGCCCGAAATAAAGCAAACATCAAATTAGTAGAATAAATACATGAAACTGAAAGTAAATTTAAAAAAATTAAACTCCTAAGCTGTACAAGATATGATTCAATAACTGAACTTTAATAATGTTTTAATCGTTTAAATTTAAACGGGAAAAGCCATCGATTATTTAAAACAAACTAGATCCGCGCGTGCTTTACAGAGACCCACAAAACTACTGACTCTGCTCGTCGTACTGAACGTGATTCGTTGACGCCAACTCAGGGCGTGGCTATTCCGATTTCTCTATATAGTGTTTTTTAAAAATGTAAATATATAGTGAGCGCTATTGGTGTTAGAGAAATTTAAAAAATATACCTGCAAGTATAACCCGCACCCAAAAACATATAGATGATATATCTGAGCCCACAGGCACGTGGCAAACCGCTAGAATCGAAATATTCAATTCATCAAAATGTATATATATATTTCAGAAGAAATGGTGGTGGATAGCCGCTAGATATTTCACCCAATTCTAACACCAAGAAGGATAATATATATATATATGTCCCAAATTTTATGTTAGAAAAATCGATACAACAACAAATGTTGCATAAGTAATGAAAAGGCGCCAGCTGAATAGCGATTAGCGCTAATGCAACTTAGCTGATTTCGGGTCTATAGCAGCTATAAATGATACGCTTATTGATGTCTTTTTGATATCACAAAGTTACTTCCACTTGCCATTATAATTTAAGATTCACAATTATCACCTAAGCCAGAGAGAGCAAGACCAATTGGCAGATCTCACACGTTATAGAGCTTCAGTTAAACATTGTGATTAAACATAAAAATTTGCTTTGTTTATCCTCTAGACATAAATATATATTGTGTTAAACCCCAATTGTCAAATACGTCTGACATAATTACGAAAAGGCTAAGCTAAATGGATATTTTTATTTTCTTTGACCACTTTTGCTTCAAAAAAAAAAACAAAAACGCACATTGCAGTTATTCTTTGAGATAAATTTAAACAAAATTATGTATACTACGTAGATTTATTATAGGAGAACAGCATAAAATACCATGGACCAACCCATTTGGCAAAAAAGGTTCACAAAAGGTAAATACCAACAACAGCTAATTTGTTTGTGAAAATATTTTATTATGTTTGACCACGCCCCCTCCCGGATAGTCTGTTTCTTACCGATGCGCATTGTTGTCACTACCATGGGATTCTTTGCGCTAGTCTGCGCTTTTACAAATCGTGTCTCAATCGCATTTGTTATCATCGAGCTGGCTGTACCCAAAAATCGTACGGATTCGAAAAGCAGCGGAATTTGTCCCCCGGAATCAGATCTGACCAAGGAAAAAATGCAAGTACGTTAAGTCAATATTATTACGCTGCATTATATATTAAAGACGACACGATCATAGGATAGAAATAAACAAGACTGGTCTGAGGAGCATCAGGGCTTCATTTTGGGCAGTTTCTTTATCGGTTACTTAATCGCTCACGTCCCTGGTGGCGTATTGTCTGACAAATTTGGATCCAAATGGGTCTTGAGTATCTCTTTGTTACTCTCCGCCCTGTGCACTATATTCACTCCGGTAACAATAAATTTGTTCAACCAATCAAGTCTGATAATAATCCGTATTTTAATGGGAATGGCACAAGGGCCACTTTTTCCGGCTCTGGCTTCACTACTGTCCCATTGGGTGCCACCGAAAGAGCGCTCAACATTAGGCGCCTTATGTTACAGTGGAGTTAGCGTCGGTATCGTTGCTAGCAACCTTGGCTCTGGTTTCATTATACATTACTTTACCTGGGCGCTCTGTCTCATCATTTTTGGTGCTGCCACTTTCTGCTGGATGATCGTATTTGTTAGTATTAATATATCTACATCCTAATCCCACTTCCACATTTATGACTTTTAATGCAGATCTTAATATGCGCAAGCACACCAGACAAGCATCTATGCATCAGAAAAGGGGAGAAGGATTATCTTAAGAAGCATATATCAATGCAGACAGAAAGTCTGACAATTCCGTGGCATAAAATATTATTCAGTAAGGCATTAATTGCATTAGCCATTTCCCAAATAGGTCACGACTGGGCTTTCTGCCTGATCGTCAGTTACCTGCCCAAATATATGGCCGATGTCCTGCAGTTTTCAATACTCTCCAATGGCCTTTGGACCTCCTTGCCATTTGTTGCATTGTGGTTTAGTTCGCTCATTTGTGGCTTTCTGGCCGATTGGCTAATACGCACAGGAACAATGTCGATCACTGTGGAACGAAAAGTATTCACGTTCATCAGTGAGTCTAACGTACATGGTCTCGCATGGTCGAGATTTTTATTAGAGCGAATATAATTATATATAATAATTTTATATATAATAATTTTTTATATAATAATTTTATGCACTTAGGCGCCTTTGGACCTGGAGCGTTCATGGTCATAGCCTCGTATGTCGAATGCCGCAAGAGTTTGGCTGTGCTATTTTTCACACTTTCAATGTTTATGATGGGTCCATTCTATGCTGGCCAAAAGCTGACACCTATTGACATGTCCCCCACTTATGCGGGAATTCTTACGGCCATCTGTAATGGAGCGGGTGCAGTTTCCGGTTTGCTATGTCCTTCCATTATTGGTATTATGACACCCGATGTAAGTCGAATATGTCGATAATTTAGTTACTTCTTATATAGAACGAGATAGAGAGCCATATAATCATATAACTATTTTATTGCAGAGGACAACGGGACAATGGCGATATGTATTCTGGTTAAGCTTTGCTATCTCGGTCTCTTCTGCCATAGTATTTGCGCTGTGGGGCTCTTCCGATCTCCAGGCCTACGATCCAAGAGCCCAAAGGATAAGGAGGCGCACTAAATCTCACATACCGTTGGACGTATTTGCATAATTTCAAATTTATACTTGTAGACTCATTTTATACGCTTTGCAAATAGATGCGATTTGTATAAAGCTATGTAACATGACGAAACTGCTTTTTAATGTATGAAGTATAAAATCTCTTGGTCCGTCCTTTCACGACTATAATAATTAAGCTTTCGTATACCTTTTTATTATTTTGGCTATAAAGAAACGTTTAAGTAATCATCGATTGGACGTTGGTTTTTCCTTTTTTTCCTTTCTGTAAAGGTGTCACGAGCCTCACAGATCGATAGCAGACAGGTGTATGTGTGTTCGTGGTCGGTGGGTCAGCGTGACCAGACAGGTGGGCGGCACAAAATTACTTAATTAACGCACTGAAGCGCACATACCTCAAACTACGCGTCACACTGCCGTCATAATGTTAACCTGCATTGCGATAGCACATAACTCAGTCCCATGGCTGTTAAGAAAATGACAATGTATCTGTGCCTGCATAAATTTATATAACTTTATTTACATCTATAAATATATATATATATATATATATATATATATATATATATATATATATATATATATATATATATATATATATATAGAAATTTGTTGTTGCGAAACTTAGTATATTTATACCCTGAACCCTTTGAAACTGGTAAATCACGGTAAAATGGTTTTGTTAAAATTTGTATCAGGCAGAAGGAGGCGTGGCAGGCCAGACAGGACTGGGGTCAGGGTATCTCCTAGTCGGGCACCGTCTACTAGAGTTTTCTTACTTGTTTAATATTACCTTTAGCTTAACTTATAAATACATGATAAAATGTGGAGGTCACGTGATAGTCAGCCTTAATGGCTGTAATATCGTTTTATCAATGCAAAATTTTGCATTTTAGGCTGATGATTTCATCATTATGCAAAGCAGATACCCGAATTCAGAATTGTGCTACTGATATTGTGATATTTGGTTTGGAATAAAATTGTAATAGAAGTAGTATGCTTATGTTATCTGTCATTATAAAAACTTTTATATTTTATATATGTAGTACTTTGTCATTTTAAGGCGTAAAATTTTACATTTACTAACAAAATTACTGCAAAAAAACATCAAAAAAAATAATAAAAATTTTAAATTTTTCTTATATTAGATGAGTATTAATCTTTTACATTTTAAATGGAAAAAGAAGATAAACGAACAGAGTGGGGACGCAAGTGCAGTCAAGGTAAGAGCAAATATACTTCAGCTAAAATATATATTCGAGTTATTCCTCACGCACGACCAGGATGCCTAATTCCACAACGTGTTGTGGTCGCTTTGATGGGATTTTTAGCTTTAATGTTTGCATATACAAATCGTGTCTCAATTTCTCACGTAATCACCGAGCTTGTTGTGCCTAAGTCGCGTGTCAGTGTGAATGGTACGAGCACCGGAGTGTGTCCGGGAGAAGCTAAAGTCACTAGTACGGGCGAAGCAGATGTAAGTGGACGAAATTTTTGTTATTTATTGGTTCACTTTTAAACCTGGGCATATTCCCTCTGTGACCATAGTACTCCAAAAGGTACAAATGGTCTGAGGAGCTGCAAGGGTTTATATTAGGTAGCTTTTACATTGGCTACTTAATAACCCATCTGCCCGGTGGCATATTAGCTGACCGATTCGGAGCCAAATGGGTCTTGGGCATCTGTATGTTAATCTCCGCCATTTGCACCCTTGCCACCCCCTTTGCCATTACTGTTGGTCACCAATGGGGCTTGGTAGCAGTGCGTATTATAATGGGTCTGGCACAAGGACCTCTTTTTCCATCTGTGACTACATTACTCTCCCATTGGGTACCTAAAAAGGAGCGGGGTACATTGAGCACTATCTGCTACAGCGGAGTGACCGCAGGTACGGTCGCTAGCAACCTTGGCTCCGGTTTCATGCTTTATTATATGCACTGGTCCGCATGCCTCTATATTTTTGGTGCAGGCACTATATTATGGGTACTACTATTTGTGAGTATTTCATTTTCTAACATACGTATATGCTACGAAGCCCAATGGGTGGGCTTGCCCCTATAATATTTCATGCTTGTATCTTGCAGCTCTTAATATGCTATAGTAATCCTTCAAAACATCCCTGCATTCGGTTGAAGGAGAAGGCATATCTAGAGGAAGAAATACCAATGAAAAATGATAAGCCGCCAATACCCTGGAAGAAAATGTTGCTTAATGTTCCATTGATCGCAGCGATTCTAGGTCAGATAGGACATGACTGGGGCTACTTTGTAATGATCACTTGCCTACCGAAGTTTATGGCCGACGTTCTTGGCCTTTCCATACGTTCCAATGGCATCATGACCTCTCTCCCATTCATTGCGATGTTTATTAGCTCTATTTGCTGTGGCATTTTATCCGATTGGCTAGTACGCACGGGGAAAATGTCGTTAAACTTAGAACGAAAACTATTCAACTTTATTGGTGAGTCACTATAAAATGGTTTTATTAAAATGAGTATTAAAGTGTGTAGATTGAGGCGGAACTATGTTTGCAGCATCAATAGCGGACTTAATCCCGCCCTATACGTCCGTCCGTACTTATGTATCTATGAATGGCTTTTCTTGTATTTTATTATAATTCCGGTACGCGCTTATAATTGTTTCAAATTATCGATAACTATTTCCGTTTTATGGTTGATGTTTTACACAATTTTGACTTGGTAGAGGCGACGCTTGTTGCCGAGGGATTCTTTCCATTTTTTATTTCAAGCTTAAAAAGGTAGAAGACATTGGTTCTAGTTCTAGCTTTGTCTATTTTATAATGCTAGATAGAAGTATGGAAAATATTAAACGCAAAGATACACATACATATTTTTAATGTCTTTAATATAGGTGCCTTGGGACCTGGAGCCTTAACAGTCATAGCCTCTTATTCAGGCTGCAACGACAAAGTGGTTGTTGTAGTGTTTGTGCTCGCCATGTTTACAATGGGTGGATACTATGCAGGCCAAAAATTATCTCCGATGGATATGTCTCCTACTTTTTCAGGCACGCTGAACGCCATATGCAATGGACTTGGCTCGTTGGCTGGCTTGGCCGCACCCCCTATTGTCGGATTGATGACACCACAGGTGAGTTGTAGTGAATTTAAATTCAATAATTTAAAAGTTGATACATTGTTTTTCCGCATGATTAATACAATGCAGGCTACAGAGAGTCAATGGCATGGAGTATTTTGGTTGGGCTTAGTTATATTGGTTCTATCGGGAATCATATTTTGGATATGGGGTTCAGCTGATGTACAGCCATACGATCCCAATTACCAATCGAAACAAGCTTAACCAATAAAGAGTTAGTTCTCCATGAATACACAAAATCAGAACCGTACAGACGAAGACCAAAAAGAAAAGAATAATACGTACCTATCCATGTACCTTTTTGAATGTGCGTATAAGAGATGACCATATTTGTACGAAAGGGAGATACAGTGGTAATGCAGCATAATTTCTGAAGACAAATTTACAGATAATTAATATATTCTCTAATTAGTTTCTAGTACAACGTCTATTCTCCCCGCATTCTCCGTATTATTCATCGCAGAGCTATGAATTTAAGTGCTGTATGGGCCATCATTATAAATCGTGTCTCTAAAAGTTATGAAACAATTCGACAGTGATATTAACTGAATTTTATATAACACTACAAAATACAGCAAAATTTTTCGATAGTGATTAAAAATAAATAATTTTCGATATATACATAACAGAACTATTAGGGGTGGGCTAATCGCAAACACAGATAATTCATTTTGGGTTGGCTATGGCTTGATATTGAAGCTAGAGGAATAGCAGTCGGGAAGCCCTCGAATGCATATGACACGAATTGTTTTGGGCACTGTCGGTGTGGCTATTCGTCTGTTCGTTCGACCAACTGCTCACATGAACGCAAGCCAGATTTGGAATATAAGCTCACTAGAGATTCGTCTTATGCATTTGAAGGCTGTCCGGTTGCGCTTACTCAAGTTTCAATTACGGACGGACGGACAAGCAAAAGCATTGACAGATATCAAATATACTCTTTTGAATTGATAGTTTCAATTAAACTCGAATTAAAAATTAAATGAATTGAAAATTCATAAATTTAGAGAAGTATGGCTTTTGATTTGCTTTTGTGTGTCCTGCGAGTGCCATAAAACAATTACCCCGACATGCTTAAAATCGTTTATGCGATTGACAAGGACTACAGGCCGAAAGGACAAAGACTCACACAAGCAAGCTTAAAGCGTAAATAGCCTGCTAAACACCAACACACACATACACTCACACTCGGGCTCACACTCACCCTCACACACACTTGCACGCACATTCGAAGAACTGTTGACTGTCTATGATTTGTGCTGGCAACTTTTTGTTTGCTTTACTTTGGACATTTTCAGCTGTATTTCTGTCAACATTTTGACAATTTGCGTGACATTAAATATTGATATTTGGTAAATATAGATGATGTTCGCTGCTCGCAGCTTCATATAAATGCATTGCATATATGCCCCCATTGACAGCACTCAAAATAAATGATATAAAATTCAGACATATTTCTATTGTATGAAATCTTAGCTACGAAAACAAGATTTATATGAACTTCGTAAGGGAATTGTCTTTTAAACGCTACGGGGACCAATAAAATTCTAGAGTAGCAATAGAGCATACGTGATATTCATCTACGGCTAGCGTAAATGTTTAAATACAATTGAGTACGTGGTATATTTCAATAAAAACTTATCACTAATAAAAAAACCAAACGAAAATAACTATAATCTTCGAAGCGCCGAAGCTTTAACAATCTTGTGGCATACGTTTTTAAATGTTACAGTCAACTTTAGCCGATTAGAGTTTACTTTTATATTACTAATACTACATAACATTATTAGTAAAAAGGCGTATCAGTCTAATGTTTTATAGAAGTTTTGTTATATATTATAAATTGGAGACAGACAGACTTTTAGGCGTATAATGAAATTCACTCTCAGTTCATTATTAACACATATATAAAATATAATATATATAAAAAGAAATTTAGATAACAGGGGATATTGGATATTATAAATTAATTATTTTTCCGATATAAAATCATTTATTGGAACAAACCACTATTTTTGAGGAAATATTCATTAAAGCTATAATATAAAAATAATAATATTGACAGTTAATAAAGTGGATTTTAAACTTACCCTAGTTTCTTATTCCACTTTCACTACATTCCTATCCGATTTTATTTTCTCGCTCAGGTGCAATGTAAGATTTATCATTTTAAAACACTTTAAAAACACTACTTCATACTACGCACAACACTTTATCATTTGTATAATTTTGCTACAGGTAATAGCATAGGATTAATGTTTAAATCTGATATCTAAAACACGCACAGATAATTATATATGTGTATATTATATACAAATATATTGAAATAGACACTGAAGTAATTTTTTAAGCTGTGCATTAAGTTGAGTAGACTATAAATCTGGAGACTTCCGTGAAGCTGAAATTAAAAAATAAGGCAATTAATATATTGAAAGTGGACGTCAATGTTATTATGCATAAAACCCCTAAAACTGCTCAAACTTAGTGGCAATTCCGTATAATTTATTGTAGCTGCATGCGTGAGCGCCGATAACACAAGCGACAACAGCAACTAGCTATTATTATTATTATGATAATAATAATAATGACAACAATACATTTGTCAATGAATAACGGGTTAACCGAAAACATATGTATACATACATAAAGGTGTGTTTATGTTACAGTTAGAATGTTTGTATTTCTGATAGAAGAATATGCTTTTATTTGGTATGTATCCGGAATCTATTGGAAATCAGAATTCAGTGTAAATTGATTTTGTATGTATTATGTAACACGCAAAAGAAGGCGTGGCAGACATTTTAGTGTATATATTCATGTCCAGGACAAAGATTTGAATCGACTTATCTTAGTCTGTGTAGCTGGTAAGGAAATCGATTAAAAAATTTTTCCAAATTTTAAGTAGATGTAGAATTGCAGATAATTTTCATTAATTAAGAAACTTGCGTTAGTGACAAACGTGCTATTTGACTTTGAAGAAGCGAGTTCGAATCCTTTCTTACTTTCAGTTTAACCTTTACATAAGATAGATATATAACTTAAGATAATATATACATATATATGTATATGTATGTATGTCAGGCACACTCGACCAGAACGTATTTACTATCTTCTGTCTTTTGATTAGTTGGTAAGTATTTAAAATATTATACATTGCGATTTTCTTATAAATTGAGAGTTTCTCAACCCAAATTTATATTCAACAAATTTGATTGTTGCTAATGCACAGCAGCATTAAGCAGAGGAACTCCAATATAGATCTATGTTATGACACGATATGACAACTCTGTGTTTTAGTTTATTTACTTAGACAGGATTGCTTTTTTATAGAATGTCCTCGACACATTTTCTTTACGTTATTTGTCCACAGATTAAATGGCTTTACTCTGAATAAACATTAATTTCAGCCATGTGCTATTTAAAACTGAAGATGTTAATATAAAACAACTTTTTAAATAAAGAAAGAGAAATGCATATTGACGGTGGCCATTAAATTTGAAAATATAAAAATAAAATATAAAAAATAAATATGCGTTGATATCAATGACCAAACATTTTTGCATTTACGAGAGCAATTCACAAACTCCCACACCCTCGAACACCCACACAGTCACAAATGATGTGAGCTATGAGCACATTGCATTTATAGCCTCCATAAAAGTGAAGCAGCATTTTTTCGTATTTTCCTCTGGAAAGTCTAACCAAAATATTGGTTTGTGCACATTTCACTGTACCGAGCCAATAAATATATTATTATTATTTTTTTATTATTATATATATTATATTTTAATGTATTTTATAAGTAAACAATAAGAACACAAAAACAAAACTGACGTAATATTGGATCCAAAAATATAAAAATAAACTTTTAAAATGAGAAAACCTTAAAAATAAAAATAACAACATTTTTAAAGTGGAATTATACTAAGTAAGTAAATATATTATAACTATGTTATTTAAATATATACGTTTGTGAATTTTCAACAATCATTTTATATAATTCATCATATATCTAAGCCCAGGCTCTGAAGTCTCCAATGCTAAAGCTCTGAAATCGCCTGTACACATATGTTTTTGATAGTAAGTTTAAACTTACTTACTGCACGGTCATATAATTTCCGTAATAAAACATTGAAAGCTTTCGAACCACTAAATTAATTAATGAAGCTTTAAAAATGTATGCGTCTGTATGATTAATTCATTTCCAGCAAACAGTAAAATTCCAGACAAACCATATTTATGGCCGAGTGTCATAATTTTTGCAAAATGCCAGCCAAAAAATATAAAATTCCTCCCACACAATAACAAGTACAAGAAGCGGACATGTGGGTCAGCAATGTGAATTGGAAAGTGGAAACAACAACAAATGACCAAATGCACACTTCCACATAGCCACGCAGAGGTGTTATGCTTGTGTGCATGTTTGTGTGTGTGAGAATGTGTGTGCGTGTGTGAATGCGAAAGCTTTGTACTTTGTACTTTGTTTGTCACAGTGTAAAATCAATTTTCATGAAACTATGCCACGCGTCGTATGAGTAATCAGCGAGCAAACAAGCAAAGGCAACTACGATACGTATGCGTAGCCAGTGTGCGTGTGTGCGTATGTGTGTGCACGAGTAAGTGTGCGTATTTGAATACGTCCCTATCACAGTGTGAGTGTGAATGTTTATTGTGGCTTTAGCATATTGCAGCACAAACCAATTTAACACTAATTTCAATAAAGCCAATGCGGCATTCGTTAAACACCACATAAAATTTGAAAGCAATAAAAACTATTTAAATATAATTATAGTATGCATTATAAACAAGAAATTAATGTTACATGGATGGTTGATTAATGATTACAAATAAAATATAAAACATTTTCGCAATGCTTACAAATTTGCTCTATGCTTTACTCCTTTTTAGCTCAGTGGGCTAAAAACTTGTGCTAACTTTTGAATATTGGAGATTGGGAAAGTCCAATAAAGACTTGATTTGTATATAAAGACCACATAAATCGGTTGTCCCAATTCGTTCAGACACACATAAATTATTGACAGACAATTCAATTAGATTATTCTTCTGTTCCCATAATTTTCTATGCTAACTATATGATTTAGTGTTTTGTTACGAAGATGTTGAAACATATTCTGGGTACAATAGAAAAACAAAAATGTATAAGAATAATTATAGAAAGATATTAGAAGACACATTAATACGCACACGAATTTGAATACTTATCAGGTGCTTCATTAGGTCAAACGTGCCTAAATTTAATTGAAAGCCGTGATTCTTAAATGTTCCAACTTATAAGTCATATTTAAAAACACAGAAATTCTCATGAACACACTTATGCATGCAATCGAATTTTTCTGCTCTAAAATGTTGGGGATTGGAATACTTTTGAAATATTTGTGTATATAAGCAAATGATGATTTTCTAATATTCAGCAGATCGTGGGTTGCTGATTATTATATATGCCCTATCGATATCAATTGGCATTAAAAATTGAAAGGACTATCTGCTAAGATTTCATGTGTTTAGATGTGGGTATAATGACAGTCAGACGAATCTTTTGATGCTGATCTACAATAGATATGCTGGTGTCGGATACGTTTTTTTAAGCTGTGATACCCAGAATTCTTATTTCCAATAAATGCAGGGTATACGCTATACATATTCTCTGCACTGACCCCATAAAGTAGGCAACAATAATTTACCTGTTTACGATTTGCTCATTTGCGAATATTTAATGTTTCGATTCGAATTTTCTTTTCTTAGATCAGCAAGACAATGACGATAAAATAGCAACAGCACATGAAAATTTTAAAGCTCGATACTTTGGGGCCTTTGGTGCTTCTGCGTGGCAATCGCAATTCAAAATCAAGCTGACTGAAGTTCTCCTCCGGCGCTTTATCCTCGCTACTGGCGTTGTAGTTATTGTTGTTGCTGTGGTTGCTATTGTTGCTGCTACCCCCGTAATGTATGTTGGCGTAATTTGTAATGCACATTTTCTTTTGGCTGACCTTTCGGTGCCGCAACTCTTGTGTGTCAGCAGAAAAATTTATTTAATAGCACTTTTCACAGTTTTACAATTACAGTTAGCTGCGTTTTTTTTTTTAGTTTTTCCATTTTATTTTTCTAGTAAGTTTTCGAATTGTTATCAAAGACATCGTCGATTAAATAGCTGCCGAAAGATTTAGTTTCCGCTTTGTTATATTAGTTACAGTATTATTAGTAGTTAAGCCTTGTAGAGCACATAATTTGCATGTACGTAAATATACTATATCCAATATCCAGTTTCAGGCACGAGAGAAAGAAATAAAAAAATATAATCGCAAACAAAATCACAATCACAATACAAACAAAAGTAAACTTTATTGACAAGTTGAAGTCGGACACAAATAATTAACCAAATAGAATAAAATTTAAAGACAGATCGGGGGTCAGTGAAGCCTTCAGATCTGTATGCAAATCCCATATTAAAAAGATTTAAAGACCTAAGTTTGTGTTAAGCAAACACATCTAAAAATTAAGCACAATTCAATGAAAGGGCATGACAGCAGCATCCTTGAAGCTCAATAAGTAAACAATAAAAATGTTATAATAAGAGAATAAAGGAAAAGTCTGTTGAAAACTTCTACTAATATATACTTATTATATATATTATAGATCAGATTGTTTGAGATTTCAAGTAAGATATTGTAATTAATATAGTGAATAATAATCAATTCAAAAGATGTTGTTAATCGGAATCCGCTATCTGAATTGTATTCAGATGATCAAATGGCAAGTTAGCAAATAGCGTAACCACGCAGTGTGCTCAAATTCGAAGGGAACGAAATAGAAATACAAAATTACGCATACGCAACATTGGACGCTTAACAAATTCTTAAGGCCAGCGAGTACAATTTTCACTTTCAACAACAACACTTGCGCGCTTTTTATTGACGCTGCTTCACCTGGTACTGCTCCTGCTGTTGCCGCCTGTGGCACGCGCCTCGTTTGCTCGCGTTTTGTATACTAATTCCAGATGCCCGAGCAGCTGCGTCTCAGCTCCTGTGGGAAGAGTCTTGATGTGCTCTATCTCTCTCTTAATCTGTCTGTCTTTTTCTCTCTCTGTGTATGTCTCTCTCTCTCTCTCGCTGTCTCTCCCTCTGTGAAATGCGCGCGCAAGGCTTTTAAGAGAGCGTTCCCTATGGGAGACTTCGCGTTGTACTCGACTTTTGTTTATAACAACAAAACTTGATAGCTGAGCAAAGCGTATATTCAAAGTGCTAGTTGTTGTTGCTGGTGTTTCTGTTACTGTTGCTGCACTTAACTTGAACTTTTTTGAAAAGTTGGCACGCGGTGGCCTTCTTGTATTTTTTAAAACTCATTTCAAGGAATTTACTTAGATTTGTGCGTTTTTTTCTGATATTTTCTTTCTTTTAACTGCTGCTGAGACAGTTAGGCATTGGAAAGGCCACACATATGGACGGGCCCTGTGGGCTTGGCACGACCCACAAAACCCAACCGCCCACCCACACGATGACGACTTTGAAAGAAATACGCGTTGGCCTTTGGCTACAGCTTTGGCATTGACCAGGCCCATAAAAGCGCCTACTTATGACCATGTTTAGCATTCTCAAAAGAGAAAACAACAAATAATCAGCTTATCTGAGACACGACTCAGCTTACTATTCAACAATCCATTGACTGTGTGAATTGACTTTCGGACAGTTAATTGGCTATGCAAAATAATTCTTAAATAAAAAAGAGCTTTGATAAAACAAACAAATATTCGTAACTACTGGCCTTCTCTTCTCTGCGTATATTTTGACAATGATTTAAAGCAAAAAATACTTTAAATATTAAACTTCAACTACGAATTTAAATCCTCTTTTGAAAAGCAACAAGCTAACAAACAGCAGTATATGCCCATTTAAATTTCCTTACTTAATTTTTAAGAATTCAGAAGACGACTGCGAAAGTTCCATATGAAATTCACAAAAATACTCTTTAATTGCAGCTTAAGGCTAATGCATTCAGCTATTCGGATTGCATGAGTCGAAGCTTTATTCTGTTTTGCATAGCAGCTCAACGCTTAACACTCCCCTATGTTCTATGAAGTCACACGGCTCTCCGTTCAGACTATAGACAAGAGGCTGCTTTGTATATATTCAACGAAATTATCATCTGGCTCTCGTACGTGCCGCTTGGCCAAGTTCGTAAGAGCCAGAATCGTGTGTCCTTGTGCCTGGATATCCAGCCCAACAACCCCACAGCATCAGCCTCTTTCCACAAACTGCTTATCTCATAGGAAACACTGGTTGCTTTACTAGAATAAAATAAATAAAAAAAGCAACTAGAAAATGTTGCCAACTGAAATTTGAGCAAGAAATCACAAGTCAAATGCTCCCCAGTCAAAAAAAGTACTTAAAAATTTTGGACTTCTTTATCGCATGCCAAAAATTGAAATATTTATTTTTTTTGCTTTGGCTGCCTCAACAAGTTTCTTGTTGACAGCAAGAAGAAAGAGCTGAGGCAAATTTGGACCAAATCGCAATTGTGCTGTGTATGTGTGTACAATAAAAAACAAAATACACACAATTAAATATCCGCCTTATATTCATTACAGCCACAAGCAACAGCAACAACAGACAGCAATTTATGTCTTCAAGCAAGCAGGTCCATATTTTTATGGGACATTTGCAAGCCTCTCCCACAGACACACAACAATAGACCCCCACTCACATTCGCTAAGGGATGGTAAAAAGAAAAGTAACAAATTAAATAATTAAAACAAATATATACAGCTCGAATTGAAGAATAATAAGTGACCCACAAAAATATAAGACAGTAAAAATAATTTGAAGCCAAATAATAATAAGATAAGAAAAGTATTCACTGTGAAAGCTAGACACACTATCTGTTAACTTAAGATAAACAAAAAAATATCTAAATAGATAAATAAAGTTGGTGTGCATATAATAGAGATTGCTTTCATATGTATTTACATATTTTAAGTTATTCAGTTATATATTCACAGTAATCCACCTGCTGAACATGGCACAGAATGAGACAAATATAGCTCTGTGTGATTTTACGTATCTCAATGGGCGAAGCTATACAAGTTTCATATTTTTCTCTTTTTGACACACGAGCTTGTATTTTGATCCCTATAACTTTGATAACACCACGACTGTAATATAAGACAAACTGAATGCTCGCTTAACACGCTCCCAGTTAGCGTATCCAAATATAATGATCAAGTGAGAATACACATAAGTAGCAGACAGACGAATACTGCATAAGCTAATATGGTCTTTTCAGTTTGTGAACAAGTGTAAATATTAAGGTTAACTTTTAAAATTGCTTAGAAGGCAGTAAAGGTTTGCCCTGTAAAATATGGTTGAAGGACGATTTGACACCAAACACACTCACACACAGGTATTAGACCCACCTATGTGTGAGACATACATGCATGGCAATCCATCTATTTGTATGTATGTGTCCTAACCTAACCTAAGCAACAACAACAGCAACAGCGAAAGTCTGGGGCAGCAAAAAACGAAAGTAAAAATTTCTATTTTCTATTCTTCTCTCACTTTTCTCTTACAATTTGTTTTTTTTACTATACTAACTGAAGTGAAACTCAACTTAGCTCATTTGAAGGACTTTTTGGCATTTGGTCGTGTCTTTTGCGATTGTTTATTTATTTTCTGCTTAAAACTAAACGTCCACGAAGCTTTTGCAGGGTGGGTAAATTACTTTACACGCTACTTGAACACGCAGGCTACGTAAATTCTATACTCGACATCAGCCAAACATTTATTTTAATTAAAAATAAAAACACCAGACATAAAATGTGAAGAAAAACTAGAAAAGTCTATGAAAAACCACCAAAACTAATCGAATTAAAGAAGTTGTGACAGGAATATTATATTTAATTATATTACATTATTTTAAAATATCTTTAAAGCTTTTGCGATTGATTTGAAAATAATATAATATAAATAAATATGGTTTACCAGTCAAAACATCTTTAATATTTTCGAGCAACTATTTGTAGTACACTTTTTATATATATATATATATATATATTAAAAAAAAAATATATATATATATATATTAAAAAATGAACTACAAATATTTGCTTGAAAATTAAATATTATATAATAAATTAAACTGTAAATTAAATATTAAAATTGTTTCAATATTCACGCTAAAATTACTTATAATAAATAATAATACAGAATAGTATATTAAATATAAATATAGATTAAACCTTTTTTTACAGTATAGATAGATTTTTTAAAAATTACATTAAATATTAACAGCCAAGAAACAAAATTAATTAATAAATAAAACTAAAAAATCAGCATTTCAGAAAAAAAACGTTTATTCAATGTTTTGATTGAAAAATGATAGATATAAAATATTGATATATGGAAATTAAGCAAAAATAAATTAAAATTAACTTAATTAACTTAACTTAATTAAATTAACACAAGTGTAAATAACTTATCTGAATTACTATAGCTAAATATTAAAGTCTGCTCAATACTTGTTGTGCTTGACATGCCTCGCTACTTGACAAACAGGGGAATATATCAATTATAATGTCATTATTAGTGGAAACTGTGTATAGGCCATGTAAATAATAATTACTCTATAAGCAATAGTTAGCTGGATAAATATGCATATGATAAAAACCAATTTCTTTAGCGACATAAAACAACTATTTCACGGTCAGACTTAGAGTCGAGATAGAACTGGCTAAACTCATGCTATTTGGTTGACACTACAATTGATAGCTTTTTATCAGCTTATTTGCACATAACTTCACTGATAAGAGATACATTTTTTATTTTTACGTACTCTCGATTCGTGGCTAGCAGAAGCCCAGCAAGGATACGCAGAGGACGCGTACGGCAGAAAATATTTTTAAATATATATACAAATATATGTATATATGTTTGTTCGGAAGTGCACACAATCTGTAGTTATTTTTATTGCATTGTTATTAATAAGATTAATAAAAATTAAATATTAAACACGACCGTTAGACAGATGCACAGTTTAAGCTCTTTAAGCACTAGTATTTAATATATATATATATATTTATTTATATATATATATAAATATATATGTGTGTGTGTATTTATGTATATACCTTTTATTAATTTATTATTAATTTATTTTTTAGATTATACTTTAAGTTATTGTTGCTTGAAGGTTTGAAGCAAGTTTTTTTAGTGTGCTGCGTGTCTGTGTGTGTTAACGAAATGAAGAAAGATTGTCTACTGAATTTTGCAAAAACTTTGCCCGAACCAAAAGCCAAACGAACTGAGTCGAGGCGATAGAGCTTTGCAGCTGCTGCTCCTGCTGCTCCTGCTTCTGCTGCTGCTTCATGGACAACATTGCGTATGTGTGTTATACGTGCGTGTGACAGTGTTGGTCAATGCGCGCGCAAATTGCCAAAACGCTTGCACGCCAACAGGCAAATGGCAATGTCGCCCACAACAACAGCTGAGCTGGCGCCTAGCTGCACACAGAGAAAGAGCGAGAGTAAAAAGAGAGAAAAACAGAGAGAACACGTCTGTCATGGCGAGCGAGAGAGCACGCGCATAGTACGCAGGCTAGTTAAAGTGAAAGTATTTTTGTGTTTATTAGTTAAAGGCCACCCAATCACCACCCGCTCATAGACCATTAGCAAAGGTCGCCAATTTCACTGATAATAATATCAAAATTGGTGTTGGCAACGCTCTTCTTCGCATTGAGCATGCGTCTGACTGAGATAGCAATAAATGTTACTTGCTCTATTCAACCTTTTTTGGGGACCGGAAGTGACTGTTGGTAAGTGGCATTTCCTGAAGCAAACAATTGTTAGCCTCTAATAAAATGCAATTCAAGTCAAGAAGTTGTCAAAAGTTCAAATTTCACTTGCATCTCAAAGTCTTTTGCATTTTTGCTCTTAGAATATTATTTGTGCTTGACTAAAAACTTAACGGAACATTTACAAAAGCTTCTGATCACTTTACAAGTCTTACAAGCTGTGTTGAGTGGAGGTCGAATACTCCACGTTAGGTTAAAATTATTAACTTTGTTTTAAAAGATAAGATTTGATTTGATAGATGCGAAAACAAGGCATGCACCAAAAGATAATTTCTTTATTAAACAATTAAGAAAGCTCTAGATGGGGTGTTCGACTAGGAGATACCCGGATCCCAGTCCTATCTGCGTATTTTAATATTTTGTAGCGAGTATTAAAAAAAAAAAACAAAAAAAGATTCGAACCAACATTGCCAAACGAAGATATATATGCGATATATAATTAAATAACTGCATTTTGATCTTTTTTTATCGATAACAATAAAACTGGAATATTTGATTATTATACATGGACCTACAAATCAATATTTCAAGTCTCTAGCTCTCATAGTTGGTGAGAGCGGCGCGTTCACACATAAGGACAAATGGACAGACAGAAGGACAGATAGACAATCGACTCAACTTGTCCTGAGCAAGAATATCTGTACTTTATGGTGTCTGCCACGCCTCCCTCTGCCTTTTACATACATTTGCACAAAACCATTATACCCCGATTTCAGGGTATAAAAAACTGATCGCAGCCTAACCTAACCTAACTAAAACTATAAATATGAGCTTACATCAGAGTAGATAGTCTGAATATCAAATCATCGAACATTTGATGGTTCTGGCTGTGAATGATATAACTCCACAGATTAAAGCTTAGCACTTGAACATTGCAAATATGAAACATTTTTTAATGTTCTTAATGTCAGTTACTCGTCTTCAATTGCGCCAGCCTCCAATTAAATCTGATTCAATACAAGTTATTTTACCAAATTTTTTTTATATATTTTATAAAATGAATATTAATCAAATTATGTTTTTACATTAATAGGGTTTCTGATGGCAAAACCTTCTGCATTTCTATATAGCTTAGCTTCCAGTTACGGAAAATGTAGATCAGTTGCTTGTCCATAATTAAATCTAAATGCCGTCGCTCCAAACGTGACGAAACCTGGATTTTATGTTATAGAAAAACAACAGAGTCTTATCTGTGCATTTCCATTGTAGAATCAAAAAATATTTATAGTCGCAGCTTCATTTTCAAGTCGCATTGCACGTCGAATTCGAAGCCCGCAACTGAAATTGAATGCCGTAAACCGAATCTAATGCTGTGGCTATAAAAGCCAAACTACAAGCCACAAATGAGCACCAGTCAGCAAATAGTTGGGAACATGTTCAATCAACGTACACTGAGCACTATCGTTTATACACTGCTGGCTGTTGGCCTGGCTCTAACGCTGCCCTTTGACGAGCCCCGCTACAACCAACTGGGGTAAGTGCACAGTTTTGAAGGCGATTACGAAATATTATACGAAAATGGTTATTTGATTTGATCAATGATTGTTAGACACTCCCACCTAAAATTCAAATTATTTTGGAAGTCAAACTCTTCTTATATCATAGAGTATATTGCAGTTACTGTAAATCAATAGATACGAAGTCATCCTGCAGTTCCTGAATTATATAATCGGAAGTATCTATTTGTTAGATATTCCCATTTATACTCCATCTAGTGCGTTAGTTTATCTGTTGAAAATTAGTTTAAAAATCTAGTAGGGTCAATGCCTTTGTATAAGATATTAAAAATGTTGAGCTGCATTTCTCTATATTAGCAAACATATTTTTAGCCAAGTGTAATCATCTTCAACTATCTCCGACTATCCTCAAGATATGTAGGGCGTCTAATGGTTCAATACTCTTCGAGTACTCTAACGTAATTTGTAAATATTTAAGCCATCCAACCTATCATTCTAGCTACAAACCCGATCAGTTGGCTAACTCAACCAGCTACAATAACAGCTTAGTAGTTACCACTGATCGACTAGGGGAGATGGACACCATGCCCAACACCACGCCCACTTCACAATTTGAGTATGCGCTGCTTGGCCAGGATCCGACAGATCAGCATTGGTATCGCGTAAGGCTAACACCGCTGGACAACAAATCAGGTTATCGCGCGCAGTTTTCAACGCGAAAATCTCCGCCTTACAGTGCACAGCAGGCACACAAGCACGATAAGACGATCACAGAATTGCTGAATTTCCTAGAGAAATCTGAGGAGCATAATCTGCTGAAGGCCTACGGACAGCTGCTGGCCAGCGAGGAGTACAACGATCAGGAGGGCAAGATTAAACAGAATGTGGATAAAATTGAAATTCAAATGGATAATGATGTGGACTTAAAAGGCCATTTGAAGACCGATCCGAACCATCCTCTCATTTTGGTGGGTGAATTGGATGGACCCACGATCACTAATAACCAAAGCGGTACTGAATCGAATACAGTGAAAAATTTTGTATACTTCATAAAAGGCTTAAAGTGAAAGGCCAATAGTTTTTTGTAATGAAGCCCTAAGAGCAGGATCTGGAATAAATTGTTATATAGTAATTAAAAGGATTGACAGGTATATGTTATATACCATAGATCTGGTATTAGAAATGACTTGTAGTAATTTTAAGATCATTATAAATTAAAGAACATTTTGAAATTTGAAAGTTTGTAATCTTCAAGTAAAATATTTTTCATTAAGTTAGTAAAAGTTTCAATATATATATATGGAGTCTGCCACGCCTCCTGTTGCCTTTAACATACACTTTAACAGAACCATTATAATTTGATTTTCCATTTGGAATGGTATAAAAATATGCCTTATCTTGGCTTAGTGTACATTTTTAGATTTATCCAAATGGTATATATTAGATCTCTCCATATATATTCTAAATGTTCTTTACCATATTTTAGATATATTCTATTTAATATTGCTCTAGCAAAGCAATGGGCCTTTACCCTATGCAAGCTATATTCAACACATGCATTTCTCTTCTACTCTGATTCTATACAACCCACCTCTACTTATATTCGAACTCTTATACGAAATTATATTTCAAGTAGCTCAGCAAATGCAATGGCAAGCGAAAAATCAAACTCCGCTGCACCGATAAGTGTGTATGTGAGCACGTGTGTGAAAGTGTGTAACTGTGTGCGGCACACTTTTGTGGATACTGCTGCTCCAATTGCAAAGTGTTAATAGAAGACTTTGACCCACATGCAAACTCTGAAGTATAAGAAATGTTGGTAAGCCTGTACTGCACAAAATGTCAGGTTAACATTGATTTTTACTTACGACCCTTGCTGCTTCTGCAATTGTAGTTGTGCAAAGGGTTAATATTTAATACGCTGATCAGTGTGGTAACTTCAGTGCTGCGGCAAGAAGCCCCTCAAGGGCGGCCAAGCTCGATCGCAGAGTAACGTCAGCCTCAATCCTCCATCAAAGCTTGCTCGATACATTTTCCTGTACAAGTCTGTAAGCTTTTCCACCTCCTCGAACGGTTCATATTTTTTGAGCCAGACAGTTCGCAATGGCATCTTCGTAGTCTCTCCGATTGTCCGCTCTCAGCGGCTCCCAATCGGATACCGACAGATGCCAAGTTGATTCGATAGTTCATAAAATTTCCATTATCAAATCCATTTTGACCTTCATAACCGACATGCAAACTTCTATTATAATACTATATATACAACAATTTCGTGGATATCAATTCGTTGCCGATTTGTTGTATAGAAGCTATATGATATAATAATTCAATCTCGATAACAATTTTCATAACAGTAACATGAGCTGCGTAGGTACCAATCAAACCTTAGCTAAATTCCAAAAGCCTCATCAAACCCATTTCATTAGTTTGAATCAGACAGATTCCACTTTCTTGTAATCTATCATAGATCAATTCTCATAAAGTCAATCGTCTTGGCCTTTGTCAAAGATATATATTATATATATATATATTAAAAGCCGATTGCCATAGGAAAGGAACACACATAGATATACGTAATGAAGTTAATAGACGTATAGAGCACAACGCACATTAGAAAGTTTTTCTATTTCCAGATTGAACAGAGCCTAAGCTCAAGAACAGTTTCCTGTTTCAAGTTCCTCTCCACCTCTATATAAAGGTAAACAGTAATAATACGATTTATTAGTAAGGCACAGAGGTAATATAAACTACTTAAACATTTTGTAATACTTAAATAGCGGAAATAGAAAACAAATGAATATAAAAAAATGCACGCAAATACACATTTAATAAAAAGTCGAATAGTTTTTTTCTCTTTGACAAGGAAAAAGCTGAATCAGCGCAGCGCGTTTTAAAACTTACTCAATGCTTGGCTTAGCATTTCTGTTGGCCCCAGCCGTGGGCTGCTATATAAACCCATTTGCTTGCTACACTCAATATCGCAGTTCACCATTGCCAAAGTGCAGCTCACAATCCAAAACTCGTATTAACTCTAAACATGAAATTCTTTGTGTTCGCGGCTATTGCCTGCCTTTTGGCCACATCCGTCGCCGCCGCCGATAAGGAAGAGAAGATGGTGGGCTCCGTGTATGGTGGCGGCTATGGCCAGCCAGCTGCTCCACCCGCTCCCCAGGCATATGCCGGACCAGCTGCTCCGGCTGCACCAGCCTATGCTGCACCCGCTGCTCCAGCCTACTCGGCGCCCGTCTCCATTCCCGCACCGCCGTGCCCCAAGAACTATCTGTTCAGCTGCCAGCCCAACTTGGCCCCAGTACCATGCAGTGCTCCCGCTAATAGCTATGGATCAGCTGGTGCTTACTCCCAATACGCACCTATCTACGCTCCACGCCCTCTACGTTGGTAATGCAATAAAGCCCTAGACAATACGTCTGTTTCACCAATTACGAAAGCAAAACAATAAATCACGATTCCATAACTGAAAATGACAATATTTTATTTACTTTGCGCAAAGGTTTTCCAGTGAGGCCTTAATTAAAAACTATATATTATACTATATATATATAAATATATATATATATATATATATATATATATTATATATTATATATTATATTATATATTATATATTATATATTATATATTATATATTATATATTATATATTATATATTATATATTATATATTACATTATATATTAAATCAACTTGGATGCACCTTCGATATTCCTATACATTTCTACAATTTGGGGTCGTCTTTTGTTGCCAATTTTAGCTATACAAAATATGTATAAACATTTGTAAACAATTGTTAGTGTCAAGCACCAAAACAAAACATAATATAGCTGTATCAGATTAGGTTGACAAACAGGAGTCGAGTTGCGTAATATAAATTGTATATATTTATTCATTTATAAATTCCCTAGAGACAGCTAAAATGTTGAAACACAATTAACAGTTTAATTTAATATAATTTCTTTTAATTAAAATGTATATGTATATAAAAAACATTAACAAACTTTATGCTTAAGTATTACATAACTTTAATAGCTGCATAACAGCAGAAGCACATGGTATCATATATCATTAATAAATATCTCAGTGATTACTTTTTGGTAAGCTAAGTATAGGAAATGAAATAAAAATGGGAAATAAGTGATAAGTGATAAACAATAAATTCAAAAGGTATATATATATCGTTTTTAAAATATGTTACAATCTTTACAACGAAATATAATATATATTTTCAACCACATTCAAACTGTTAACTAAATTAAATGATGACAATGACAATATGAAATGAGGTAGTGAAAACGTGAAAGGTATATGTGCACTATAAAAATGTATTATTGCTGAAATAATTAGAACTGAAAATCAACTAAACGTCGACAATTTTTCTTGAAAATTGCAGAAAAATTGCTGTTAGCTCTTACACTCAGTAGTCGGCGCCTTCGTCCTGGACATCATCGTAGAAACGCGAAGCCTGCAGCTGTTTACGTATTGCGCCCACTTGAGTCAGGATTTTAGGTGACGATGTGGACAAAGTAAATTTCTGCACGACAGGCACCTAATTAGAATTAAAAATGGTTAGATTCTATATGGATTTTCTATGAAATAATACACACCTCCCAGCGTTTCTTGAGATTATCCATTTTTTGGTGCTGACGATTTTCGTCCAGCGTTATGCCCGACTCCTTGCGCGTCATTTTAGGCATTTCACGTAGTAGAGGCATCGATAGATTTTGCGTGGGCGTCTCGTGTAGAACGATATCGCGGCGTCCCAATGATTGTGGTGTTGTTTGTGTGCCACGATGACGGGATTCACTTTTGCTCCGCAGGTCCAACTGCTGCTGTTGCTTGACTGCCAAGTCTCCATAGTTTTTCAGATAACGCGACAACCGCTGATCCGTTTGACGTCTAACACGCTTCATGGCTTGCTCATCGGCGCTGTCAAGCTCGAAACTGTTGCTCGCACTGCCCGAGGCGGCAGGCAACTCTCGTTGATCCAGCTGCAATGGCTTCACGGGCGTGGCCTTATAGTCCTCATGAAACACCGAATTGGGAGATATATTAAAAGAGTACGGCGGTGGTGTGGTATTCACTAGATTTGAGCAGGTATTATCTGCTGCCGGCGGACAATTCACTTCCAGCACGCGAAACGCATCATCCGTTGGCGGCTCACGGTCCAGCTGTTCATTGATATGTGTGCGCTCAGCATCGCGACCGCTGGCAATCTCTTCCAAGCAAAAGGAGCACAGGTTGCGGCGACAATTCATGCAGACATTACGCTCTCGCTGGCAGGCGCGGCAAACATCGCTCTTCACCAAGCACTGCCCACACATAGCATACAGGCGTTCACACTTCAAGCAGACAAGCGCAAAGCTATTCTGGCAGCTGTGATCGACTGCAGCAGCTGGGTCTATGTTGGCCTCGTCACTCGTAGCTGTTTGCGCTTCGCTGCTTGACGACTTCAATTTCAAAGCCAATTTACGCTGGCAACGCAGACAACAGCTCTCATAACTCTTCAGCGGCTCATCGCAGAGCGGGCAAATCTTCTCGCACAAATGGAAGCATTCCCGTTCTATTTTTGCCATTTGAGGCAATTCAAAATCGAGTTCCACGCCAGGCGGCAACGGCTGACCGCGTCGGTATTCGTGACGCGCCGAATTGCTAAAGTATTTGTAAACCTTGTTGGTTTTACTGTTGTTATTATTGCTGTTGTTGTTGTCGTTGTTGTTGTTGTGGTTCATGCTGCCTTTGACATCCTTTGAATTATTCAGCTCCTTGGCATGCAACAGCTGCGCATCCTCCTCCAGTTTAGCTAGCAGCTTTTCGCGCATCAAACGATTCTGTTCCATCTCAATGCGTGCCTGTTGAAGCGATTTATCAGTTTTATTAATATAAAATAAGAAGCACAGTTGGTATGAAAAATATATAAATTCAAATCAAGGCCCAAGCAAAAATAATCTTTAAGTCTTAATGGAATCGATTGGAATTTAAGTAATGTAATGGAATAGAACTTGGAGTGTTTTGAAATTTATAATTTGAAACTAAATGCATTAATAAACAATATATTTTAAAAAATTTGAGGCGACTGGAATGGATGATGAAATAACTTAACACAAGACAATGCGATTGCAGGGGACGTACCAGGAGTATGAAACTAATTTAAGTAGTATTAGAAATGAAAAACACAGTAATCTACAAAGAAACGGGAGTAAATAAGAAGTATTAAGCTGTGCCTAAAAAACGAAGCCAATTTCCATTTTTATCGACATTATGGAAAGGGGATGAGTTATGAAAGAAATATAGGAATGAAAAATATGCATTTCATATCATTAGTCCCTAGCTTCTGTGGCTGACGAGATCTGACGGACGGACAAACGGGCATACGTTGATCCATATACATATATACTTTATGGGGTCTGTCATGCCTCCTTCTGAGTCTTACATACATTTTTATAAAATCAATAAATCCTGACATTTTTAATAGGTCAGGGTATACAAATAATAAAAGATTTCAAATTGTAAATGTGGAAAAGAAAAAATATATATATAATATATATAACCCAATATGAATATATGAATGAATGGTTCAAAGAAAGATAGTCAATATAAAGAAATCAATATTAGTTTTACAATTGTGATGTGCTGCCAAATGAGGGCTTTGAACTCACCTTTTCAGCACGCTGCTTTTCTTTTTCGAGCTTTTCCTCCAGGTGCATTGTTTTAAGTTGTGCCTCTAGACGCCTACGCAGAAGAAGAATAGACAAGCAAAAGCTGTTGCATTTAGCCAAACAAAATAGTTAACATCATTTCATTTACCTAGTCAGCGCCTCCTCCTGTCGACGCTCCTTTTCTCGTAGTATTTCGATGGAGCGACGCTTTTCTTCAATTTGCTGCATCAAGTCCCGTTGATAGTCCTTTTTGCGTGCCGTTTCCAGCTCAGCACTGCGCATATTGCGCTCGTTGATGCCATCGCCGGAGACAATATTGGAGAGCTCAACATGACCAAGATCATGGAGCAGTTGCTGTCGTGTCGTTGCCGTGCGTATTTTAGGCGGCACATAATTGGGATTATTATTTACAATTAATTCTAGGTCAGTCTTATCCGTTCGGCTATGGTTTGTGCTTGTGCTGGATTGACTGGAGCGCGCCGTTGTCTGCAGCTGCTCTCCGGTCGGCACTGAACTTTGTGTGGTTGGCTTCAGCTGTCTTCGCTGTTTAACCAGTGGCGGATGCAGCATCTAAAAATAACATAAATCAATTACACGGCCTGGGATATAATTTCACACTGATTACCATAGCGGATGACGTGATATGGTTTATAGTTTATGGTGCATAGCACTTACCTGGTGCTTAAGCAGGTTCTGCTGATTCTCGCGCTGTCGCTCACGCAAATAATTTTGACGTTTCTGATTTTCATTGTTGAAGCCTGGAAAATAGGAATAAAATGTGTCCGTAACCCATTGCTCCATATCATCCTGTGCAAAAGAAAGAGAGAACACGCTCAGTTTGTATTTAGATTATATAAATTATTTGTTTTTGGCGACACCACTAACCACCAGCAGAAAACTCGTGTACATTTTTACGCTACGGTGGTGCGTAGGCACTCTAATGAGAGGGACTGGAGCTGGAGTCTCTGGCTGCCAATTATTGCCCAGTCGTTGTTTCTTTGCTTTTTGGGGCAGCCTATTGCCTGTGACGGGAGCTGCTCCAGCGAGGGCAGCAAATTCCCTACTGCCAGCACCTTATGGCACATAATTTTTATGCCGGCGACGCTGACATCGACGTCGACGACGAACATCGCGTGCAGCGTTGGCATAAGATTTTCTTTTTTGTTATAGAAAACAAGTAAGTTTTCAGCAATATAAATTGGTGGACTTTCAAAATATCCTAATCTTTATTCAGACGAATCAGACTGAAAGTGTGAACAGCCTTGCTTCGCTTCATTTTGCAGAGCTAAGCGAGGAAAAATTGAAAACTAGTTTCAAGCGCAGACTTAACGATATAAAAGAAAATTAAGCAATTGAAAAATTCTGAAAATTTGAAGCTACTTCTGAGAAATAACCATGCCCTTGTTCTAGTAAATGGAAAACCCATCGGCAAGTTGATGGAACAGGGTATTGCAATACAAAGAGCATTATGAATAGGGGCGTCGCAGGAGCAACAACAATAGCTGCGTCATCAGCCCAAGCCAAAGGCATTGCCCCTTGGACGTTTATCAACAAGGTTCAGCTGTTCCAGCCGTTCCACAATATGGACTAGGTGCTTGCATTCAAGCCGACTTCAGCTTGATGTTCACTTTAATTAAAGTTCGTTTTAACAATTTCATCACTTGACAGCGACAACTTGTGCCAGTTGATTAAATACCTTAGCTCTTAGCATAATTAAAGGCTAATTTGAAGTAAGTATTACGATTCTAGCTGCGAGGGATTGGTCTATTAGTCTAGCATTCCGTCAACACTAGTCAAATAATTAGCATTCTCTAGCACTTTGTTATTCAGGTCAAGGAAACTTTCAACGAAAATAGGCCTGTGCGTATATACTGTAAAAATATGAAGAATCGCTCAAGAATTGCTCTGTGAGTAGGTGGAAGTGTGCAAATAAATAGTTCGTGCGTCTCGTCTTTGGGTTGGGCATGAACATTTTTATTCAATGTTCTATATTAAGGTGCGTTGATCTAAAATACCTAGACACAGTGGAGCTAGAAACGTAATAGCCGAGCTCAAATTAAAGTAAGTTTACCCCTAAGCAAGTTATTTACTATTATTTGCCAAGCGGAATTCCAAATATCTAGAGGTAAATTAATTTTTTGGTGAGACGGAAAACCGATTCATCTGCTTAGCTGTCATATCTTCAGAAATATAATAGGCAAAGACTAGCTTTCTATAGCAAATGTAAAACAAGATTATTATTTTTATCATTCGATATAATCCGTATTTTCGTATGGATATATCTGATTTCATACTTTTTTTGCGATATTTGACAAAAAAAAAAGAAGATATTTGAAAATGTTTTTGAGATTTATAAACTGTTTGCAATTCTTTGTCAGCAGAAAGTTAAGGATTCGCTTAAATTTAGCTGGACATTACGCGTTATTTAGCCATTGTGTGGGCGTTATCAAACTTTTACTACGTTCATTCATTAGGGGCACGACTTTGCGTGTCCCGTTCGAATTAGGTTAACTAAGTGGGTAAACTCGTTTTTTGTGTGAGCGCGAAAAGTGTGAAAGCTAAGGAAAATGCGTGCAAAACTACGCAGCGTGTCCTGGACTCTGTGGGCCATTTATGCTGAGGGCTGCAGACACCATAAGTTCAAGGGCATTTCATGAAATTTGAAGCATGTGAAACTCAAAAATACAAATAAAAATTCAAATGTGCTGTTATTGGTAGTGAAAAGCTTTTAGTGTCACGTTTTTCGATTTAGGTTCATTAGGTGCAGCCAGCGATAAGGCAAAAATCTAAATCGACTAGACGTTAATCATGTACAGTCGTAAAAAGGTCACACAAAAACACAGACACAGTGAAACACACACACACACAATACTGACCAATTAATTAGAGGACTTTCATATAACTGACCTTGTTCAGGTCGAGTTCCTTTTTCCTTTTTCACCTTTCTATGGTTTTAATGACTTAAGTGGCAATGGCCTGTGCCTGAGACTGAGAAGGGGTCTATAAAAGTATCGATGAGCTTTTAGCTCACCTCATCATTGACATAAAAAATGTCATTAGCTATTGCCAAAGAAATGCTTTCGATGAAATGACCAGCCTCTAAACACCCCACAGTGCCTAAGTGCCCGCGGCAAGTCCCGCACCACATCAAACAAAATATGGCACAATGCACTTTGTGGACGGAAATTGCATGACCAAACGCTTTCAGTTTTCATGCACTGACCCCACAAAAATATGCACACAAAGAGTTGCTAAAAATGCAAGCATTTTGGCTTACAAAATAACCATAAAGCCGGCTAAACATACTTTTTCAAATATTTGTGTATGAAATGGAGAGCATAAATACTATATACGCTAATAAGGATCGAATATCTTTGATAGCACTAATCATAAAAAATGCATATATCAGAGTGTATATATATATATTTATATATATATATATATATATATATATATATAAATATATATATATATATGTATATATATATATGTATATATATATATGTCCGACACTAAATGAAGCTATTTATTTTTATTTTCGTTAAGAACTTAATACTTCTACAATTCAATATGCTCAATATATTTCATAATTTGCGTAGGGTATTCATTGCTAGATGTTAACTATTTTTTAAAACGCAGCAATTTTGCCAGTCATGTGGCCTTTTTTGCTTGCATTTTATTCCCAACTCTCTCTCTCTCTCTCTCTCTATGTCTCTCCTTTCTCTTTAAAGCTCTTTGTCTTTCTCTCTCGCTCGCTCTTATCCATCAGTTACCGGCTATTTGCATACATTGCTTGAACTACGTACATTTTCATTTTAGCTTTCGTAGCTTTAATTGAATCATTTTCATTTCACTTTTTAATTAAAGACAATTTGTCCGTATGCCACGCCTGCTGCTCACCTATGAGGTTTGTGTGTATGGCTGATTGTTGTTTTAATTAGACGAGTTTTATTTGTTCGACAACTTTTCAAGTTCAGGCCACAAATAAAATGGCAACAAACGCAACAAACGAGCTCCAAATTACAACTGAGCAGCGTAAACGAAATTCATCAGTCGAACGGGCGCTAGCACTCAGCCAAAATGCCAACTGGAGCACGAAGAACAGCCACAACAACAAAACAACACAACAATAGAAAACAAGAATAGTAATAGTGTAAAGGGCATTAAAGATTCATGTGGCCGAACACATGAAGGACATGACGCTTCAAAGTTAAAAAACAATTGTTTAATAATTAAAATTATGACTGTGTTAAGACAAAATAACAAAGCAGAAAAAACCATTAGCCTCGTTAGGCATAGAACATGTTGCTATACTCGTAGGGCACATGCGTTGCAATTATTAAAGACATGCATGCTGAAAAGCGAAACCGATGCATGAAAAATTCAAAATTTGAAAAGTGAATTGTGAAAAAGTGAAAAATGAAAACTACCCACGGTTCTATTCAAATTAATATTCAGAACAGGTTAAGCTGAGAGCGCCTCATTCATGCCCTTGTTAAACAGCTAGAAAATTCATTACAAATTCATTTAGATTTCTAATTGGGGAATGTCTATAATTATAAACTAATGCTGGTTATTTTTTTGTTGCTTTAGATCTAAGCATGAACATGGTGCTATGATGATCAAGAATATAACCCATTATTCCAAACATGACACATTCCTCTTATATTGTATTTAATATTTTAAAACAGGCCAAACGAATGAAACACCCGCATTTCAAAAAAATATCTAATTTAATTAAGTAAAACGCACTCACAACTCGATAAAAGCTCAGCTCGAAACACTTTGACAAGCCTCTGACAACTAAAATCAAATTTTGTGGCAGCTGCTCTCTGTGCAATCGCAACGGCTCAACGAGCCGTAAAGACGTTCGCATAGTTATGGATAATCTTATGACCGCTACGTTTTGGGCGTTTCGCCAATCGAGCGTGAACAACTCAAATTGGTAAGCAGCAGTAACTAGAAGCCGCCCCTCCCTTATCCGTGCCGAATCACTTACGCCGGTTGCTCGCTTCCCAATTGGCACACGATTCTCGCTTTGTGGTCGCTCGCTTTCCAAATCACGATACGTCGCATTTGGTAATTTATATTGTCGCGCGCTGCCAATAAGCAATTCTCGTTGATTTACAAATTCCTTGGCCGATTTTGGGAGTGTGATGTCAGTTGGGTTCCTCTGCTGCTGCTGCTGCTGCTGCTGCTGTTCCTGCTCCTTCTCCTGCTCTAGCTCTGGAAAGCTATCCTCTACGCTCAACTCTAGCTGCAGTTCGGAGTTTTTGTTGGGCGTTGCTAAGGCTGAGTTCGAGGCCTTTGCAAGTTCATTGCACTCACTGCTGCTTGTGTTTGCCATGCGCTGACATTGCATGGGTTTATAGCTTTCCATTTGCATTAATAGGGCGGCAGGACAAACGGCTTGAGAATTTTGTGTACTATTCTCAAAAGTGCTGCTAGCTGCAGCAAGACGTTTTCGATCGAATTCTAACTGCTTGCGCTCTAGCGCTAGAAATTCCTGTAGATCCATATTGTCATACATATATATATGTAGCTAAATTAAACATTTTATAAGCAAGGCTTTAGTTTTTATTTGTTTTTTTTTTTTTTTATGTTTAATGTCATTATTCAACAGTTGCCTGTTGTGATGTTTTATATGTCATGATGACTAGTTATATATTTACTTTATTCAATTTTAATTTCTGTATAATATTTGTAAGTATTTTCCAGCCACTTAACAAGCCACACTAAACAACTCTGAATGCAGCACAAAAACTGTATACTGATTAGCATAGTTTGCACACATAAATTTACAATTTTGTCATCAATTTAAGGAGGTGCACGAAATAAACAATACATAGAGCACATTTTAGACTCGATTAATTTGCAAATTCACACTCTTATATCTTAATTTCGAAATTGTTGAATATACTGCGCGCCTGACTCTAATGACAATTTACAGACAGGGCTGGAGACTGAACGTTGCTGTCGGACATAGTGTTGAAAAGCGGCAATATAGCAAATTTGTGTTACAACTGTGTTGGCTTACTGTTTTCGATATTCGAACTTAAAAACTTAAATTAAAGCAGGCTACTGGTTACATGTCAATTAGTTTGGTTTATTATCTTTTTATAGTGTAAGCATTTACTTTACATGTCTTTACATGTAGATACCAGTCTCACAGATTTTTAGGTAAGTGTAACAAAAATTAAAAAAAAAAAACTTTCTATCTATATTGAACAGCTGGTCAGATATGTCTGAAAAGAATGGACAGACAAAATCGCTCGAAGCTAAATTACCCTGGTACTATAATGTATACAACACCATCAAGGATACGCCCATCAATTTGACGCTTTTACTCGTCTCGGCCTTCGTTTTCTATAAAGTTGTAAATATATCGCGTCAACGTCGCAATTTGAATCGTGTTCGCAATTTCTTTGGCTACGGGAAAGACAACGAGAAATCACAGTTACCGCCGCTACAACGTGACTTTACCGTAAAAGAGCTACTCGAATATAATGGCACTCGTGAAGATGGACGTATACTAGTGGCAGTCAATTATAATATATACGATGTATCGTGTGCTAAGCAAGTTTATGGGCAAACTGGAGCATATCCACAATGGGCAGGATCTGATATATCACGTAATTTGATCAACTTTACAGCGGAACGAAATGAGAATCAGGAATTTGATTATATGAGCGACCTAACTGCAAAGCAAAGGAGTAATTTAATGGAGTGGGATCAACAGTATAGTGAAAAGTATCCGCTTGTTGGCCATTTGGTGTCTGATGATGAAGACGAAAATGAAGAACATACCGTAGTTGTTGAAAATGATGAGGGCGACAAGGAAGAAATTGAAAAACGGTTAGGCACAATATAAAATGTAACTGATACTACGAAAATTTGTTGTTACTAGCCTCGATAAAATACAAAAAATTTAATTCAATCACAGAAGTGCTTAAATTGGCGCCCTGCGTTGCTCAACATTGCTAATGCAGCCCTGCAATCTGACAGCTGAACAACACTAGGCGTCAGCTGTGCGGCTGTGACAGCGCCTGTCAAAAAACGCGTCCACTTCCGTTTCTTTTCACTTTTGACCAGCAAGATGAAGTACGTAAAAATTATATTAATTTTGAAAATATACGTACATCACTGTGCAACCACAATTGTTTCGTGTTTGATGTGACAATTGAATGTGTGCATTGGTGTTATTCTATAATATTTACTCAGACTATGTTCAAACAAAACGTTTTAATTGCAGAATCGGTTTGTGTGCATTCAGTGGGTATAAAATTTACCCCGGCCATGGCAAGACCATGGTCAAAATCGATGGCAAGGTAGTGTAAACAATCAATACAGTTAATTGTAAATTAAATTAATTAAACCCTACTTTTTTAGACCTTCACCTTTCTGGATAAGAAGTGTGAGCGCTCTTACCTGATGAAGCGTAATCCCCGTAAAGTCACTTGGACTGTGCTGTACCGTCGCAAGCACCGTAAGGGTATTGAGGAAGAGGCCTCTAAGAAGCGTACTCGCCGCACACAAAAATTCCAGCGCGCCATCGTTGGCGCCTCGCTTGCTGAGATTATGGCTAAACGTAACATGAAGCCCGAGGTGCGCAAGGCTCAACGGGATCAGGCTATCAAGGTAGCCAAGGAGCAAAAGCGTGCCGCTAAGGCAGCCAAGAAGGCCGCTGCACCAGCACCCGCAAAGAAGTCGGCGCCCAAGCAAAAGGCCACCAAGGTGACACAAAAGTCGGCACCTCGCGTCGGTGGCAAGCGGTAAACAACTACAAAAGTAATAATTGTTGGAAGTCAACGCGGGTTTTACATCAAAAATGATTTAAGAAAAAAAACTTAGTGAAACGCTAATTAAAAAACAAAAGCTACAAATACACATTTGTAGCGGCAAAAAAAAAACCGGCAACGCGTATTCTTTGATATTACCGTCGAATTAAGAGTCAAACAAAACTACAAAAAAAAACAAAGGAAACATTAACCAATTGGATGTAAGGTTTTTGTAAACGACAACGTCGTTGAAGTGGCAAACTGCATTTTTTTGTAGGAAACATTTACCCACTCTTATGCTCTTACAAATGTATGAAAAGGCATATTCAACTTTCAACTCAGGCACCTATTCGATAGTCGCTTCCCCACGTACTTTAGACGAATGTCATTAAAACAATTTGAGAAAGCCTTTTTACCTATTTCGAAATCAGTCGGATAGATCCGCAACACAATTTGCATAGAAAGTGTCGGTATAAAAATTCGGTCTTTTATTCTGACTTCAACCCAAGTATAAAAAAGTAGGCAAAAATATTAATATTTATTTTGTTTAAAACATTTTTATTAAAACGGCCATTATATCTTCCATACATGTTATGTTTTGAAAGAGGTGCAGGCCTAGAGATATCATTTTACTCCACATAAGTTGACATTTACACATATATGTAGAGCCTCAATGTGCAGCCCACTGCTCTTCTAATTGTCCATTCTTTCATCTTAACTGCCATTTGCTGACGTCTTCACTTATGTTAATGTTCATTTAAATAAACTCCGAGGTGTACTTCTTGAGCCCTATAAAATTGGTAAGTCGTCTAATGGCATCCGTCTGAACCTTTACATATGTGTAGTTGGGATCGTAAAGGATTGTAACAGGCTTCTCCTGGAAGTCATCATCGTAGGAGCTCTCCAAATGTACCGTCGGCAACTCTAGCTCAACGAGCTGAACGCAACCCAAATCGAAGAGTAGCTCCAGCAGCAACATTATGTCCACGGGCAAGAGGTGGGGAAACCGAAGGAACAAGTTGTGCACAATGCAGCCGTTCCGTGTGATACATTCGCTCAATAGAGCGCCCAGCCAACGATCAAGGACACGTCGGTTTAACGAAGCATTCACTCGTATCCAGGGTTGAGGCCGCATGGCAATGACATCCCTTGTAGCTTCAAGATCCGCCTTAATTTCGGTCTTTACCTTCGTCTCAGCTTTTTTCACACGTTTCGAGCGACGTGCGCATTGCAGTAGTGCTTCGTCACTGTCCGTGTCCTCGCCGCTGCTTTGCTGCTGCTCCGGATCCAGTTTGAGCTTTTTGTTGCTACTTGGTTGCAAATCAGATCTCTGATCCGCTAGCTGCCTCTTCTGTCCGACCACCTCAGGCAACGTTGCTGGCGAGGCAGACACAACATTCTGGACACGCTCCCGTTCCAGCCGCTTGATGTGGAACGTGTGCACCACCCAATTTCGCATGTGCACCCTATGCACGTACATATAGCTGGCAACACCCACGCGCTTTATTAGATCATGAGCCTCCAGCTGTTGAAGCGCTTCAAGCAGAAATTTACCTAAGGGGAAACTGCGACGTAGTGATACACCCTCAACGCCTAGTGGATGTTGCTGTATGTGCTCGAGTATGTCCTTCACATGTTGAATGGCTTTCGAATCATAGTTGAGATCTTGAAGCGTCGGTAGCAGCGTTGCAAAGCTGTTGTCCGTATAACGCCAAAAGGAGGCTCTGTAAGCAAAAAAAATATTGAGACTTTTGGGATGAAAAGCAGAGAACGGAACGTATCATAGCGCCATTGGATATATAACAAAGTTAAGTACTGCGATATAAGGGGCACAACAGAAAATCGTTTGAGTCTGGGACAAAGATCAGAGAGAGAATCACTTACTTTGCCACTTTGTCGAGCACCGCTTTGCGCAGTTCATCTTCTCTAGCTTGCAGCTGCGGATGCTCAAGTTGCTGTATGTGGATTGTGGGTAAATGTACTACAAAGACATCTTGTGCACGCGCACGCTCCTCCTTGTTTAGAGATGGTTCATAATCTTGCGGACGATCTCCTGTCTCCTCCTTGCCAGCCTCATAGCTGAGCAGTGCACTGCAAAGCGAATGCCAATCCGTTTTTTTGTTTAGCGTGGAATCAGCCAAACGTTTGCCCAGATCCTTGAGTTCCTGCGGCTGCTGCTGCTGACGCCAATACGACTCCAATTGTTCCACGAGTATTAAGAGATTTCCCGTGGAAACGGTTAAAGTGGTGCTACTAGATATGGAGCTATCTAGCTGCAACTGCAGCGCCACTTGGGGCAGTGCATCGGCCACCAGTTGACGCAATATGGCACGATGCTCGTGGATGATGCGCTCTACTGCATTGAGATAATTTCCACTATGCATTATGCAGCTAAAGGGGCATTCCCCGTGTTCCAGTCGCGCACAACTAATGTTCACGGACTGCCCCAGTGCGTCCAGAGCGCAAAAGAAATGCATGGAACGCATGGGCAACTTGTTAAGCTGATTGTAGATGCTATTTTTAAGACGATACGTAAGATTTGCCGGATGGAAGCGAACGCGAGAAGCCGGACGACCACTGCAAACACTCTCCAGCCGCTTAGAGTACTCCGTCTGCGGTGCATTGTCAAATATGCTGCTATAATGATCCAGAATGCGATCCGAAGACGACTCTGCCGTCTTAGTCGGCATACTAGTTGTATCTACATTGAGTATATTCACGGGCAGCTGCAGATTTAAGCTCAACCAATTATTTGCCACCCATTCGCCAAGAAGCAGCAGCTGCGCGAAATTCGGGGATGGTAAATCCAAGCTGGTCAAGCCGAGAGATTCATGAAAACGTCGTTCGAATGCGTAGTAGGCATCGTACAGCAAGTACCCATACTTCTGGCACACTAATTTATACTTGTACTTGGAGCTAAGCAGATGTCCAGGGCCAGAGATTTGACGATTCACATGTTGGATATTGCGACGCTTGAGAGCCACCAAAAGTGAATCTGCGCGCGCTTTATTGAATGCCGCATTCAACACATCCTCAGAGAAGTGTTTGTAAATTTCAAAGGCTTGCAGATTGAACAGTGTCTTATCCTTTGCACTGCACAAGATACTATGCTGTACACCGGAGACAACAGTTATTTGAAGTTCAGTCTCTGTAGTAGGATTCGCATAGAGTAGCGAGTCCTGTTCACCATTTGGCGCTACACACTCCCTAAAGCGACTGCGGTAATCCTCAAGATTATCGGGCAGCAGAAACTGACGATAGACGAAGTCCTTCAAATAATACGAGAGCATTAGATAGTAGACAACGCAATGGGATGCACGCAATACCTACCTCATTAATAATCATGCGATGCAGCCGCTCGAGTATGATCACAAAATGAATAAGCAGCGCTTCGACTTGATCACTGCGCACAGGGTACTCGAGCTTGAGCTGCGATAAAAAGCGTTCATTGTAGATGACATTAAATTCTGGCTGGGTTTGCATCATATAGATCCAATTGCGAACGTCTGGCTGGTCGCGTTTCATTCGAATGAGGAACTGCAGTCGTCGCACACAGGCCTGTGTTGTCTTATTATTTATATTTAGATATCTACGTATCACATCCCGGCAAATAATGCCCACATTGTAGAGCGCCAGTGCAGGCAACGGCGCATCAATAAACAAATAGATAGCTCGTCCCATTTTTAATATTCGATCCTCGGCAGCGCTCCATGTGACACGCAAGGTACGCATATTACGCAATGCATCACGATCGATGTCGTCGCGTGGTCCGTTCTTGCGCTTGCGCGTATCCGTGGAGTTCGCACCGCGTGTTTTACTAAGTCGTGGTACTGGCTTCAATCGAATCAAGCTAAGGCGCTTGCGCAGGGGAATTGATGCAGCTTTCCGGGCGTTCGTCGCAGTTGATCGCGGGGCTGGCACCGAGTTACGCTTCACCCACGACCAATGACGAAACTGATGCGCAAAGAGCGAAGAGCAAAGACCCGCTGCACCCTGTTGATCACCTGGTACGCTGCCGTCATCTAGCTGCGCAGCCTCGTCAAAAGCAGCCAAGCGCACAAAACTGAGAGGTTGCGGACGTTTCTCCTTTCTGCTAACCACTTTGCGCTCCTTGTGCTTCAGGAACCCCAGCTTTGTGTAGATACACACATGCTGAAGCTTGGCCCAATAGTCGGCAATCTGTTCGCGACTGGTGAACTCATATGTGAGTCGTTCGTAATTGAGTTCCGGATTAATCCGTCTGTAGTTGTGACCACTGCTCGTGGTGGTGTCCAGCAGGCAGGTATGCCTATTGAAATACACCCAACGTTGCAACGCATCGCGTCCCAGCTGCCGTTCACTGACCTGTAATAGGCCCATATTATTTAGCAGACGAAGCATGCCCAGGTATCGTTGCTGCAGACTTATTCGCGGTATCAAATTCTGCAGTTGCAGCTGCGCCAGGAGATAATGCTGTCGCACTGGATGCTGGAGCTGTGGGCGCAGCTTGTCTGCTACTTCTCGCTCGATGCGAAAGATGCGAAGCATTAACGAAAGTGGCATGCGCTCTAGAGCATCCATAAAGTAGAGCCAACCAGTTGGCTTATCGTAGCTGGGTAAAGGTGGTATAAACGTGCGCCAGCTAATCTCCTGCGTGTAGGGCAACACTTCCGACTCCGTGGCCTGCCACTCCTCCAGATATTCACGTGCCATCAACGACGGTTCGGTGTGCTGCCACTGCCGCAACAACTCCTCATTCATTTGCAGCGGCTGTTGATCGCGCTGCTGTTCGCAAGCCAAATAGTAGAGGAATTCGTGTAAGGTGCTGGCCACCAAGAGTTTAGGCGCTGATGGTTTTGATTTATCTTTGCGCTGAGAGTCAATTCGAAGTTTTTTTCGTTCCATCTGCTCGCGTCGCCCTTTGCCCAACATCAATTGAGCTGGACGTGATTGTCGCTCCTCGGTTATCAAATGGAAATTGTTCTTCAAACGCAAAACCTCGCGCTCAAGTTGTTCGTGCTGCAGATCGATCTTGGGATGTGTGACCAAGCGATAAAGACGCATACGTTCCTCGTACTTCAGCGTCACTTCGTAGACATTCAAAATGCGTGCATGTTGCATTCGCTCGAGCAGTCTAAACATCGATTTTCGACATATTTTTTCACGTGCGCCTACATTCTTCTCCGCCTCCATGATGGATCGAGCTAAGTCAATGGAGTGTATAATACAGGTCTTATCAATTTGTCGCACGATTAACATTTTGCGTGCCACATGCTGTGGTGTCTCCTTATCGGTGCCTTTAAACGCTTTCCTCGAGAAGTCCATAGCACGTACATTGGTTTTGATATTGGGCAGATCATTGATCACAATGTCCACGTTCAGAGGTACATTCTGAAAGAAGATTACAAATAATTTATAATTAGCAAAGTGGATAGTGCCCGCACAGTCACAGAGTCCTACAAGTGCTACTGCATTTATAGCTTATCATTACCAGCTCATCCTGGCATTGTAGCTGCAGCACTGACTTCTCCAGCTGCTCTTCCTTTTCCCTGAAAATAGCCTCCGCTTCAGTCCCGACTGCCACAAAGCGAGCAATGCGAGATTTGCCCACAGTTTCTGTATAGCTCTTGATTCTTTTCTTGCGCATCAAAAATTTGATAATACTTCGTGCAATTTGAAAATTGACAGCCACGTAGTGACACAGCTCTAAGGTACTCATGCCCCTCGTACCGAAGTGCTTGATGGCGCGCAAACTTTCCAACTCAATGGGCATATTTACATAGGCATGTCGCTGACTTAGCAACTCATCGGGCGCCTTATCCTCACGCTCTTCAGTGAGATCTTGCTGATTGAGATCATCGAACTCCATATTGGGATTACGAAGACGCACAACCGACATTTTTCGACCTTTTGGGTGCGGCTTGGAGCTACTGCTGCTGCTCGCTGGACATGGCGGTTGAACGAGCGCCGTCTCAAAGATCTTACGAAAGTTGTGCGAGATGAGCAGCTTTTTAAGCCTCGAACTGGATAAGTCTGGCATACGTTCCAATATTTCGCAACTAGGTATATACTGAAATGGGCTCGCTTTGATCTCTGCATAGAACTTTTCCATGATGCGTTGAGTGTGATTCTTGTAAATCCGAAAGAAACGAGGCAACATGACCAAAGTGGAAGTCAAGCTACGTCCATTATGACGCTCCGCATAGATCTGACCGACAACAAACTGCTGCTTCAACAACCAGTTTCTGCATAAGCGAAATTTTTGTAGATTAAAATGCATTTAAGCTGCATTGTCTAGCAAACTTACCTCAAATAGAATATCAAACTGGGGTCAGTGAAGTAATTTGTCAAGGACCAAGGACCACGTGTGGTTTCTCCATTATGTCGAGAACGTCCCACACTCTCGAGGAATACATAATGCTGCACGGTTAACTCACGGGGCAGTAACATGTTTGCTGGCTTCAACGCCTTTGTGCGCAGCTCCTGGCTAGCCACTATGACCAGCTTTTGCTGATACTGTTGTGTGGCTTCTGCAGCGGACAGTGCTTCCAATTCATCCACATTTATGCGGTGGCGCGTCTTGTAATCCATGCAGTTGCCGCGTATAGGGCCATCCTGTACGGGCGCAAAGGGCAAACGCAAAAAGGGACTGCTTTCTGGTACTACAGGCATTTCGCATTCCACATCCTGATCATTAAAGCGCTTATATACCGGCATCAAAGGCCTTGCTTCGGGTAATATGAAGAAGTTAACTTCCTCAGTCGACCGTAATAATAACTGCCATATCTGTTGATGCAACTTATCTGGCAAGGGATTGCCAGCATACAGTCTTATAGACAGCAGCGACCACAGATCTATTAACAAATTTTTTATTTTGATATTTATAAATTTCAACAGCACATTTACTGCTTGCACGTACTGAACATGCAGCAGCACGTAAAATTTTTACTCACATGGTAATGTGGTGCCTTCCAAGCCTTCCAGCGCGATTTCATCAAAAACAGCATCTATCCAGGAGCCACCTGCATATGTTGCAAACATTTTGAGAATTTATAGATGTCAATATTGTTTATTTAATTTTCATGTTATTCACTACACAATTGTTTAGCATCGTCACATTAAACAGCTGTTTTTATTAGAGCTGTATCATTCCGTTCGGAACCAGATCAATTGGTACGCTCTTATAAATGAACTGCTGCACGCGATTTGATGTTTCTTTTTTTAAAATTAATAATGATTAATAATAACACTTTACTCTAAAAAAATAAACTTAGCAAAAAGAATAGCATGTGAAACAATGTAGCAACTAAGTCGATTCAAGTCTCACAATAACTTAATAACTGGCAAAATTCAATGTAGTGTTGCAAAATACATTCGCCGGCTCTGATAGAGTGAGACGAAGCTATACTCGTAGCCAGCAGCTGTCAAAATAGATGCAGCTGCCTGCAAACAAACGCCGCAATTTCTGTCACTTCGAGCGCTCTTTTGCAAGGTTAACGCGAATTTTTCGAGCTTACAAAAAAAGAGAATATTAAAATAAGAAAAAGTACAGTTTTAACTAAAAATTGAATTATTAAAATAATAATAAGCAAATATGTCAGTCCCAACCATATCGAACTTCAATTTCGCCAATATGGCAGCACAGCTCAACGAGGAGCAGGGTATTTCCTTCGAAAACAAAGCAGAAACCTGGAATAATGCTGAAGATGGTAAGCGGAATCTCTTTTATTAAATGCAACTTCATCAATGTTGTTACACACTTACAGTCAAAGCCGTTGTTGAAGCACTCAACAGCCAATCCATAGTGCATTATCTTAATCTCGATGGCAATACACTAGGCGTGGAGGCCGCTCAAGCTATTAGCGAAGCGCTCCGTAAGCATCCGGAATTTCGCAAAGCCCTATGGAAAAATCTTTTTACGCGACGTCTCGTCTCGGAGATCCCGTTGGCTTTGGAACATTTGGGCGCTGGTTTAATTGCAGCTGGTGCCAAGCTCACAGTGCTCGATCTCAGCGATAATGCACTCGGTCCAAATGGAATGACCGGATTGGAGGAGTTCCTACGATCGCCCGTCTGCTACTCGCTGCAGGAGTTGTACCTCAATAACTGTGGCCTTGGTCCTGAGGGCGGACGCATGTTGTCTGTTGCCCTCATCGATCTCCATAAAAACGCCAAGGAAGCAGGTACGCCGCTGCAATTACGGACCTTTGTGGCTGGACGCAATCGCTTGGAGAATGCCGGAGCCAAGGCTTTGTCAAAAACATTCAAAGTACTGCAAACGCTGGAAGAGATTACCATACCGCAGAATTCCATTTATCATGTGGGCGTCGCGGCACTTGCGAATAGTTTTAAACAGAATCCGCACTTGCGTGTGATAAATATGAATGACAATACGTTGGGCGTCCGTGGAGCTGCTAAGATAGCGGAAGTCTTTGAGCACACCCCATTGTAAGTGTAAAAACTATGATAACTATTCCCAAATGTTTCGTCATCAAATTTCTAAATTTCTCTTGAAGATTGCGTGAAATTGACTTTGGCGACTGTTTGCTAAAGACCGATGGCGCTTATCATTTCGCCGAGGCTCTGGAACAGAATCACGAACAATTGGAGCTGCTGGATCTTAGCAACAATGATATCAACTTTGATGGAGGCCTGGTGCTGGTGACGGCCGTGCAGCATAAGCCCAAGCTGCGTATATTTAATCTGGATGGCAATTGCTTTGGTCAAAGTGGGAGTTCACAAATCGTTGCAGAAATGGCAAAATGCAAAAATCCTGCAGCTCTGCAGTCTTTGGATGAAGTGCTCTCCGAAGAGGAGGGCGAGGAGAATAACGGTGATAATGATGACAATGCGACACCCGATAACAGCGACGATGATGAAGAATCTGATGAACACGCAGATGATGATGATGAACAAGACGATGATGGTGATTATGATCCAAATGACACCACAGAAGAGGTAGACGAAGATGACGACGAAGCCTACGTAACCAGCAATGCTTACACCACTAAGGTAAAACAGATTAACCACCTGATAGGGTTAATTTGCAATAATTATTAATTTTAAATATTTTTTTTTATTCATTACTTTACTAAATTAATGAATTTACTCTTTGCAGCTTTTCAACGACAGCATGACCTCTAACAAAACCAGCAACAATTTTGATATGACAATAAAGAATGGCAACAAAACGCTCAGCACCATCGCCTGCACTCCGGAGATATTTTGCCTTAGTCAAACGCCTTGTACGCTGCAACAATTTGACTCGCTGGAGGCGAATAATAAGCTTGATGCCTTCCATAACATAATCAATGTAAGACTAAGCAATTGATACCGAGTCTTTAGAAACCCGAGAGGTAGATCCGAAAATAGATTGTATTATGCATAGAAAAGGGATTGATTACCCGTTCATTTAAATTATTTTAATTTTTAGTTTCTGATATTTCTGATATTTTACATTCTGACCAATCATTTGTATTAAACATTGGGGGTCGAAGACACTTTTTATAAAATAGTTACCCTTAGTAATAGGTAGATTTTTAAAATTTCATTTGACCAAAGTAACGTATAACAGTTTGTATAAGCCATTGTTGAAGACAACACCAATCACTTATAAACAATTTCGATTTACTAAATGATGTTAACAAATTATATTCACTCTACAGTTATTCGATGAGGATAATCACTTGCTGCTGCTAATCTTTACGTCGCTAAAGTGCGGACATCTTGCTCAAACATCGCCGGCTGCTTTGGAGCTGGCTATATCACTATATCAGGCTACCTTTGACTATGCCATCAGAACAGAGCAGGAAACGCGAGTCCTGGAGTATTATTTGATACAGTTGGGTCTATTGCGCAGCGAAGAACGCTTCAAGAGCGAATACAATATGAAGGGCTGTCGTTATGCTCTACGCGAGGCAATCAAGAAGAAAAACTTTGCCAACGACAATATAAAGAATACATTTAACACATTTCTCGATCAACTCGATGATTAGCGAGTACCACTAGAATAAGTTTTAACAAAATTTCTTTCCTAGCAAGCAAAAACTGTAACCATTCTAATAAATAAGTTTATATTACAAATTCTAAAAATTATTTTGTTTATGTTGTTAGCGGTGTTTAATTAATGATTATTTATAACTACTATAAATTAAATTTCACGCGAATGGACTAAAGGAAAATGAAGTTGTTTTTTATATTTTATTACATCAATTTTGTATACCCCACATCATAACGATCTATTAAAATAAAAATATTCACCAGTTGATTAGAAAGAATACTGCTTATATCTTCGCAACCCATATGGCTACCTAAATATGTGACACTGTCGAGATTATTCATCAGGATATGAGATTTGTTGTATATCCAATCGAAGAAATACTTTATTAAATAAGTCAGGGCAATAAATATTATCTATCAACTCATACGAAAACGTATAATTTAAAGACGGTACAAAATTTATTTGAATTAAAATGTTTTGCAAAATATAGTTCAAATAGATTTATAAATAAAATGTGTAAGTACAATTCTAAAATTATGGAAACAAATGACAAATCCTATATTCAATAAAAAACAAAGTAAAATTTGTGTTTTTTTTAACTTTTGACGCATGTAGATAGTTGTCCCTGATCCGTAATACACATTTTGAAGTATATTAAAAGATGCCTGCGTAAAATACATTTTATTTACATGGAAAAATGGTATTGTATGTGACTACAAACTATGTTTACAAAACAAGATATTGATTATATATATATATCTATATATATATATATTATGTATTTATAGTAGATTAAAGAGTGTTCTGTAATGTATTGGTGGATTATCGCTTGATTTTGCTTTGTTAAAAATTGCAAATTGAAAGAATGTTGCGAAGTTAATCAATGTAAATAAAAATATTTCAAGTATGGTAAACACTTATGGAACATCAATTACAATGTAATTTAAAAACTGCCTTAATTTGTTTGCTTTCTGTTTTTTGTTAAACTTTCAAACTTTTCGCAGTGGTATATCAGAAATACTTGTTTACTTTACTTATTCAAATAGTTGCCCTAATACAATTTGTATGCATACGATTTCCATCTGTCCCTCTGTTTTACTTTTTGGTAAGATATTTGTAATAATATACCACGAGTAGATGTGCGAACTGCTGCTTAAGAGGATTAACGTATATATATCTATATATTTAATTATGCTTCGAAATCGGAATCATCGTCATCGTCCACACCAATAACATCATCGTCGCTGCTGTCGCTATCGAGAGCGCGTGCCTTTTTGGCTGCAGCCTTCTTCTTGGCTGCGCCTCCACTGCTGTCATCTTCTCGTTGACGTTTAGCGCCTGTTGGACGTTTGATAGGTGAATCATCCAGATCATCATCATCATCGTTGTTGGTGTCTTCGTGCTCCTCTCCCTCCTCATCCGAAATGAGGAACGAATAATTGACCTTTTTGCTAGCTGCACGGCGACCCGGACGTTCAACACGTTGAACCTCTTCAACCAGTTCCCCAGAGCTATCAAGGTTCTTGGCCTGAGCCTGAATTGATATACATATTAATAGACGAACAGATACAATTACCTTTTTTGTCTTACCTTGCTAAAGTCCAGTTTACTCTGCTTAAGGCCATCTCCGTTCTGCTTTTTCGATTTCTTCTCGGCAGGTTCCTTTTTAGGTGCAGGTCCTTTTTTGGCCTTGGGCGACGTTTTTGGGGCGCCGCCTTCAACGAGCAAATCGAAATCGTCCACCTCTTTGCCAGCCGTTGTTTCCTCCTTCTTTATAGCCTTAACTTTGGTCATCCGCTCCTTTGTCTTGACGGCAGTATTTGTGGCCGCTTGGAATTTCTTAATAATTTCATCGGTAACTTTAAATGCGACGCGTTCGCCAATTGGATCAGGAAAGATGTCCGCATTGCCCGCCGATGATTTGCCACCCTTTTTGGCACGACCAGTTATCGCCTTTTGACCCTTCATGGCCTTCGCTTGTTTGAGATTAATGCCTTGCTCCTCCAATCTTTCCTTTTCTTCGACTTCGGTAAGCTTTTGTTCGAGATTGTCGAGATCATCCATCCACAGATGGCTTGGCGATTTCTTCATTAGATTATCTAACTCCGCCATCTTGAGATCTCGTTGTTTGAGCAGCTCATTCTTTCGCTCCTCGGTCAGCATCCACATGGACATGCCCAGCAGATAATCGAATTTCTTGACTTCTGTTAACTTCTGGAATGCCTTCTCGGGATCTACTTCTTTCTTAATCTTTTTGCTGCTGGTGCCAACTCCACTATCTTCCTCCTCTTCATCATTATCGTCAGCTGCTTCGACGTCCTCCATTTTGATGCGTCGTTGCCATTCCTTAACGGGATCTGGACGATAGCCTCGCTTAATCAGCTCGTCGATCATCATTTTGCGCTGCTTATTCTCAATCACTAGCTTCTTCTCACACTTCTCCAAAATGAAGCGTGCCTGATCGCTTAACCGATCTGATTGGGCTGTCAGCTGACCTACCAGATAATCCTTACGCCTATTATAGTATTCCAAGCGGAGCTTATAAAACTCTAATAATATGTCTTTGGGCGATGGAAAGCGACGCAAACAATTATTTTCATCAAACGCGTGCATCTGATTTGTGGATATAGACGAGCTCAACTTTAAGACACGATGAAATCCACCTTCTTCGCGGCGCAATCGCTCAAATTCACCTGGCGCAAAACTAATTACAAAGCGGACTGTTGTATCTGTATGGAATTCACGATAATCAGATATTATCGCTTTAACCTTTTCGGTGCCGTTAGATAGTGCCTCCAGTACGTTCTCCTTGTAGTTTTGTGTCCACACACCAATTGGCAATTCCGTGATCTCAATGCGACTATCAGGAAGGATTTGTATGTTACCCGAGTGCACGTAACGCCCATCGGACACATATTCCATGCTACCCGTAAAATTCTTATACCACGGGTGCAATGGCAATGGTTCTTCATTATTGATCATACGACGCAAATTAGTTATTAAATCGCGTGGATTGTAGTTTGCAATTTTCGTAGACCAACCAGTGCCAATGCCCTCGGCACCATTCACCAATACCATGGGAATAATCGGTATATACCACAAGGGTTCGATTCGCTGACCGTCATCCACCTGATACTGCAGCAAAGGATCATCCAGTGGATGATAGATGAGCCGTGTAAGGGGCGACATCAATGTGAATATATAACGAGCGCTTGCGCAATCCTTACCACCGGTTAAACGTGTACCGAACTGACCGCGAGGTTCCAGTAAATTGATATTGTTCGATCCGACATAATTCTGTGCCAAATTCACAATGGTCATTTGCAAGGACATTTCGCCGTGATGGTAGGCCGACATTTCGGCTACTGAACCGGATAGCTGAGCCACTTTTACCTCCCTCTTATCGTTACGCTTGAAGCATGTAAACATAACCTTACGCTGGCCAGGTTTCAGGCCATCTACTAAACTAGGAATGGACCGTTCGTTATCCGCATTGGAGAAAAGCACCAGCTCAAGATTGATAAAATCTGAGTAGCTGACATGTTTGGTGCCCTTGGTGTAGAGATAACGCTCTGGTAGACCCAATTGCTTGCGACGCTTCACCTCGTCCATGTGATTGGTGAGCCAGGTTTTACGCGATTCCACATGCTTCTTAGCAAAAGCCATTACAATGTTATCATCATCCACTTGACCATCATATTTAAACAGAATCCTGTGGCGTTCCATGTCCTGGGAATGATTAAAGTTTCATTCGTTATTGTTTTCAAAGAATTGCGTTATCAAGTAATAGACACATAGTAATAGGGACCTATTTAAATATAATTAATATATAAGGTAAAACAATACAAAACCCACCTGGAAATATTCCTTAGCCTCTTTAGAGGTTGAAGTACCGAGACCCTTATAGTACTTTATATTGTACGTATGGTGATTGGGCGTATCCATTTTCCATTCCTCGAATTCAGGCAGTGAATAAAATGAAATCTCTTCGTTCTTTTTCGTTGCCTTTACAATTGGGGTTATAAACTCTTCGAGGAAGGGCAAGCGCAACAATTCCGGCCAATTGGTGTGAATAAAATTGATCAGTAAGCCTTTTATATGAGAGCCGTCCTGATCTTGATCCGTCATGATCATAACTTTGCCATAGCGCAATGTCTTCAGATCATCAATGGTCAAATATTTCTTTTTATACTGCAAGCCAATAATCTTGCATAAATTATTGATCTCAGCGTTTTCTGTCAGCTGCTTGAATGTAGCCTCTCGCACATTGAGCAGCTTACCACGTAGTGGAAAGACGCCGTAGTAATTACGTCCAATAACACCTAAGCCGGAGACAGCCAAAGATTTGGCTGAGTCACCCTCGGTGAGAATGAGCGTACAATTGATAGAGTTTTTGGTGCCCGCTTCGTTGGCATCTTCTAGTTTGGGTATGCCTTTAATTTTATGAGATTTCTTGCCGCCCGTTTTAGCAATATCATTCTGTGCCTTAAACTTGGCCCATGCCAACACCGATTCCACAATGCCCGCCTTTGAGACATTGGCAATGAACTTTTCAGAGAATGTGCACTTCGAGCCAAAGCTTTTGGCTTGCAGCGTCATATTCTCTTTGGTCTGCGAGTCGAATGTGGGATTCTCGATTAAGCAGTTTACAAATATCCATAAATGATTGCGCACTTGAAACGGTTTTATACTGATACCATTCTTATTTTTCTTCTTTAGCACTTCAATTAGCTGTTTGATGACATTATCAACCACATGATCGACGTGACGACCACCCTTAGTAGTTGCTATCGAATTAACAAACGACACCTGTTGAAATCCGCGATCCGACGGACAGCAAGCGACTTCCCATCGTTCACCACAGGCCTCATAGACCACTTTAATGGGCTGTCCAGCATCGTCATCGGTATTCTTGACAAACAAATCAATGTACTCTTTAAATCCACGTACGGGAACTTTAGTGCCATTCAAAAACACAGATACACCCTTTGTGGAAGCGGCTATATCGTAGGCACGACGAGACATTAGAGCTACAATATCATTATCCAAAGATTCCATTTTAAATTTGGCTAGATCTGGACTGAAGGTGATACGTGTATAGTCGGTGCCATTGAAGTCTTTAATCTAAAAAGATATTTGACATTAGCTTAATATTCAATTTGGGTAATCAGTAAGTATACTTACAATTGGGTCTCCAGCTTTGCCCATATTATTACCCCAAGTTTGCTTGAAGCTCTTTTTATACTGCTTTGTGGCTGTTTCTACAGTGAAACTATTCGAGAAAATGTTGCACAATTTGGCACCGTAGCCATTTCTACCACCTGTAACTTTTTTCTCATCATCATTGTAATTGGATGAAGTAAGCAGATGACCAAATATCATTGTGGGCACAAACATATTCTCTTCCTTATGCATAGTTACAGGTATACCCTGTCCATTATTCCAAATGGATACTATATTCCGCTCAGGATCGATATCGACTTTAATCGTATTCATAGACTTGTCACGTTGCTTATTATCAGCCGCATTAACGAGTATCTCATCGAAGATTTTATAGAGACCTGGCACAAATGATATCTCACGCTGCACCATACGATTTTTTTCTGGATCGTGTACCCACATTAACTCCTTTGTAAATTCCACCGAACCAATGTACGAATCTGGACGCAACAAGATATGCTCCAACTGCGATTTCTTCTGGTACATCTGTTCGATGGACAAGCCGCCTTTACCGTTCTCCATGTTGTTGTTTCTAGGTTGCACGTGCTGAAAATCAAATATCATACAAAGATTGTTAAGAAACAATAAAAAAAAATATGAATCGAATCTAGAACATGAATTGCGATATCAAAAGTAAGAGTAAGAGGAAATAAAGAAATGCACAACTCTAGACAGTCCCACATAAAATGATCTTACAGAACATAAGCAATACAAAATGTATTAAGAAAAAATAAACAAATCCAAAATTAAAATCTAGTTATATTAAAAAAGTCAGATATATATTCGATAAATGCCGAAGCCTCCTCACTATAAAAAATGCAATTACAATTCTGTCCTCTTAACAAAAAAGATATTTTGTTCATAATAGACAAATGTAAAGGCTTGATTGCTGCATATTATTTATATATATATTTATATTCAAATTAAAAGTATCTTTTAATTCTTGTTTTTATCAACTTTACATTTCCTAGTGATATGCTAATATGTACAAACCAAACGCGCAAAAGGCGCGAGCAATGCGCGTGTGTGTATAACAGCCCTGTGTTTTAGCGGGACAGTTGAGCCGGCTGCTAATGCAGCAACAAAACAGCAACACTGAAACGATCCGCTAACGCAAAAATAAATAATGAAGCCGAAGCTACACATATATTTTCTGCATTATGCAATGGTGTACATCAGTACAGAATGCTTTTAAAGAAAAGATAGAAAAATCAAACTTAACGCATTTCTACGTATGCGTCTCTCTTTCTCGGTGTGTGCGTGTGTATCTGTGTGCAACAACCCTGCCGGCTTTGCTGATATGGCTTAACAAATATTAATCAATATAAAAATATGTAATAATTAAAATTAGCTCTTTAAAACACTTTAACTTTGGCTTTGTGTAATGGAATTTTGTATATGTACATATCTTACTCACAAATTATATCTACACCGGCAGCGCCATTTTTAATTTGCAAACTCGACGCCAACGGGCCAAAACATTTTCATATTAAAAAAAAAACACTACAGCAATAATTCCCAGCACGTTTACCGTTCACCTTAATTATGTTGCACAGTATTAAGATTACCTTTTTAGTTAGTCGGGAGAAGTTGATGGCCGCTTTGATGAAACCAACGCGCGGCAGCGACTGCAAAATTTGTGCACACACAGTAGACGCCGCCGCCGAACTTTGTATTTATATGTGATTGTGCTTCTCTATAAGTTTTACTACACTTTTTGTAGAAAACCACTATTAACTATTAGCACACGTAATTAATTGGTTGTAACAATAAACTAAAAATATACTTCACTATTAAAATTAGATCTGCGAAAATTTCTTGGCCACACAAAAACCGTCGTTCTTCGCCAAGCAGCAAACCGTACAGACAGTGGTCTTACATTCGATACTTATCGATAAGATTTTGGCGAATGCTGCCAGACCTAGGATAATTCTAAATTTGTACTGTACCAGCCAAAGCAATTCACGAATGTTGCCATTTGGTTGATATATATTTTTTAAATATTGAAAATAAACGCCATAGTCCCTATTAATGTGTGGCGGTTATATTTAAATTATATACTTTTACCAAAGATTTGTTTTACTTTAAACTTATTATTTTTTTCTGCTTCAACGTTTAAGTATTTAAATTTTATTTATTTTTAAACGATAAAATATATTTTACTCAAAATAATTATGGTTTAATTAGCCTGCTATCGGTAATTGCGGAAAATTATGCTTGGAAAATTTAATGCTTGATTAATGCAAATTATCCGAAACATGCGGCTATAAAAGACTTGGCCGGCTAAACAAAAAACTAGTTTTTCAGTTAACCTTGACCAACGATAACAGAAAGGTTTGTTGCACTTGCAACTGGAACTCGTTTTTCTCTTTTGTTTATATTCATCAGAGATGTGCGATGGGCCTTGAAACATTTTTAAGTAATAAGAGCTGCAGAACTTGTAAGCAACCATTTATGACAGTTACTCAGCTGTATTTTTTTTACTTACGTGACGTCATTAAAGCTCATTGAACTTGTACAGCATCTTTTATTACAAGACATACACAGTTGCATGAGAAACATCATCATCAGGTTCTGGCCTCCATCTTTAGCCTCCCGACTTATTGCCAGCTAATGGCAGTATATATATATATATCCATATACATGTATATATTTATATATATGCATTATTTTCACTCTCACTGGCATTTATTTAACATGCAGTCACCCTAACACCGAGCTAATGTCACTAAGCGAAACTTTAGTTCATAGTTCTAGTTTAGCTTACAATGTTCTTATATCATTAGTTGAGAAAACAGAGTTTTTATAATTATAGTATATAGTAAATTTAATGTTTTACGAGTTTTAATGAAATTATTTTAAAATATAATTTATCGTAAGAAGTTGATATAGTTTTATATATTTACTTTTTTTTTATAATTACTATAGAGTATATTATTTTCGTTGCATTGTGTGCTTTTTTACAACACATAGAACTTGATGATTTTAATTTAACTCGTTGCCAGGCATGAAATCGGGTTTTTCTGAGTCTCTTTTAGAGTGCTAGGTGAATAAAACGTTTTGTTCTAGACGATCTTTGAGTCAGTGTTAATGCAAAATTTCGCATTGTCAGTTGCTTCGCTTAAATAACGATTTAGAGTATAAAGTAATTATAATAAAGTATAAATATTGGATGATCTGTTGTGCGTGATAAGTGGCAATAACTGAAAACAATACAAATTTCTACAAATATTTGATTGGTACTACTTAATTTTAACAATTATTTAAAGAAACTATGTTTGTCTAGTTAAACTGGTCTAAAACATGTGTAATATATAACAGAAGTTGTCAAATTAATTATGAATTTTTACAATCAGTATTGTTTTATTTAACACAATTAACAAATCATTGTCAGAGTAACGACTTTTGTGCACTTGAACTTTGTTTCGAAATGCATTTTAGTTCACTTAAGAACATTAACAATTAGGCGCGCCAGTCAATATTTGCGATTTGAACCTGTGACATGGACTTGTAACTTAATAATGTACGAAAATAACAAACAAGCAAATCATCACGTATTCGATATTTGTTGTATTTTTTTGTTTCGTGTTGTACTACAAAATAATGAATGTGATCTTTAAGCTTTTGATCTTTGCTTTGTCACAATGGTGTTCAGAATTGTTTGAGTTAAAAATTAAGAGGAAAAGAAAGTTTTCTAATTTCGAAAAGTTGATTTTGCTTTCTATAAGTACGATATTAAAAAACAAAATAAATAAAAAAAAACAGGTTTTTAAATTCTAACTGAAGAATGTAATAAAACGTAGCCTTTAAAAACTTTTAAAATTGGATCAGCCCAAAAATTATTGAAAAGAAAGAAAGTTTTTATTTACTTATTTTATTTTTTAATTTAAAATTGTAGCTTAAAAATAATAAAACATAATTATCCAAACGGAAATTAGCTACCAAAGATATATTAAGAATTATGAACTTCTTATGACTTATAGCTTTATTATTATAAACAGTTACTAGTGCTCAGGTCGGAAGTACCCGGCTAGAAGATACATTTATTGAGTTTCGGGTTAAAAAAGACAATTATAAATATTAATAAAATAATTAATTATTCAATGCCATTGTAAGTAGTCGCAAATATATTTATATTTATACATTAATATATGTGAGCGTGTTCATTGTTTTCCATTTTGTGTGTGTATGCATAGACACGAGATATTTAGTATGTTCAGAAATGGAGTTTCATGGTTTCATTTTGGTCTGGTACTCCTGACAAGAGCTTTTGTTCTTTTAAGATAAGTAAGGGTATTATATTCGAGAGTTCAATAAGTAGATATCATAAACACCAACTGATTTGCGTTTTAAACTAATTCCACAGCATGTCTCTATGCATATGTGGGATCGCTATAAACTCAATACGAAATTAGTAAATTTGTTAAACTAACATTATTTTTTGAAAAACACTATGCAGCTTTTATGTCGTTTTTCCCATTGTGTTCGCTTAGTTTGATGATTTCTTTCCAAGTATTAAGGAGATCTGTGAAAAATCAAATAGACGATTAGATCGTATCAATTGCTCAAAACCAACACAATTTCTGCGTAAACAAACAAGATAGCTCTAGTCGGAGGTACCCGACTATGAAATACACTGAACCCTGTTCTATCTGCGTTTTTGAATATTTTTAGTTTGTATTGAGTAATAAAAAAAATAAATAAAAACCGACATTACAAAGGTTCGAACCTCATTGTCTACGAAATTTTCAGCATATGATCTACATATTCTATAGGAAATCTTGTCACCTTACTCTAAAATGCAAACTCTTTCACATATTGGCTATTTGCGACTTAAGTTAAGGTGAAAGAATTTGAGGATATTTGTTGCCGGACCAAAATACATAACAGAAATCAACGCTGTATAAAATATACAGTGAACTAAATACAAAATTTTGAGACTCTAAAATATGTTTATATAAAAAAATTAATGGAAATTTGTGAGACTCTGGCTTACGTACGGGATATAATTAAATAATTCAACTGCGGTATTTGTTGAGTGATAACATTGAAACGAAAATAGTTATCAATTTTTTGAAACAAACAAAGAAAAGCTTGAAGTCTCTAGCTCCTGACTTGCATGCATTATATAAATTTTAACAAAATCAAACTATTCAGAGTATTCATTCCGATTTTTAATGGGTTCAGGGTATTCACATATAATAAAAAATGCAAGACCCTCATTACCTGTGTTTTCACCAATCGGAGTTGTTATTTACTCTAGCTAATGCAAACACTAGCCAAATGCAATTTGCAATGTAAAACAGTTCGAGTTCATTTTTAACTTGGTGTAAATATGGCACTTTAACGCGAAATATTTACTACGTGCTCGAAGGCGATCAGAGTAATATTCCATAAATATTTACATATATACATATGTATATTAAAAATTTGGAGAGACATCATAGGCCCTTCTTATCAGGGTTGTTGAGCAATTGAGTTCGCCCGGGTTCAGGAAGAGATTTTGTTGGACTGGGTTAAAGCGATAATCGATGTCGACGTCGTTGTCGTTGACGCTGCCTCATTTCGTTATCGCGTACTTCGCTCTTATTTGTATTTATAAATATTGCATGGGATTGCACGTATTTAATCCAATACGTTGGGTTCAGTTTGAAGATTCAGTTTGAAGTCGAATGTAGCTCAACGATTAAAAGCATAGAAAATTAATATCAAAATATGGTAAGGGACTTACTAAATTGTTCATAGTTTAAGTAAACTAAAGAAGTGAATTCGCTCATAAGCATTAAGTTCCATAGAGTAAATACCTACAAGTCGTACAGAAACTACAGGACGGAACTATTTAATAATATAATCGATATACTGTGCGACCAATCACACAGAATGAGGATACGTAACTCTACTTTAATTCGAGCTTCCCTGTGCTACTGTCATGCTTAATTGCGAGCGGCACTGCAACTTGAGTTCCAATGACAAGCAAAATGTTGCTCACAATGAATGACGTGAGGATAAAACATATATATATATATATATATATATATATATATATATATATATATATATATCGTTCTATGGCATAACGTGTAGCTAATTAATGCTGTTAAAAAAACTAAATTACTTCGCGATATGTGATTCAAGTTTGATTTTAATCAAAATGAACGATCATAAAATTCAACGAAAACGCATTTAATATTTAGTGATAGCAACATTTAGTTCGCAACATTTCACAGCAAGAATTATTTTAGAGATAACCGCGGAATAGTTCAGCAACATTCCAGCTTAGCAACGTTTAAGGGAAGTGTTGCTAGGCTTGTCAAATGGTTATGGCTTTATGAGAGCTTAGCAACATTCATTCTCAGCTACATTAAGCAATAACCACGTAAGAGTTCAGCAACATTGAAACTATGAAAAACTTAAATGTTGCAACATTTGATTTAGAGTTGGCTGCGTGAGAGTTTAGCACAATGTTGCCTTAGCAATATGTAGCCAAGCAACATTTAAGTAAGCCTTGAAAGTGTATTATTTATCTTAACAAAACGATTAGTTTTAATTAAATCTATTTCATAATATTTGACTGCATTAATTTGCAAGCTTATAAAGATTATTAATTAATATTTTTAAACTATCTAAAGAGTTTAAATTATATTTATTATGTAAATTCTGAAAAAATCAAAGTTATAACTACAGCTTCTGTCTACAAATTTTTACTTAACGAATTAAATAGAAAAATCACTAAACATACCAAATATTACATATACATATCTTACATAAGATATACAAAAGTATCTCATCTCATCAAGTGGCTCATCTCTGACAAATCTCTCTCTCTTGAACGCCTTCTCTTCTCACAGGCAGCAGCTGAGAGAAGCAGTGTTCGTAACATGCCTGCCATTGAGCACAAATTGAACATTACGGAGGAGGAAATACCAGAGAACATACGTCTCATAGCTGAGAAGCAAGGAGAATGCCCGAAGACCAAGCAGCAGCAAATCGAACAATTTCGCAATCATATATTAGGTGTGTATATAAATGGTGCATGTATACAAATATACCTAATTAAGAATATATCTCCACTACTTACACAAAATTGGTCTTCAATAGAACAAAAGAACTGTCTGCCCCATCGGAACGATGATAAGTATCTGGAAAAGTTTCTGCGTGCGCGCTATTGGAAAATAGGAGCTAGCTATAAATTGGTGAGTTTACCTAGGGAATGGCAAAATGATTGAGTGATTGATGGTCAGTGGATGAAGCAGATCACATGAGCTGGAATGTAACATATTCATATAGTACATAGTAAACACAGAATTTTAGGTGAATTATAATACGCGGATAATAACGATCTGAGAGTGCTAAAAAGAATTGATGGAAATTTCTTCATAATAATTATTAACTAGTTAAAAGGGCGATTCGGTGATTGATGATAATTGGAAAACGGAAAGCGTAAGTTCAAAGAAATACGATGTTTAATTTTTTATTGTAATTATTTAGTAAATAGTATAGGCAATGACTATAAAAAAAAAACATACAACACAAAAGTTCTTTTCTGATGGTAATTCACAAGGAAGCCATAAGTGATAGGATTAGATTTCAATATTTAATTAATTTATTTTTTATTCAAGGATTGGTCATACTTTCTATTAATCTGTGTATCTGGTTCTCCTAATACAGCTTTGCAACTACTACAAATTTCGCGAGGACAATAAAAGATTCTATGAGAAGGTGCGTCCCATGGATTTACGTCATCTGGGCGATGAGAATATATTGACTGTGACGCCATATCGCGATCAATTGGGACATCGCATACTGATCTATCGTTTCGGCTGCTGGCGACCAAATCGCGTGACTGTAGACGACATATTTCGCGCAACTATAATTCTACAAGAATTAGGTTCCCTTGAGCCCATCTCGCAGATAATGGGTGGTGTGGCCATATTTGACTTAAAGGATCTAGGACTGGAGCATATGCTGCACCTGAGTCCCAGTGTGGCACAGAAAATGATTGCATTACTAGTAGTAAGTGAGAGTTTTAGAATACTTCACATTAGCCTCATCCCCTTTTCTACATTGTAGACCTCCATGCCCATACGTACGGCAGCTCTACATATAGTAAATCAAAACTGGCTCTTCAATGCGGCGTTTAAGATCTTCAAGCCTTTTCTCAATGCCTCCATGCGAGAAAAGCTCTATATACATGGCAGCGATATGAGTTCTTTGCACAAACATATTTATCCGGAGCATCTGCCCAAGCGGTGTGTTCTTCATTAGCTTTACAAATTTACCCAAAACTGAACTTCATTTATATTTATAAATATGTTACATCTAATCCTTAGCTATGGCGGACTGCATGAGGATTATCTGTATACACTTTGGTTGGATATGCTGGAGCAGCAGTGCGCGGAAAGCGAAATTCAAAAGGATATGGAGCAATTGGGCTTTATCTTTGATTAACACACTGGTTCACTTGGATATTTTTAAAGACTTAAGGAAGCAGGTGCCCTTCTTGATAAAAGCTCCTTTTAATTGTGAGATACTCATTGGTTGATTTGTGCATTTTTTTAAATATATAAAATAAAAACACAATATGTCGAAAATACATGTATAAATATATATATTAATACAACCAGTTTTTTATAGTGACAAGAGTATATCAGTAACTGGTTTATCCACCTATCTATAAACGCAAAAAATTTGCCTCTCTTATAAAATGTAAAGATTTTTCCATAAGGAGTGTCAAGTCGATAATTACTATATCTCATGTGCTACTGCAGTTTGATTGTAGTCGCTTGGTTATATTATGTCATGAACTATTTCCTAAAACTACTGAGTATCAAGTTTATACTTTTATACTCGTTCAAGAACTGAAAAGAGTATATTGGTTTTGTGCAATGTCTGTCCGTTCGTCTATCCCAATCTCTTTGCTATTGCAACCAGAAACTGAAATTTGAAACATTTACTCGTTGGTACAATGTCCTTAATGTATAAAATTTTGGGTGGTGGCAACAGAAACTCTATTATTTAAATTAAAAATAATTAGCTTTAATAATATTATATTTAATATATATTATTTTTAATAATATTATATTTAATATATATTATATTTAATTATATTATATATAATATTATATTTAAAGTTATCTATTAATATTTTCTACCCTCGGCGCAGACACAATTTGTCTAATTTAAGCACCCTTTAAGCATTCAGAATTTATCTTATTAGCTCCTGGATTGCTCAGCATATATTAATCAAAATGTGCAAATAACAATTTTGAGGTTAAGGCAGCACAAACACTTTGAGGTTAGGACTGGCATATGCTATAAAATTTAATGCGCGGCACATTTGCTAACCAAAAAAATGGCAGCAACAACAACAGGGAATCGAGAAAATGACATGAGGAAACCAGTCCATATTGAAAATTGGTTCCGGTCAAGAAATCGTGAACAATTCTCTACGACATGTTCGTTTTATGTGTTTTATATGCAAAAATGCGTTAGAGCGAGATGGACAGTGCTGGCTGTGATTTGCCGTTATGGTAATTGAGTGTTGGACAACGCATAAAATGCAGCACAGCACATAAATATTTTTGCGCCTCACAAATATGCTTAATATATGTGTACATATACACATAAAAACATACATATATATATATATATATATATATATATATGTGTGTATATATGTTGTTTTTTATTGAATTTTTTAGGCGGAAGCTAGCTAGTAAAAAAGTCGATCCCTCATTTGACCCCACCCATAGACAATGGTCAAACGATAGTGAAATTGATTTTGGTGCCAAGGGGTCGCCGGACTTGAGCCCCGGATATAATCTCTATGTGTGCGCCATTTGGACGATTAAAGCGACAAGATTAAAAAATTTATTGCGCAAATATTTATAGGGGAACTGTAGCCAAAAAAACACAACATGGCAGAGAGAGAGAGAAAGAACAGATAGAAAACATAGCCTACATCTAAGGGGCAGGGTGGGGTATATAGACGGACACTGTCCCGTTATTAGCTCAGCTCTGTGTAACACGTGTGCTCAGGCTGAACTGAATATAATTTATGGCTGCCGAACACCAAAATTTATTTGTATTTTATCGCCAATAGGAGAGGCGGTGGGTAAAAGAAGGGTATTTGGAGCAGGGGAAAGCGTGTCTTATTCCAAACAGCATATGTCACATACATATACGAAAAAGTTGACTCGAAAGTTTCTTAAAGAAGAGATTGAATATAGTCAATGGAACTCTGCTTCAATTATACACATGTCTAATAGGGCTGTAAAAGACTACATAGTCTAACTTGCTGAAAAAACATTGTCATATAAACGGTATTCCCACCGATAATTGCACATACATTTCCTTTTTTATATTCCTCAAAATTCTAAACGAACCGAAAAATATTAATATTAAAAACATTAAAGAGAACATTTCGTTTTGTCTATGAGCTGTTTGACTATATATTGAAATATATATATATATATATATATATATATATATATATATAAATATATAAATATAATATATATATATATATATAAATATATATCTACCTAGTCAGAAAAACCGTAACAAAATATTTTTTTAATGATTGAAAATTAAAATGACCATAATTCATAATAGATTGAACTTGAATGCTTATAATATTCTAATTCTAATTTATTATTATAACTTGTATTTTTATAGGATTAGTCTATTGTAAGTCCATGTCCATGTAAGTCCATGTTCTTAACTAAGATAAAAATCCGAAATGCAATATGAAAACAACCTCATTGAATTACTCTTCGTTAAACCGCTTTTATAACTTAATTCCACGTTAAGCCATAATGATTTCTTGGCCACGCACAGGACTTGTACACAGCCAAAGTATAGAGCAGCTGTAAAGAGATATATTTCCGAACATTTATCAAGCATCGATGAGGACGCTGATGCAGACTATCTGGGTGTGTGTGTGTGTGTGTGGGTTAACCAGGGCCATAACGAGCCGCCATTTATACAGTTTACACCTTCGCCTCCGGGTGAGAGGAAGACCGTTACTGTAGCCAGGGCCATAACCGGAGCTACAGCCGGAGCGGAAGTCAACACATTGACAGCAAATATTTCAATTATATTTGGCCAGCAGTTTATTTATGGGACGATTCAGGGTCTATATTCGAGTATACCCTGAGCCGAGGTCAGTTTGTCTGACTTCTTGTTGTTTACAAATCGCTGGCCATAATTTATTGTCTTTTGTTGTATTCTTTGCCAATGAGTGAATGATAAACGGCGCCCGATGATAACCAACGACATTGCTTGATGGATGGCTCGAGCGGCGTAGCGGGTATAGATTGAGGGTTGAGCGCTGAGCCGGGTTGACGAGTTGTTATAGAGCTCATTAGGAAACAATTACAAAAGCGCAAAGCACACACGCACACAGTTTAGGGTTGTCAACCCTCTAAGCACAGCTCCCCCTCTCACTCTATTTCTCTCTCACTCTCTCTCTGTCGCCCTCTCGGTCTCTTTCTATTCGTGTGTATGAAAAGGTCAGGTACACAGCGTTCAAATGTCAGAGTCAACTGACAGATTGACAGCTGGGTAACGCCCATAAATGTGGCCCTTGTTTAATATGGCTAATTTTGAAGTGTGGCAGCAATGGTTAGGGTTAAGCTCCCAAGCAATGTCTGTTAAAATATCTAAAAACTTGTTGCGTATCGTAGCCGAAAAAGAAAGTTTACTCGAAGAGTGGGCTCATACAGTTACCAACTTTGAAACAAAGCACTCTATTTCCTAGCATAAAACAGATAACCGATTAAGTTCAAATACGTTATTAAATAATTCATTTGAATTTAAAATAATCTGTTTTCATTTTTTCATTTTCATTTTCAGTTTCATTTATATGTATAACAGTTGTTCAACCAATGTTAAGAAATTACAGCCGTATCTGTTAATCTAAGTATATTAATTTAAGTAAACAGTATTACGGTATTATAAGATTTGTTTATAAACATTGAAGCTCGGCTTGTTGGCTTGCATAAATAAACTTATGAGCTAAGCCGTTAGATATGTGAATCTTATACTGGTATAATAGTTTATCACCTGTTATACTAGTATACAAGCAAACTAAGATAACAGTTTATTTTTTACATATCATATTATTGTAATATATGACAGTATTGTGTAGAATGAGAGACAATAATTATAAGAGTTACTTAATAACTAAAGCTGTAGAGCTTAAGGCACACATAGAATAGTTAAATTTATTTGAGACACATTATTATAACAGAATAATAGCAACTTTAGTGACATTTACCAGTTGAAAGAGAGTGTGGCATAACAGTTAGTTATGGCCTAAGTTTGAAACTGCGGATACATAAGCGCAAAACTATTCATCAGTATATATACATATATATCTTCAGAGTTGGGAAACTTATATGAAGTATTTGCAAGTTGTTTGACGCCGTTGCCTACGCAGTGCAGAAAAATTAACCTCGAAGAGACAGCAGTTTCAACTTTGCTCGCGTTTATGGTTAACATTGACAGTCGTTGAGTTGGTTTAAATTGAATTATACAAACCAGAAGCAAATTATAATCACATTTTTTTTAATTGCTGTTTTTATTTGCAATCTGTCGTATACTAGACAATAAACAAATTTGTTAACAATAATATTACGTAACCGGATGGCTTGGGCTGCGAAGAGATCAATCCATATATTTACCTACTTTACATATTTAATCACAATTGAAGGCGATTACGTTTGACATAAACCGTAATATCAGGCGTGAGGACAATTTTGGAATTAACAATAAAAGAAGATAAGTTTGTGTCATTACTGTGGAGTGTTACCTGTTTTCATGATGCATGTAATATAACAGCAGATAAACCTGGAACGATCCAACGGAAGAGTGCGAATCACTTTGTGGATGATTCAAAATGAGATCTAACTTATTTGCTTTTATTCTGTCGCAGAATGTTTATTATTGAGAGAATGGATTGATAAAATTATAATCCTTTTAATATGTGCCGGGGATGCCGCTAATGCGGTATTTTAGGCGAACTTATTCTAAGTGAGAGCGTCATAGACTTATTGGCTCATGTGGTCTTTGATGAAAATTTGAAATAAGCATCGCAGTTGGAAAATAAGTCTACAATCTAATAGGAACGTTATATTCCCTTACGAATACCCGATGTACTTCTACCTTTGCTCCACATCAGCAATAGACTTCATGTTATCATCTGCCAAGGCCAGTTATCTTCCTTACGAGTTAGCAACTTAAGCACTTGTTGAATTGCTGAAGGTTTTGTGCACTAAAATGGATCTGAGATGGTTCATTACTGGTGTCCTTTTTACAATTCGTCAATTTTGACGTCCAGTCAAGAGATGGTAAATGCATGTAGAGAATCTCGGATTAAATTGTACAGTTGGCCATGTAATAAAAGCAAGTTCTCTGGAGATAGAGGTACTACATTTAGATTTAGTGATATAGATTTGGTGAGCATTAGAGCTTGCACTAGTGAGTAAAGCCCCTTAATAATAGTCTACAAGAACCAGTACAAGTATTATCATGAAACATTGCAATATTTATTTATATTTATATTGTTTTTATATAAAATGTCGCTTTTTCTATAATTTGCAATTGTAAATGTTTTTCTAGTTTGCTGTTGCTAGAGTATTGGATGATGAGATGTAATACAAAACTTTTTGTTCATGTAGTTGAGGCTTTTAGCAGAGGTGAGGGCTTGTTTCACTAATGACATGAAAAGAAGTACAACAACATGCAACATGCAGATGGAATATCTAATACAAACTTTTTCAAAACATAAAATATGATCCTAATGATTACTTAACTCTTTTCTACTCGGATTACTTAACTGTCAGGCTCGATGTACAAAAATATGGGACATTACTGCGCTTCGAGCTCTTTACCGAAATGTTCGATTTCTTATTTGAAATCCTAGTATGCTCCATTTATTTTTATTTACTCTGCACTCTGTGCTCTCTCAAATATATGAATATACATATATTTGTAAATATATTATTCATATTTTCTTAAAATTCACAACTAAGTAGATAATGTCTTTCATGATTTTTTATACAAATGGACCTCTTGTTGAACACATTTCAATTTTCGTGCACTGCTTCTTCTGCGTACATATTACATAGATGCAAACATATATTTGAGAAAGAGTAAGCCAGCAAAATTTGGCTTAGTGAGAGTTCATATGAGAAACGAATATTTCGGTTGGGCGCTCGAAGCGCACTATTTTATCCCTAAAAATAAGAAATTCTTGTGTCAGCTTGACTATGAGTTATCCCTCTAAGTAAAGCAATGTGATATCCGTCAGGTGTGGCGAAGAGTTATCAGTCTAAATGAGACAATCTTTATTATAATCCATCAGGCAGGACGAGGCAACATCCTACTGTGAAGCTTAGAGCTTGTAAATATTATATTATCCGAGGGAGTTTGCATCTTAGCTGGGTGTTGCTAAGAGAGGGAGATACAGACTACAGTATTCCAGTAGCTTGACAATTCGTATTCTTATTAAAGCCAGGTTCCAAACTCGGTTTAAGCATTGCCTTATTGCAATTTGAAAAAAACGTATCTTAGTTTGTATATAACACCTGCAAAGGTTATTAAACTTCCGTATAACTAGCTATAACTGTCTTGTCAAAAATTGCATGAGACCAGTATGATAGATTCTCAAGCTGGGTATAACAGTTAAACAGTTATTTAGATCTTGAGTATGCGACACAGCTGCTAGGCCAAGCGCGTATATTTGGATAAATTCACTTGATATCGATTTCCTCGTTTCATGCGCATCCCTCACATTCCTTCTGATTAAATCCGCCCCGTCGAGTCAACCCGCTGGCTGCAGTTCACGTGGATAGAAGAGGAACGAAAGGCGGGCTTGCAAGGAGAAGGAGGCAAGGATACATCTTTTTTTATTATGCTTCAGTCGCTGTCAACACTGTCAATCGATTTTCTGTTGATTTACCAGAAATTATTTGTGATAAAACACGATGTTTCGCCATGTTTAAAGTGCACTCCAGGAGATGAAGCGAGGGTCCCTGCGTGTGCACGTGTTTGTGTGGTTGACTGGCTGAGAATCAATCACATCATATGGCAGAGTAAAGATCCAGCCGGAGCAGGGAAGAGGAGAACTATGCGCTTTTAATGCTGCCTAATCCGGCGTAATAAACATTTCACATAATATGCGGGAATCAATTGAAATGCAATTGAAAAGGACTCGTCATGCAAATATTTGACTGAATATAGCTCATGACAATGGCTACAACAGAACCACGTACATCTGCAAATGGGGCATACAAATGGGATGAGTGGCGGGGCAGGAAGCGACACGACAGACAGAATTATATGAATCACGAATTAATCTACGGCATTATATTAAATGGCAAATATGATTCATATCGCTTATATAGTATATTTGTCAACTATCGTATACTTTTGAAATATTTGTTCACGCTTACAATAGAATTTAGTTCAATATAAGTTTGTTTCGAGACACGAAAAAGCACGACTACAAATGCCTTAAAATAAAAATAGAATTCTTATATAATATATGATTAGATTCATTATAGTACATCGTATATGCTTGATTAATTATCGAAAATCGTGTATCGCATATTTTAGGGTTGCCCAATTTTATAATTTTACGTGTTACTCTTTGCTCGAAATGTTGTTTTGTATTCGTGTATGCAGTACCTCACGCACACATCTCTAGTTTCAGGTCTAAGTCAATAGAAAAAGTCGCAGCACTTAAGCCGCGAATTAGTTGCGAATGAACTTCAATAAAAAACGCAGCATACTTTTCGGCATGAGGGCTAAAAGTAAATAAAAGAACAAAAGCTCACGATTGCCGTCTCATCCAGTTCCTTTTCCCTTTCCTTTAAAAGGGCACACGTGTCCTGGCGCCTGCCCGCTTGCCGCTTGCCGCCTGCCACCTGCCACCTGCTTGGCCTCGTTAGCCTCCGTTAGTCAGTCCGACTCGCTTCAGCTTCCGCTGATTATTAAAATATTTTAATTGGCCGCTAGCAAATATTTGCACACCTTTAACCCTTTTTAATATGGCTAAGTGCATCATTTGTTGTTGTTGTCTATCCGAATCCGAAATAAATGTTGACTCTCGTCCACATTGCAAACCGCAACGTTTAAATCACAGCAGCCTGAACGCAAGAGTCGAGACAGTCGGAGCCAAATGAGGAACAAAAAAAAAAACACGATAAACATAGCAGTAGTGGAGTGGGAGTCGACTGCATGATGCCCTGTAATAAAGAAGTAATAATAAAATATGTTCTAAATTAACAGTTGTATAAAACTCGATCAATATGCGATAAATCAAAATTTATTTAAAAGTCTGCGTTTCACATATTTTTCCCACAATACATTTTGAAGGCGCCGAATTTAACAGTGAGATACTTTCTTAGAGATATTTTAACTCAAATTGTTATAGACATGATTTGCCTCATATATTTTTATACGAATAAGCAATCCGTTGCTTCTTTACGTTTAAAATTAGACCAAATAAGGGAGATACTATAGTTGAGATTAAAATCAATATTTTTTATATTTCTATTTTTTATATATTACATATGTCAACAATATTACAGGGTATTCGACAAAAAAAAAAAAGCAAATGGAGCATGCTAAGGAGTATAATTCGATTGTGTTCAATTTAATTTTGACAAGCTCCAGTGGCACAGCAATCCAAGCCCAAAGGATCTGCCCCTTCTCGACAATGGCGAGCTATATGTGCCTGTGTGTGTGCGTGTGGGTGTGAGTGTGTGTGTGCAGGCGAATGGGTGTGAGTGTGAGTGTGTGTGATATGGTGCTTGAATTGGGCGAGGCGGCAGTTGATTTGATTTTGTTTTATGTTTCCTGCTGGCGGGATACACTTGCTTCTGGCCCCCTTCTACTGGAAATCAGGACGGGGATTGGGACTTTGTGATTTTTTGTCTAAGGGTAAGCTTCGAGATTCGAACAGCCGCATACAAGGATTTTGTGGTCAGTTTTTTGTAGCTCTCCAGATTTGGGTGTAGTTAAACAGATAGTTTACCAAACTCAGATAAGTGTCACTTAATGCTAAGGAAAGACTACTAAATATCTACTACATTAGGCATCATAATAATAAGATATATTAAAAAAGAAACATACATATTATAATATATGTATATTCCTAAATTAAAGCTAAATTGGGTTAAGGTATCGTTTTAAAAGAAGAAGCAAATTAATCTATTCATCGAAAAAGAATATAAAATTTGACTTATTTGACATGCAGAAAGTTTAGATATCGCGGCCTACTACTTAAAATATTTATCTCTTATCAGTTAATCTAGCTATGGTCAACAGTTTATTCGTTTGTATTTTAATCTGTCTGCAAGTCAATTTCGAGAGCTACCAAAGTTACATCCTTACAATATAATGCAAAATTTGTTACGTATTGTACCTAATAAAAGTTTATAATAATGCTATCATGTCACGTGAAGCTTTAAGTTATAATAATTTTTATTTCTGTTGCAGAATAAAAAATAAAATAAAAAATAGTTACGAATTATTTTTTCATTCACTGGATGCAGTATAAGCTCTTGCTGTCACTTACATTTGATGATTGTTAGCTCTACAGATATATAATTTGGTGTTAGGTTTCATATCAAGTAAACATTCTTAGAAATAAAGTCAAATATCTAAAAACAATTCTCTTGCCACTTTCTTTTGGCTTTTTAACAATCAATTGTTAGCCCACATTTACAGTCCCTCTGTGACAAGCCCCGTCGATAATAAAAAACTTGTTGCATGAACGTTTTTGACCATAAAAGAGCTCACAATATTCATACATAGCCGAAATATAAAATCTGTTTAGTTTCAGGTATCCAAAACATTTGCACAGCAAAGGAATTAAATTAAAATTATAAAAATAATAAAAAATAACAAGCGGAAAAAAACACTCAACGCCCATGTCCAAAAGGAATACGGCCAACTCTAAGGCAGCGCCCGAATTTTGTGTCAAGTCAGCAAAATGCACCTGTGCAGTTCGGTCCAAAATCCTTTGCACAAGCCAAGCCAAAGCAAACACAAATACTGCTACATATACATACATACCTATATACATATACATATATATGTGTGCATATGTATATGCAGTGAGCTCCAAGCAAAACAAATCGAGCGACTTATCAACACCAAAATATCTCCCTTTGACTTATGCACTGGAAAACTGAAACAGTGGAAGCCCCTTACAGGATGCTCCACAGCTTGGTGCTCTGCTATATTTCCAATGCAAGCGCCAACCGAAACGTTTGTCAGACTACTGGAAAGTCGGCTATGTAGGAATTTCTGTGGTAGTTTCTCATAAATATGCGCGCACACAAACACACACATACACATGCTACACTTACAAGCCATGGTCAGCAGCAAGTGGGCGGAGCCGTGGCAGCATAAGGTTAGCTTGTATGTGTGGACTATACGCTATATGCTTACCGAGCATATATCTGTGTGAGTGTCGTTTTTTATGCGCTCCACGGCAATTCAAAAACGCCTACTTCAAGAACAACAACAACAAGCCGAACAACAGCCACCACCAAAAGCAAAGCAAATGACGACAAGCGACGAAGTCAACAGAAATCAGACAAACACAGCCGAAGCTGCAAAAGCGAGAGCAAACACAGCTTTCCATGTGCTCGTGTTATTCCTTTACAGTGGGGCAAGAGAAAAGAGTAAAGACACCGAAAGTAGAGTGAATGCTTACTCCTGTTCAAACCGTTAAGTTTACACGAAAAGTTACTAACTTACATTTAAGTTATATTGAAAACTGTGATAGGTGCAAATTTTGTACTTCCATTTTTTTACCTCATAAAAATTTTATTATGTTTCTTTGACGCTCGTAAAATTTTATTAATTCTTAATATAATCAAGATGTAAAATACTTATGCCCTCAACATATATTAATATAACAGATTAAAAATGATCATGATCTTAATAACACAAATTGCGTTAGTGTTTGTTAATCAGCGGGACAGTGTGCACTAAATGAGAGGCTTTCTCACATGCACACGAGAGAGCGCCAAAGGCAAATCGCGAATAACTTTAACGGTTAAAGGGTGCCCAATGTTCGCTCTCTCGCACTCACAATTCTTGCTGTTGTTGTTGCGGCTAAGCTTTTGCAATTTCAGCAGGAGCTCAACAGCGAATGGCGTGCAAGCTACCAGCGTGTGGAGCTACTGCTGTTGCTCTTGGGCACATGTACACATACACATACACATACACATACACATATTAGCACTATAGAAACGATGCGCGCGTCGGCCATTCTGCAGCCAGGGCCACCCTGCAGTCGAGCATACGGCTAGACTCAGACTCAGTCGCCACCGTTAACTCTTTGAAACTGGACGCAGCGAGCGGCAAAAAAATAAAAATAATCAAAATAACAAAATATAAGAAAACAAAATTCAATACGGGCGCGCCAAAATTTAACAAAATTGACAACAAATTTAAAAGATATTTGAATAATTTTTGGAGCTTAAACCAAGCAAAGTCAAGTGCAGTGTGACCCCTAACGAAAAGGTGTGTCCAGTGTGTGTGAGTGAGCCCCTTGTTAACTGTTGACTACAGCTGCCCCCACCCACCTCATACCCCGTATTCAACCCCACCCCACAATCAAGTTGCATGTGAACCGGCGATCCAATGAAAATGGAGGATCCCACCATAGCCGACACATATGTGCAGGATTTTAACTTGGATCATTTGGGCGTCAACAATACTACAAACAGCTCGGTGACAACCCTAACACCTGTGACCATCTCCTCCACAGCCGCCGCCGCCATCGGGCATGTGAAGCGCGAAGATCACAGCCCGCCTCAGCCGATAAAATGGACAACAGTTCATAGCGCCGAGCCGCCAGCAGATGATGAAACGGAAACGTTGCCTCTGCCACTACCCTTGCCGCTTCCAATTTCTGTGCCGGATCCCGTACCCGGTGCTGAACCCTTGGCATCTGTATCGCACATTAAGCTGCGCTCCTTCTCAGGCCATCATCAGTGGCATATGGATGAGCGTCGGTTACAGCCACTCAGTCCGCCGCCCGAGGGATATGTAGGCGGTCCAATGGGCGGACAAGCGGTGCTGGTTAATACCACGTCCGGCACAACAGCAACAGCAGCTGCTGCTGCAGCCGCCGCTGCCGCTGCTGTGGCTGCGTCAGCGGTACCTGGTGGTGTACCCTCCACTCCACCGGAGACGCCACCCGTGGTGGGCTCTCCAAATGGCAGCAGCAGCTGTCCCAGTCAGGCATATGCACATCATTACCATGCCGGACGCAACAGCAACTCGGGCGCAAATGTAGCTACCGTGGGTCTTAGCCAGGAGATGATGTGGCTGCCCAATTCGATGCGCACCGACCAGCAGCCATTGGACTTGCGTCCACTTGCGTGCCCGGGCTCTCAGGAGGAAGCTGAAGAATGGGAACGGCAGCGGGAGTATGCTATGCATGCCGCTGCAGCGGCTGCACATCATCATCATGGACATACACTGATGCAGAGCCATCATCATCATGCCATCAGGCATATGGCACAAGCACAACATCCCACTCATCATCCGCACTTCCATAGTCTGGAGCATGCTTTGCCCATTAATATGCATTCAAATTCAGCCAACTCTTGTGCGGGCAGTCCGGGTCCGGTCAGTGTTCCGCCTAGTAATTTGTATCCAACGATCACCAATTGTGGACCTCATGTGCCCTCAGCGGGCAGCAGCAGCGGCGCCAGCAGCGCCTCCAATTCACGAGGTTGTGTCCGATCGATTCTACAGCCGTATCGCCCGCTCTCGGCCAGCTCGACGAGGAGCTCCAATAATTCGCCTCACACTTGCTCTGGCGCCTACAGCAATGCCACGCTCGAGGATTGCATCAACGATGATATGCTGACCACTTTGACGGTTCGGGAGCTAAATAAACGACTGCATGGTTGCCCACGCGAAGAGGTTGTCCGGCTGAAGCAGAAACGTCGGACTCTCAAGAATCGTGGCTATGCACAGAACTGCCGCTCCAAACGTCTGCATCAGCGTCACGAACTGGAAAAGGCCAATCGTCAGCTCAATCAGGATCTGCATCGACTGAAGCTGGAGTATTCACGCGTCTGCCAAGAACGGGACAGTCTAATGCAGCGCCTACAACAGCAAAGAAGCAGCACGGGCGCCGCCGGTGGTGCGGACAGTCAAAGTTCCCCAGAGTTTTATCTATGACGCCAACTGGCGGCGGCCTCAACAGCTTCCACCTCAAATAACTCGCATCCGTTGCAGCAGCCGCAGCAACATCGTGCCTCGCATTCGCACTCGCACTCGCATCCGCATTCGCATCCGCATCCGCATCCACATCCGAGTTCGCAGTGGCCACCCCAGCAGGTGGTCAACTAATTAGAGCTGGTAAATGACATCTTGAAATAGTCCACAGGTGAAAAAGAGTTCCCAACAACATTTCTATTTCCCTTTATATAATGTATAAGAGTAAATGTTCACAGGTGAAGAAGAAGGCATATTAGCTAAATTTCCATTAAAATAGATTTTCTTTTTAACGGAACTTGCATCATATTTAGATATGTTATAAATGGGCGCAATTAAAATGTTTCCACGTTACTTTTCACATTGCAACTTATCTCCGTTTCTACTACAAAGCTACATAAGAAATTTCTCGTGACAAATATTTTAAATATTTTTGATAGCTATTAAATGATTTGCAATCAAACTTTAATTAAGACAGCAACTGCTTTACAAATATGTCTGATAATATCATTTAACATTTATTTTACGGGTACAGCAAATTGTTCTTGTTTCTCAAATCATTTCAAAAATAGTTTTTCTAATGAAATATCTTTCAATATCTCCAATATAAATACTTCAAAAATCAAATTTTATAAAATTTTAATGAGGATACGAAATTAGAATAAAATTAGTTTTCACTATTGGAAAATATAATAGGTTCATTTACGCCAGCTTCTTTTAAACTTTTTAGAACTAGACTTTTCTAAATTGATTGTCACTACTCTTTAAATATATGATGAATTTCTTATAAATTCAATGAAAAACAAGGTACAGAAAGTATTTGTGATTATACTTTTTAAATGAAGCACAAGCTTTAGGCAATCTTAAATCACTTTCAGAATTTGTATCATACTGCGTGAAAATTATTTTCAAATTCGAAATAACACACTATTAAGGTTTTTCACACATGTGGATTATTTCAGGAGGGACATGTGGATTATTTAGCGACTGCAAAAAATGGTATTTTTCATGCATTTACAAATTTCAACATTCATTTAAGCAACAAACAAAAAGAAATGCAAAAACATTTTCACTTTCAATTTGTGACAATAAAAGATTTTCAAACTAATTTTGTAAGTTCTTGTTAAGTTACTGATCGATACGACACGAATCGATTTAAATCGAACGTTTGGCTGATAATCATTTTCGTTTAGTGGGAGAGAGAGAAAACAGGAGAGAGTGGAGATCGCACATCCCGAACACATAGTTCAAATTATTGATTATAAATAAAGTAATTCAAACATTAAACAAACTTTTTTGTCAGCTACTGATTAATGATCAATCAGATCGTTCGATCGATCGATCGATCGCAACATTGTATTACAAATTACGAGTTAGTAACACACGCTTATTTGTTGATTAGTTCTAGCTTTAGTTTTTTCTAGTATTAAGATGACCGATGACAGCAACAACAACAACAACAAATATCGTATACCCTTTAACTACATAGGGTTAGACTTAATAGCTGTGTAGCATGTTTCATAGCAGAAGCTTTCATTTGGTATCCATATCGTACACCCACACTCAAACCCGCACCCGCACCCATAGCAACTTCTTTAATGCCATGCAAATGCAATAAAATAAACTTTAAACTAAAGGTTGTATTATGTTTTAAACACAAGCACTTGAAACAGTTGATTAAACTTAAAGCAAGAACACACCAAGTCCTAATAAATGTAATTAATGCAATGGAAGCCCTATTACTACAGAAAACAATGTAAATACAAAGCAAATTGTATAAATTCTAAGCTTAACGATTCGATGTTTGTCTCTATAAAAAATAAAGTAAAGTCAAAAATAAAAGCTAAAAATTGAGTAGAAAAACATGTTCAAGAATACGATACTGAATACGACAACAATTGTGAATAGATCTTAAGTGTGCATAATGAAAACTTAGTAATAAATGCAAACATAAAAAAATTACAAAAAATAAAACCATATCAATGTGTTCTTAACTCAAAACGAAAAATATATTTTAATTTGATAAGCATATTTTTTCAGGAATTTCAAAATACTTTATTAAACGCTCCAGAAATACTTGAGCCAATGCAAATTCTATTTTTCAGTACAAACTTTTACAGTTTAATTTTGTATATATCACAAGATTTCCATAAGGAATAAGCGGTCTATCAATTACAAATTAATTATCTTTCTGGTAAACTATGAGAGTTCTTCTATCCAGCAACGGCCTAACTGCAATTTTAACAGTCAAGAGTGAATAATATATATTTAATGATTTTTCGAAATATAAAATCATAATAACTGGAGGTTCAGATTCAGTTCGGGCTTATACATATTGGAATTTTGGCATATTGTTATAATATATTAGCAACAGCCAGACCTATAAATATGTAAGCAAAATTGAAGCACTTAAATATGAGTAAAATGATGCAATGAGAGGCGCTTTTTGGACTCAGCTTTGAAACAAATTAAGCATATAAGATATATAGGAAATTTTAATATTAATAACAACATTCCCATAGTAGCTGTAGTTGGTAACAAAAGAAGAACATAATAACTATTTATTTACTGAAAGTGCTTAAGCATTTATTAAATTTAAAACTTGAAAGAAGTTTATCTTTCAAGACTCAAAGTGAATATTTATGAATGAATTTGGCTTAGACTGTGAATATATAGTGTTAAATTGTCAATGAGGTTCAGAAATATTTAACTCAGATGCCAGCACCTGCAAGCAAAAGGAAATGCACTCAATACAATATTCATCACACCCCAACATACGATAAGGTATGGTTGATCCATAACTGTATGATAACGATCACCGATTTCATGGAACTGGGTTTTTGTGTGGTCTGTCGGCAATTCATAAAGTGAACGACCACCAGCAACAGTTGCAAAACTCGATACGTCAAAGTAAACAAATTGCGACTCGGCTACAGCCTGTGCTCCAGCTTCAGCATCTTTAGCGGATGCCAAGTCCAAGTCCGACCCTATCCAAAATTGTGTCAATAAACAAATTGAATAAAAAAAGAGTACCACTTGAGCCCGTAATGTGCAACAGCAGAGAGCAGCAAGAGCAGGCGATCGAGGGATTGGATTACAATTATTAACAATCAGACGGGGATAAAAACAGAAGGCATAAACGTCGCTTGCTTATAAACAAATCAGGCCAGATCCCGGCTGAAGGCTCCGCGTAATTCGGTGAAGTGGACAAGATGTGGATCTCGTTTATTAATAAAATATTTTGGAATATGCCAGGCCAAACTTTTCAGTTGTTTATTTTGATTTTGCTTGACCAACTGGCGTATGCTCCACTACGATCGGTTATTTCAGTACCTTATACTCTGTAAATATAAAGCTATTGTCGGTCTGTAGAGAGCATTTGTTAGTCGTTGTTAAAATGTTGCAAAATACTTCAAAGAGTATATGCCAGTCGTGCATTCTTATTTCTGAACATCTTTATGCACTGAAGAACAGAGCGTCTAGATTGCTGGAATGATTGTGAAGAGTGTCAGCTAGTCGTGGACTCCTATCATTTATTATTTCTGCACGTTTTATGAATTTCCTGTGTTCTAGCGAACCCCAAATAAAACTCCATGGACATCATCGGCTCGACTTTATGTAATGGAGACCAAGTCGTCTACGCGTTCAAATTTTTGTCGAATTTGATTTATTGCATGCATGTATATATATGTACATATATATGTATATATATATATATATATATATATATATATGTATGCATTGTATATGTAATGAACTGGCCATTTTATTTAGATTTCATTCGGTTTTCATTATTGACTTGCTTATAGCTTGTCGTTTTGGGCCTGGCTTTAGCTCTGGCTGTCAAGCAGGAAGTGTCGAATAACAATTTACATTTTCTTTTCATTAATTATTTTTTTATACATTTTGTTTTTAGATGAAATTGACGTAAGCAAAGCCAGCAGCAATTAACAACCATTAGATGTTGTAATAATAATTATTATGAACTAATTCTTGAAGCAATGCAACAATAAATGGAATTATTGATAATTAATAATAATATATGGAATAAATGATGAATGAATAAGGATCTGCCTGAACTGATTTAAGGAACTGTCGAAGCTTGGTGATCGTCGCTCAAAAACTGTGCGGGTAGAGAATTTATTAATTCTCGCCCATTAATGGAAGGTTTTGCCACGTGGCAAGTACAGGGTACAGGGTGCTTTATTTAAAAACTAAACCGAAATTTATGCCAAATATTGTTCAGACAATCTTTACTCTGTGTATAAATTAAATGTATATAAATTAAATCCTTTCCAATACATGCCACACGCAATATTTGAATCATTATCGAGGAACCTTTTGCTTTCAATCAAATTGAAAGTTTTTAGCCAACTTTTATACAAGTATTCGTTAGCAACTTTGGAGTAAATAGCCCTCTGTCTAGTCAACTCTCCTTGCTAGCTGTTTTCCCATCACATATACGTCAATGATTGATAAGCGCTGGCTACAACTTTTTGGCACTTGTCCTTTGGCGCGATAAATTTTGCTTTTTCATGCTGCTGCCTCTGCAGCTGCTGTCCTCCTCCTAATGCCTGAGATTTACGAGCATATTTTTGCAGCAAACTTGTGCCGGAAAAACGTCAACTAATGAACTAATGAGCTTTTGAAGTATGCCACAGAATGAGGCAAGTGGAGCGCTTCATTAGCCTAATGAGTAGCTAAAACAAAGTAAGAGAGAGGAAAGTTTGATGTGTGAATATCTCTCGCGGCTTGAAGCGGCCAAATGAAGCCATCCTAACGATTTAAGGTTAAAGTCAAAAATGTGGAATACCAGAACAAGTCAACCCCACAGCCACGCCCACCGCCATAGCATACCACCCTGAGACAATGTCGCCGCTACGTGTGCGGCATGCAAACACGATAAAAATAGACAACAACAAAGAAGAAGAAAAGGCTGGGAATAGAAAGCAGGAAGCCCCCAATCATGCGATTACATGTGTGAACTATCGATTGAATTAAGACAAAACGCAGCGAGGAGTGCTTTAGAGAGGTGGGAGGGAGAGACGTGGTTGGGGTAGGTGGCATGTAGCCACTTAAGCGCGTCGTCGTCCACTTGAGGCATAAAAAGTAGAAGATGAGCCGGGCAACAACAAAAACGCAACAACCCCAAAACTCAAACCTCATCAAAGTCGTCAACACGTCGCACTGCAGGCATAAAACAGTACGCAGCATAATCAAGAGGTGTGCGAGCCGCATGTGTGTGTGTAATAAATGTTGACAACTTGCCCGGTCACCGCCCCCGCACACACTCGCACACGTTGCTCTAACGCCCTTTGGCTGTGATTATACTGGACCTCGAGCTCTCTTCGATTGTCATTGTCACTTTGAGTCGTGTCTATAAATTTCATTTGTGACGAGCTGCGTCCTGCCCCTGACTACGCCCATCAGCCTGCACATCCTGGCCCAACACTTGAGTCACTCCTTAGCCGCAGGCATCTGTGACTTTGCCAGCGATTTGCATTAGAATTCAATAATTATTGTTTAATGTGCACTTGAGGCAGACCAAATGTCGCATCGTTGAAGTTACTGCGCAGCTTTCAGTAAATAGAGGAAAATTCTGAAAAATAGCTAAAATTAAAGTTTAAAATTAAAACATGATATCTGAGCTGATTATATAACGAATGTGGGTAAGGCAACATTTGTTGACTAATTGTTTAACGCTGTTTAACACCTGTCTATCGTTCAATAAGGTATTTCGAAGTGGAAACACAATCGATTCTGTCATAATGTACTTGTATAACAGTTTAACTATTGTATAACCCAAACGTTAAATCTAATGCTTAAATCAAGTCAAAAGCACGATTATCTCGACTTTCTTTTCTTTTTTTTTTTTTTTTTGAATGTTCTTATTTTCGGCTGACATCTTGTATTGGAGCAAAGCAAAAAGAAACCCCATTGAAAATAAACCCACTTGTGAGCATTTCAGTCAGGTCCCATGTCTGACACGGTTTTCGATGCTTTTTACTCTGTTTCTGCCTCTGTTGCGCCCCATTCTGTGTGGCATTGTCTTGCATTTTTATTGATGGGCTGCTTTGCTGTTTTTTACGACTTGCCCTAACCAATGAACTGAACTGAACTGAGCGGAACTGGACTGGACTGGACTGGACTCGACTTGACTATTCCGTGTCATTCAAACTGGAACATTTCTAACTTTTTTCTCTCCACTGAGTAAATGGTATATTGGTTATTGAAATCTCTATTCAGTTACAAAATGCCAAGCTTACAGCTCCCTCTGTTTGGGCCATAGACGGGTATTGGGCGGTCGTTCGCACCCGACATCAACATTGTTTCCTGTTTCGTACAGTTGTCGTTCCCCAAAGGCGATATCCAGTTCCGTTTGCCATGTATCTTTATCGCTTTATAGCCGCTTCCGTGCGGGTCAGAGACGAGCAAGGCCGGGACGGGACAGACGCGCATAATTTCCGTAATGACCAATGATATAAATGGAACTCATTTGCCAGTCAAACCCCTCTCCGGCTCCCTTTGGCTCGCTTCTCAGTATTGATGCGCTGCCGTAAATCGAGTAAGCCTTCGATCTGGACTCCTTTTAACGTTTGTAATAATAAATTAAATCACATTTGGGCTTTGCTACTTCTTTTCTTTCTGTTCCTCTTCCTCTTTCTTTTTTTGTAGTCTGCATTCGGGGATTTTTCTACGGTTCATTGGCTACGCATATGAAGATTGAACCCAATTGCATGCCAAAAAATAGTTTCTCGGCGTTGTTTTCATTTGGTTTACTTTAAGAGCTCCGTTTTGGGTCAACCTTCTACAAAGAAGGTTGTGCAGCCAAATTTGATGCCGCAACCAGGTAGTAGCAGGTGCATTTATGTACATATATACATTTATATATATATATATATATATATATATATATGTGCATTTTTTATGTACATATATATATTTTATGTATGGTAGAAGAATCATAAAGAGCAAAAAATAATATATATATATATATATACATATCTATATATCTTTTTCATTTAGGTGTCTACTTTCTGCCAATTTTGCAACTTTACGACTTATATAAAATTGCAATAAAACTAAACAGACAAAAAAGCACAATAAGTAGATGAGTAATGAGCACAACTCTACATCTGAATATAGAATAATATATAGATATATATAGATATAAAATATATATATATATATATATATATATATATATATATCAGGATTATATATATATATATATATATATATATATATATATATATATATATATATATATCAGGATTATATATAGGCACAACTAGCTCACATTTCCAAATTCCTTGAGAAGTAGAGAACACATATTTCACCTGAAAAATTCAAATAACAAAAATGTAAGTCCCAAGTTAAAAATACAAATAAAATGTTAACATCATAGGAAGAAGATGGCAAACAAAAATTAGGAATATTGACTTCGTATATTAGATAGATTCTGAAACACATTAATTTATTAATATAAGATAAAGCGTATTTCATATAGTATATCTGATCAAAAAATATATTATGCTTATAAATATTTAATTGTAAGAAGAAATGTACCAAACATTTTTAATATATCATTGTATAAATCTGGCTAAATTTGATTCGCGTGCGAACGAATATTTCAAAGATCACATTGAAAGGTTTTTTGCTTCGCATGGTGATGGCAGCTCGTGGCAAAACTAAAATAATGTGCTGATCGGCGTGATCTTTTCTAGTCTAACCAAAAATATTACAAGGAAACGTAATCAATAATTATTGATGCAATATGTGAAAAGACATGCAGATGAGATTATTCAACAACTATGTACTCATAGTGTAGCAAGGAAACTGCTCAGGATACGCGTGCGTGTGAGCGGGTAACTATGTGTATTCATGTTGTCTGGAATGCATACATAGATTGCCCTCTAGCAGGGTTCATGATATCTCTTTGTCGCGCAAGCTCGACTAGAGCACTCTTACTATATTGTAATTTCTAAAAATTATCGACTAAAAAAATACATCATCCCAGCACCTGAATAATCAAAAAATATATAATTGCCAAATAAAGGGTAAAGCCTGGGACTCTAGTTATCGATTCTTTTAAACTTAGTCTACGCATGCTATGCATGGACCTACAAAAAAATTACAAGACCTCAACTGTTATAGGCTCGGAGAGCAATGCAAACATAGGGACAGCGAAGAGAGCTACTTTATAGGATCTTCGTGTTACATACCTTTGCACAGTATTATTATACCCAGAATTCCCATTTCAATTAGTTCAGGGTATAAAAGACAAACCTTAAATTATTTATTTACAAATAGTGTCATGTTCTATATTTCACAGGCTATAAAAAAATTGAAAAAGATGAATAAAAACAAATGTTAGATCTTCGTGGGAACATAAACATATCGTGCCACGATCATCCTCAAAATAAACAATTTGAATTCAACAGAAACCTGCACGCCATAAACAATCCCGAGTTAGATTTTCTAGACTTTGAGTTTGCATCTTGTAGAGTTAAGTGATGGGGGTATAACGAGCACTTCTATAAGACCTGTCGATTTGTGCTGATTAAATGAAAGACACGTTACGATTGCAAAATACATATATAGAGTAGAACGAGGTGCGCAGGGGCAAAATACGCTACGAACTGCTCGTGTCAGCATTCTATGGGGTCGTCTCTGCTGGTCAATGAACCGCGAGCGGAAAACTAAAAAAACTGATAACGATGGCAAATAATACTGCACACATTATAAAAAACATATATTTATATATATAGACATATATATATGTATTTGAAAATATGTTCTGTATATAAATATTCATATATATATATATATATATATATATATATATATATATGGATATATTATTTATATATACATATATATAAATAAATATACAAATATATGTATATATATATATATATATTTTTTTTTTTTTATTTACTTTTATTTTTCGCTATAAAAAATACCCGCGATGCTCCGACAACAATTTTTAGCACTTAATGAGGTTACAATTAAATGCATCTCTTTTTTCACTTTTCCCTTTCATATAAAATAAAATATTTATAATAAATTAAATTTCGATGGCAAAATGTAATCAAGAAAAAGGTGAATAAAAACGGTAAATGATTTGTGCAAATTGTTTTTAATGCTGAATTGGCAATTATAGCAGACAGCAAACACAACATACACAAAACAAAAGAATGTTTTAAAATAAATGAGCGACTAATATATGATGGAACATAGTATATACATATATTGTCCATCTTCCATATTACTATCTTCATATCAACCTATCCACCAAAATTCCAATCTGCTACTCTTTCTATCTTTTAATCATTTAAACTTTCAATCTTCCATTTTTTCAATATTCAAATCATCTAATTTTCCAATCTTCGAAACTAATCTCCTAATATTCTGGTATACGTTTTTTGTCGATTCTTTGTTTCTTCTAATCTTTTAGTCTTCCAATCTTTCCATCTTTCCATCTTTCCATTCTTCCATTCTTCCATTCTTCCATCCTTCCATCTTTCCATCTCTCCATCTCTAAATCTCTCCGTCTCTCTATGTCTCCACCTCTCCATCTTTCAGTCTTTTAGTCTTTCAATCTGTCAATCATTTAATCTTTCAGGCTTTCAATTTTTCAATCTTCAATCTTTCAATCTTTCAATTCTTTCATCTTTTCAATATTTCAATCTTTTAATCTTTCAATCTTTTAATCTTTCAATCTTTTAATCATTTAATCTTTCAGTCTTTCAATCTTTCAATCTTTCATTTCTTCAATTCTTCAATCTTTCAATCCTTGAATCTTCTATTCTTTCAATTTGTAAATATTCCAATCTATAAATCTTTCAATATATCTTATATCTTTTACCTTATATCTTATATCTTATATCTTATATCTTATATCTTATATCTTATATCTTATATCTTATATCTTATATCTTATATCTTATATCTTATATCTTATATCTTATATCTTATATCTTATATCTTATATCTTATATCTTATATCTTATATCTTATATCTTATATCTTATATCTTATATCTTATATCTTATATCTTATATCTTATATCTTATATCTTATATCTTATATCTTATATCTTATATCTTATATCTTATATCTTATATCTTATATCTTATATCTTATATCTTATATCTTATATCTTATATCTTATATCTTATATCTTATATCTTATATCTTATATCTTATATCTTATATCTTATATCTTATATCTTATATCTTATATCTTATATCTTATATCTTATATCTTATATCTTATATCTTATATTTTGACATATAATTTATGTGTCTAAAACTACCAAAGAAAAGCTTGAACCGTTTTGGCCGACTTGAACAATCTTTGGTCTCCGAATGGAAATAAAATCTCCCATGTCATCTAACAGATTCATAAATGGACAATCTGAGCATTATTTTAATTTAAATAATAATAAAATTTTTAATATAAATATATAATAATAAAAAATCTTATCTAACGCCACTACAATTTTTGTTATGTATCAGAATTATTATATCAGATCTTAATTATTTATATATCAGATGCCGCTATCTAGCTTTAATTGCATTATTATTCTTGTCTCTTGCAGAATAATTATTATTTAAAATAAAATAGTTCTGTATTGTGCCTAGAAATCAGCATCAATTCCTAAGGTAAATATACACTGTATATTAAAGAATCTCAGTAAATGTCTTATATACAGATCAGTTTTAATAGATCAGTTTGGATCGGTAATCAAAACATAGTCAACATATATAAATTATTTTTTAATAAGTTGTGTATACCCTTTAGTGTATTACAGGTGCCCCTATAGCGAATCGATTGCAGAGATCAGCATTTAGTGCATGAAAGCTTAATTTATTTATTGTGCGCGCAGAAAATGCAATTTGATGATTTAATTAATATTGAATTACATACACGCAGAGCATGGCCATCAACAATTATACAATCAGCGAACAATTCAATCAGAGCTGGTTTGTTAATTGCGGAGGCAACTGTACCTGCGCACATAAGCAGGGACTCTTTAATTTATGCCTGGCAAATATTTAGCATACGAATACGCACACACACGCACACAGCTGGCCGGAGCTTATTAATTAAGAGACCGACTGCCGGCCGACTCATGCTCTTATCCATATACGGGAGAGTTCTCGTTCGCTCTGCTTGGTTGTCTTCCCTGCACAAAAATCGAGAAATCATAAAAGCGTAAAATCGAAATGCCGCCATTTCGTGGTGGCTCATGCCGAACTTCTAGACTTCCTGTCTGAGCCCCGCCCCCTCTTCTCTGTAGCAGCGTCTGCCTGTTGTACAGCGTGCTCGTCCCCTTCCGAGCTGGCTTCGCCTTTATTAACACGCATATCAATTCATTTTGATTGTAATTTATGCCGGAACCAATCGCTGCATATCGCTCACATCGACCTCGTCCCCGGCAGGGCAATAAAAGTATTGTTTATAGATATTTTGCGGCTGCAGTTAAAAGATATAAAGATACAAAGGATACAGGATTCATTGTCATATGTGACTGAATAATTGAACTACTTTCCTTCGAGCTTCTGTTCAGCAAACGGTATCAGAGTCAAACAGAAAAGCGATGGGGATTTCCATTCATGGACACAACTTTGGTCAGCTATAATTGCTATACAGCTTGCAATTGTACAATCTGTTACGGAATTGCTAAGTAGCTGATTTAAGTCATAAAAAAGGACATTTTAAAACTGTTATACCAATATCATATCATGTTAAGAATCGCTGAGAGAGCGACCAGCTAAGTAGAGAATCTATACCAACTGTTATACATATTATATAAGTATGTAATTAGTATATTACAATGTAAGATGTAAATGTTGTGCATCTTCAATAACACTTCGCTTAGTGAGCATTAAATATTGTTGTATAATTTTGATTTCATTCATAACACAAAAATTAATTCATATAAAAAATTAATCATGACGTTGAAAGTGCTGCACTAAGCTAAATCGGAGAATAATTTTAAATCTGTCATACGACTAGTATACTAGCATACTAGTATAAAAATACGACTAGCATAAAAAGTTACAAAATAGCAACCACTATTTTCATAAAATAAAAAGTTTGACTCTATCTGTTAGGCAACTGTTATATCAAGTTTCAGTCCAAGTGTGAAGGCCTTAGAACGGCTGTAACATAGTTTGGTTATGTTTCTAATTTTTTTTAGACATATTTCCTTATATTTCTGCTCCCCAAACTGACACTGACCATGTTACAATCAGCCTAATTGGGATAACTGCTTGGCCCATTTCGAAATCAGGCAAAAAGTTTAGGCCCAACAACCTCGAGACAAACGTCGACAAATGACCCAGCAATGAGCTGGGTAAATGAATCAATGACTGCGAATGTGCGAATGCGAATGTGAATACAGGCATAGGAATGGAAATGAATGTATTTGGTAACAATTCATTAAGTAAATAGAAATGTGCGCTAAACGCATTAAGAGATTAGCACACAAGCACAACAACAACTGGAGCAGGGGACGCACCAATTCCCATCGATAAACGGTCGAACTGGGCGACTTAATGACCCTCATTTCATGTAAATGTACCGCTGGGCCTTTCAGCTGGCCAAAAAACGGGGGCTAAGAGTGGCCAACACTTAATTGCCAACCAGAAGGCTCAGATTTAACCACCCATGTGTGTGTGTGTGTGTGTGGTTGGCTTGGCTCGGCATTTGACTCATGTGTGTGAATAGGTAAAATCACATTTACATTGCGTTTATTAAGTGCACATTGTTTCGACAACAATGTCACCAGACTCACGCACAATCTGCAACAGGAAATGGAAATTTAAAGAACACTTAAGTGCAATTTCGGGCGATTGTTTGTGGAAGGGCGTTGGGAGTTTGGTGGAGACAGATAGTCGTAGCTCTTGCAGTGATTCAAAACCTCAACATTTAGATGATTCCTTCGATCTAAGATCGTTTAGCTCATTTACTCACAACTGACATCTGCCTTAAAAAACACGTCCAAAAGCCAGAAAAATTTAAGTCATTTTTGCTAAATCTAATGAGCCAAGCTGCAGTAACGTAACTTTTCAATTTGGGAGCTTTAGCTCTAAAGCCTTGCATATAGCATTTTCCAGTTGTATTTAATTTATATATATGTATATAAGTATATAGATATAAGTATATATATATATATATATATATATATATATATATATATATATATATATATAATTATATATATAAGTAGTTTTTGGTAAGTTAATAGAGTAGGTCAACATCAACTTAGTAGTTAAATTTTCAGTTGATAGCTGTACAAGTGGGCTCTCAGTGGGCGTGGTTAATGCTTAGGAGACTACGTAATACATTTTGACCTGTGGCTGTTAGCTCGTCTGTACCTCCGTCTGTCCATCTGTCCGTATATCTGTTTATCCACACAGATTGCAAATAATCGATCATTTGTAGCGTTTCAATTAAATTAATTAAAATGTTATCGATCTTCGGTTATTAAATCATATCTCTTAAATCAAACTCTTCATATCTGTTCTAATTTACGCTTAAGTTTTGTGTATTTTTTAAAACATTTTTGTGTTTCTTATTTTGGCGCTTATTGCTTATTTTAGAAACTATTAAGCCAACATTTTTTACAGGTTAATTATTTTAATTTTCGCTTTCTTATGATGTAAAATAATTTGTATTTGTCCACACATAAGTTTGAAGGCGCATATTGACCAAGCTTCAGGGTATCTCCTAGTCGGGCACTGCCAACTTAAGCCTTATTTGTCTTTTTAAGTTCTTTTATTGTTGTTTTTGAATAATATTAAGCTTTTTCTCTATCAGGTCAGCTAAATGAGACCCAATGTCAACTATATTTTAGCTCTCAACACTGCAAAGTAAATTAAAGAAAAACAGAAGGCATTTCTAGTGACAGGTTAATGAGATTGGACTCATTCTAAATTTTTTTCGCTTTAATTATTCAAGTATTAGCAGACCTTCAAACTGGTATTTTCTAATTGTTGCCATCCGTCTTTAGCTTTGCTCCGATTTTAGTATTCACAGCTTGGTTTTGGTCTACCTACCAAAAGTTTTCACGCTGGCCCACAAAGGAAAACATTTCGATACGTCACGTTTCGAAGCTGAGCTCAAATTTATCCTATTCCATCAAATGCATGTCGCTGGCTGCCCGTCGTTACAGGAATCTGTCAGTTTTTGTTCAGTCCGATGTGATAAACGTTTATGATTATTTTTATGGAGTTTCGACTTGGCTGCCAATTTGGGTGCTGGTATCTCGCAGCTTGATTTATTTTAAATAGCACACACGAGAACCCCCTCGACTCTTCCCTTCTGCGGCAAATGCAATTTATGTGTGTGTGGTAAGATGAGCAAAAAAAGGAAAAACTTTACACGTGACTGCAGCGTACAAGACCTCTGGTCAGTTCACATTAAAGCCAGGGACATGCCTCCACTCTCCTGCTACCTCTCCCGCCCCAGGCGTTTCCCACATGTGCGAACAAATATTTTTTAGAGGGTGTCACCCACTTTATGCGGGTTCCGGCTACGTGTCATTTGGCCTATCTGCCAGTGCAAATCTTTGTCGTCCTCCCAACAGGACGGGATAACAATTTCCATAATCGCTGGTTAAACAAGGACACGCTTGGTCAAGCTGACCAAAACACGAAATGGGCGTGGGGGCGACCTGTAAAGGAGCCCTATCTCTCTGGGTGCCGCAACCCGTTTATGATGCACACACATTCCATTTTATGTGCCTGCCTTTCTGGCGGTGCGGGGGTGTGGACAAAACATTGTTTGAATTATGTTTTACATATTTTTATTCACTTAACGCATTTTTCCCCTTGCCTCGGGATTGCCCACAAGGGGAGCTAATCAAATTATGGCTTATCTGGACTTAGCGGAGGTCAAAACGCAAATAGCCATAAACATGTAGATTATAAACGGACACCCGGGCAAAGGTTGTACTTTGGTGCTTCTGACCTTATTTCCGACCAATTTTTATTAGCTTCTCTTAATGGAACTTTTCGTTCCGTGCATTTCAAACTGTAATTAATGAAAACTAATTTTGATTTGTTTGCTTTGCGCCAGATCAAACAAAACATTTTGTTTGTTACATATTTTTAGTTGTGCAAACATGGAAGTCCAATTATTGATTCGATTTTTTTCTTTCTTTCGTTATCGTTCAAATTCTCATTCTCCTTCTTTTCCTTTTTTTCCTTTTTTTCTTTCTTTTCCTTTTTTCTTTTTTTTTCCTCCTTCTGCTCCTTCTTCTTGTTCTTATCCTTCTCCTTCTATTTTTTCTTTATTCTCCTTCTTCTTCTCCGTTTTCTCCTTCTTTTCCTTTTTCTCCTTCTGCTCCTTCTTCCCTTTCTTCTGCTTCTTCTCTTCTTATCCTTCTTCTCATTCTCATTCTCCTTCTCCTTCTCTTTCTTCTCTTTGTTCTCTTCTCCTTCTCCTTCTCCTTCTCCTTCTCCTTCTCCTTCTCCTTCTCCTCCTTCTCCTTCTCCTTCTCCTTCTCCTTCTCCTTCTCCTTCTCCTCCTTCTCCTTCTCCTTCTCCTTCTCCTTCTCCTTCTCCTTCTCCTTCTCCTTCTCCTTCTCCTTCTCCTTCTCCTTCTCCTTCTCCTTCTCCTTCTCCTTCTCCTTCTCCTTCTCCTTCTCCTTCTCCTTCTCCTTCTCCTTCTCCTTCTCCTTCTCCTTCTCCTTCTCCTTCTCCTTCTCCTTCTCCTTCTCCTTCTCCTTCTCCTTCTCCTTCTCCTTCTCCTTCTCCTTCTCCTTCTCCTTCTCCTTCTCCTTCTCCTTCTCCTTCTCCTTCTCATTATCCTTTTCATTATCCTTCTCATTCTCCTTATCATTCTCTGCCTCATTCTTTTTCTCCTTCATGTTCTTCTCATTCTCCTTCACCTACATCTCTTTCTCCTTCTCCTCCTCCCATTTCCCCTTTTGCTTCGCTTTCTCTTTCTTCTTCTTCTACTCCTTTCCTTTCTCATCCTCTGTCTCTGTCTGGTTCATTTGCATTTATAATAAGCTCAAAAGTTATTATCCTAGTGGAACACATATTGAATTATTATTATTATGAAGTACCTCATTAGATTATGGATGTCTATCCTAACCTAAGGAGGTATTCGAAATGGGTCTTCAACATTGACAAATCGGAACATTCTTAATTTCTTAACTTAAATGAATACTTTAGAGGCATGTAAAGTGTCAGCCAAAAAAGCAAGAGCATGAATGAAACCCAATTTCATTTCGGCCAAAAAATAAGCTGGTAGCAAGTGCGGAAAGGAAAAATCTATAAATATCGACAATTGCCGAGGAATTCATAGACCAGAAGCAGGATCTCATGTTCAACTCAATCGTTGTTCAATCTCATTCAAACAATTTGTATTGTAGTTTTATTACCACAATAAAACGGATTAAGCGCTCCGGGCTCTACAAAAGGGATACAATGAACCCTGCTGGTGGAAGTGGGCGTGCCACAAGGGCGTCGCCCTCCTGCTACGTGTGTGTGTGCGCGTGTGTGTAGCGCCTTTTAAATTGACTGAATTTCCGCACGAATTAAATTTTCTATCGGGCCGAGTGAGAAAAAAAGAAAGAATATTTCACGCATCAACTGGCAGACAAGACGCTGGGCGATGGGCGTGTTGGCCATATTATAAAGTCCTTCGGGTCCACGAGCCCCATTGCCGGCATTTTTTCACACTTTGCCGCTTGTTGTTGTTGTTGTTGCTGTTGCACAATCAACGACACGTGGCAAATGCCATATAATTTATATCAACGTCTTTGCTTTATATTTTTATGATTTTTTATATTTCATATTTTGTTATTCTGTTGAGTGTCAAATTTAATACGCTTCGAGCTTTAAAAGTTTTTCATATTTACATTTTCTGTCTTTAAATTATATTTTATTTCAGAATTAATTTGGCTAAGATTTTTCTTCATTTCTCATAATAAAAAGAAATTAATTTTATCCAGCTACAAATTTCTTTTCAAGTTTTTACAATACCTCCATGCGGCTAAGCTGCTTTGGCCCAAAAAGAACATTTTCGAAATTCTCTTTATTCTTTATCAATTTGATAGATTTTACGGTGCGACTGTTCCATTCATTGATTCCTTTTTGGCTCTGATCCCTATCTGAATCTATTACAATTCATATTCATATGCCACACACACACACACACACACACATACAGCACTCACACTGTGTGGCCTGACATAGTCAGAAAGTGAAATCAAGTGTTAAAGAGTTTTGGAAAGAAGTCAGAACATCTTTACCCTTAACAATGTCGCAATTCTTTTGCAACCGTTTTTATAGCCATTTTCGTTTTAAAGCCTGAGAAAAAGGGGTATATTGGTTAACAAAATATTGAACAGCTTGATTGTTTTATTGCAAGAATATTATAAGTAAATAGATTATATAAATTTCATATTTTTTTGAGACATAATTATGTACATTTAATTTATTTGAAGCATAGTTAAATATCATATTTATTTATTAATTAATGTCATGTTGACATATTAGAAGTAGATATTTAGAAAAGTTCTTGGACAATTTACATATTTAAATATTGGCTACGTTTAGGGTATACTCGAATCGTTCAGCTTAAATATTTTTGTAGCCCTTTTACGAGCAGCTCCGTTTGCTGCTTAGCCTAATATCGAAATAAACATACTTTATCCGTTATTGCCGTCAAATTTATGGTTTCTTAAATGCTGCCCTCAGCTCCCAGGCCCACCTACCGCTGCTCAAAGGAAATATGAGACGCACATGTTACGCATTATACGGGGCAAATTGGGGGATTTTTGAAAAGGGTCTCTCAACTATGTGGCCAGTTTTTCAAATGTCTGCAATTGGTTGAAGGAAAACCTTCGACAGCTGGACAAGTCGATCAGACGAGATGACTGTGGAACGATAAGAATATTTTGACAATTTCAACTAGAACGTTTTGTTGTTCTCTTTGCATTATTCTGTTCAATTGTTGAGACTTCAAACGTATCGCCTCAAAAAAGGCATTCACAATCGCAATTAAAACCAAGTTACAAGGTCACAATTTTTTGCGCAGACAAGGGAAATTTGCTAAAAATGACGACGGTGACGCCGTCGCAAACAAAATTGCAAATGTTGCACATGGGAAACAAATTTGCAAGTGTGTATAAATATGTATGCAAGTATGTGTGTGTGTGTGTGTGTGCAGCCTTTCCATGGAATGCAATTGAAATCCGTGACAACATAATGCCTGGCAGGGGAGGGTGGCTAGGAGACTGAAGCAGACACCACCTACCCCAATGTACAAAGAATAGCAACCTACCGAAAAACGTTTCCCAGCACTGCTTTTGCGCAGGTCCAAGACTGGAAAACGAATTACAAACAGGGCAAACGACTCCCTACAACAACAACAACAACAACACAAGCAAAACAAAAACCAAAAATGGCGACCTGCCAGGTATAGAAATTAGCGCTAAAGCAGCAGCAACAAATATATTGGAACGAGCGCATAAATCCCAATCTATAAAAATATAGAAATGGAATGCGTCTTACTATGTTAATGCACATACATACATACATGCTCGTACCTGCACACATTTCCACATTCCAAGCGACGTGCAGCGTTGCAAATTTATAAATACTCGTATTTACCTGTGTGTGGATACATATGCTAAGGACTTTGATTACATTTTCAATGTATGCTCAAGCCAAGACACCTGTAAATCGGATGCGTCATGTGATTCATTGTTGCATTTGTGTTTACTTCTGTCTTTTTTAATTTCAATGTTTGTTTTCATATATGAAATAAAATTATATTTTCTTTATTATATTATTTATTATATTATAAATAATATTAATAATACTATATAATATTATTATATTATGTTATTATATTTTATTTCCAATGCTGATCTAAGGATCGTTGTATATACTAAAGTCAATAGCTCTATTTTCCATCTCTCCCTCTCTCTCGCTCTCCCCTCTCACTCTTCTTCTCTCCCTCTCTCTCTCTCTCTCTCTCTCTCTCACAGTACCTGCCCAATAGGAAAGAAAGTCACACTAAGTAACGAAATCATTAGAAAATCGTGTTGGACATTAGTCCAACTGTCGGCAGCCACCCACAATTTGCACATAATGTTTAACACGCAAGTCAATTGATGCAATTTGTACGACAAGCTGGCAGCAATTGGATCGCCCCGACTGGTGCTTACCCCATGTTTCTTGCTCCTTCCTGGGTCCCCAGTGACAATTTGACATGAGAGTTGAAAATGCCGTTACAGGTTCACGGTCTGCCGCACGTGTGGTTATGGGGCAGGGATCTCAGCGGTTGTGTGGGTGGGCGTCTCATCAACAGTTTGCAGCTGCTTTGCTGCTGATTTAAGGGTTGGCCAACATTGCCCTTAAATGAATTGTGGCGATTTATTGCGGTAATACTCATTTAGTCGAAAACTGCGGGTGTTGTATACATATATATATATGTGTGTGTGTGTGGGTGTGTGTTTGTGTGTGCCTGGCTCAAGTCGAGTGCAAACAATGCGCACAATAAAAATAAATCTCCAACTGTTTGTGAGGAGAGAGGCTACGGGAGAACTTTACTCGCAAGTGTGTTTAGTTAGACCCGTGGGAAGTTGTGGCGGCGGCGATACTTCTAATGGCTGTCAATGCCGCATCGAGTTGCCAATTACTTTTGAGCTTGATGCGCCATTGATTACCAACTGCGTTTGGTATTCATGTCACTTGCAGCACTGCTAGCTCTCCCCCTCTTTTTTGTCTATATCCTTCTGTCGCTCTGCCTAGACTGCCTCTCCACAATAATCACTATAATTGGGCTTTGCTTTGACAAAGCCAACTAGCCCACAAAAAATACGTGATATGCATTTTAGACGTGGCTGGCTGGCAATTAATAAGCCAATTTCTTGGCACCACACTTATCAGTGGACCCCGTAAATCAGCATTATGCTGAAGACGGAAATGAAAATGAGCTCAAAATTCAATTACAGTTAGCTAGTGAGGGGGGTGGGAGAGAGTATAATTTCTGGTCGCCTTCTCCTGCATAAATCAAGTAGCTGCCGCACCTGTCGCCCTGGCACAATTTAGCCAAGCCAGGCATGCGTCTTATTACATTTTAAGCGGCTTTGGAGACACTAGCAGCAGCACAACTCATAACTCATTGCTTCGCTTGCCTGCACGATGTTTTGTCGCATATTTTAATTTATTTTCTAATTTATGATCAGCTTTGCTGCCTGGCGCTGCCGACCACACCTAATAGTGCTTCGGTGCCAGGTTAATTGTTTGATAATGTTATCGTCCTGCGAACATAATAGCATAATTAATCGATATTAAATGAACACGGCAGCAACAGCAGAACAATAAACGCCGGAAAACCCACAAAAGGTTAAATTAAACGAAGTAATTGTTACCGCCACAGACAACAGCCGAAAAGTCTCCCCTACAGCAACTTGAGATTTTTGAGGGCTGGGCACATTCGCACAATGCACAACAAACAGTTGCCCAGACACGCACCGAGCACAGCAGGTAGAGTGAGGGTGCGACAGAGGGAGGGGAACAAACAGGCAGAGAGGGGGAGCGCCAGCTTGTTGAGAGTTTTTGATTTTTAAGCGGAGTTGAATGGGTGGGTCGGCGGTCTGGCTGGCTGGCTGGCTGGCAAAGCGCACAAAGTCACACGACAGGTGGCGACGCTGAGTCGAGGGTTGGACCGCAAAATGATTTAAATGCATTCTTAATGGGATGAAATTATCTGCTGGTGCTGATTTGCGGTTTGAGGCAGTAACTTCTCCCACTCCATATACACATACATATAGACAGCTTTCTTTTTTTTTCGGATTTGAAGTGCAACTGCTCACATAGTTGCTGCAGTAAATTTAACCAAACCTAACTTATGTTAGTCTCAAAGTACATTAGATTTAATTAAAAAATAAAAACCCGCCTATAAAACTAATTAAATTTGAGAACTTGACGACCTACCAAATCCGCTTAAAATCATAACAAAATAACAGTTTGTAGCTGCTGCCCGTTAACTGTGGGTCACATTTAGAGTCCTTATCTATGCTAAGCAGAGTTCACACATTTTCTTTGACCTCTCGCCAAGCTTAAGCTTTACTAGTAGGGCAAGGTTGGGAAGCCGTTAAAACAACTAGGGATTGTATTTTGTATTCAAGTAAATATAAGCTGAGAGATCTAATGGAATAAATATTTTCATATACTTTTTGTCATAAGCAAGCTTTAACGATTTTCCATTTTACGATTTGTTTATTTAAAATTAAATATTTAAAAAATCCATAAAACAGAGCTGAACACCTGGACATCAGCCGCAGCTGACTGACTGCCAATGTTTGTGAAAGACGCATCGAACCAATGGGCGAAGAGGTCAACAGTTTCTGGTTTCTAGCTGTAAGACTTTATAAGATATAGTGTCCGATTCGTAAGATCTTAACACTTTACACGACGATGGTGACGTGTGTATGCTAAAAATTTAGAATCTCTACAGTATACCATATAATTTCTTTTTGAATAAATATAAGTTGTAAATTTATGAATTTCGAAAAAAAAGAAGAAATAATATTTTATTAAAATTGTTGTATTATAATTTGTTAAAATTATATTCCAAGGTGTATTAAAAAGTATTTAATTATCGTTAAAATTTAATAGAAAATAGCAAGTAAGAGAGCGTTAGACGACATGACTTAACTAGGAGATATCCTGAATCCTGAGAATCTCATATTCCAATCATTGTCACAGCACATGTCTGTAGTATCTGAAATAAGTTTTTTAAAAATTTCGGGAGACTAGAAGGAGGCATCCAAAATGCCAAATACACAAAATCTTTTTGTTTATCACAGGAACTTGCGCAATAAAATTGAAGTCACCAGCTAATATGGTATTCAAGCTACGCTTAAAAAATAAAGTCAAACTATCGATTCTGATCGAATCATCGAAATCACGAAAGTAGTAAGAAAGGTCTAGTCGGGATGCCCGACGAGGAGATACCCTGATTCAAGTCCTATTTGCGTTTTTTTTTTAATACTGTCCATACTTTGAATCTTGCATTAAAAAATAAACAAATAAAATCCGACATTAGGACCCAAGATTGCCTACGCAACGCGCATTAACTTTACCAACACCGCCATTTCATAATTGAAAAGAAATATAAAAACCCTTCTCAATCTGTCAATGAACCCAAAAGTTCCCACCAACGAGCGTCGCCTCCGCCAACACGGCAACTGTGCTGCCTTCACAAGAAGTTGCAAATCTCAACTAAAGTAGCAGCTGACAATTCAAGTACAATTTAATTGTAATTTCGATTCTTCGAATAGAAAAGAATACACGCATTTTAAAGAATGTCTTGCCATGTGCTTTTGTAAATTGGTCGATAGTTAATAGCTTCTGTTTTATTTGATTGATTTTGATGAAACTTTTAACATATGATTTATATTTTTATATATACATATTCGACTGAAGTCATTGTCTGCTTGGTACAAATGCAAACTCCTACACACATTTGCCCAATTTTCAAATGAACTTAAATTTAAAGAATTTGAGGAATGCAAAATATATTGAAAATCGAACTTGTAAAAGTATACAAAAGTGTACATAAAATTATATTTAGTATATGGAGCATATCATATATATAATCGATAATAGTAAAACGGGAACTGCTATCGATTATTGAAAGCAGACTTGATATACGCGAGCTATATATGGACCTACAAACAAATTTAAGGTCTCTAGCTCTTGCCGATGCAAACGGACAGACAGACAAGGTTCAATCGACTCGGCTTGTCGTCCTGATCAAGAATATTTATACTTTATGAGGTCTGCCACGCCTTCTTCCCTTACATGCTTTTGCATAAAATCATTATACCCTGAAAATAAATTGTGCTTACATTGCATAAAATAATATATATATATATATTATATATATATATCTATATATTATATATATATATATATATATATATATATATATATATATATATATATATATAATATATATATATATACATAGAATATATATATATATATACATAGAATATTGTCCATTATCTAATATTTATTAATATTTACATTTAGTATTTACATTTTGTTTGACGAGTTTCGGTAGGAAACCTTTTTAAGAGTTAAGATTAATGTATATGACAATTTTCGAAATTTGATTTTGAAGTTAAGCTTTTAAAATTTTTTAATTTCATCTATATTTCGGCTGAGATGAAAATTAAATTTAAGTTTTTAAAATCTTGCTGTCGCTAAAACTAAAGCTTAGCTTAGCATACACTGATTTAACGTTCGAATTTTTAACTTTGGGTTCTATAGCTTGTGCACTGGAGTTGGTAGTTGCTTGGGAACCAGGTGCCCATTCAAACTTGGAATATTGATGAGTATTTGAAACTCATTTGTTTCCTTAGACTGGTAACGATGCAAACGCTTGGTACGCGCATTCAGCTCGGCAACAGTTCCAGAAAACTGAATGGGCTCAGTTGCCAAATGTGGTTCGAGCACATAGAAATCATCTCCTGCGGGAATTAAAAAATTAAATTAAATTAAAATTGACATGAGTCCATAATTAAAATCAAAGCTAACCTGGCAGCACAAACACCATTCCATCACTGCAAATGTAACCCACTGGCATAAACATTGTGCTGCCCAGTTGAGTGCGCTGCGAGGCAAAGTTGCAGAGCTTCTGGTAATCCTTGATAGAGAGCAGTCGACCCAGTTCATAGATTTGTGGCGGCAGAAAAAAAAGTTTTTGAGCCTGATGCAAACACAACAGCTCAAGGGGTGAACGCCACTGCAAATTGTTTACATGAATATATGTAATTGCTAGATACGAATAAATGCTTAGCTTACGAGACACTCCATGACTTCTATGGGCTCTGCGAGCAGAGTTGGCTGGGTGTGCAGAAAGACCATGTAAAAAACGGTTTCATAGCTAAAAACTAAGATTTACGAAATTGGAAATTTTAGTTTCTTGAGTGATTTACCGTTTATTAACAAACGCTGGAGTCGCCCAGGCTGACCATTCGTGCAGCGCCCATAAATCGGGCACCACTTTTAATTGTCGAAATAGTTCCAAGAAATCACTGGGGTTTCTGTGCACGCGAGCTTGCCAGGTCTTCAGGAAATCATGCTCAAGCTGTGCTGCCTGAGCCACTTCAACCGTTTGAGTTAATTGAGCTTGATTGCGACACAGCAGTATGCCCACTTCCTCAAAACACTCACGCAAAGCCGCCAAGCGCAGCGTTATCTCCCTAATCATGCACAAAGATTAGATAGAATTTGCATTAGCATTGCACCTTGTACTTACCGCGCCCAAATTTTGGAACGTTTGAAGAAGCGATCATAACAGCCTGTACCCTGTGGAGCTAATATGGCTGGCCTTTCTTCGCTGACTAGTATTAGATCGCGCAGCGAAGCTTGGGTCACACCAAACTCCTCAAAATATTGAAGCCATGCAACGCTCTCATCCGCGTCCGTTTCCAGCAATCCGCCAGGAAAAACAGTTTGATTGGCAGCTATGGCCGTCGCTTCGGTGCGCTTCAACATGAGCACCTATGAAGTGTCAATATTAAATATATAAACTATTGCCATTTATCTATAGGTTTACAACTCACTTTGAAATCCTCGCCAGCCACTGCGGCGGGTGTAACTATAATAAGGCTCGCCGAGGCACGCCACCTATTGTTCGTTTTTATTGTGCTTGCCAGCATGGTTTTTTTTTTATATTTAATAATTATTTGGTTTTGTTTCTTTTATTAGCTCTTAGCACAACAACCTGTTGTTAATTGCTGATTGGAATTAACTCATTGCGCTGTAGACAACAATATCGATAGCAGTACTAAGCGAATACTGTGCTATCGAGTACCCATAGCTCAAAAAGTAAAGGTACTTCACGTAAATTAATTAATGCGTAGGTTGTTTTAAGTTCTTTAGCTGTTTCGAAAATTAGCAAATATTGATATTGCTTAAAAGATCTTCTTAATGCATCCATACCAATTCTTGTCAACTAAAACATTTGGCTAAGCGATTAAATAATATATGTATAATTTAAAAGCTTTCCCTGCAGCTATTAAGTATTTGCAATCAGCGCGTTCCCAAAAACATACATAAATACATGTATACATGTATGTACATATACATATGTAAAGTTATAAATTAATCAGCTTTGGACATTTAATGTATTTCTGGCTTTATTTAATGTGGTTTCGTAGAGCATTTATGATCAGTGCCAGGGTTTATATGTTTTCTCTTTACTACATAGTTAAGCATACAATTTGGTGCACAACTTTGATTTAATATACCAACAAATGTGTTTACCTTTTTTAAGACATTTTTTAAAACATATATATAAATCTTATCATATAATTTTCCATTAGAACTAAATGTTTTTACAGCTTGCCTAAGCCAGTGTGGGTGTAAGGGTGTGTGTAGTTGTTTCGGTGTGTAAATTCAAACTAGATTGCCAAATCGAACGCCACCTGTCGTCTTTTTTGTTAATCGTCGTTAACCAACAAAAGTTTTCCGTGCTTCCATTCACCTTCCCGTTCCCCCATTTAGTTGTCTTTCTTACCGCCAGCGTCAATATTCTCATCCTCATCGTTGCTATCGTTATCATAGTTCGTCGGCTGCTCACCATTACGCAGCAATTTACCAACAAAGTCGTATTTCTCCTTGAATTGCATTTCCCAATCACGCACCGAGTCCATTTCCATAGTGCTAAGGTCGCTCAGATCATCGTATTCATCTTTATCGTTAGCCACCACACTGAAAGTGCCCAAATTTCGTGATGCGTCGCGTCCAGCAAATGTAGCATATGGTCCCCCAGGGCCATAGAAACGTTTACCCTTTGTGACGTCATAAACGTTACCATTGACCGCAACCAAAACACGGCCATCCGGCTGATTGCCATCATAATCACGCAGCTCCTTAACAGTAAAATCACGACGTAATTTGGGCAGCTCCGGCTCAGCCGGTTTCTGTGCCGAATCCCGGGAGCCCGGACCCTCGCATCGATCACGAACTATTTTATAAACCAGAAAACAAATGATGGAGAGCAATGCCAGATTCATAGGACTGTAGAAGATTTCCCGAAATGCGGCCGCCAGAAATGACGTATCGGCTGTTGCATCAGCCTCGATCGTATTTTGTTGCTGTTGTTGGGTTTCCATCTTGCAAGTTTGCTTCTTGTCACTCCGTCAACTTTGTACTGAACTTTGCTCACGTTTCCGCTTTACTTGCGGCGGTGCGTATGTGTGGATGAGATGTAAAACGAAGTTCGGACACCACTAATACAAGCGAACAACTCTTGCACTTATTCTTATACACAATATATGTTCTGTTTCTAGAACAAATATCTTCTTTTTTCACCAAGTCAGTGCCTGTTCCCTAAACAGCTGTAAAACGTAGTGTTGTCAGCTGACAATACAGGAGTAATCGGTTATCGGCACTAGAGATGCACGCTATCGGTAACTTGTTGCTCCTGAATGTAACGGATGCTAACATCAATTTATCATTATTGACATTCAAATTCGTGCCGTCGCTTCAAAAGAACCCGATTAAACAGTAGTCCAAATAATAAGCACTTATTATGTGCCCACAGCACAAAAAACTTAATAGGTAGATAGTTCAAGATGCACACAAACACGTGCCACCGCATCTGCCGAAACGGCTTCCATATTTAAGGGCAAGCTGCATCAAGCAGAAGGCACTCGCATTTGTAACTTGTAAGCCACGGCAATTATGAAGCTTCTATTAACAATTATTTGGTTGGTCTGCATCTGTACAGGCATTGCACAGAATATTGAGCAACTGATAGCAGAAAATACAAAAGAGTTAAATGAAACCAAAGCACTGCTAAGTCATATCGATGCCACCAACGAAAATATCAAAAATAGTATCGAGCAGCAACGCGGCTGGCTGGATGCGATCAAAAATGTAGATGGTTTGCTAGGCAAACTTAACGATTTTCTCGATGCACAATCTGTGGTTGTTCATGAGGCATTGAGTAATATCACAATTAGGTCTGGTATACATACGGACCGTGTGTCCAAAGAACTGGGAAGCTTAGCCCGATTGCAGATCTCAACGAAACAACAAATCAGCGCGCTGGAACAAAAGCTAGATGGATATCAGAAACATGTGATCCAGAATGCACGCAGCATCGACAACAACATATTAGATCTGACCAAATTAATAACACGAGCTGTTCTGCCGCAGTTGAATGGACTGCAGTGTTCCTTTGACAGCCTAGAAACATCCCAAATCAACATAGAAGTGGAACTAAAGAGTCTGGCACGCATCAAGGATATTAACGAGGATTCTAATCTCAAGTTGGTTACATTGGCTAATCAGCTGTTTGACTTGAATCGCACACAGGATTCACGTTTTGGAATGCTCACGCATGCTCTGTCTCAACTGAAGCCTCTAAAGACATGGCAAATTGAAAGTGCCTTAAGAGAGTTGATCGTCTCCCAGAAACGTATCGAGCTGGACCTGGAGGCATGCGATCAGCGTCCTATATCCCATTATGCCAAACAATCTAGCTCTTCTTATGTCTCCTATGAGAATGAGTCGCCCAATACCGCGGACCCTATTCCTGCGCAAGTCTGGACCCATAGTGAGCCCAATCAGCGAAGTACGTCATGTCCATTACAATCTATAAAATATAAATCTTACTTTACTATCTACCGTCTAGGTTCTTACTATACCAGCGTTAATTCGCCTAAGCCAATGACTGGTAATCCAAAAAATCCCAACTACAGTTCTTATGTAGTCTCACCTGCCAAGCACATCAGTTCCAGCTCCAGTTCAGTTTCCTGGCAGCAACCTCTGCCTTGGGAAACTATGTCTGCCTACCAATCTGCTCCAGCACCTGTGTCCAAGCTCAAGCCCGACCCCTTGGCCTGGTCCACTGAGTCACACAAGCCCTATCTGCCCGCTCCTAAGCCTCGTCAATCTGGTCCCGTAAGCAGGAGACCAGCTCCTAATCCACAGCCATGTGTCCAGAATCAATATTCGCAGAATCCACAGCGCTCTTCCGCTAGTTATGGACCACCAGCACCGCCGGCTCAATCTTATAACACGCAAGCACAAAAACAAGGCCAAACATCGCTACATGAACATTATTCGCTCTGGCACGGCAGCAACTCACCATCGGAAGGCTACTAAAGAAAGTCAACATCAAAGTTTGTGAAATTTGCAAATGATTTTTACGACTAACGAATTATATAGATTTTATATACTGCAATTGATATTCATTTATATAGCCAATGTTCGAATATGTTCAAATATTTTTAGACAAATTTTTAATAAACGCAATAAATTATAAATTGTAAATAAATATGTTTTTTAAAGCTAAAAATAGCTAAACTTCTTTTTGGGGTGTTAGTTTATAAAAACTTTATATAAATACAAACAAATAAACTTTAATTACTGTATAATATATTAATATAAAAGTTTACAAATTTATTATTTTATCTTAGACCATATACAAAAATAAACATGTCATAAAAATTAAAGCGAAGAAAAATATTTGCAATTTTACAACTTATGGTTCATTAAAGTTAGGTTATATTTGTATATAGCCTTTAATAAATCGGTTACGATGTGAATGTTGAATATGTATGCTCCTGAAGAAAATTTCCGATTGGAAACTTATCGTGTGTGTCTTGACATTCTCCATTGATCCACTTAAATTATATATAGACTTCTGGTGGTATGGCAAATTATATATATATATATATATATATATATAAATATATCTTCCACAGTTTTGTTAACAGAACCCCAAAATCAACAGTTACTATCGATCACCTAAATTTGTATATCATGGAAAATGTTGAATACGAATCAATGCTGGACTCCTTCACAGATATGGTCAGACAATCGGGACGTGACCAATAAAAATATATATATTTATACATTTAGCAGTTTTTTGACCGTGACGCCCGACTGCAACGTTCCTGTTTATGTTTGTGAACGCGTTCAATTTTGAAACAGGCATAATAAAACCATGCAATACACATTCCCATATAGGTCTTCAAGACGTCGGATTTTTGACAATTTAAATTTCATAAGCATTTACACGAAATATTTAGAAATATGTGAGATTTTAGTGAATGAACTAATTTTAGAGTACTTTGATTGCCTTACGGAGCAGCTGCATGCAACCGGAAATTCTAAAGGTCGGCACGTCTTGCACACCCTCACTAAAAAATGTATATCAAATGGGATTTACGTAGAAGCAATCACAGTAGCGTTTTAAGACGTGACCCAACTAATATTTTTGAAACTATTTTGCAGTCGAAAAGTCATTGAACTATTTATTTTTTATATATACATGTAAGATAGCCAAGCGCCAAAGAGTGTCGGCTGATTGGGGATGTTGAGATTTGAAGCTTAGATAAATATTGATATAAAAAGGATATATATGATGAATGTCCGTTATGAAAAAAAACCACTTCTAACTTTTATCAAATGGAATACGACAGAAACGTAAGCTTTCGCTGATTAGGTCAAAGTGCAACTGGCACGTGCCATTCGGTTACAGCAGAGACTATTTAAGCCATGACCCACGCGAACAACAGGCAGTTCAAGGTGAAACAAACAGAGAAACATGAAATTTCAGCTTGTTTTGCTTATTGTGTACCTGGTTAGCAGCTGCAGAGCTCAGGAGCAGCCAGAAGAGCAGGTGAGATCCTTAAACAAATCAATTGCCAAATCACAGTTTTCCAATGCCAACCCTTTCCAGGAACAGGAAGTAGCAGCAGCGGCTTCAATCCAACATGATGGTCACCGACCACATTCAGACAACGGCGCCATACGTCGCATTTTGGACGAGAATACAAAGGTTCTACGCCAGTTGGATAACAAAGCCGAAAGTATAGGAAACTCGCAAAAGGGCATTGAGAATAAGTTGAGGCTTTTGGGTCAAGATGTCGCCGGCATTGGTCGCCTAGAAGATGGCCTCAAGAAACTCGAGCTGACCACAGCTGCCAATTTTCATCAAACAGCCAACGGAATTAAGAACCTGACTGCTAGCATTCGAGCTGCCGAGAATAAAACGGATCGGGCTATCTTGAATCTTACACGCGGCCAGCTTGACATCAAGCAGTTGATTGTCAAGGTGGATGCCGATCAAAATAAGCATGAGCGTAGCCTCGATCAGGCAGCCAAATCGTTGAATCTACGTCTCGCAGGTTTGGACAATTTACTCAAGCAATCCGTGCTCAAGGAAATAGTGGCCCTTGTCCAAGTGGCCAAGAAGCTTGAGCAGTCCCAGCGGCATATTGAGAACAAGGTCGGCCATTTAGATGAGCTGACAGCGCTGTCTGGCATAACGGCCAACAAAGTCCAGCAATTGGAGCACGGTTTGCGCTCCATAAACAGTACGCAGCAGCGTCAATTAGCTGCAATCGGGCAGACGGTGCAACAGGTGGGAGCCAGTACCTGGCAAATCGACAATAAGCTGGGCGTGCTACTCAGCACCCAGAAGAACATTGAACGTGCCCTGGTCGAGTGCAAGAAGTGTTTCCCACCCCACAAGCAGCCACATGACAATTGGCAACAACCTGGCTATATATCCTACGAGTAGGTCAAAATATTGCTCTATAATTTTTCTGCTCTGCAATCAGTTCTTTTCCTCCTTCTGTACATAGGAGTCACAAGGATGCTGAGAAGTCGCTTTCAAAGGAATATGAAAGAAACTATGAACATGCCGATGACGCCTCCTATCTGTACCAACTCTGGTATGGCAAGGACGATAAATAGATGAGAATCTTGATCAAAAAGTTGTTATGACTTGCTTCATATGTTGAGCTATCTAAATATGTGTAGAGTTTCGCCTCTATGCTCCAATTAAAGCGGACTGCGAGGCATTTAACAATTGAAATTCCCGAAATTTAAAGAAAGTAGAATTGCAAGTTCATAAAATCCTTGTTTATTTTAAAGAACAAAAATTAACTTCTTTGAAGTTTAACAATTATTACTTTGGCTTTATACTAACAAATGCACCTAATTTAGCCTGTGTTGTCTTTATAATAGACGAACACTTGCAACAAGAGTTTTTACACACATGATTCACTTACAAATTGTTAATAAAGTTATTTGTTGTTATATCTATTTGTTTCAAAAAATCCCACTTAAAGCTTTCGATACTAAAGATTTTTGGGATCTAGAGGATTAACATGTCCATCGGCTGGCTTAAAATTTATGATCAGGTGCGATTCATGCTGATTCTTATGCTCGGAACGATGCAATTTCTCTTTGGCTAACGCTCGAAATTCTGCCGTTGAGATCCCTGTCTCGATTTTTTCGCTACTCGCATCTGGATTTGAGGGATACAAATCATCGCCGGGTAATAGATGGACGAAGCCATCTGTGCATTTGTAAATTACAGGATGTAGCAGCACAGATCCCTTGGATGAACGCTGCTGAGCAAACAAACGCAGTTGCTCCAACTTTTGAAAGTTGAGACAACGCGAAAGTTCATAAAATTGTGGCGGTGGTAGCCACACTTGTTTCTTCAGCGCAGCTTCCAGGTAGTCCAAAGGCGCACGCCACTGTTAAAGCCATCATAAATATATAAGTACCGACACAAACTATTAACTTTACAAATTGATAATTTAAAAAGAAAAATGTTTCAACAATTGTTCAACAAACAATAAGAGTTACGAATAAATAATAATAAACAAACCACAAATAAATACTAAAATTAATCGGACGACAAGAATGTCTGGACTAGTCGGGAGTGCCTGAATACAAAAAATACACGCCCACATAAAGAGTAGTTGAGACTCTAGTTGAGATTTAGTAAAACTAAGAAAAGCACAGCCCAGTTTTTCTGTTGAAAAAGTTTTGTTCGAAATGCCCGATCTATATTTCTCTTGTGATGTTAATTCTAGGCGTATACAAACCTCATAGTCCTTCACTTCATTGGATTCCATCAGTACCTGTGGCCGAGATGCGAGTGCAGCTAAAAAGAACACGGTTTCAAAACGTTTCTGGAATGTAGAGGGCGTGCGCCAGGCAGACCACTCGTGCAACGACCACAGGTCGGGCACCACATCCAACTCTTCGCAGAGCGTTAAAAACTCGCTGGCATCGTTGTGGACAATATGTTGCCAATGTTTCCGATCGAATTGTTCATTGAATTGTGCATAGCCATCGATGCTGGTCAGAGTTTTGCGATCACGGCACAGCAAAATGCCCATCTCTTCAAAAGTCTCCCGTAAAGCAGTCAAACGTAGGGAAACAGCACTAAAACGAATAATAAAGGATAAAGCAAAGAATAGAGAAATTACTACAATTTTCTACTTTACGCATTGAGAGTTTCATCAGAGCCTTTCGTATTCAGCGGTGCTTGACACAGCTCATTCAATTTATGACGGCTTACGTCATAGCGGTTAAAAAGTCTTAGCCAAGTTGGTGAACTGTCCACAGTTTCACAAACGCCGCCAGGAAAGACGGAAGAGTCGGGCATAAAGGTCGACTTAGAGTTACGCCTAAAAAGTAGTGCCTGCAAGAATTACATTTAATTATTAAACCGCGATATATATAACGCAAAATATACACACATTATAGTCAAAGCCAGCTCGTGCAACCTCAGTATCCTTCGATACGAGTATTAGACTAGCCGAGTGGCGAATTTTTGCCGATATTTGTTTCGACATAGTTTAGATAATACAAACGATAACAAGTGCATTTCACGCAGAGGCCTATCGATCTGGCTGATGATGTGGGTGGCACTACACACAACTATCGCTAACGATAGTTTGTTAACATACGACTTTATAAAGGTTTCAATTGATGTCAACAAGCTCAGTCGAGCTGTTTGAAGAAATCTATTTATATATCGATAATATGGTCAATTTATTTGGCCAGCTGTTGAACTTTCGCTGGTACAAAGGTTAAAAGGAAAATATTTTGATTGATATTGATTTTAATGCTACCAAAGCCAAGTTCTCCATCGCTAGTATGACTATCTCAAATGAACACCAGTATAGGCCCTCAGCTAGTTTAATACTGGCAAGCAAGCAGGTGTCCCATGTAAAGGATCAGTTCGATTATAACGTAAGAGTAAAGAATAGTTTAGATCATGTTCACATAAAACGGTGCTGCTTATTATTGACAGCTACTGCTAATAAAACGTACAGAGCGCACAGCTTATGCACTTAATCACTGTGTCTTTCCTGGTGGCGTATTTGATGCCCAAGCAGATGAATCCAATGATTGGCTGGTGTACTTTCAAGATTGTGGTGTTACGCAGGAGCAGCTAAATCAATTGCACATCCGGCAAACGACGGGAAGACCGGAGGTCATGAACCAAGGCCTACAGTTCTCGCGTGATATCTCACTTCGACTAACAGCGCTCCGAGAAACCTTTGAGGAAGTAGGTCTTCTATTGTGCCGCAAGAATCTCAAGGATTTGAAAGGTGGACAACCAGCACAGATTGTGGACCAACCGTACGATCGTAACTACTGGCAGAAGCGGGTGCACAATGATGCAAAACAGTTTCTTGAGCTATGTCGACATTTGGCTGTAATGCCCGATCTGTGGGCCCTTAACGAGTGGTCTATTTGGCGTACACCAGCATCAGCTTCGAGTCGCAAATACGATACGGTCTACTACTTTACTGCTTTGGAGAGCAGCAAAGTGGATTTGTTACTCGAACCAAATGAGGTAGATGCGGCTTATTGGCTACAGCCTGTCGACTGCTGGCTTCAATCTCGAGAGGGCATTATTTGGTTGCCATATATACTGCTCTACGAAACGGCGCGTCTGTTAAACATCCAAAGTTGGCAGCGATTGCTACAATTTGCATATACTCGTAGCGCACTAGGATCTACGCTGCTACAACCTATATATTATCGCACTAATGACTGTCTCTTTGGCGTGCTCCCAGGCGATGAGCTATACTTGCCGGAGCCAAACAAATGCTATGAGTCCATCATATTGCCGTCTTCCATTAGTGAACTTAATGCTGTAACCAAGCGCTGCAACCGTTATATGATTTATGGCTTTCAGCATGTGGACTTTGCCTGCAATGTGTTGCCACTTGACGGACATTTTCCGTTGCAAGCACGTGTCAATACTCGACTAGCCAAATTATGAAAAAGACAGTTGAATATTTAAACATGTATTTCGATTTAATTAAATTAAGGTACCACTGTTCAGGTCTGCTTGTATATTGCGACAGGCATGACACATATCATCTCTTTCGTTCAAACGCTCTACGACGCGTTTCTCCAGTACGTCACTACTATGCTCCAGCTGTAGTGCCACGCCAATTTCGGAGACAGCCCGCGAATATTCGATTGCGAGCAAGGTGTCAGAGATATCAGTATCGAGTAGTGATTGACAGAACACACAGTATGAAGCCGGAATTCCTTGGGAGTTATGCTTAGCAGCAATTTTATCCCCGGTTCGAAAAACGGTTGACACCGTAGATGCATAATTTAATTGAAGGTTGTTAACGAAATCCCTGGTCAAACTTTGCAAGCTATCACCAGTCAAATGACTAGTATCATTCAAACGAAAATCTTTAAGATCCTGTGAATGGACGTAGAATTGCACTTCCTGTTCGGTCAGATCCTTTAAGGGACGCAACAGCTTTACATCTCCCTGCAGGCGATCATCCAACAAGGCGACATCCAACGCAAGGCTTGATCCGCGTCCCAGAGCTACAGAAGTCAAAAGTTGAGTAGCCAAGCTGGGACTTATGCTAGGCTCAAATACGTATGAACATCCCAGCTGTACAGCAACACCGCCAATAAGAAATTTACGTTTCTGCTGCGCATAATCCTGACGTGAAGTCGAACTGTTAAATTCATTCGTAATCGAGTCCAACGGACGCACAGTATAATCTTTAAGCAGCTGTACGCTTTGCGGCTCCCTGTCTAGCTGAATAATATAAAACTCAAACGGACTGTAACGCCGTTGCAGCTCATTAAGCTCCTTTAGAGGAACGTTTTCTTCCTTAATGGCCGGGCAACGAGCATCAATATATAGCACGCGGACGTTGCAATGCAACCGCTTAAACGTATTCAGGGTCTGTGCAGAGTGAAGCATGTCCAGTAGCACCAATGACTCTGAGCTTCCATCAATCACCAGCAGAACTTCAGAATTGCGTGGCAGCACTTTAGCCGCGCCTAATGAAGCACGAAATTTATGCCTAACATACTTAAGAAAACATTCACAACATTCAGCCATCCGAAAGTTTAGTTTGTACAGCTTTTGAGAGTTAAGGCCGCACTTGTTGCAGCTGCCAGCATTTAAAACAGAGCCAGTTGCTGAGGAACCAGATAACATTGTGTGCGTGGCACCTTCATCACCAAAATCATCTTCGCCAATGCTGCACATTGCAGGTCAATTTCAACATATATCGAAATATAAGTTAAATTACACATAAAAATTAGGGCGCGTGCACGTATTAGTGATAATATATTAAACGATAGAAAAAATATCGTTGACTGCCTCCTATACAGTGATGCTTTTGATTTCGATATAAAAATGTATCGTTTGAATGTGCGATATGCAGCAGCCAAGTTGTCAAGCAAGCAACCTTGCGCCCAGCAATAAAGTGCAGTGAAAAATATAAAAATAACTATTTAAAACTGTCATTTGTTAAAAAAAGCTGTTGCATAAGTTTAATTTAGTGCATAAGGTACGTGTAAAAAGAGTTGAAATATAGAAAACAGTTGAACAAATGCTTAAAATTTGAACGCACAATTTTAGCTGCTCCCATTCCATGTGTGAGTGCAAATGTAATGCGTGTGTTTGTCGCATATGTATGTATGTGTGGGGTTGTAGTACGCAAGCAAAAGTATCGGGTAGCAAAATCGAGAAACTTTCTTATTGGAACATACACAAACGAATGGCTGCCATAGTGGTGAGCGTTCAAGCCAGCTGTCAGACAAAAAAGAAGAAAACTTACATCAATATTGTGTAAAGTAAAAAAAATATAAATTATGCATAGCCTGCTTACAAGTGTGAGTGAATTTCGCTGAAGCTGCCTTGTGGCATAACCACAATAATAATAATAGTAATAATAATAATAACAGCAAGACAATAATAACAGCAAACGTGTGTAAAAACTTTATAAAATTCGAAGTATTGAGAGTACTGGGATTAAAACACGCGTATGAAAATAACATATGTTTATAACGGTATTTTTTTTGTATATTTGCAGCATTTTAGCTAATATTGTACCTATATATATTTATATATATACGTATAGTGTGTAGTGCAGTTGGTACGAAGCACACATTCAGTGAGTGCGACAGAGACAACGTGAGCAGAGTGAGGCATAGGTCATATTAAAAATAAGAATATTTTGGCCCCCCAAACGACAACAAAAAGAAAGAAACAACACAGACCAACGTAGTAATCAGAACGCATACAACATTTGGGGCCATTCAATAAAATGATATTGGAAAACTCGGATAAGCTGAAAGATTGGCTGAGCGTTGTGCTCGAGCCACTGTAAGTATTCGACGCGACTATCGATTGAACTTCGATAAGAACCTTTTATTAAATGTTTTGTTTTATTATGAATTATAATTTATTTAGCTGCGATGCTGACTCCTCGGCTTTAGCGCGCTATGTTATTGCGTTGCTGAAAAAAGACAAATCGGATAAGGATCTCAAACGCATCATGATCGAACAATTGGATGTATTTCTTTCAGAGGAGACAACACGTTTTGTCGATCGTCTATTCGATGCGATTGCCAGCGAGGAGTATTTATCGATGCCCACTCCAATGCCCACATCAACAGCTAGCATTGCTGAACTGGAGTTGGAACATGATGTGGATGGTGTGGCCGATATTGAGGCTGCTGTTAATTCATCACCGCCGCCACCAACTACTGCGCCAAAAGATATTGTGATAAAAGCCGATGGCAATCAGCAGCAACTAAGCAGCGACAATAACAGCAGAGAAATTGCTACTGAAGAGTCCAGCGCTTCAATGCCAACAGATGCCAATACAACGGGTACACACAACACCAAGATAGCCTTCGATGTAGGTATAGACAACTGTACTCTATCAATTATTATATTGGGTATCTTTTGCTTACAGCACAAAACCAAAGACTCTCACAGCCAGCAGCAACAGATAATGCATCATCATCACAGCAGCGGTAGTGGAGGTGGCTCAGTCAACGCATCTGGCTTTGTACGCAGCGCTAGTCCGCCTCTACGCAGCAGCGGTCCAGCTGGTGCCTATGCTGCTGATAAGGAGAATCAGCCTCGTGATAGTCGCCGGCGACGCGCCTCCTTGCGTTCCCGTTCTCGCTCCCGTTCTCGTTCCAATGAACGATCGTTTAGGCGATCGCGTTCGCGAGATCGTCGCATCAGTGAGAGGGAGAAGAGCCAGCGACAGTTTCGCAATAAGTCGCCGCCGGGTGGTGCTAGTGAGCAACGACACAGGCGCAACAACAACAATAGCAGCACCAACAGCACCAATAATTTTGATAGACGTCGAATTGGCAGCAATAATAACAGCAACAACAACAGCAACACGGATGAGCGCAATCAACGCTTTGGCAAGGGTCGCCATTCTCCACGCAGTCGTTCCATATCACCAGAATCGCGCAATGCTCGGCGTGGGAACAACAACAGCAACAACAATAACGCTAATACCATGGAAGCCGCGGCCTGCTCCTCGGTTGCAGTAGTAGCCGCCGCTGTACCTATGCCATTACCCGTTTCACATCCAGTTGCTACAATGGGTCGTCAACGTTGTCGCGACTTCGATGAGAAGGGATATTGTGTGCGCGGCGAGACCTGTCCCTGGGATCATGGAATCAATCCTGTGGTCTTTGAAGGCATTAACAATTCAGCATTGATGATGTCCATGCGCGAGTACAATCCCGATGCGCCTGAGATTTGGGCACGCGGCGGACCTGCTGGAGTGCCAGGCGTGCCTCAACCGGGCGGTGGTCAACCACAGTCATTACCTGTGCCGCCTCAGGGTGGCCAATCGAGCATTAATCCTTTTAGTGGAAATGTGCGTGCCTGCGCGCCGCATGGTGTGCCCAATCCTGCTGATTATGCACGCCAGCCAGGTCAAGCGCCACAAGTACCTGCACCGCCGCCCATGATGCCATTCCCATTTAATCCCACAGCCGTAACGACTCCGTTGCAACGTCAACTCATACCCATACCCGTGATGGATGGTGGAGTTGGAGGTGGTGTGGGAAGCGGTGGGAGTGGTGGGTTACCTGCCGACATGGGCAAGCGCCGTTTCGAGCTGGAGGATAGTGTGGCCATAGCCGATGTGCCTAGCAAAATGCGCAAGCTACCAATAAATAGTCGCCTAGGACCTCGCGTCAATCCCAATATGCAACAGCATAATAGTTCCCTAGAGTTGCGGAAAGTGCCGCGTGGATTAAACACCATAGCGCATCTAAACAATCATTTCGCCAAGTTTGGAAAAATTGTGAATATCCAAGTGTCATACGAAGGCGATCCGGAGGCGGCAATTGTCACATTCTCCACGCATGCGGAGGCAAATGTTGCTTATCGCAGCACCGAGGCGGTGCTCAATAATCGCTTTATCAAGGTCTTCTGGCACAACGACAACAGCAATAGCAATAGCAATAGCAATAATAATACCAATAACAATAACATCATTAATGAGACGGGCAACCCAAATGTTAATCGCAAGAGTCAATATCATTTGCATAATGTGCCTGCAATGCCGACACCTAATGCAGACAGCGCTAAAATAACCAACACGAACAACAGCAGTCAGGTCATCCTGGGCACTACCCTCGGAGACACAACTAATGCACTGGCAGTTCCAACTACGGAACAGGGATTGGCAAGCACCGCAGCACCCGCTTCAATGCGTTTAAAGCTCAATACAAATACGACTTCAGCCAATGTATCAGCAAATGGTGGAGCAAGGGGCCTTACGCCGGCAGCCAATGCAGCAAGCATACGCAAGAAACAGGAAGAACAACAAAAGGCAATGCATCAGCTTGCAAATGGGTTGCGTAAACGTAAACAGGAGCTCCTTCAGAGCTATGTGAAGCAAATGAAAACGGCGCTGGAACTTGTTGAACGTATGGATCAACAGGATGTACAGCGTGCGCCGACGCTGGAAACGATCAAAGTTCTGCAGGCAACGATTGACAAGCTACGAAAGGATGTACATGCTGATCAGGATCAGCTACAGGCCCAAATCCAACAGCAGCAACAACAACAGCAAACGCTGCCCGTGAAGAAAACCAAAGAGCAACAGAAAAAAGAACTGCTTGATATGGAACTCGAGCTGATTGCCCAACAACAGGAGGGCAACGACACAACGGTCATACAGAAACGTCTTGAAGAGCTGCAGCGCACGCTCTCCGCATCAACTGGAGGTGGCTCCCTGTCTGGCAGTGGTGGTGCCAAGTTGCCCGGTGGCGGTGCACGCAAACGTGCCACATATCCCGAGGGGCCGACCCGAGTCGATCGACGACCAAAAGCCATTGTGGTCACCGGCTTTGCCGCCGAGGAAGCTGATTTTGTGCTGGGTCACTTCAAGGTGAGTACTGTAAAAAACAGTGTTTGCATCGAGATGGAAAAAACATTAGTCTCATTCATAACCGAGGGAACTATATCATTCACTAGTTAATTTACTAAGCCATATAATCATTTTTTATCAGCATTTCGGCGAAATATCTAAACACGATGTGGACCGTGAGATACCCCAGCTAATACTCTCATACTCTACACGTCTGAATGCCGAGCAAGCAGTGCTCCGTGGTAAAATATTCAAAGATAAACGTCTGCAGGTAAGTTTACAAATTATCTACTTTAATTATCTTTATCTTGACCAATTCCAATTTGCAGATATCGTGGGCACCAGTGGTGACTACTCCTGTTGTTCCCATGGGCGCACCGGCTAATAAGTCGTCAGGTGCGTTAAGTACGTCAGCATCAGGCGATAAATTGGATAATCCGAAGCAATTGCATTCGTCGGTCAGCGAGAGCGAATCTCTGCTGGGCAGCGATACTTTGCCAGAGTTACGGCTCGAGGACGAGGAGGAGGATGAAGAATCTGAGGATCGTTCCTGGCGTCGTTGATTAAACGCCATGTGCTGCTCCTAATGGCTGTCTAGCGAATCAATTTGGCTCATAATCGTTGGGAAAGCATTAATTGTATTTCTATTTGTTGTTATTCTACATGCAAAACGTGTACGTACCCATATATATATACATATATATATATATATATGTATATGTATATATATATATATATATATATATTGTGTTTATATATTTATACGCATGCAGGGTAACCATCGTTAATTGTATACAAAAAAAAAGCAAAAGCAAAAGCTAATATAATGTACAATATTCTAAACTAAAAGGCAAGCTGCCAAACACCAATACACAAAACAACACACACACAAACACTCGACATTTGGAACTGTTAGTAGCTCTACGTTCTAACCCTAGAGCTAAATAATCTATAAACCTCTTAAATTAAATGATAAAAACGCTCTTAATATTACTAATAATTACGGAATATATAAGTTATATATGTATATGTATATTGCATTCGATCGACGAGTGCAATTAGCTAAGCGTCTCTTTATAGTCCACAATTAACAAGAGCCGTTATAACAACAATATTAGAAAAGAAACATAAACAACAACTATGCGTTACAAATGCAACTCATATGCATTGATTGAACATCTTTATATATAAATATATATATAGGTACTACTTTGTATTTACATACTTTTTCCTGCTATCCTTATGTTCACTTAAAAGATAAAAAAACAAACAAAACAAAAAATTGCAAAAAATTAGTAAACAAAAAAATGGTAAAAGCAAATCAAAGTTAAAACAACAAAAAACATAGCAACGTGAATACAAAGTTTTAGAGAGAGTATAATAAATAAAGTAAATAGTTTCGTATTTGCTATTAATTTCACATAAAACATGAAATTGTGTTTTTTTATATTTGATAGAGAAAAAATGAACTTAAAGTCGATCTAATTCAAGTGACTCAAAATGGCCGCAGTTATTAAAACTTATATTTAAGGCTGTCTTACGATGCAAATTAAATGCCATTAGTTCCTTAAACAAATCATTGAGCTTGACATCAAATTCGATAAGATATAATATACTCCGATTAGCGATTCTTATCGTACAGATAAGCGATTGTTTCAGTATTACAAGTTTATGTATATATGAAATATATCGATAGAAAAGAATTTACTCATTGTTGCGTCCTATGTACGCGTATATCGATTTTGTTGCTCATCTCTAATAAAAATAAGGCGGGATTTCATGGATTGTGTGCTAAAATTGTTGTCAAATGCTTGTTAATGCATTAAAATGTTTACATTTGGTAAAACATGCGCGGTTCTACAGTAAGCAAACAAAGGATATGAAGTTTTTAAATGTAGCTGAAAAGAATGATGCGGCCAAAACAATTGCAGGCCTACTTTCAAATGGCACTGCGCAGCGGGTGAGCAAAAAATCTGTTTTTAATTGATTGTGTACTTATAACTTACAATGCAGCGTGAAGGCTATTCGGTGTATAATAAGGTGTACGATTTTGAGACTCAAGTACGCGGCCGTAATGCCAAAATGGTCATGACTTCCGTATCGGGACATCTGATGGAATTGGAGTTTCTTCAATCATACCGAAATTGGCGTAATGTCGATCCACGTTCGCTTTTCGATGCACCCATACGTAAGAGCGTCAGTGAAAACTATTTGCCCATCAAGAGAACGCTGGAACGTGAGGTGCGTGGCTGTCAGGGGTTGATAATCTGGACGGATTGTGATCGCGAGGGCGAAAATATTGGCTATGAAATTATCGATGTATGTCGCGCCATCAGACCCAATTTGACAATTCATCGTGCCATTTTCTCAGAAATTACCTCAGTTGCAGTTCGTCGCGCTTTACAACAGTTGGGGGTGCCGGATAAGCGACAAAGCGAAGCTGTGGATGTGCGCACCGAGCTTGATTTGCGAACTGGCGCAGCCATAACACGTTTTCAAACAATGCGACTCCAACGTCTATTCCCCGGAAATATTGCAGACAAGCTCATTTCTTATGGCAGCTGTCAAATACCCACATTGGGGTTCGTAGCCGAGCGCTACAAGGAAATTGAAGCCTTTGTCTCCGAACCCTTCTGGAAAATCAGGGGTAGCTATGCATACAACAGTTAAATCTCTAAAGGGCGATTTCAATTAAACTATCTGGCAAAGGAGTTTATTGGAACTGTCTGTTAGCGTAGATTTCCTGTATTTGTATATTTGCTAAATATCTAATTATAATCAATAATGTCTTCGCACACATTATTCATTGCAGTCCTGCACTCCATTGAGGATCTTACAGTGGAGTTCAATTGGGCGCGCAATCGTTTGTTTGATAAAGATGCTTGCGAGAACTATTTGCTACTGTGCTTAGCCGAGCCAGAGCCGCGAGCTACTGTTGAAAGCGTTATAGTGAAGCCGAAGCATAAGTGGCGACCCACACCGTTGGATACCGTGGAAATGGAAAAGTTGGGCTCACGCAAACTGAAGCTGTCCGCCAAGGAGACGATGACCATAGCCGAAAAACTCTATAGCAAGGGTTTGATAAGCTACCCACGTACCGAGACCAATCAGTTTTCCAAGGAATTCGATTTGACCCCCCTTGTGGAGCATCAAACGGCGCACGAGCATTGGGGTGCATTTGCTCAACGTGTCCTCGAATGGGGACCAAATCCGAGAAACGGTAACAAATCCGATCAAGCGCATCCGCCTATACATCCCACCAAATTAGTCTCAAGTAAGTTAAATGCCTTTTACACAAATTTCTGCCGTGTTCTAAGGAGACTTGACAAATTAATTAACTAAAAAAAACTAGTTAACTAAATGATCTGAGCATCTGAGGGTTCGCGTAAACTCCAAAAGTTATCCTTCCAAAGTAGCAAATTTTTGTATTATCAATTTATGTAATAATTGAGCTTTTGAAAACATGCAAATTGTGTTTTCCTTATCGATAAACAACTAAATTAATTATGATATGAATGTAACTTACTGTTTGACTAACTGACGAAAATCCTAACTGATGGACTGATTTATTGTCTGAGTCACTATGGTGGGATTTAAGAAATGTGATGAAGAATATAATATTTTTGGCTGGTTAAATTTTACAGATCTACAGGGCAATGAGGCGCTCGTATACGAATTGGTCGTGCGACACTTTCTCGCATGCGTCAGCAAGGATGCTGTTGGCTCGGAGACAATTGTCAACATTGATATAGCAGGGGAGAAATTTAGTGCAAACGGATTGGTCATACACGAAAGAAACTATTTGGACGTTTACGTGTATGATAAGTGGAGTGCCAAGCAGATTCACAATTATCAGCGGGGTCAGCGATTTGAGCCGACGGAGATTATGCTACATGAGGGAGCGACTACAGCCCCCCCGCTGCTTACAGAAGCTGATTTGATAGCGTTGATGGAGAAGCACGGAATTGGTACAGATGCAACTCATGCGGAGCACATCAATACAATCAAAGAGCGTGGCTACATAGGCGTGGTGGAAAAAGGAGCTCTAGTGCCAGGTGTCATTGGTATGGGTTTGTACGAGGGCTACGATGCCATGGAGTTAACTTTGTCAAAGCCACTGCTGCGTGCTGAATTCGAAGCTGATCTGAAACGCATTTGCCTGGGCGAAAAGGAACCAAAGCTTGTGCTGCGCGAGCAAATTGCTAAATATAAGTTAGCCTACCAGCAGATTATGGACAAGATCACAGCCATGGATGACAAAATCGCGCAAAGGATTAATGAAACTCCAACGGCAGCTACAGGAAGCGAGTCAAGTGTCTTGGTGCATGAGCTGTTTCAGTGCCCGAAATGTGACCAGGCCCCCTTGGCATTAAAGCCCAAAAAGAATCAGACAAGCTTTTTCATTGGATGCCTTAATTTTCCCGACTGTAAGAATGTCATTTGGCTGCCGGAGGAGTGCAAGGAGTTAACCGTGCTGGAGGAATGCTGCCCCACGTGCGGCGAAGGCTATAAAATGCTCAAATTTAAGCTAAGCACTCCCTACTATCGTGGTTTGTTCAATGCTCCCCATGGGTGGTATAAGAATTGCTTACGGTGTGATGAATTGTTTCGAAGAACCTTCAATATCAATCTAGACCAGGTGAAGCGCGTTGGCGGTATTGTGGCACAGGCGGGGAGCTCAGGACCCGGACCAGATGGTGGAGGAGGTGGTGGTGGTGGAGGTTGGGGCCGAGGTGGTGGTGGAGGTTGGGGAGGAGGTGGTGGTGGAGGTAGGGGAGGAGGTGGTGGTGGAGGTAGGGGAGGAGGTGGAAGAGGTGGTGGTGACGACCGTGGCGAAGGCAGAGGTGGCAAAAAAGGAGGAGGAAGTGGTGGTGAAGGCGGTCCCGCTTCACGTACACGTCCGGGAAGTGGCAATTCTTTTGGTTCAGAAGGCAATGCAGATACACAAAAGCCAACTAAACCGAAACGCAAATCTAAAGCAATAGATGGAGCAGCAGCAGGCAGCACGACTACAAACAGTCGAGACAATGGAAGTCTAGAGCGTTTTTTTGACAGCGACAATGATGGCTCCGACGAACAGCTGCTGGCAGCTGCAGCTGTAGCCGAATCAGAATCCGCAATAGCTTCTCAGCTGGATGAGGATATTGCAGCTGCATTTGCTGCTGATGATGATGCCGACTTTGAGGCCCTGCTGTCTGGAGACAACAATCATAGCAACAATAACAATAAGAGAATGTCTGCTAATTTGGATAGCAGCTTAACTCAATGGATGCGCGAGGCTTACGAGGCCGAGGAGAGGCCCATTCTGTGGGGCAGACAGGCGCATGCGGCTGCCGAAACGAAGCCAACTGTAAAGAAGGCGAGATTAAATGAAGTTTCTCCAGATCGGGCTTCAAACGCGGTGCTTTGCAGTGGCTGCCATCAACCGGCGCGTCAGCAAACTGTGCTGCGCGATGGACCCAATAAGGGCAGGCATTACTACAAATGCCCCAAGCCTAATGAGTGCAAATTCTTTCAGTGGGCGGACCACCATGCAACAGCAGCCGACACCACGTCCCAAATCAGCAATTGGGGAAGAGAAGTGCTGGAAAGCAACAGCTCTTCCAGTGGTGCAGCAGCAGTTGCCAGGGAGGAAAGCAATTCAGAGGATTTCTCATGGGGCACAAAGGCAGCAGCACAGCGCAGTAACTCTCAAGATTCCAATGTTTCTAATTGGGGCTCTGGAGGAACTATGGAGCAAAACAGAAGCAGCTCACTGAAAACCTTCGGATGGGGCACAGAAAGTGGTGCCCAACCAGGAACAACAGTCACGAAGGCATCAACTTATAACAAAAACTCAAGCTGGGGTATACAGCCACCTACGCAACAAAGGGCAGGTGTCCAGATAACGGATGATCGCAACAACCTCTCCAGTTGGGGTACAGCTGCTGTGAATCCAAGCAACCATGATTGGGGTCGCAGCCGCAGTAGCCAAACCACCTCCACGTGGAATCGCAATGATAGCAGCTACACATCTACCAGCTCCCAAAACACAGGCATCCGTTACAATTCCAGCAGCACTATTACCGTCACTCAACGAAGCGCTACCGATAGTAACCCCAAATGTAATTGCGACAAGCCCGCTAAAGATCTAATCGTACGCAAGGATGGACCCAATAAGGGACGCTCTTTCTTTGCGTGCGCGAATCGAGAGAAGTCCTGCGGCTTCTTTCAATGGGGCGACACGAATGAGCAACGAGGTGAGTGCACCAACAACATCCATTCAATGAAATTATAATTGTTAAATCTTTTAAATAATCTCTTGAAGAAGCCAACTCTTCGAAATCAAATGGAAGCGCTGCTGCTCCAGCTGGGAATCGGACGCGTCGATGTGGCCTGTGTCGTGAAGAAGGACACACTCGACAAAAGTGTCCGCGTAAAGAGGATTTCAACTATTGAAACAACGACTTCCTAAATTAGCATTAAATTTTATTTTAAATATTTGAGCTAACAGCATATTCTATATATAACAATACATAGCGCAAAAAACACATTCTGTATATATATACGGTATAAATGTATCGGAAACTATCTATATACATATATATATTATTATTTTTTATATATATGTATATTTAAATCAGATCAAATCAATTTTAACAAGTTTTTACGCACTAAACTCATTTAAAATAAGAGATCAGGTCATAATGAATTTTGCTAAAATGTATGTAATAGGCAGAAAGAGATGTAGTAGTCGCAGGACAGGACAACGAGCCGAGTACGTATGATCGCGACGATCTCAGAGTATATAAAAAAGTCCGCCTGCATTTACAGCTCAATTTCTTTTTCAAATACTCGATAACTATTTGCATTTCAATATATAGAACGATTGCACACGGTAATCGAGCTTAACTTATTTAAATACATCGCATATGTCTTTGCAGCTATAGTTTTTAAAGTGTGCGTTTAGTTTCTTCTATATTTTACATCATTTGTTGGATACCTACACAAAATTGCACAGCAAAAGTTCCCGCTGTAAATAGGCTCTGAAAGGTTTTGGTTCTGAAAATTCTGAAATTGAAATCCGTTAGGACAGAAGTTATTAAACAAAACGTTTGGCCAACTGGCAAAGCCAATCCGTCCACCCTCGACTATAGTTTCCTTACTTCTAATAATTTAAATTAAAAGAACAGTATATATATATAATATACAATATTTTTTTTGCAATTGAATACGATTTTATGGAGTCGCAATAAATATTAAAAATATTATTTTCTTTTGTATATAGAGAATAAATAGAATTTGTTTAAGGCAAATAAATAATATATACATTTTCATGAAATATGAATTACACTGCAAACTTTCAAGTAACATTTTTTATACATAAAAAGCATTTTAAATATACCTATATATCAAGCTTTTTCAAAAATTATTTAAAAATGATTTAAATTTATTTTTGGATGTGAATCATGTCTATCAATTTAAATCAAACATTGTTAAACCTATATTCGTTGTTAAACCTATATTTTATAAAATATCAAAAATATCTGAAACAATGAATTTTTGTGTTACAAATCATAATTAAGAAAAATATATATATGTTATACATTTCCTTACTAAAGGTGAAATTTATTTTAAAAATTACTGGAAGAATGTTCATATAAAGAACATTAAGAAACAAATATGAAACACTTTTACAACTTTGTAAATACTAAACAGTTTATAGCTGTCTTCAAGTACAGTTATTGTAAGGTTATGCATACATATAGATCTTGTATATAAAATCTGTATATGGGCTTAAAAACTAATTTTTATATTAAGACGCAATCATACGTTTTTGTTTTACATACATATTCATTTCAGTAAACGTTAACAATATCGCTTTATATAGTTTATTTTTGTGTAATTGTTTAATACATTTGTAAGTTGGAGTTGTAATGAGGCAAAATAAAGTTATAACACATTTATGAAAAATATAAAAGTCTAAGTACATTGAGAAAATAAATAGTTACCTATACGTTAGAAACATTCAAATGTTAACTACTCACGTGGTCAATCAGATATGGAAGTAGTTAAAGTACAAAATGGACTAAAAATGCATTGTACAGCCTTAAAAACTTAGGACATTAAAGAAAAAAGAAACAATTTGACAAAGACCTGATAAGAAGTTTTATAAATTTAAATTTTAAATACACTTTTTAAAGTCAGATTTTTATCTATTTATAATACCTATAATAGTACCTTTCCAATAACTTGATACTTTTAGAGCTGCTTGGTTAAAGGAATTGGAACGATCTAAGAACACACACACATATATATATACATATATAGGATAAACACAGACTTGGGATTACTTAAGTTAATGGACGAGCACTCAAACAAGTAGACTGCGTTTTGAGATGCTTGGTTAGTGGAATAATTTGCCCATGCGTAAATTGGTTACATAATGAATATGATCATGCATGTATAATGGAAACATATTTAAGTATTTTAAAGATATGTTTTAGTTCTAAGTAATCCATATTCTTTACAATTGATTTCCAATATCTTCGAGTAACTTCTATAAGTATTTATGTGGGCTCTTGCTTTATTGAAGTGTTTCACTTTAAGATGGTCTCACTACTTTTTAAATAAATTTCATAACTCCTATTAAATGTTAACGGCTCACTATTTATGTAAAAACTTCTTAATTTTTCTTGTTTAGCATATTTTTTGTCAAAAGGAACACTGAACAAAAACATATCTGGTAAGTCCTCTTCTCTATAGGTCTTTATCTTTAGTATAAATATGTCATAAGGTATCATATAATTTCTAGGACATTTAACAAGAATGTTATTAAAGGAACCCCCACACTACTTTACTAAGTTTTGTCTGAGGAATGCTGGAATGAAATGAGAAATTAACAGCCGTTGGAGAAGTAGAACGATAACTACACCTTTAACTTTACCTCGAACTTTTATAACGAATTTCTCCTGCGGAATACTTGAATGATATATGCAATACACGAAAGGTAAGAACATCTATAAGGGAATTTATATCTTAACTATTGAAATGTTCAATTGAAATACCTACAGTAAATGAAGAATATGATGTTCCTAACGGCAAATTATACAAAATATTTGACCTATTATTGGAACGTGGGGTGTTAGTTGCTTAAATTTTTAGATTTCGACTTCTGTCGAGAATTTGCGTCAGAAGTAAATCTCCTCCTCCTCTGGCTTGGCACGTGGCGCCTGCCCCGAACTGGCCAAAGGAGCAGTCACGCGTGCAGTTGCATTTGCATTGTTGCGGCTGCTCGTGGGTGTTTGAACCAGTCGTTGTTGCTGAGCAGCTGCTGCTGCTGCCCCTCCATATCCCACGTAATGTCCTGATGCATTTGGCGTTAAACTAGCGACCGGTGTTCCGGCTGCCTGCTGTATGACGGCTGGTGAGCTGCCGGTCCGAGCGTGCTGTGGCGTGGGCGTAACCATTTGTCGTTGTTTGTCAGCCAACTTAAGTGGAAACATTTGCTGCACTCCAGCGGAAGCAGGTGAGGACACATTATTGGAGCTATTATTGAAGCTGGCTGACTTATCGACACGCGTGCCGGATGACAACGACGATAACTTCATGGGCAGTTTCTGTTTCACGAGCGCCGAGCTTGCTTTCGGTGCATTATTCGCGCTAATCAAATGCACCGGCGGGGTTTTGTAATTGGATCCGCTGCTCAACCACTTTTCCTTGCGTCTATCAATGGTGGAGGCAGTTGCTGTTGTTGGTGTCGCTGCAGTGGGCGTGTCCAGCTCATGTACGTCCTCTGGCAAAGCAACAGGTGCGAGCGCTGGCGCAAGCGTTGGCAGCGGTGTACTGGGTGATAGCAAAAGACCTTGACTGGACAACAGCTCCATTTTACGGTAGAGTTGCTCACGCTGCTGACGTATGTCCTCCTGTTCGGCTTTAATTTGTTGCTGCAGCTGCAGCTGCTGTGCCCGCATTTCGGCCAACTCGTCCATTTGCTGTTGCTTCTGGCGCAACCAAGCAGTCTTCTCCTCCTGCAATTTGTCTTGCAAATTGCGCAGCTCCTCCAATTGATCCTTGTGCGTGTAAGCAGAGCTACCACCAGCACCTAAACCAGTTGTACCAACGGCGCTAGAGCCTCCCCCAATACTGCTGTTTCTTGGAGATTCACGATACAGCGCCAGTTGCAGTTGCAAACTCTGAATACAAGTCATCTGCTGTGAGATGATGCAGAGCAGAGTGTGCAAATGATGCGACACCTGGAGCACCGCATAATTATGCTCCTTAGTATTGGCGGGCAGCGTACTAGCATGGAGCTGCAGCGGCGTTGTCGTTGCGGTTAACTCCACTGGCATTTGGGTCTTCAGCTCACGCTTCTCTTCCAGCTCCTGTAACCGTGGCGTCAGCTTGGCATCCCGACCCACGACCAGTTTGCCCCTTTTCTCGTCGAAGCCCGCAAAGGTTTCCGCACGCTTCGGCAATGTGGGCGAGGCATAGAGAACACTTTGCTTTTCACCCACGCTACTCACGGTGCGAGAGACGGGCAGTCCGGTTGCAGCGCTATAAATGCTTGCTGCAAGCTGGCTAATATCTTGCACAGTGTTGAGAACACGTCGCCAGAGCTCCGTGGTATCGCAGTCCGTTGCGACCAACTCCTTATAGGAGCCAAAGGCGGCAAGGAAATTGGCCGCACTACCATTCGTATTAGCTGCATTGAGATCTTCACCAAAGGGTTGCTGTTGCTTGAGCAGATTAAACTGAAGCAACAGTTTCTCCTCCAGCAGTAGTGCCTGTTCAATATCCTTTTGGCGCATTTTCTCAATGATCTCGCGCTTGTTTACACCAATGCGTAGCTTTTCTTCAGCCGTCAATGCTTCAGCTTCGATAATATCCGTAGCAGGACAATCGAGCACTGCCTGCCTAATACCCTGGATCCAGGTTTGCTTATCCTTTGGCGTTTGCACTTTGAGCTCGTACATTTCGGGGAAATCGGGATTGGAACTGATTATATAGATTCCACGCGATTCGGTACCCGCTTTCTCGCGTATCAACAGCTTTTGCAATGGGACCACGCCCGCCTTATGCTCGGGCGTGAAAAACGCATACTTATTATGCGCCGAATTCTCGATAAGAAAGCAAAGGCAGTCCGTGAGCACCACAATCAAAACGAGCTGAGTCTTTGCCCGACCCTGCATCAACGTGGCTAAGCCATCAAATTTAAGACGTCGCCGTGACTCTACTCCCAGCTCGGTCTTGCGAAAGGGCTTATTCTTATAGATAGCAAACGATTTTGCATCGATACGGGCATAAATCTCCAGCTGCCTTTCACGCAGTTCCTTCTCCGCCACGCAAGCATCCACATCAACCAGGAGAGATTTCACCAGATTCAACGCATGTTGCAGCTTATCCGTCTCAAGTTTATTATCCCGTGCACTCTTCAACAACGGTTCAATCAGTAGCGGATATTTTGTTAGGCGCTGCGTGACAAACAATATGCACTCTGGTATTCCCTTTTTTTTGAGTAATGGATTCTGCAGACAGTGCTTGTACCATTCTGCAAAGCTGGGCTCCGAAAGGCATTGTTTAAACTGTTCCAAAGCACTGCGATGATTCGCACAGAATTCGCCGTAGGCCAATCGCAGACATTGGGCCTGCTCCAGCGAGAAGAACTCCAGCAAGATATCCGCAATGCTATCCACAAGCAGATGTTCGCGTTGCTTCTGCCGCAGCTGACGCAGGAAGCACGTGTGCAGCTCCGTTAGCTGCTGGAGCCGAGGAAACATACTGTGCGTATTAAGCGCTGGAAAATGCCGCTCCATACTCTCAACAAACACTTTACGCATTACAATCAACGTTTGGCAGTGATGCTTCTCGGTCATAATAAACTCGTAGATGTGTTCCTGCCGTTTGATTTGCAGTTCCTTGAGTGTTTTTAGTTGATCCTTGGGTACATTTGGAGTCCAGGAGTCGGGCTCTTGTAGGACGATGCCCAATACTGGATCGGCTCCCAAATCCTGTGCCTCAATTGGCGGTTCATTAAGAAATTGCAGCTCGGCGGCTCGTATTAATGGCTGCTGATCCTCTTGTTCCTGCATCTGATGATGCTGTTGGTAATGCTGCTGATGCAAAATCTCTGAGCCATCACAATAGTCCTGGCCTGCCGACAGTTTCTTACGTTCCAAATGCGTTTCCATATCGCTTAGCTGAACGCCACCTACTAACGACTTCGTCTTGGCCTTTGGTTTCTTTTTCCGAAAGAATAGGGAACCACGTTTTGGACGCTTCTCTACGTGATCGTAAACCTCGATTTTAGCATGTGAACGCAACAAAGTCTGATTTTCATCCTCGCTATCTGTGAGGTGTCGCGCTATCGCTTTGATATCCTCCTTGGCAATGATTGAAGAAGTTGAGATGCTCTTCTGCAACGGTATTCGGCTAATTATCTCCGTGGCTAAGCTTCTCTTAGCCGCAATACGCTCAAAATCGCGCGCCAGCTCCGCCTCGTTCAGGGAATGAGTTGAAATGCCTGAGAATACAAATTTTGCAATATGTAAAAAAAGGTATGGAAATGATAAATGAAAATCAAGTGAAATAACTTAAAAAAGGTAAATGCGTCTGACTCTTGGACTCCGCTACGAGGCACTGATAACGAATACTGTGAGGCTTTTGTGGAATTTCTTATCGTAATCGAAACTAAACACTAATTAGAGGTAAACTTATGGGGCATATTAATGCGTAAGAAGCGTTTATGACGCGTGAAATTAGAAATATTGAATTTATTCAATATTAAATTAAATTCAAAATTCAGTCATTTATAAAAATAAGAAATTTTGATTTATCGAAAAATGGAGGATAATTGAAATTCTTCTATCTAATGCTCTGATCTGCTGCATGTATTGCCCTCAATATTAATCAAATAAATTTTTTAATTATATTACTCAATTGTAAAGAAAAGAAAAAATTTATTTGTAGAATTTTTCTAAAATTCCGAAAGTGGTTGTAATTATCAGAAAAACTCCCCTGTAATACAGACTATTAGATTATATACCTAATACACTATTTAGCTCTATATTCATTATTCCTGTTGAGCTCCTTTTCTAAGGTCGCTGCGCATTCATGCAGAGCTTCTCTGTTCTACGTTACCATACTTAAAGCCAGTCGCAGTCTCCAATTTAATGGGAATCAAAGACTCTGCCTCGTCTATTAATGTTAGAAATGTTATCACTATAAAGCAGTTAGGCGACAAATTAATTCTAATTGAGCATAAACAAAGGGCGTTGGACACAACACTAATAGACTGTTTTTGGATCCTATAACACGGTAATTATAATGTCGCATTTTATTCTTATAAATGTAGAAGCTGTCAAACCTATTTGGACAATAACCTATTTTGATAAATAACTTCCATATAAAAAGATTCTATTAAGTCAGTCTAATAAATTTGTATATAGAGTCAACCATTTCATACCGCCTGTGCTATTCCTAGCTGAGCGCCTTCGTTGCTCGGTAACACGTATGGTCTCCTGTTCCTCGCTGTCTAGACTGGACAGGCTGACGCTCTTGTTAGTACAATCACCCGTCGCTGTGGTATCATCAACCGCCGTCCATGATTTCCGTCGATCTGTGTACAAGAGCAGGCATTGCTGTGGCGCTGCAGACCACATGATCCCCATGTTGTTGATGCCAACAGCGCCGTTGGCATTTGCGGGGCCTCCCGTATTGCTGAGATCGGGCAGCGAGGCGCTAAGTATCGCCGCATTGAGCAGGCCATAGCTATTAGCCAGACCATCTTGCTGATTGTGACTTGAGGAGTTCTTCATCTGCTGCACTGTTTCGCGTATATTTTGCAACTGGCTCAATGTGTCCTCGAAGATGTTGTTGTACTTGGAGGCCGATGCAGGACTATGAGGTGTCACATTAATTGTGGGTATCATGTTGTTATTGTTGCTGTGGTGTAGTGTACTGTTAGTATTGTTGTTATTATTGCTAGGAAGCGCCACAGCTGGGACAGGTGCATTAATAACAGGTATACAATAATTTTGACTTTCCACTGTAACGCGAGGAGCAGAATGTGTAATTTTTGATGTTGGCGCAGCAGGTGCAGCTGACACGTCTCCAACGTCGTTGCTGTTGCTATTGCAATTGGAGTTTAGAAAATCGGTGACCACATCATTATCGCTGTCATTGTCGTCGGCGTTATTGCTGCTGCTGGCACCAACGGTGAGGGTAGCGGCATCGGCGTTGGCGGCAACTGCAGCATTCTGCGTATTTTCCATAATATGTCTAGCAAAGGTTTTGGTATTTTCTTTATTTAACTTTTTGGTATTTTCTTCACTGCTTTACTTATTTGGCTGTTTGTAGAAAAAGAAAGTTTAGTACGCAACACCTACGCACACACACACACACAAACACAAGCAGAGCTTGCAGTTTTTGTCTTTTGTTGAACTGTTATTGATTTTCTCACGCACACACAAACACATCGACTTACCCACCTTGTTGCGCGTTCTAATTGTTGCGCCTTTCCCAGGCAAGGACGAGCACAACTTCAACACTGTCGCTACACCGTCCTTGTACACACAAATACAGAAAACAAAAGAAACAAGCGATAACCACAACAACAACAAAACAGCAGTGCCAGTAGGTTAGGGGAAATATTTATTCGAGCATAAGACAATTGTATCGTTTTTGTTGCTTTTAACATTTAAAAGTAAAATAATTTAAATTTAATGAAATTTCAAAAAGTTATACACTATTTGAGACACATATTTTCGCTGGTATGGAGTTGCTTGGAACAGACTCACTCAAACGACTCACTTAACTAAACGAACCGAACTAGTGTAAAATGGCTAGCTCATTTAGTTCGTTCTACTGCTTCTGACAACAGAATTTTAGACTGTTATTGATACCGGGTTATTAAAATAAAGTGTCGGTGCTTTACATTTTATTTATAATTTGCCATTACAAATTATATATTTTAAAAAGCATCAACAATTGTTATAATGTAACTTTATGAAAAAAATATATATATTTATATATAATTTCTTACGATTTAAATTTAAATTGTACAGCTGTTATGGTATGTTATGGTAACTTCAACAGAAAAAATACCACACAACGAACGATAAGAATTTGAACGTTGCCCTACACTGAGCGGGCGACAATTGTATCCGAGAAGAGGCAATAAGAAGAAAGAATAAATTTTTTAGCTAGTTTATAAATTGCCAAATTTTTAGTTAAATATATACATTTACATTCAGTGCATATCATTTGGGTTTCAATCCCACAGCCAGCCATGCAGGTGAGTCTTGCAGCGTGCAGCCAAGCCCTTAAGCCAACTGCAGCGAACTGCCGATAAACGAAACGTTGGCAAAAGGGACACGCAATCAAATTTTGTTTATGTTCTTTTCTCTTTTATTTTATGCTACTTAATTTTCTAGTGGTCGGTGATGTTCGCGCTGCTTGCCAGCAGCAGCATCGTCGTCATTGTAGATTGCTTTTATGTGCCCGGCGTGGCACCCGTTGAATTTGTGCGTGGACAAAAAATCGATGTTAAAGCGGTCAAAATGACAAGCAGCCGTACGCAGCTTCCCTATCAGTATTATTCACTGCGTTTCTGTTATCCCAAAAATGGAACCCTAATCTTCAAATCAGAGAATCTGGGTGAAGTTCTGCGTGGTGATCGCATAGTGAACACACCCTACGAGGTTCAAATGGCCGAGGACGTGAATTGCAAGCTGCTCTGTAACAAAAAAGACTTACCTATGACCTGGAGCAAAGAGGATTCGGCAATGGTCGCTGAGCGCATACACCACGAGTATTTTGTGCATTTGCTAGTTGACAATTTGCCAGTGGCAACACGCATTGTCAGTGCTTCAAATCCCGCTGAAGTGACGTACGAGCATGGTTATCGATTGGGACAAATAGATGGAGATAAGATGTACATTAACAACCACCTAAAGTTCATACTCTCCTATCATATGTATACCAAGGATAAATATCGTGTTGTTGGGTTTGAGGTACTAACTGGGTCAGTTAGCTACAAGGAACTTAAATTTGAGGGCGATAGCTGCAATTTTCCCGACAATCCGAGTCCCCAGCTCGTTAATCCTTCAGGTGAGACACAGCTCTACTTTACATACTCTGTTGTTTGGAAGGAGTCTAAGGTTAGCTGGGCCTCACGCTGGGACATTTACTTGGGCATGCGTGATGTGCAAATCCATTGGTTTAGCATCATCAATTCGCTGGTCGTCGTCTTCTTCCTATCTGGTATACTCACCATGATCATGATACGTACATTGAGGCGGGATATCGCTCGTTATAATACTGATGATAATATCGAAGATACGCTTGAGGAGACCGGCTGGAAGCTAGTCCATGGCGATGTCTTTAGACCGCCCAAAAATACGCGCCTCTTCTCTGCTATCATTGGCAGCGGGATTCAAATATTTTTCATGGCCATGATTACCATCTTTTTTGCAATGCTGGGCATGCTGTCGCCCTCTTCACGTGGCGCTTTAATGACATCCGGAATTTTTATGTACGTTTTCATGGGAACTATTGCCGGCTACTATGCAGCGCGTCTCTACAAGACGATGAAGGGACGGGAATGGAAACGGGCTGCCTTCCTAACGGCTACATTATATCCGGGTATTGTCTTTGGGTAAGTTTGTTCTTTTGTTTTATAAATTGGAAAATGCTTATATTTATATATTGGAATGCTTAACAGCACGGGCTTCATTTTGAACTTCTTCATTTGGGACAAGTCATCGAGCGGCGCTGTGCCTTTTACAACAATGATATCGCTGTTGTTGCTGTGGTTCGGCATATCTGTGCCGCTCGTTTATTTGGGATTTTATCTGGGCTACCGAAAGCAACCATATCAGCATCCAGTGCGAACGAATATGATACCACGCCAGGTGCCAACACAGCATTGGTATATGAATGCAGCCCTGAGGTTGGTCACTAGCTCTCCCTGATGAGAATCGTAACTAATCTTTCTCTCCTTTGTAGCACCTTAATGGCTGGCATCTTGCCATTTGGAGCCGTTTTCATCGAACTGTTCTTCGTTTTTACGGCAATTTGGCAGAATCAATTTTATTATTTATTTGGCTTTCTGTTTTTAGTATTTTGTATTCTAGTTGTTAGCTGTGGTCAAATCTCTATTGTTATGACGTACTTTCAACTGTGTGGCGAGGTATATTCTATATTCAAATACTCGACTGTGTAATACGCTTTATTAACTTTATTTTCTTGCAGGATTATCGGTGGTGGTGGCGCAGCTTCATTGTCTCTGGTGGGTCGGCTGTGTATGTGCTCTTCTATAGCATATTTTACTTTTTTACCAAGCTGGAGATCACAGAATTTATACCCACGCTGCTTTACTTGGGATATACAGGTGAGACATTATTATATATATATATATATATATATATATATATATATATATATATAAATATATATATATATATATATATATATATATATATAAATAATGTTGCTATTTATTAATCATTTATTTTTATTTTTATTAGGTTTAATGGTGCTAACATTTTGGCTATTGACTGGCTCCATTGGCTTCTTTGCTGCCTATGTTTTCATATTAAAAATCTATGGTGCCGTGAAAATTGATTAGAACATCTATAATCTGGCACACAATGCTGTACACCAAACTATCCCTGCAATATCATTTGATCGTAATACTTAATGCCTATAATATTATATTTATATACATTATATATATATATATATATATATATATATATATATATATATATATATATATATATATATATATTATTTATATGAAAAAGTCTACAAAGGCCATGTGTAAAATCTTGTTTAGCCCTCAACTCTCTTAACTAAGTGTGCTATAAGTTTACTTTATGCTTGCTGCTGCTGCTTAAATTAACGACAAAAATACCGATTGAGAATCTTTACTAAGAGTTTACGGGCGTCGCTCAATTTTCGAGTGCATTGCGTTACGATACATTCTAGAAACGCATAATTTATATATGTATTGTAAAAAATAAAAACCTAATTGTAAGCTAAAACAAACAAGAAATCTAATAAATGTAAGCTAAGTATAGATCGCGACCAAGTGATTAAAGTAAAATTATTTTATTAAGAAAGTTCCAGGTTAATGTTGTTATGCACTTGAAATTAAGGTAACAATCTACGTACCTGTGACTGAACCACACAAAAACATCTTTTTACAACGCCTAAGTAACAGTCATTTTCGTATTCGCTTGGCTGTCAACCATATCATACTGCCATTATATATATATTATACAAAAATCGCTCACATCTTAAGCATAACATCTTTTTAACATTTGTTACAATTTATACTGTAAGAGGCCAGAAGCTTCCTGGGGTTTTATACATAAATAGATTATTGAAAATTGAAAGGAAAAGTAACAATTATTTTATTTAGTTAGCTCAAAAAATTATCGTTCTATTTCTATAAAACATAATATATTTATATTATAGTAATGTTTTATCAATTTTATTTTTTCTCGCTAACATTTTATTTTATGTTCACATAACTGTTTTATTCAGACTTTAGAGAAGTTTATATATTTATTTTTTGTGGTAATGCTACACTTAAAGTTGTAGCGTCAACAACTTAGACTTACATTTAACTCATGAAAAGTATTTAAGGCGTGTAGTGTTAGGTTTAACACAACAGCTGCGCTAACATGTGTGCGGGTCCGTAGTTAGCATTCTACGAATTTAGCTTCTGGACAGAAGTATTGAACAAGCCAAAGGGGCTGTACACATTTGTAAGGTAAAAAAAGTGACAAAATGTTGAAAATAATTATAATAATGTTCCTGGGCATTGTTGGCATACAACTAGCGTTAGCAGTTGATTTCTTTGAGTATTACAAAGTAAGTCGAACTTCTTATATGCAGCTATATATATATATATATATATTTATGCCGTTTTACAGCAACGTGGCTATACAGATAAACAAAGTATCATTGGGAATGTCAGCAACGCAGTGTTCAACATGGCTCAAACGGTTTTTCCACGTATGTCACCAAGAAAAGATCAACAAACTATATATATATAATATAAAACATATTATAATAATCGTATAACTATATAAATTGACATAGCACAAACTAATTGTAAATTTATTTAATTTTTATTTCATCTTTTAGTATTTTACACAGAAATGATTTTAAAACTAGGCTATAAAATTCTATAGATCGCATCGGATGGTATACACATGTACACTAACTACGTGAGCCTAATGCTAATTTAGTTTACTTTAGTTAATGCACGACTTAATATGTATTTTAATAGGTCTTTAACTTTTTGTTTAGAGACGAGATGAACCGCATTCTCAATGTGAGCATTTAATCATAGTTCTGCTTGAACAACACTACCAATATTTTGATTTTTTTGTTTTTGGGGTCTCAATATTGTGCTAGTTATAGGACAGTTACTGAGAATATACACTTATAATCAACTGACAAAGTGTTCCCCCAATTCTTCCTGATTTTACTGCTTACTTTGTGGACGATGTCATTGAAATGATGTACGAATCGGTTTACCTCAACGGGTTCCGATTCCTTAAACGCTAGCGATTCCGTTTGGTCTTACGACTGACATTTCCCTCGATGATGATCTAAATAGATATATTTAAAGTATCATAGATTTAATTAAGCTTTTATGCATTTTGGATTTCTTTGTGGTTTTTTCTTAGGCACTGCCAACTCATAAGGACACTTAAATTGCTGTGGGCGTGGACATGGGTTGCAGTTTATTAAATAACATCGTCATATATACTATATATTTATGTACCTGTAGTATCTGGCTGGCCTCGAAACAGCTGCCAGGCAGCAGTATGACTGGAGAGCTGACATTGCCAGCCTCTACGCACAGCATGTTGGGAAATTCATCGTCGCCAAAGTCGCTCATCTCACGCGATCGATCGATCCAGGGATTCCAAATAACTGCATTAACCACAAGATTTTGGAAATTGAGATATTTACTATACTACGAAGTATCTCAAGATTGAGGAATACTATGTTATGCGGAGCAGTCTGTTAACTTGATATAGTGTTTAGTTAATTGTTGTCTTAGAATCAGCTCTAACTATGGTCTATTTAGATTTGAGTTCATAGTAAATAGAAATAAAGAATCAATCAATTTGGTCCTATTTACATTTGCAGAAAATAAATTGAAATAAAGTGAAAAGGAGACTTCACCAGTTGGCACTGAAAGTAACGTGACCGAGTCTTTTAACAGGGCATATCTTGTGAGGTATACTAAACACCTCACCAATTCAGATATATCACATGCAAATAACATTCAGAGCGGCACATTAACAGTTACTGTTGCTCAGCTCACCTGTGTCTGGGAAATTGTATTTGTGCAGCCTCATCTTACGCCCGGATACTACATTAGTTATCACATGCTCCTGTGGCGTATGCTGATAGATGCGATCCGTCCACTCGTTAACGGTAACCACCTCGCGACCCTCCTGAAGGTTAAACAAGGTATAAAACTGTAAGTATCCACCATACTTGGGAAGTCACCTAAAATTTACCTGATACAGAGCGCCCTCACGGGTCTTGTCTATAAAATGGCAGCCCTGCAGTCCAGTTATCTGACAGCGTCGAACATCTGGAACCTTTAGATAAGTGTGCAGCAGCATATTGAATGTAAAACTTAGATCTTTGCTAGGATTGTAGACGCCGATGTGAAAATGTAGCTCCTTTTCGCGCAGTATCAAGCGGTAGGTGATGCGAAATCTGTGCATAATACAAAGATTAATTTCATTTAATTGTCTGCCTTGCCAGACACCTACTGATAGTTCCATATAGAACGTGTAAACTCATTGTCCATCAGCGAAAATATTGCCTCCACGTCGCCATTGTGCAAACGTTCTGGGGCTCGATCCAAATGCCAGCGTGTGATTCTTGCAAAGCCATGCTGTGGACCAAAGGACCAGGGTCCAAATTGGGCTACAATTTGGAAGGATTTTCCCAGAGTTATGTACATTAACAAATATATGTCATATATGTGCGTATGCTTACGAAAAACAAAGGGTATGCCTCCACGAATTGCCTTTTTGCCATCGAAAGATGCCAACTTGCTGAAAGTGGAAGCAATATGTATTTATTTAACATTAATTAAATTTTTTATATTTTTAATTTAGATTATTATTAATATTTAAAATACTTAAAGAATGAGCTTATATTTATTTATTTGCTATACCGCTCATAGGCCGCTCGCAAAGAAAAAATTCGAATCTATGTCCTTTAGACCTTCCACTTCACTCTGCGTTATACTAAGCACAATAAAAGAGTTCACGATTTGTATAGGAAGCCAACATTAACTCACTTGACAAACTTTGGTGTTGTTTGAGCTTAAATGGCCGCAAATTATGTTGATTTGTATGTGGATATGATATGGTTGTAGATATATATATGTGATATATATATTTAAAATTTCTTTCGATTCAATGACGAAATGGTAAATACGCAAAACCAATATGCGTAGAGACCGCGGACTGCTTGCGGCAGGCTGCATACCAAGCCAACTAATTCTAATTGTTAATTCTTAGTGAACAATTTATAGATTTTTATTAAAATTCAGAAACTTTAATTGCCAAAAAAACGTTGAAATTAAAATTAGTTTTTAGTTTAATTTGAAGAGTTGTAGCACAAAAACTGGCGCAGACATTCAGAAATTTCTGAATCTCTTGCTTGAGCTGCGGATGGACGAAAAAAGTGTCTGGCAATTGGCGTTTGGCTGGCAACTTTTTGCTCAATGATTCAGTTGGCCTTTTACGTTTTTTGCTTGCGCTAATTTGCCGACGCATCCATCAACTGGGCCCCTTTGTCTTTGTTTGCTCCAAGAACCTGGCGAGGCAATTGTGTCATTAATATTGTTAGGTTGTTGGCCGTGCAACGTACAGCGGATCAGTCGGTTTTGACAGCGTTTTATGGAATTCAACCAAGTGGCATTTATTATGGCAGCTCTTTAAGCATTAGCTACTGAGCTAGTTTCTTTCTATTTTACTTTACCAAAGCCCCTACTCCCCCTGCCGCTCTCCCTGTCTCTCTTTCTCTCCCTCTCTCTCTCTCTCCCTCTCTCTCATTCTCTGTTTCCCACTTTTTATCTATCTTTCCGTTGCCAGTTGTTGCCACACGTAGAGCTCCTTTTGGCTCACACATTCGAAAAAAGTGTCCCTGGTTTTTTCTGGCACCAAACTGAACTTCAACTCGGCTCGCAGCTGTTTTTCTGTGAGTTCTTCGGCGCTGTTGCTGGGTTTCCAAATGCCAATGAGCAAAACAAAAAACGAAACTGTGATAAAAAATTGAACAAAAAAGGCGACGCAATGTGTAACGAACATTCGGACAAACAAACGAAAATGTTGAGAAAAACGTGAAAGCTAAGCAAAGAAAATGGGATTGGTTAGAAAAACATGGAAATTTTGATGTCCAACTATCTATATACCCTATATACCCTGTGAGCATTTACTTCAATATTCATAGGACTTTATGCAAAATAGAACTTAAATAAACTTCCAAATGATATTACGATTATTAAGCATTTAGACTGATGTAATTAATCTTAGTATTCCCTCTTAAAGTTTTCGAATTAAATAAAGTTGCAGTGAAAAATATCCATGCATTCTTAAAAGCAATTATCATTAATAAATCCCTTATAAGCTGATATGTAAAAGGTATTTAAGAAGAGGCAAGCCGCAGTTAAGACGCCACATTCCGACTTTTTGAGCCACTGTGCAAGTCAATGCATATTGTACATGGCACATCATGTAGTCGTAGTCGGGATTTATCGATCTAGATGCCGCGCCAAAAACTCCATTCATAAAAACCAGCACATTGTTTTCCTTGTTGTTGTTGTTGTTGTGGTTGTTGGTTTTTGTTGTTATCGTTGGCTAGAGCAGTACAGCATACACAGCAAGAGAGCGGCCCTCAAAGCTGCCCATTCTTCACATTTTGTCTTGTGCATGTGCAGCATACGCTCTCTTCGGCAAGCTCTTGCTCGCTCTCGCTAACTGCCGTTCGCTCTTGCTGTGGCGCTCAGGCCTCTCTTTTGTCGTTTTTTGTGCGTCTCTTTTTAGTTCGTTTCATGTTTTTGTTGTCGGGTATCAAGCGGAAACATTTTGCCGCCAAACGGAATGGCTAATGCTGCCCAACTCCCATACGCCTCTGTTCGTACTGCAGGGCATCCTTTGTGGCTAGCTGACGTCCAAGTGTGCGTATGCGTGTGTACATGGGTGTGCTTGTGTTGGTGTTGGTGTTGGTATGCGCTCGTCTGTTGAAAACTTTTGTCCAACACTTTTTTGGTTGCACACCGTTAGTTACCGTAGACTTGCGTAAGTTGCTTCAACTTCAAATGGTTGACTGTGCGCTTTGAGCTTAAAGTGGTCGATGCGGCGTATGCGTAATATTAAAAAAGCTTACCTAACAAACAACTGCTCCTGATTATTAACACGCCAGGACACAACAGTGGCACCTATTAAAAAATATTAAAAATATATTACCATTTTATTACCAGCAAAGGTTTTTTGAAGCAAGTAATTTGAAATATATATTTTAATTTAAAGAATGTTTGTTTTCATTTAAGCTAAACAAAGATTATTTCTAATGTCTTGTGTATCTTATCATAATAATTCTTTCGCCAATATAAATGTCTTTATCTATCTAATTAACTGTATTATTATGCTAAACAGTACGTTAACACTGCATTTGCATTAAAGCGGCCATTTGTATAAATCTATTTGTTTAACTTTAACATTTGCTAACATCGTTTGACCATTGTTAAGCGGCTTGTATTAACTTGTATAACTTTGTATTAACGGAATCCTTTCGGTGCTCAAGAATTAAAAAGAAAAATAATTACTCATATGTAAATTACAAACTGAATTTAAACGCTGCCAACTATGACTCACACATACACACACGCACGCTCGTGTAACCCACTAAACCTGCCAGCTGGACGGAACGAGAGAAAGACCTCCAGCTCCAATAGCCATTCGACTATTGGGTGGGTGCAACACAGATGCGTGTGGGTGTACATGAGTCTGTACCTCTATCTGTGTGTGAGTGTGTATGTATGATGGGGCCTGTTTTTATCCGTAAGCCTGCCTCCGTCTAAGCTACGCTTAAAGCTGCAGTATTTGAGTTGTGGAAAAATAAATATATATATAAAGCAAGCGGAAATCAAAAGTCTAGCCTAAAGTTTAAAGTTTGACTTCACTTTGGAAAAAACCTGGCTGCCAGTTGGATCGCATTTTGTGGTGGCAAATATGTGGCTGGCTGCGGCTCAAAAATCGCGTCGCAAAACGCAACGTGGGCAGAGTGAACGAGACGTCGTAATTGTTGAAAGTGTGCTTCGTACATAGAAATATGTACACAAGTATATATAAATATATATAAATAAACATATATAACGCCTAATCGAAATGTGTTGCGAGTAGGAGACAGATATGACGATCATAGCCAAAGGGAATAAGAATGAGAGCGAGAGAGAGGCAGGGCGGTGAGGAGAGAGAGGGAGGGAGGGAGAGAGAGAGACAGAGAGAGAGGCATAGATAGATCATTGGGACAATTGTGATAAGATAGTAGGATAGCCGTTGAGAGAGCGACGGTGTCTATTTTGGAAAGTTAATACAAGTTATTTACAAGGTTAACTAGGTTAACAATATAGTTGTACACCGGTCGAAAAGAAATGCAGTAATTGCGATAGAGATAGAGCTCACGATTTGTAAACCCTAAGCCGAACCACTTCCAGCTTTAAGCTTATGTATTTATTTATTAACAAAAAGTCTTTAACTAGAACATTAAATTTAAATCCAGTTCAATTGAATCTGAAGCAATCCCCAGCATTTTCTCACTGTGTATTTTAGCTCTGATAACCTCTATTTGTTGCATAAATTGTTGACGCAGCTCAACTCTATAAAATGAAAGTCCATAAAACGGTTAACAAAAACAAAATAAATAAATTATAAAAAATATTGCTAATCATGCGCTAAAAATAACGCCAACGATTTTTTCAATAGCTCCGAAGCACCGAAAAAAACTAAGAAATATTAATTGAGAATTTTTGTTGTATTATGTTTTGGTAAATTATGATTAATTATATGTACACACACAAACATACAGACAGACACAACCAAACTTACCATGCAAGTTGATTGTGCATGTCGTATTATTGCCACGATCCAATACAACAACACTGGTCGCTGCTACAGCAACCGCAGTCGTGGCCATTTTGTTTACGCGTAACGGTTCTTTAGGCCCGACTTCCTTTCTATTGGTTGGTAACAGCAGCGCCCTCTAGAATCGATCACAATTCAAGGATCTTTTTTTAAAAGGACTTTTGTATGTATATGTGTCTGATGTATTTGTGATATTTTAATTAACAAAACTGTTGAACACAAAATGCAACGCTAGTTAGAACTTGAAAATTGTTGCTGTTATTGATATTTAATTATTTATACGTAACATTCAATATAATTGCGAGAAATGTGTTCTGCAAAATAACCCAGAGCCAAAGCTGCTCACACACACACATACTAGCACAACACACGCAAAAGGCGGCCTCCCAAACGCTTACACTCACACACACACATGCAAAGCGCAGTTTGAGTTTTTGTCAATGAATAAATACGTAAGGAAAAAACTCGTGCAAAAAACGTTATGACTGAAAGTGTCGTAGTCCGCCCATATGTTGTTTCGCTCACAAACTCCCGATTGAAACTAAAAGCTTGAAACACACTCAGCTGATGAGGCTTGGCGCAAATTTGACAAATTAAAAATAAAAAGCTTGAATCTAACAGCTGATTATAAAGGGCTTGTGGTTTAATATCGATAGCTAAAGACTAAAACACTATCGACTAGTCATTGCATCGTTGTTTTACATCACTAGCAGAATACTGCTTCTTCTTTAATTCGTGAAATTTTTTTTGGATAACAAGATAAAAAGACGATTTTTACGACAATCATATAAAGTCCATTAAAATGCCGAAATTTTATAAAATTGAGATCAATCGTACCGAATGGGATATTCCTGAAACGTACCAAAATCTCCAGGCTGTTGGACAGGGTGCCTACGGCCAAGTGTGCAAGGCCCTGGTGCGAGGTACCTCGACAAAGGTGGCTATTAAGAAATTAGCCCGTCCTTTTCAATCGGCAGTGCATGCGAAGCGCACATACCGTGAGTTATGTCTCCTAAAGCACATGGATCACGAAAATGTTATTGGACTGCTGGATGTATTTCATCCCGGCCAGCCAGCCGATTCGTTGGATCAATTTCAGCAGGTCTACATGGTAACACATCTTATGGACGCTGATCTAAATAACATTATACGCACGCAGAAGCTATCAGACGAGCATGTGCAATTTCTTGTCTATCAGATATTGCGTGGATTAAAGTATATTCACAGCGCTGGGGTCATTCACCGTGATTTGAAACCCTCCAATTTGGCTGTAAATGAGGATTGCGAGCTGCGTATCTTAGATTTCGGACTGGCTCGACCCGCTGAGAGTGAAATGACGGGATATGTGGCAACGCGTTGGTATCGGGCGCCAGAAATTATGCTTAACTGGATGCACTACAATCAGACAGTTGACATTTGGTCTGTGGGCTGCATAATGGCTGAGCTGTTAACGGGACGTACTCTGTTTCCAGGCACCGATCACATACACCAGCTGAATCTAATCATGGAGGTGCTCGGCACACCTAATGATGAGTTTATGAACAAGATCTCGTCGGAAAGCGCACGCACCTATATACGATCATTGCCCGTGATGCCGCGTCGCAATTTCCGTGACGTTTTTCGAGGTGCCAATCCACTGGCCATTGAATTGCTGGAAAAGATGTTGGAACTGGATGCGGAAAAGCGTATTACAGCTGAACAGGCACTTGAACATCCATATATGGAGAAATGGCATGATCCCAGTGATGAGGCCACATCAACGCTCTACGATCAAAGTTTTGAGGAAGATGAAAATACGGTAGAGAAATGGAAGGAGATGGTGTTTACCGAAGTACGACGTTTTAAGCCACCGCAGGCATTTGCCGACCTCTTGTCGCAGGCTCAATAGCAAACAAACGATATGCTATAAATTTAGTTTTTTAGTTAATCACAAGTCGTCCCCAAATTGTATTCATAAAATTTGATCGTAATTGTTTCCAAAACTACTGTCGTCACAGCCTTAATATCCAGTTCAACTTTTTTGGTGTTGGTGCTTAACAATATATATGTAAATGTATGTATATATACTATATGTGTGTACAGTGAAAGCCCCTTTGAGCAACCTTGAATAACTACAAGACCTCTTTCACTGTGTATATATATATGCCTGTATTTTGTAAATGTAAATGTATGTATATTTATGTACAAGTCTGCAAAGTGTAGTCTATAGACGATATAGCCATAAAGGAGCTACAGCAGCTCTGTATAAATAAAGAGAATGCTATTGTATTTGCAACAGTTCAGTCAACAAAACCAAATGTAAAAGGACTTTTTAAACAAAAAAATTGTTATCGACTTTTCACATTATAGATCCTTTACAAAAGCTTTGCCAACTATTATAATAGTAGATCCTCTAGATAACGCTCGAATTCATGTTCTCTTGATGGTTTTTCCTTGCTTAGATCGAGCTGCTTACTCCAAATCTGCTCGTCCACAGCTGCACTTACATTGCTTGTGGCTTGTTGCTCTTCCTTTATCTGTTCGTCATCCTTCGGCAGCTCTTTAAAGTCATTCAGCTGATCTAGTTTGCGTCTCTTTTGCTTGCGGTTGGTTTTTAGTTCCTCTTTCGCTCTGCGACGCTGGCGTTTATGTTCTTTTTTCTTAGTTCGATAGTTAAGCTGTTCCGTATGCACAGGACAAAGACGCAACTGCAAAATTTAATCATTATAAATTAACCTCATGAAATACCTTTTTGCTTTAAATTAAGCCATTTTAAAGCAAATTCTCCTACCTTGACAAGTGCATTTTGAGGAGCACCTTGTTCGATATACTTAAAATTCACCTCCCAACTGCGCAGACCTTCGCGTTGGTCACAGTGTCGACTGCCACATTGGAATTGACCTAAGCCAGTGACGACTTCTTCTTCAGTGCGCCAGCGCAAAGCGATTTTATTCTCTTTGTAGCGCGTTAGATCAGCTATGCAATACTCTTTGAATAGCTTTCGATAGTAACGTAAGGCCAAACGTTGCTCCCAGCTCAGTCCGCCAATGTCGGCTTCATTCTCCTCGTCCCAAAGGAAGCGATGATTTTCACGTATAACATCAATGTCCCGCTTATGTTTGTGTGATTTACCTTCAATAGTAGTGGGCAGAACGTAATGATTAAGTATATAATTGTGACGTTCTTTGTCCGTGTATCTATCCAAATTGATAGGAAATATTGTGTTGCCACTCATTTTCCCAAAAAAAATAAACTAATCAATGTTGCCCGCTGGTGAAAAATACGCTACTGCTGATTCCAACTATCGAAAATAAAACATCGAAAATAGTCATACATATAAATGTATATATCGATACTTTTTTAATGACAACCCTCCTGACGCTAAGCGTACAATTTGAATCAGAAATAGAAAGCTGCTAACATGTTTACAAATTCTAACGGTAAAACTATAACATTAATAACGATCTCATGTAGCCATTCTTTATGTTTTTGTATTTGAATTTGCAGTGATCAAATAAGTTAGCCATAACTGAAGTCGAAAATTTTGAAATTGCAAAGAAAAAGTACGCACTGGTAAATTACATAATTTTAATTATAGATGAAAAATAATAGCGGGTTTACTCAATTTAACGAAAATATTTAATTTAATTTAAAATATCTAATAATAATTTTTAATTTTAATTATTAAAGAAAAACTAACAGAATACAAAAATAAAAATATGTAAAAAAAAACTATTATTTTTGCATTTCTTTCAATTTGGTTGTGAAATTTCGCTGAACACACATATAGAAATGAATAATTTTTATGTGGTATTCAATATTAAACTAAAACCAAAGTGTATAAAGTAAACTTAAAGCTAATAAAGTTTTGGAGACTCTAGCTCTTAAGCCGTTCGAGACATAATTCAATAACTGAATTTCTATAATATTTTTAATCAAAAACGATAAAACGGAAAAAGTTATAGATTATTTGAAATAAACTTTACATATGCATTGTATAAACGAACAAATAAAAAACCGAGCTATATTTTGTCAATATGTTCTTACTTACGGACAGGCGGACACGGCTTAATCGACCGAGCTTGTCGTTCTGGGCCAGCCACGCCTCCTTCTGCATGCTACATACATTTAAACAATACCATAATACCCTGATTTCACATTTTCAATTGGCTCGGGATATAAGAATCTATAAAATGATTAGAATATCACCTATTCGTAGGGTTCAGAGTATCTCCTAGTCGTTGTTATATATGTTTTAATGATGTTAACTCAATGTTCAAAAAATTTTGGGTAATTTGACTAAATGGGTTTTATTTAAAAATATAAAGTTGTAGTGTGTAAAGTTTTCTTGACAAACTGTATATAATCTGCATAAACAGGGATGTTCAGGCATGAACATACTGTAGTATATTAATAACGTAATCATAATACCCGAAGCAATGTAGAGTATTCTACATATAAATGCGTCATATGCCTAACATATGATAGTGTATACTAAATACGCATATAGTGACACTCGTCCCTACTCATAAACATAGAGCGAGCGCTAAGATAAACAATGGGAATATGATCAGCCATTAAAGTGTGGTCTGACCAGCAGCGTGGGAGATGCCGCGTACGCACTTTGTCTAAGGTCTATGCCACTTGCCTAATGTTTATGCCATATGCATATAAGTATATACAAGCTATATATATGAAGCTACACAACGGGAGAGCATAGTATGTCTCCCGCTTGGAGCTCCACTCATTACATAATGTACTTAGGCTAAGAGATGAAATACGCATGAGCTAGGGTATAAGAACTCTTGCTCAGACGAATAAAGATTATTACACAACTGAACACCACCACAGTTATATGTATTCACAAGGGATGTATATGCATATGTATGTACATACATATTTATGAATGCATACTTTTAAAGCGTGCATACTAGAAGTTTCTTCACTGATCTACAAATACTCGTAGAGAGAACTGTTTGAGAATTATAGTACCGTCATTTATAAGCTTGACAATCTCTGTTATCAAGTATATGTATATTTATGACTGTTGTATAGATTAATAAATGGAACTTATGATAAGATGAAAAAATAAATAAACAGAAGTAACAATTTGTAGGAATGCATGAGTACAACGAAAGAAACGTTTTGTGAATGATGAAGAAATGAATCACCAAAAAAGTACGTCTCTAGCTATATGCTGTTTATAATAATTACTTACGACCCTCTTATAGATGATGATGAATATATACGTGAGGGCTTCTTCACGCTACAGCATGTGATTGATCTCCAGTATATGCGCTACCAGGAAATTGATCCAAGATATGATCTGCTGGTCAATGTTATACCTAATCTGGAGCTAGGCGCATCTGACAGCTATCGTTTGGTCAATTTCGGCACGTTATTCAGCATATTATTCAAAATGCTACTGTTATTAACATTTCTGGTTCCCTTTGTCGAAGAGAAGCAAAGTGGCATTAAGGAGTTTCTAAATCTAGTTACGCCCATGAGCTTTTTGGACGGCCTTAGCTTTTTCATTATACGTATTCTATTGTATGGATGCTACCTGGTTATCAATTTGATTATCGCATCAAAATATGGCGCCCTGGGCTCGATTAATTTTATATGTATATTTACCCTATATTTATTATATATTATTGCATCTATGTCGTATTCCTATTTAATATCCGTCTGTTTTTTTTCGGGTAAGCTGGCAAATTTCTCTTTTATACACATGTACAGATATTTTTGCTGTTTTTTTAACAGTTTTTTATGCGAAAATCGGCGGATTCATCTTACTTATAATACCCTACGTGTTTAGTATTGTACGAAGCTGGATATCAAATTTGGCATTTGTGTTACTTTCGACAAACGCTTTTCTGGAAGGACTCGATGTATTCCAAACCTTCTGCAATAAGCGTAAGTCCAAAAGATTTTATTATTAATATTTAAAAAACAAGTTGCTTTAAATTAAATTTATTAATCAGATATTCTTAATCTTTAAATTGTTAATTGCAATGTACAATTGTATTTGATTGACCTATTAAATATGTTACAGATCGCGATTTTAAATTCTCCGATTTGAATCGAGTTATTAAAGATGACTTCAGCAGCATCTTTACGATTTATTTAACACTCATATGTCAGACCATTTTTTACGTATTGCTCTACAACTATTTGGTGCGCGTATTTCCCGGACCAGGCGGTCTGAAGCGTCCCTTTCTCTTCTTCCTAAATGTAAGTTGGTTATATTATTTCTAATTGTGTTTACCAATTTTTCTGTTTCTGTTGTCAGCCCGACACATATAAGAAGCGTCAGCGAAATGAATATACGACACAACCGCGTGGCGCACATGCCATCATCATCAGTGATCTCTGCAAAAAATTCAAGACAAGTAAACGCGAAAATAACATTGCAGACTATTTAAATATGACGATCAACAACAAGGAGATCACTGTTCTACTCGGACATAACGGTGCCGGAAAGACTACTATGATGAATATGATTTTGGGTATGTTTGAAATAATTCCAAGTCGAACTCTGAGGAGTTGTGGAATATAGGAATGTTTTCAAAAACAAATTGCTTGAGCTGAGATTTATATAAAATGCATGTTTTGAAATGATTTTCTATGATTAATTGAAATGACTTTTGTAAAACTTATCACATGTTGTTAGGTAGGCTTACCTACTAATTATATATTTTTATCACATATCAATCGATATCTGTAGAAATTTTCAATTATATCTATTTCCACTATATCCATCAACCTCTGTCTATTAGATATAATATAAATTATATTAAAAGGAAAACCATCCTGAGTGTAGTTGAGGTCTTCAATTGACAATTGTCTTATCGATGGCATTAGATGTCAGATGAGATGCCAATTCAACAAATGAAATAGTAATAGGTTATTACTAACTTTTGATTACATCACTTGCCTTCAACTTATTTTTGTAGGTATCGTTCCAAAGGATGCGGGTAAAATTGTTGTTTGCAGCGAAGGTGATGTTGCGTCGTATCGCCATCTGATCGGCTTCTGTCCACAGCATAGCGTTTTTATGAGCTACATGACCTGCCAGCAACATTTGGAATTCTTTGCCGAACTGCGGGGAGCGACACGATTCGATGCACGCAAATGGGCCGAATCGAAGCTGCAAAAGTTGAATCTCACAGATAAAGCACATAAATATGGTGTCATGTTATCAGGCGGCATGAAGCGACTAATGTGCTGTACTATATATATATTTAAACTTTAATAGTTCTTAATATTTAACTTTGTAGCCAAAATGTTATTAATTTCTCTTTTTTTGTAATTATTTATTGTGTAGAGGTTTACTGATAATAACAGAACAAAATTTAATTTTTCAGCATACTTACACTTTTTACCTTTTTGCTTTTACTACTATATTCAGACCCTATTAAATTGTAACACAGTAAAGTTCTGGTTCTTAATATAAGTTATAAGCATATATTGCTGATATTTCTACTATACCTACCACTATTACATTTTACCACTTACAGTAATTTTTTTTATATATATTATATATATCGAAGGCGGCGAGCTCGGAACTTGAGTGCAGCCCTGCGGGTTCCAACTATCGATGATAACTGGCCCCGTACGATTACATATCGAAAATTGTCAGGGTTGCTATTGAGGTCTTATCAAATTTTACGCCTAGAATCATAAATAAAATGATAATGTAAAGTTTATAATCAGGAATATATTTTTTAAACCATGGCACGTAGGCGTTCATTGTTTATTGTGTTTTTGCGGAAAAATTTGCTCTATTTGTGGTATTGCCGGACATTTTTAATCGGTACCTTTATTTTATGGACGGCAGTACAATGGAAGTATTTGCATTGGTCAAATAGATCCATCATATCTCAAGTCGACGAATATGAAAATAAGGACCATGTAAGTATACGTTTTACGTTCGAATGTTCACTTCCAATAATACTTGCATTCACTTCGAATAATACTAATAATGGGTAGAACTGTTTGAGAATTATACTTCCGTCATATTTATATGTATCTATATAAATAATGAAAAAATTTCTTGTGCTATTAATTAATCAATTAAATTGCACCTTATCAATACAAAGGTGGTCGTTATCATTGGATTGCTTATATCATATTAAAATATTTGTTTGAATAAAGGTTTTATTTATTTTTGTATTCTAGGAGGCCCTTCTAGGCTATTTTCCTGGGAATGAATACGATTGGATATATTATACACCCAATACTGATAATACGAGACGCTTAATGGATCTTGTGCGAAATGAACTAGGAATTCAATTTGAACGTACGATCTTTAAACATTTGTATACTTGAAAAAATAAAAATAAACAGAAGTAACAATTTGTAGGCATGCATGAGTACAACGATAGTGCGGAAATGCAGTTTGATATGGAACAGCAGTGCAGAGGAAGCTGCTTTGCCATCAATTATCAGTCATTACCAGACCTAGGATCTGGCTCGGGCATAAAATATAGTCTGTCATCGAATCGATTACGCAGTTCCCCAAAGAAACGTTTTGTGAATGATGAAGAAATGAATCACCAAAAAAGTACGTCTCTAGCTATATGCTGTTTATAATAATTACTTACGACCCTCTTATAGATGATGATGAATATATACGTGAGGGCTTCTTCACGCTACAGCATGTGATTGATCTCCAGTATATGCGCTACCAGGAAATTGATCCAAGATATGATCTGCTGGTCAATGTTATACCTAATCTGGAGCTAGGCGCATCTGACAGCTATCGTTTGGTCAATTTCGGCACGTTATTCAGCATATTATTCAAAATGCTACTGTTATTAACATTTCTGGTTCCCTTTGTCGAAGAGAAGCAAAGTGGCATTAAGGAGTTTCTAAATCTAGTTACGCCCATGAGCTTTTTGGACGGCCTTAGCTTTTTCATTATACGTATTCTATTGTATGGATGCTACCTGGTTATCAATTTGATTATCGCATCAAAATATGGCGCCCTGGGCTCGATTAATTTTATATGTATATTTACCCTATATTTATTATATATTATTGCATCTATGTCGTATTCCTATTTAATATCCGTCTGTTTTTTTTCGGGTAAGCTGGCAAATTTCTCTTTTATACACATGTACAGATATTTTTGCTGTTTTTTTAACAGTTTTTTATGCGAAAATCGGCGGATTCATCTTACTTATAATACCCTACGTGTTTAGTATTGTACGAAGCTGGATATCAAATTTGGCATTTGTGTTACTTTCGACAAACGCTTTTCTGGAAGGACTCGATGTATTCCAAACCTTCTGCAATAAGCGTAAGTCCAAAAGATTTTATTATTAATATTTAAAAAACAAGTTGCTTTAAATTAAATTTATTAATCAGATATTCTTAATCTTTAAATTGTTAATTGCAATGTACAATTGTATTTGATTGACCTATTAAATATGTTACAGATCGCGATTTTAAATTCTCCGATTTGAATCGAGTTATTAAAGATGACTTCAGCAGCATCTTTACGATTTATTTAACACTCATATGTCAGACCATTTTTTACGTATTGCTCTACAACTATTTGGTGCGCGTATTTCCCGGACCAGGCGGTCTGAAGCGTCCCTTTCTCTTCTTCCTAAATGTAAGTTGGTTATATTATTTCTAATTGTGTTTACCAATTTTTCTGTTTCTGTTGTCAGCCCGACACATATAAGAAGCGTCAGCGAAATGAATATACGACACAACCGCGTGGCGCACATGCCATCATCATCAGTGATCTCTGCAAAAAATTCAAGACAAGTAAACGCGAAAATAACATTGCAGACTATTTAAATATGACGATCAACAACAAGGAGATCACTGTTCTACTCGGATATAACGGTGCCGGAAAGACTACTATGATGAATATGATTTTGGGTATGTTTGAAATAATTCCAAGTCGAACTCTGAGGAGTTGTGGAATATAGGAATGTTTTCAAAAACAAATTGCTTGAGCTGAGATTTATATAAAATGCATGTTTTGAAATGATTTTCTATGATTAATTGAAATGACTTTTGTAAAACTTATCACATGTTGTTAGGTAGGCTTACCTACTAATTATATATTTTTATCACATATCAATCGATATCTGTAGAAATTTTCAATTATATCTATTTCCACTATATCCATCAACCTCTGTCTATTAGATATAATATAAATTATATTAAAAGGAAAACCATCCTGAGTGTAGTTGAGGTCTTCAATTGACAATTGTCTTATCGATGGCATTAGATGTCAGATGAGATGCCAATTCAACAAATGAAATAGTAATAGGTTATTACTAACTTTTGATTACATCACTTGCCTTCAACTTATTTTTGTAGGTATCGTTCCAAAGGATGCGGGTAAAATTGTTGTTTGCAGCGAAGGTGATGTTGCGTCGTATCGCCATCTGATCGGCTTCTGTCCACAGCATAGCGTTTTTATGAGCTACATGACCTGCCAGCAACATTTGGAATTCTTTGCCGAACTGCGGGGAGCGACACGATTCGATGCACGCAAATGGGCCGAATCGAAGCTGCAAAAGTTGAATCTCACAGATAAAGCACATAAATATGGTGTCATGTTATCAGGCGGCATGAAGCGACTAATGTGCTGTACTATATATATATTTAAACTTTAATAGTTCTTAATATTTAACTTTGTAGCCAAAATGTTATTAATTTCTCTTTTTTTGTAATTATTTATTGTGTAGAGGTTTACTGATAATAACAGAACAAAATTTAATTTTTCAGCATACTTACACTTTTTACCTTTTTGCTTTTACTACTATATTCAGACCCTATTAAATTGTAACACAGTAAAGTTCTGGTTCTTAATATAAGTTATAAGCATATATTGCTGATATTTCTACTATACCTACCACTATTACATTTTACCACTTACAGTAATTTTTTTTATATATATTATATATATCGAAGGCGGCGAGCTCGGAACTTGAGTGCAGCCCTGCGGGTTCCAACTATCGATGATAACTGGCCCCGTACGATTACATATCGAAAATTGTCAGGGTTGCTATTGAGGTCTTATCAAATTTTACGCCTAGAATCATAAATAAAATGATAATGTAAAGTTTATAATCAGGAATATATTTTTTAAACCATGGCACGTAGGCGTTCATTGTTTATTGTGTTTTTGCGGAAAAATTTGCTCTATTTGTGGTATTGCCGGACATTTTTAATCGGTACCTTTATTTTATGGACGGCAGTACAATGGAAGTATTTGCATTGGTCAAATAGATCCATCATATCTCAAGTCGACGAATATGAAAATAAGGACCATGTAAGTATACGTTTTACGTTCGAATGTTCACTTCCAATAATACTTGCATTCACTTCGAATAATACTAATAATGGGTAGAACTGTTTGAGAATTATACTTCCGTCATATTTATATGTATCTATATAAATAATGAAAAAATTTCTTGTGCTATTAATTAATCAATTAAATTGCACCTTATCAATACAAAGGTGGTCGTTATCATTGGATTGCTTATATCATATTAAAATATTTGTTTGAATAAAGGTTTTATTTATTTTTGTATTCTAGGAGGCCCTTCTAGGCTATTTTCCTGGGAATGAATACGATTGGATATATTATACACCCAATACTGATAATACGAGACGCTTAATGGATCTTGTGCGAAATGAACTAGGAATTCAATTTGAACGTACGATCTTTAAACATTTGTATACTTGAAAAAATAAAAATAAACAGAAGTAACAATTTGTAGGCATGCATGAGTACAACGATAGTGCGGAAATGCAGTTTGATATGGAACAGCAGTGCAGAGGAAGCTGCTTTGCCATCAATTATCAGTCATTACCAGACCTAGGATCTGGCTCGGGCATAAAATATAGTCTGTCATCGAATCGATTACGCAGTTCCCCAAAGAAACGTTTTGTGAATGATGAAGAAATGAATCACCAAAAAAGTACGTCTCTAGCTATATGCTGTTTATAATAATTACTTACGACCCTCTTATAGATGATGATGAATATATACGTGAGGGCTTCTTCACGCTACAGCATGTGATTGATCTCCAGTATATGCGCTACCAGGAAATTGATCCAAGATATGATCTGCTGGTCAATGTTATACCTAATCTGGAGCTAGGCGCATCTGACAGCTATCGTTTGGTCAATTTCGGCACGTTATTCAGCATATTATTCAAAATGCTACTGTTATTAACATTTCTGGTTCCCTTTGTCGAAGAGAAGCAAAGTGGCATTAAGGAGTTTCTAAATCTAGTTACGCCCATGAGCTTTTTGGACGGCCTTAGCTTTTTCATTATACGTATTCTATTGTATGGATGCTACCTGGTTATCAATTTGATTATCGCATCAAAATATGGCGCCCTGGGCTCGATTAATTTTATATGTATATTTACCCTATATTTATTATATATTATTGCATCTATGTCGTATTCCTATTTAATATCCGTCTGTTTTTTTTCGGGTAAGCTGGCAAATTTCTCTTTTATACACATGTACAGATATTTTTGCTGTTTTTTTAACAGTTTTTTATGCGAAAATCGGCGGATTCATCTTACTTATAATACCCTACGTGTTTAGTATTGTACGAAGCTGGATATCAAATTTGGCATTTGTGTTACTTTCGACAAACGCTTTTCTGGAAGGACTCGATGTATTCCAAACCTTCTGCAATAAGCGTAAGTCCAAAAGATTTTATTATTAATATTTAAAAAACAAGTTGCTTTAAATTAAATTTATTAATCAGATATTCTTAATCTTTAAATTGTTAATTGCAATGTACAATTGTATTTGATTGACCTATTAAATATGTTACAGATCGCGATTTTAAATTCTCCGATTTGAATCGAGTTATTAAAGATGACTTCAGCAGCATCTTTACGATTTATTTAACACTCATATGTCAGACCATTTTTTACGTATTGCTCTACAACTATTTGGTGCGCGTATTTCCCGGACCAGGCGGTCTGAAGCGTCCCTTTCTCTTCTTCCTAAATGTAAGTTGGTTATATTATTTCTAATTGTGTTTACCAATTTTTCTGTTTCTGTTGTCAGCCCGACACATATAAGAAGCGTCAGCGAAATGAATATACGACACAACCGCGTGGCGCACATGCCATCATCATCAGTGATCTCTGCAAAAAATTCAAGACAAGTAAACGCGAAAATAACATTGCAGACTATTTAAATATGACGATCAACAACAAGGAGATCACTGTTCTACTCGGATATAACGGTGCCGGAAAGACTACTATGATGAATATGATTTTGGGTATGTTTGAAATAATTCCAAGTCGAACTCTGAGGAGTTGTGGAATATAGGAATGTTTTCAAAAACAAATTGCTTGAGCTGAGATTTATATAAAATGCATGTTTTGAAATGATTTTCTATGATTAATTGAAATGACTTTTGTAAAACTTATCACATGTTGTTAGGTAGGCTTACCTACTAATTATATATTTTTATCACATATCAATCGATATCTGTAGAAATTTTCAATTATATCTATTTCCACTATATCCATCAACCTCTGTCTATTAGATATAATATAAATTATATTAAAAGGAAAACCATCCTGAGTGTAGTTGAGGTCTTCAATTGACAATTGTCTTATCGATGGCATTAGATGTCAGATGAGATGCCAATTCAACAAATGAAATAGTAATAGGTTATTACTAACTTTTGATTACATCACTTGCCTTCAACTTATTTTTGTAGGTATCGTTCCAAAGGATGCGGGTAAAATTGTTGTTTGCAGCGAAGGTGATGTTGCGTCGTATCGCCATCTGATCGGCTTCTGTCCACAGCATAGCGTTTTTATGAGCTACATGACCTGCCAGCAACATTTGGAATTCTTTGCCGAACTGCGGGGAGCGACACGATTCGATGCACGCAAATGGGCCGAATCGAAGCTGCAAAAGTTGAACCTCACAGATAAAGCACATAAATATGGTGGCATGTTATCAGGCGGCATGAAGCGACGTTTATCGTTAGGAATTGCGATAGCTGGAAACACTAAGTAAGAAACTGTTATATACATTTCAAACTAATGTGCTCAAATTTGCAGACGATCTCCCCGGAGTGAATCGCAGCTCCAACCAAAGTCCATAAATTTGGAAGACAAAATCCACTCGGACGAGTCGAAGGGCAGACCAAAGCCTCAATTTGGTAGATTTTCTTCGTAACGGAGAAAGTCGAGGGTCATATCAAAGTCCTCAATTTTGGGAGACTAATCCTAATGGACTAGTCGAAAGGCCTACCAGAGCCTTAATTTGGTAGACAAAATCCTCGCGATGAGTCGAAGGGCGTACCAGAGTTAAAGCTCTGGGAGACGTGTCCTTCTGGATACATCGAAGGTCTTACCAAAGTCCTTAAGTTTGGTAGACGAATCCTTACGGACTAGTCGAAGGGCAAACCAAAGCTTCAATTTGGTAGACTCTCTTCTCTCCGGAGAAAGTCGGAAGGCTGACCAAAGTCCTTAGATTGGGAGACAAATCCTTTAATTTGGTAGACTCACTCTTTCGGGAGTCAGTCGCCGGTGTTTACCCAGTTCCTGGTTGTCGGAAACCAAAATGGGAAGCAGTCTCTGACTGCGATCTGCCGATCAAAGCTGTTAACTTGAACCACGGGATGGGCTGGTGGCCAAGGCCAGCCCAATTGAGGTTGGCCCCCTTTAGTGGCAGTATTGTGGTGGCTGTGGTTTATAAAATGTGGTTAAACATAAAGTTGGACCACAGCCGGAAGCTGTTCCCGCAGTCAGCAGAGGTTAAGATAGGCCTCGCCTCTACCCAAGAGGGAAGCCATGCCCGACAGCATGAATTCGAACTTGGTACCTAAAAGAGTTTCTTTTAGGGGCGTTGGTGGACGCATCGTATTCACCCGCTGTACTTTGTGTCACATATGTGGCTCAAACGCGTACCGTGGTTGTAAATATCAGGACTCTGTACTATATATATTTAATCTTTAATAGTTCTTAATATTTAACTTTGTAGCCAAAATGTTATTAATTTCTCTTTTTTTGTAATTATTTATTGTATAGAGGCTTACTGATAATAATAGAACAAAATTTACTTTTACAGCATACTTACACTTTTTACTTTTTTGCTTTTACTACTATATTCAGACCCTATTAAATTGTAACACGGTAAAATTCTGGTTCTTAATATAAGTCATAAGTCCGTTACGGTAGAATCATTACATGGTTAGTGTGCCGTTGGCTTTTATTAATTCTTACTATAACTATTTCACTTACAGAATTGTAATATTGGACGAACCATCCTCAGGTCTAGATATCGAATCACGCCGCGAACTTTGGGACATTTTGCTAAAGCTTCGCAAAGAGAAGGCCATTCTGGTGACAACACATTATATGGAAGAGGCCGAAGTGCTCGGCGATACAATTTGTATACTGGCAAACGGCAAGTTGCAAAAGACCGGATCACCGTTGGAACTAAAGCGTACATCGGGCAGTGGCTATCGACTTAAGCTGGAAGCCCACGAGTCAAATTTTCTTAAGGAAGCTACCTTATCTGAAATACGCAAATTTATATCAACTGCTTCCCTGGAGGTTAGCATCTGCATGTTATTATATTTTTGTATATATATAAATATGTATAATTTTCGTTATTTACATATAGAATATCGTGAAGCCTACGGTTTATATAAACCTGCCGTATGATTTTAACTTGAAGTATCATGACATGTTACACAGTTTGGAGGGAGCTAAAGATCGTCTGGGTATTATAACGATTTCTATTGCTGATACCTCATTAGAACGTGTGTTTTTAAAGTAAGTTTATACTGTTCGTTCATTTATTCATTTAATACTTTCATTTAATACTTTCATTAATTATCTTGTGCTTAGTTGTGCTGGAGAAGCTGATCAAGTTGATAATCCCGATGGTACCCGTAATAGTCAACATCCCTTGATTCACTCATACAAACGACTAGGAAATATTCAGCCAAATTTCTTACAACTGTGCTCTGCTATTTTCTACAAAAAATTTACATTTTTAACTAAAGAATGGAAATATACCGCAATTATGGTAATTTGAAAAATTCAAATTAAAAACTATTTTCGTAAAGTGGAATTGAATGTTGAAAACGATAGTCACACCAACTCAATATAATATATTATTATTTTGCATATATGTACATAAACGCAGGTAGCAAAGCGAAAGTAGTGTTAACTTCCACAGTTCGAGATAGGAAACTGAGTTTTTCTATTACATAAATAATTATAAAGTAAATTGCAGTTCCCTCTTAACTCAGTAATTTTTGATTAGCAATTATTTTTGAAATGTTTATCGTCTACACATAGTATATTAACAATAATTAGTTTTTCAATTTCAATGGTGAAATTCGTTTTAGGCCTATTTATGATTATTTGTTTATTCAACGATTTTAAGGACATTATTTTGAAATCAATTTTCAATTATTTCTTCTGCAGTTAAGCTTACCTATTGTTAGTATCGTGTTTTCTATTATGCTGATGCATTATATGTCCGTGGTGAAAAATGACGAAACTTTGCCACTGAAACTAAGCCAGCTACGCACAGGCACTATCTATATCTACAATCCATCGGGCTATGATGGACAATTCGAGCAACAATTGCGTCAATATATTCAACAGAATGGAATCAATGCTAAGACGTTAATGGTACGAAGGAACTTTACCATTATGCAGGGTAATATGTCGTAAAATATTATGTACGTTATAAGTTTTTTTTAATTCGGTTCAATCTTTCTACAGAGTTGAAACAGATGCAGCGTGATAATTTGGCTGACTTTCTTGAGGATACCATTGGTGTGATTAGTATTTATGGAGCTCAAAGATCCGGTGAGAAATCGAAAATAGAAATGTATTGGGAAAGCAATCGTTATCACAGCAGCATCATTCTGCTAAATATGTTGGATACCTGCATTCTACAGCAACTAGACGGACAGGAGAAAGCCTTTATCAGTGCTAAATATCTACCCATTAGGCGTTTCATTAACGATGTCAGCTCTTCTCGGCTCGAATACTTTGTAGTCATCGTTGCAGTCGCCAATGTTTTCTACATGTTCTACTACATAGTATTGCCTTTTAGGGAGCATGTTAACGGCTTTTATCAACTGCAACCTATGTCACGCTTCACATACTGGTGGGCCACGTTTATATTTGATATGCTATTGCATGGCATCGTCTGTCTGACGTTGTTACTGATTCAGCGCCTGATAATGCCAGATGAGCTGTACAAAATCGAAGATCAAAAACTAATTGCATGGAGTGTATTCTTTTACGGCTGCAGCTATTTACCCATTTTGTACGTTCTGGGTAATAACTTTGAATCCATATCAACAATTTCAACATATATTCTGTTTATGCTTATTGTTTCAGGTAAGTGGTTAATATAAATATAAATAACTAGAAATATAAATAAATATATATATATATATATATATATATATATATATATATATATATATATATATATATATATGTATATATATATATATATGTAAACTTAATTATTAGTATAACTAGACTAAGCATTCCCTACCTATATATATATATAGAGGTGGACATCAAAATACTAAATCTTACAACTTTACAATATTTTAACTAAAGGATCGTTTTATTCTGAAGTTGACCACGGGCTTCCTTCTTGAAAGATCGAATAAACATTGAGGGATTTTATCTTTCAATTTTATTGGATTTTGAAATATAACGAGTTTTGTTGCAACATTTTTAACTACTACTCTATTTGACTATTTACTCTATTTTCATATTCTTTTAGAGATTGCACCTTTAATCACCTCTACCAGCGTTCAGGCAATGAAATTCCATGAAACAAAAATTGCTTTCCTGCGCTTTTTGCCCGATTTCAATTTGAATCATCAGCTACGCATAATCAACGAAAACCTTTTGGCGCAACGAAAGAAATCATTAATTTCTCCGGAATCCACTGGCATATTTTTTGCGTATGCACTTACTGTGTTCTTCGTGGTAATGGGTTTCTTCACAATTGTGATAGAAAACAAATACTATCGCCGTCAACTTATCGATTTTTTCCGTGGTAAAAGTTGCAAGTTACCGGCGAAGAGTAGCCCTACTTCAGTTGTAAATGATACAAGTTCTCAGCTGGAAATGGGTTGCATGAACGATTGCAACAGTGAAGAGCAGCAAGTAAAGCAGTTACTTGCAGACAATGAAAGAAACGGCAATGACAAATCCCACAATTATCCATTGATCGTTAGCGATCTGCGCAAGAGCTATGCAGGCAAACATGCTGTCTGTGGTATAAGCTTCGCTGCTAAGCCCGGTGAATGCTTCGGACTATTGGGTGTTAATGGAGCCGGCAAGACAACTACTTTCGAAATGATCACAGCCAACAAGGTTTTGGATAGTGGGCATATACAGATTAAGGGTATTGATGTACGCCAGAACGAGGTGCTCTTTCGACAGCAATTTGGCTACTGTCCACAATACGATGCACTCAATCAATTTATGACTGCCGAGCAATGCCTTCGATTGATGGCACTGCTACGTGGTCTCCCTCTCAGGTCCGAGGACAGTGGAACTACAGTGAAAAACAATGTTGAATACTGGTTGAATAAAATGAATTTGACTAAATATCGTGATGTGGCCGTGAAATGCTATTCGGGTGGCACGAAACGGAAACTTCTGGCTGCCATGGCCATGATTGGGGAGCCACCGCTGTTGCTGCTGGATGAACCGACAACGGGTGTGGATCCCATATCACGGCGATTGTTATGGGAGTGCATTAAAGACTTCCAGGCCGAAAATCGAACAGTGGTGCTTACATCACACAGGTGGGTTCCACTTCAGCAAAATTCTCTTCGCTAATAACAGGTTTTCTCTTCTGTTATCCATATGCAGCATGGATGAGTGCGAGGAGCTGTGCAATCGACTGGCCATCATGGCAAATGGCAAATTCAAATGCCTAAATAACATTTGCGCTCTGAAGCGCTTAAGCGGCTTTACAATTAAACTGAAAATGCGAATCGACATGGACTCTGAGACAAATATCACGAAAATTACGGACACACTTAAAGAACACTTCAAGCAAATGGATCTGCGTGAGAGTCATGCAGGCACATTAACATATTTTATTTGCACAGACGAGCAGATCCTTTGGTCAAAAGTATTTAAAATAACAGAGGAATATTTGGGAGAAAAGCACCAAAATCTAGTGGAGTATTATTCAGTAAATGAATGTACCCTAGAGGATATATTTTTAAAATTCGAGAGACAGTCAAAATCATTAACACATTCAAGTTCGGTCTCTCATAACTATATTTAAGCCTTAAATTTGATTATCTAAAAAAAATATCAACATAAATATATTATTTATATTAAAAAAATCTACTTAAAATACTAAAATACATACTTCGTATAAAAACTTATCAGTTTTACAAAGACTGTACTTATAATTTTTTTATATTAAAATTATGGGTGGGTCATACATCTATCCCAGTTATCATATGGCTAATGGCAACAGAGTGTGAAAGTAATGTATAAATATTAATATTTTCGTATTTTCTTATATACTTATAAATTCAATACTATAAAAATATTCGCATTGGTTTCATTTAAAAAGTCCAAGATATTTAAATATCTTTTATTTTCAATAGTTGTTCAATTGAGCAATTTTATTTTGTTCACCAATTAACCGGTTGCTTGGTTAGGTCATTGCAAACGTCATATGAACAAATCTAGTGAACTGAATCGCCGAACATTATAGAGTTCTTTCGGTAGTTCAAAATTGAACTGACTCAGTGAACAGATTGCAAGCTATTCGATACAATTTGTTAATTTGGAAATCGATGCCAAACAATATAGGCAAACAATAATGGCGCGTAGTAAAATTTGGAAATATTATGATAAAATAGATCTCCAGACAGCACAATGTTTGCTCTGCGAAAAGATAATAAAGACCTGTGGCAATACGTCCAATCTGATGAAACACATGAAGACCCATCCACAAATGTAGGCCGAGAATACAGAATATTTAAGTACATCTACTCAACAGCGTTTGTTTACAGCGATGTCAATGACCATGACTCGATTGTTGTTCGAGGCATTCTCAAACGTGAGCCAAATCCTATTAAAAGCCGTGGACGAAAGCAACTTAAGTATGCATCCATCAAAATTAAATCGGAGCCAAAGCGAGAAGTCGATAATGATCAAGTTACCAACGATATGGATGTGAACATAATCGAGCTGGTGGATGCGGAAGCGACTGCAGCGGTCGACAGTGTAGCTAGTGAGGAGACGTATGCCAATTGGGCGACGGCGGCGGCAGAGACTGAATCAGCCACGGAGACCGTAAGTGCAGAGGACATTATAGAATTTGAGCCAAAGGAGGCAAACGAACAGAACGATCAACGATCAGTGTACCAAATGCAAAGCGAAGAAGCGCAGCCAGAAATGGATCATCTGATTGCCAGGTTGGTGAGACAATCAATCATATATAAATTACGGCTAACTCATCTATTTGCAGTAACAATGTTTATCAGAACAGTTTAGCATACTTTATATGCCACGACAAACAGCCGTTAAATATGATAAAGGGCGAGGGGTTTAAGCGTTTAGTCCAAGTACTTTGTCCCACCTTCCGTTTACCCAGCTCTGAGCAGCTGGCTGCGCACATTGGTCAAAGAGCACAAATTCAAATAGCGCAGTTGCGGCAGGTATTTGCACATGTGCAAAGCCTGTCACTGAGCTGCGCCATTAACACAAAGTCCGAGCAACAATTTAGCTACCTGGAGGTGGCTGCACACTATAACGAAGGCCTGTATCGACGCTCAAAAACAATCTCTGTGCAAATGCTACCCTTGCAGTATAATGCGAGCAACATAGTGGAACGTTTGGATCGCATTTGCCAACGATTTGACATAGACAAATCGAAAATTGTTTGCATTGTGAGCCGCAGTAATCGTTTGATGGAGAACGCGGTAGCCATGTTGTTGGGTAGCCAACGGCATGTGCCTTGTTTTGCCCATCTGCTGGAACAGCTGTTCGAGTTGGTCGTACAGCGCCATGAATTCAGTGCTCTTTGCGACAAGGTGCGTCGCTGTCAGGGTCAACAAATGGAGAAGATAGATGTGGCGGGAAGACCTTTAAGCAGCTACGAGATGCTGGAACGCTATGTGAAGCAAACGGCACAGCTGCAGAAACTGTTACCACCGGATGCATTGACAGGCGCTGAATTAGATTTGGCTGCAGAACTAATAACAGTGCTGGCTCCACTAGCCAGTGCAATGCGCCAATTGTGTGGCACGAGTATCTCCACATATCCCAGTGCCAGTAATGCTTTACCTATTGCCTATACCGTGCTCAACGAATTGAAGCAGCCAGAAATCGCAGAGCAGCAGCAACATCAAATCTCCTATGATTTGCGTCTATTTGTTATCCGTTTGCTGGAGGAGCGCTTCGAGGTCATGGAAAATAATACGCAGTTGGCTCTGTCTAGTCTATTAGATCCACGTTTCCGCAATATGCCGTTCCAGAGTGCATCGTTGGTGGCCAAATATATGACACAGCTGTATGACCTGTATGAGGAGAAGGGCGGGGTCATACCTGTTGAATCGAGTCAGGAAGCGAACACTGATAACTACGATATATGGGCAGCATATAGGGCCTTTTCTCATGAGAAGCACAAGCACATCAATATGAATGGTGAGAGTGAGAATATGGATGAGATATCCAGCTATTTCTGTTCAAGCATTAGCAGCCTACAGACGGAGCCACTGCTGTTGTGGAAGGATCTCGTACAGTTTCATCCATTTTTGCATAGCTTGGCTAAAAGGTATTTGCATATACCGGCATCGGCCTTACCACCGGCACGAATATTTACCGCCGGTGGAGAAGAAACAATAGCTCAACATGAAAAATTCTTGGACGAGCAGCTGAGCAATATGGTTTTAATGGCGGATTGCGCAAGGGATGAATGGCAATTGTAGTACAAGCATATTATTTTTTTACCTATGTTAGCGAATTTTTAATCATTGTAAACAACTTTGTGTCAGTCATCTTTGTGTGACAAGTTTTATACCCTGTAATAAGTCAATAGAAATTTGTATTTAATTTATTAACTCAATTTGGCACCTATGTATATTGTTCAGTATTTAATCGATTGCACGTCTGCTACATTAATCGATATATTAACAGTCTGGCTATGTTGTGCAGTACTGATGACGTTTTTTCACGAATTGTATGTTTTAAAGTATATTTGATGTGAAAAATTGAAACATTAGCAATATGCAAACGCATAAAACAATCAAATAACACCACATACACACAACGGGTGCCGAGTGAAAGCTATCGTGATAACAACAATAACATACGGGGGAACACTCACCGTTGCGGCAGCGCGAAAGTTGCTGTCGCTGTCGATTCATATACAGGCACACGCACGCAGAAGGTAATTAGTTGGAGGCTGGTAATAAAAACATAACTGTAAAACGACCTTGGAGTTGCATACAATATGCAAAATAACTCCACGAAAACCAAGGAAATGTTTATTGTGCGTGCTCTAGAGAAAATCCTTGCCGATAAGGACATACGGCGCTCACATCATTCACAGCTCAAGAAATCCTGTGACACAGCCCTCGAACAGATCAAAGCGGAACTCATCAATGCGGGCCAAATTGCCGAAGGTAATGAATTACCATGTGCAGCGTTGCCATTGCCCAAAAACGATGCGGCAAGTATTATCAACGCGGAAACGTATTTCCTGCCATTCGAGCTAGCATGCAAGAGTCGCTCGCCACGAATTGTTGTTACAGCGCTGGACTGTCTGCAAAAGTTAATTGCTTATGGCCATTTGACGGGCGCTATTCAGGATTCTGCAAATCCGGGTCATTTGCTCATAGATCGCATTGTCATCACCATTTATGGCTGTTTTAATGGCCCCCAGACAGATGAAGGCGTTCAATTACAGATTATCAAGGCGCTGCTCACCGTTGTGACGTCACAGCATGTTGAAATACATGAATTTACGCTGCTGCAAGCTGTGCGCACCTGCTATGACATTTACCTATCGAGCAGGAATCTGGTCAATCAGACAACGGCACGTGCCACACTAACACAGATGTTAAATGTGATCTTTGCGCGAATGGAGAATCAAGTTTATGAAGTGCCACCAACACCATCAACGACGACAACGATTAACGGTAGCATAGGCAATTCGGAAGGTAATGGTGAAGATCTGACTACGTCGGCTCCGACAGTTGCGGAAACAATGGATAGCGATGAAGCCATAGCCTCTGAGCTGCTAGGCGAAATATTAACAGGTGGGTGGGAGTTAATGTGTATGCGTATCTTATGCACACTGATTTACAAATAATCGTAAGTAATCGATAAATATAGAATCCACAATATGTGAATCAGTGCTGCGCTTATTGAGAACCACTTCAGCAGATAGCTATAAAAGCAATAGACATATAGTATGCAAAACCAGTTGTAGTGGCAGAATTATAGTTATAATTATTATTAGTTTCAAGCTACATTAAGCAGGGGTGAACATATACATCTTCAGAGCTATACATTTTCATAAAAAGAAATTCAGGCATCCGATGAGTAGTCAAGTTGTATAATATATAAATTTAATAAAAATAGTGTATGTTAGCTATTAAATAGTTTAATAGGAGCACAACTATTTATTTGTACTTATCGATATGTTAAATAAATTTGAAACAGGAATCAGTAACTAAAATGGTAATCTGCTTATGCATATATTTTTAGCTGCCTTCAATGAGGTGATGAAGGAACAGAACTCAGATTCGGAACTGGTAGAAATGGAGGGATCTGTAAATGGAAACGGGTCAGTTGATTCCTTGCACTCGGATCACGATAGCGTTGAGCTGCAGAGCGAGAACGATGCTATAGTCACGGCTAAATTTACGCACATTCTGCAAAAGGATGCGTTTCTCGTATTTCGGGCATTGTGTAAGCTGTCGATGAAGCCACTACCCGATGGTCAACCCGATCCTAAGTCTCATGAGCTGCGTTCCAAGGTATTGTCGTTGCATTTGCTGCTGCTTATATTGCAGAATGCTGGTCCCGTCTTCCGCTCTAACGAGATGTTCGTTATGGCTATAAAACAATATCTGTGCGTTGCCTTATCAAACAATGGGGTTAGCCTAGTGGCCGAGGTCTTCGAGTTGTCGCTCTCTATATTTGTGGCATTACTTTCAAATTTTAAGGTGCATTTAAAGCGTCAAATTGAGGTGTTTTTCAAGGAGATTTTCTTGAATATACTAGAAGCTAATTCGAGTTCTTTTGAACACAAATGGATGGTGATACAAGCTTTGACGCGCATCTGTGCTGATGCACAGTCTGTGGTGGACATCTATGTGAACTATGATTGTGATTTCTCGGCAGCGAATCTGTTTGAGCGTTTGGTCAACGATCTATCTAAGATTGCGCAAGGTCGCCAGGCCCTAGAGCTGGGCGCTAATCCCATGCAGGAGAAGTCAATGCGCAAACGCGGCCTCGAGTGCCTTGTGTCTATATTGAAATGTATGGTTGAGTGGAGTAAGGATCTGTATGTCAATCCAAATATGCCAGCGCCCGCCTTACAGGTGAAGAACATACAAATACATGTTTATTTTTTTATGGTTAACTTATGTCTGATTGTAGGTGCAGTCCCTGCAGTCACCCACTTCAACCACGCAGGAGACGCAATTGAGTGACAATGTGGATGCACTATCCGCACACAATTCCAGCCTGCGTTCGACTCATGGCGGTTCAAGTCATAGCCTTAATTCGTATGGCAGTGTTAAGAATCAGGAGCTATTGGATTTGCCGGAAGCGTTAGAGGAGCGCAAGATGCGCAAAGAAGTCATGGAGACAGGCATTGAACTATTCAATCGCAAGCCACAAAAGGGCGTTCAATTTTTGCAGGAGAAACAACTGTTGGGCAATAGCTGTCAGGATATTGCACGCTGGCTGCACGATGACGATCGCCTCGATAAGACCGTAGTTGGCAATTATCTCGGCGAAAACGACGATCACTCCAAGGAGGTGATGTGCGCTTATATTGATGCTTTTGACTTTCGTCATCTCGAAGTAGTTGCAGCTCTGCGCATTTTGCTTGAAGAGTTCCGTTTGCCCGGCGAAGCGCAGAAGATTGACCGTTTAATGGAGAAGTTTGCGAGTAGATACTGCGAATGTAATCCACAAAATCAACTTTTCCAGAGCGCCGACACAGTCTATGTGCTGGCATTCAGCATTATAATGCTGACCACAGATCTTCATTCGCCTCAAGTTAAACACAAGATGACCAAGGAGCAGTACATCAAAATGAATCGGGGTATTAGTGACAGCAAAGATGATCTACCCGAGGAGTATTTGTCATCTATCTACGATGAGATTGCCGAGCATGAGATTAAAATGAAGAACAATACAACCATGCTGATGGCACCCAAGCCTGCGGGTAAGCAGCCCTTCATAACTGAAAAGCGACGAAAACTGCTATGGAATATGGAAATGGAGGTTATCTCCCTGACAGCAACAAATTTGATGCAATCTGTGTCGCATGTCAAATCCCCATTCACATCGGCCAAGCATCTGGAGCATGTGCGTCCCATGTTTAAAATGGCATGGACTCCGTTTCTGGCCGCCTTCTCAGTGGGACTGCAGGTCTGTGATGATCCAGAGATAGCGACCCTATGCTTGGATGGTATTCGATGTGCCATACGCATTGCGTGCATCTTTCACATGTCGTTGGAACGGGATGCCTATGTTCAGGCGCTGGCACGGTTCACCCTGCTGAATGCAAATTCGCCCATCAACGAGATGAAGGCTAAGAATATCGACACCATCAAAACGCTCATCATGGTCGCTCACACTGATGGGAATTATCTGGGCAGCAGTTGGTTAGACATTGTCAAATGCATTAGCCAGTTGGAGCTGGCACAGCTTATAGGAACCGGAGTGCGACCGCAATTTCTTTCCGGTGCACAGACTACGCTCAAGGATGCTCTTAATCCCAGTGTCAAAGAGCACATTGGAGAGACGAGTAGTCAGAGTGTGGTTGTGGCTGTGGATCGTATATTTACCGGCTCCATGCGCTTAGATGGTGATGCCATTGTGGACTTTGTCAAGGCACTTTGCCAGGTCTCTGTCGATGAGTTGCAACAAACACAACCCCGCATGTTCTCCCTACAAAAGATAGTAGAGATTAGTTACTATAATATGGAACGTATTCGATTACAATGGTCACGTATCTGGCAGGTGCTGGGTGAGCATTTCAACACGGTTGGATGTAACAGTAACGAGGAGATTGCATTCTTTGCTCTGGATTCACTGCGGCAGCTTTCCATGAAGTTCATGGAGAAGGGAGAATTCAGCAATTTTCGGTTTCAAAAGGATTTTCTGCGTCCCTTCGAGCACATCATGAAGAAAAACAACTCGCCGGCTATACGTGACATGGTCGTGCGTTGTATTGCTCAAATGGTCAACTCGCAGGTTAGTCAATCAGTAGATTAATCACTAAAGCAAAATATATAAATTTTCTTTTCACAGGCACACAATATACGTTCCGGCTGGAAAAACATATTTTCTATATTTCATTTAGCTGCCGGTGATCATGAGGAACAAATTGTTGAGCTGGCATTCCAGACAACAGGAAAAATTATTGGTGACCTCTATCGGCGACAATTTGCCGTTATGGTTGACTCCTTTCAAGATGCCGTTAAGTGCCTATCTGAATTTGCGTGCAATGCGCGCTTCCCGGATACAAGCATGGAAGCCATACGGTTAGTGCGAAACTGTGCTCAGTGTGTGCATGATGCACCCCAACTATTTGCGGACCATGCAGGCATGGAGAATGATGCTTCTGTGGCGGAGGAAGATCGTGTTTGGGTGCGCGGTTGGTTTCCCATGCTCTTCTCTCTTTCCTGTGTGGTAAATCGATGCAAGTTGGATGTGCGTACTCGTGGTCTGACTGTTCTCTTTGAGATCGTGAAGACACATGGCGACAGCTTTAAGCCAAATTGGTGGAAGGATTTATTCAATGTCATTTTTCGCATCTTTGACAACATGAAGCTGCCGGAACATGTTACCGAAAAGTCCGAATGGATGACAACCACCTGCAATCATGCACTGTATGCAATTATCGATGTATTCACCCAATACTTCGATGTGCTTGGTCATCTGCTGCTTGAAGAGCTGTTCGCTCAGCTACATTGGTGCGTACAACAAAATAATGAGCAGCTTGCACGGTCTGGCACCAATTGTCTAGAGAATTTAGTTATCTCGAATGGGTTCAAGTTTAATGAGGTCACATGGGACAAGACGTGTCAATGCATCCTTGACATATTCAGTGCAACGCTTCCCAAGGAGCTGCTTAGTTGGCGTCCCGCCAAGAGCAATGAGCAACAGCTGCAGCTTCAACATCAGTTGCCACGTCGCGCCTCTAGCACAGTACATTCCACGCCATTAGAGGCGCACAATCATTTTGAGGGTTTACACATAAAGTGTGTGGTGCAACTGGAGCTGATACAGACCATGGACAATATAGTCTTCTTTCCGGCAACTTCGCGCAAGGAGGATGCTGAAACACTCGCTCAGGCGGCCGCAGATTTGACCGGGCGCCAAACGCAGCACCAGCAGCTGCAGCTGGATTGTCAACGCGAGGAACAGGGAATGTATGGTTATTTGCGAACGCGACAGCTCTTCACGCTCGCTGAGTGTCTGATGCAGTCGCATCGTTTTGCCAAGCGCTTCAATGCCGATCAGGATCAGCGCAATTTGTTATGGCGTGCGGGATTTAAGGGCACCGTCAAGCCTAATCTGCTGAAGCAGGAGACTGCCTCTCTAGCCTGTGTTTTACGCATATTTTTCAAAATGTATAGCGATGAGAATCGACGCAGCGACTGGCCCGGCATTGAGCAGGAGCTGGTACAAGTCAGCAAGGAGGCGCTGGCCTACTATCTCAGCCTGCAGAGCGAGGCGCATCGGGAAGCGTGGACATCTCTCCTACTACTCATCTTGACACGCCTACTTAAGATGTCCGATGCGAGGGTGAGGGATAAATTAATATACAAACAATAAATACGATTATTTAAATTTCCTTTTCTATAAATTTTCTAGTTTGCCACGCATGTGTCCAACTATTATAGCCTGCTGTGTGAGATGATGTGCTTTGACCTCAAGCCCGAACTGCGAAGTGTCCTTAGGCGTGTATTTATGCGCATCGGTCCAGTATTTAATATTATGAATGTGAATGTTAAATAGTGAAGGCGCATGAACTTAACGGAACCACGGCCCCTGCTACATTGACAATGGCCAATTAGCCCGAGGGTGAACCTTTTAGTTATCCAATATCCCGGCATTGTTGTTATGTTATTTACTTTATTAATGCAATTTGTAATGTTTATACTTAGGTTTAAACAAAAAAGTTGTTGTTTTATATCATGTTTGCAAACACACACACACACACACACACGCACACTTCAGTGTGTAAGGCTTTAATATATGTTTGTGTGTGCACTGGTTTATATGCCACATACATAAGCATATAATATGTATATGTATGTTATGTACGATATATGCGTTATGTAACCTAAAGTTTATCTTCTTTTCTGGCAAACGTTCTTGATGCATTCATTTAACTATCCTAAAAAATTATCCATTCTCTAACATTATTATGTAGCATAAATAATAATAAATCTTGCTATACTTTAGCTTGTATATTGCTAGTTATAATTTAAATCAAATTATATATTTCAAATATATATATTACAGCAATAAATATCGTACATAAATTGTATGTACAATTTGATTAAGACTAGGATAAATCCAAAAACCTTATTAACTTAAAAGGGCTTAAAAAATATAGAAGCTTATTCCCTTTATTACCATAAATTTACAAAATCTTTATTATATAGATAATATCGAGGGGAATCACGAATTCGTTTGGTCAACAAAAAATTCTTATACCAATTCAGATAACATATGTAAAAGGCACGGTGCTTTAGGCTAATATAATACAGCAGATTGTAACATCTGTCCAAATATAATAAGATATAGAGTTTGTATATTGTGAGATGTTAAATATTTATTAAATACTTTGCCATTTGTGCAAATGCTATACGATAATCCCATCATTAATTGAAGTTCGAGGCAGTTAGTTGTTTCCTCAAACCCCTAAAAGAGATGACAGAGTTACAGCTTTTATTATTACGTTAAAGGAACCTAGGTTATATCCTTAAAGATCGATATAATTTGATGCAGAGTTCAAGATTTCCAGGGTATTTTTAAAAAATTTGCTTATATTACGGAATGAGACAAATTGTCAATTTTTGAGGAATTTATTTAATTGTCCATTTTTAAACTATAGGTTCTGCTAAGCTTTCTTCTGCCGTAACACACATTTAACGAAACAATTTACTTTGATACAATAGTTTATAGTTCGGGCATTGAATTCCTGTGAATTCTGTCAATTCCTATTAATTTTATTTATGTTTTTGCGCTTTATTTGTTATAATAAAAAAATATGTTTTCAAATTAATCGGACTCGCCACACTGATGCAAGCAATAAATGAAATATACAAAATTATTTATTTATGTTGTAATTTAAATGTCATATATTTATTCAAAAATAAACTGCCAGTATTTTCACATGAAACAACCGCTGCACTCCAAATACCAGAAAACTGGAAGTGAAAGTTACCAACGTAAAAGCGTAAATAAATATATTGTTGCATATCCTCACGGGTCAGCTCTTGTGGACCCAAACCATACATTTTTATTGACTCAATCCGTGTCAGAGGAACAGAAATAGCGGGATGCAGTAAAAAAAACATATTGCATACTTAGGGGCAAAACTGTAAAGTAACAGTTCGCTGTTAACCAGCAGCTGCAGCTCAGATAGACTGGGCAGCTCAACAGCTGTTAAGCCTTAATAGCTGAAAAGTTTTACATTTCGAGTAATTTATGTTCGGGTTTGCACATTACATTGCGAGACAATTTAATAAAAAAAAAAAACAAATAAAATCATATATTTTTATCAAAAAGTCAAACATATTTCTTAACAATTTCTTTATGAATTTATCAAGCCTTTTTTAGTTAGGTTCGCCAGCACTGTAAATATGCTATATTGTTATAGTTATTGTTATAAAGTATACGAAATTGTGAGTCGATGGATAACACGCAAATTACGCATGCGTGATGATAGTCCAAAGCTTTTTAGTGTCAATCAATCAAGAAGTTGGAATCGGAGACTGCTCTTGAAATTTTGTTAAATCTTTAATAGTAAAAGAAAACCAATTAAATAAAATTTAATTGAAAATAATTTTAATAAAAATAACTAATGGAATGATATTTTCATGAGCATTTTATATCCATCCATTTTGGAAGATATCAATTATTGTAAATATCAGATGTGAATTAAGGTCAACGTTAAGTTAGTATTTCTGGCAGACTTTGCAATAGAAAAGAATGTGTAAACAAAACATATCACCGATTCTTATAGATACTTAGTATATGTTAGTTGGTTATTTCAATTTGCTATGATCGATACTTTGTTTGGCTATTTTGATGATCAGCTTTTTAAATTACTGGCAACCAAAAGCTTTGGTCACGTGCGTCAAACAAATAATATTATATTGTATGTCGTTTCTTCCAAATTGAATGCTAAATGACCAAAACAGCAGAGAGCAGCGTGCAAAGGAAAGTTTTGCAGATAAGAAGGAGACTCAACAACAAATACATTTTGAATTGGTGATTTGCAAATTCGAAGGAATGTGTTAATAAATCTTGTTTATAAGTCAATTTTAATGGAAACTTAATCGGAGTAACTCACCCGATGTGCCGATTTGACGCCTCGAACGAACTTGAATCTATTGAAATCAGAAGATCTCGATAAGTGTTAATTGAAAACGAACGCTTATTTTTGAAACGCTTAATTTAATAATAAACAAAAAATAATAGAAACCACTGCAAATTGATAAGTATATAGATGGATGTCTGAAAAAGATGTTACAAAATAAAGATATATATATTTGTATTTATATAATTTTCATTGTAATTTAAGTACAACAATATAGTTAAATTTTGCACAAAGGTGCTACTTTTGCACAGCATAAGCTAAGATTAATTTTAAAATTGTATTAGCTTAAATATTCTATATATTATTTTATTGTTTGCTCAACCGTCGCCAAATGCTAGTCTATGATAACTGATAGATAACAGATTTGTATGATAATAGCATAGTTGCTCTAAAGAGTCGCCAACAACAAAGCTCTGCTTGTGTGTACCTAGAAGTCAAATAAATATAATAAGACAGTAGTGCGGAAAACTGGCCAGACAAATAAAGCACTAGCCTGTGTTTTGTTTTCATTATCAAGCCAAGAGATTAGTTAACGAAAACAAACTGTGACCATGAAGAAGTTCAAATCGTGAATTGTGTTCTGAGCTCTTGAATTAAAAACACCTTTAGTGAACTCACCCAGAAATGCGTGTAAGAGCAGAGATCTGTTTCAATTCTTAGAATAGGACAATCCCTGAAAGAACTGTTAAAATAATGATCTCTTTATTTAAACAGTAAAGTCATCTCCGGTGAGCTTCACTCGACAAATGAATTTGAACTGAGATCACTGTTAACACTGGCCTAATCGATAAATTACACAACAGTGACACTGCTATCGATCTCTCTCTCCCTCTTTCTTGACCTTGAGCGAGCAAGGGCTTATAGAAAGCGCTTATGGAAAAATCTGGATAGCACCTTCTCCTCGTTTCATATTCCCCATCTGTCCATTTTTTGTTCTGGTTAATGTTGCAATATTTGTTGTGCAATTGCAATTACGGAAATGTATTTAAAGTTTGCCGCTTGGCGTGCACGTGAGTAGATAAAAAACTGTGCACAGTGCAAATATGAAAACCGTGTCTACATTTGTAATTAAAAAATTGTGCTCATACGCAGCGCGGGGTTTGAGCAAATCTAGTTGCATACTACGAGAATCATATTAGGAATTATTCTAGTTCCATATTACGAGAATCATATTAGCAATTATTCTATTATATTTGAGCTTAGGCACAAAAATAATTGAAAATTAGTTTGCCAATTTGGTTTAACTCGCTAAACTGGCACTGAGCAACGTGTTATAATGAAATAACGTTGTGCTTGATGAAAATTGCCACAGTCACCGAAGCCCCCAAAAAATAAACATTGCAGGCAACCCCACAGCAGACTGATCCACGAGCTGTGGTTCAATTTTTGTCAAAAGAATCAACAGTTGAACTTAACTAATGGCTATTAGCAGGCCTATGTGTGTGAGAGTGTGTCGCCCTATCATGTTCACGCTGTGGGCTGCAAAAACTAAATAAAACAATGGCTAAAGTTCAACAACAAATTACGGCGACAATTTGTTTTGCATGTATACGTTTGCGTATATATACAGTGGGCGCGCAGCATAATGTACAGTAAAATATGTAAACAGACAGTACTTTGCTAAATTGCCTACCACAACTATAGGCAATCCGCTTAACAGTAACAGAAAGTTAACAGCAATCGATCGACACGAATTTGAACTTTAAGTGCCACTTAGCAGCATTGCGTAAATGTCATCACACTGCAATTAATGTTGAGACGCGTGGCTGAGTCCGATTTTGAACTGTCAACACGCGTTTCCATCGTTCTCGGCCCTCTCTCCTCTTGCACAGCGCAGCGTAGCGTGAGCATAGCTAAACACAGTAGTCTAATTTAATTGCTCAATTGACTCGCTCTCTTTAAGCTTTCTCTCTTTCGTTAGCTCGCTCGCACGTTCGCTCATATACTGGTTAGACTGCGTTTTTTCTCCAGCTCTCTCTCTCTCACTCTCTCTCTTTTACGCTGTTACAGTCCGGTTGGAGGTGCGTGTTTTTTTATTTTCATTTGTCTTCTTATTAGTTAGCTTCGAAGTCGGCGACGCTGCCGCGAGTCAAACAGTCTACAGTCAGCGGACAAGCTAAGCAGACGCGCTCCCCTTAGCAAACCGTAACAGCAACCGTAGCCATAACCTTAGCCCTATTTATCGGGTTATTATAAAAAGTGTCGTTACATTCGCGACAAGAATCAAACGCGTGCCAGCGACCGCGAGTGCAAGAACAAAAGTCTTGTTTTCTGCTCTACTAGTCTATACTCTGCTAGTTACCAAAGATCAAATCTACGATGAGCCATCACTGGGGCTATACCGAAGAGAACGGTAAGCAAGTGGTATACTTTAGCCGAAGTACTTTAATGTTTTCACGAGTTTTCTTAAAGTTTATATATTTATGATCAGATCATAAATTATTTCTGTGCATATGCATTTTAAATTTGCTTGATTTCAAACTTATTTTAGTGACTGAATTAACTATATATATCAGATAGCTAGTAGAAAATAAGATTCCATGCTATATGTGCATATATGTCTATGTATACATATGTATTTGTATTTGTATTTGTGAATGTATATCGAGTAAGGGTATTCGAACTTCGGTCAGTTGCTCACAGATCTCGTTTCTGTTGTTTGTTTTGCTAAGACTATTTGTTTACAAACGTGACGCACGCTGCGCATGCGTGAAGGGAATTATTTTTTTAGGAAAGTTTAAGTAATACCAATGATGTACATGTTAGAGATTTCGACAGGTGCGATCTGGGTGCATTCTTATTGCTTGCGTCTGTTATGCTGTCTGTTTAATTGAGAGAACTCTGTTGATTGAATACATGTCTGTTATCTAACTGATAACAAGCACTTAAGTTATTTGCCCAAGCTATTGTTTGTTTAGTTTTTTAATTGCCGATGCATCCAGTACTCAAATAGTTTTTCCGATCTGAGATGGATGCTAGCCAAGAGAATGATTTATTAACTATTTTTGTAATACGATTGACTCAGTATTAAGTGAATGCTCTCTGACTTCATTGATTACTCAGCTGAGAATATTTTTATTTTTGGGTTCATTCCGGTTAACACTGGCCTCAAACTTCAGTTCGTTCATTCGCTGTTAATACAATCAAGTTCAGTTTTGCTCGAGAAATAACGCTTTGCGCCTCAATTACATGCATCATCGCTTTACCACTCCATACACGAACACACACACAAAAATACACACATCTCGAGAGACTTGGGCACGTTCATAGCCATAGGTTCGTCGGCTGCTCAGAAATATGCGACAGCCATAATTAAATCGTATACGCAGCGTAGCTCAAACAAATCAGCCCAAACGGGTCTGTAGAGCGGGTAGACAATATCCGACAATCGGCGCTTTGCACGGGCTGCGTCTCGTGATCACAACTGTGCGCTAGTGTGCAAATGAGAGTGATTCCCACTGAACCAGTCGCAAACTCAGTCGTCTCGTTGAACTCAGGCGCTTCCCCAGTTCTCGTTAATGCTAGATTTTGCGATACTTGTTTAAGCAAATTTGTAACAGCAGTTGAAGCAATCGATACACAGTATACATTTACGATGAATCATTGATATTTTCGAGACTGTTCACATCGGAATAGCATATTGCTTTTTACTATGGCCCAAATCGATAATTATCGATTTTAGACAAGTATTGAATTTCAACAAATAGCACTGATTGGCAGGAACAATTTTAGTCTCTTATTTTAATTTCTACTATACAAACTATTAAAAATATATAACTGTATGGAAATGTCGGATACGACTTTGTTTTATCGATTTTTAGCTATTATTGTATGCAAATTTTAATATTATATACTTTTGTAGTTTCGAAATTATTCAACCTCAAAGTTGATTCTTCTCTTTGGAGATCCAAAAAACATCTATAAATTGTCTGCAGAGACTTGTGTTTTTTTTTTTTGTAGTGAGGGTATTTAATATTCAGTTCATTATTTGTTAGGCGTCAGTTTCGCCTTCTCTTTGTGTTGTGCCTTGGCTTTTGAAGGCAGTTCGTTTGCTTTTTGCCTGGCTGGTCAAGTGCATGTGCGGTTCTTAAGGACGTATTAAAAACCGGTTTCATCAAAACCCTGTCAAACGTTCTGTCTGGCATAACAAAGCCCTGCCCGTCACATGATAGTCACTTATCGTTCAATAAAAATAAAGAAAAATGTTTGCATCTACCAAAAAGTTGGAATACAATATTTTTATTTTCGGCAATTTGTTTTGATTTGCGTTAAATGTCGCTGATTGCGTTGATTGATTCGACTTGGGTAACTTTCCAATGTCTTCTTTATGACTATGCTGCGTTATCGCTGCCAGCCGATCTATATACCTATACATATATACGTATATTCTGTACGAACATGTTTAAGTTCCACTCCAGTCTGGAGTGGTTCTTACATGAAGCGGGCGAGTGAGAGCTCTCGAGTCTTATTTACATATATTAATCATATTAATACATGCAGCAATAAATAAATATATATATATATAAATATATATATATATATATATATATATAGATTACGCGATGTTCTAATCAGATCTACCTCTGGCCCTCTCAAAACTGCAGAATTGTTGTCTATACTCGATTATACTTGAGTGCCAGATTAAAAGTCGCGTGTTTATATTTTGTAAATCAATCAAATTTCATTTAAGACGTGAATCGCAACAACCACAAAACCGTTAGCGTGTTGCTGTCGGGCGTAAGCGACTGTAAAATGCTCGTTCACTCGTTCACATCGACAGGAGGATAAGACTGCTGAACTAGGTATTCCGCTATAGAGCTGCCATTAGGAGATATCATTTTCCCGAAAAGCTGAATATATATAATTCGTAATAGCTTTATAACGGTTCATAAACGAGGGAGTATATAAAATTGCGTAGTGTCTAGCTACAATAGTGACGACAAGTCTGATATACTCATGTTAGTTCTTGAAAGTAATTCATAAATTCTTCAATCATTATTATTTGGTAGCTATCGGTTACATTTGAGGTTTTTCTTTTGTATTCCTCTTATCTTTGCTGACACTGTTCATTACGTTTTCCATGGTATTTAATCTAGTCTATATATATATATACTTATTTCTTATCATAATGAGTCAATTGAATGAAATACTCAAATTAGTAATATCCACTAAAAATATCCCAATATTATCAAATACTTCTTTTGATTTTAATAAGGTTTTTTTCTTATCAATTTATTATTGTGATTTGCACTACGAATCTGAATATAAGAAAATTAACAGGAAGCCATATTCTTTTTTAGCATAAAATTAAATATAACTGTTCGATCCAAGATGATGTATTACTGAAAGCAATATGAAAGTATAGAAATATTTAACAAAATTTACCAGTTGGAAACATGTTCAGGCAAAGTTGTCCCATCTATATCGTATTCTATTCTACTGTACAGTGAGTAGCAGGTTTTTCAAAGCTCGAATAACCCTACTATATATACACACACATATGAAAGCGATTTATTCCATTACAATTTTGTAATATATTCCATTGACGTCTCTAAGCCATAAGTGAATTGATGCGCAATCATGTATTACAAAACAATGGACAATAGCAATAGCATATGACTATATAGTATGACCACGCCTACTTAGGGCAATGGAGAGGATAAAGAAATATTGCAATGACAAATTTTTGAGAAACAGATATAGAGATATTATGAAAGCTAACATCCTCAGCTCTGGAGAGCTGATCAACGCTTTCTACAGCTCAATTCCGAAGGTGTCAGAAAATTATGCTTGGCAGAATATTTGCCGTACAGATTATTATTTTTGGCTAAGGCGATAAAATTAGCTCTTGCTGTGATAAAAAATAAATCACATATACATTCATATATATATATATATATATATATATATATATCATGCGATAATTTCTATAAAAATTATATGTAAGCCTTCTGGTGCATATATAATATAAATATCATATATATATATATATATATATATCTACATATATACAATAAAAAATACCCTCATAAAAAATAAAAAATTTATGGGTTGGAAAACTTTTGGTCTACAGATGAGCATTCCGAGTGCAAAGATTTGGGGCTGTACGTGACAATTCTATAAATTTTCGACTTTCAAATTTTGCATGTTATTGTTCTATAAACTTGTGTTTTGTTAAGTTGTTTTTCGTTTTTGGTTTTTCGTTTTATGGTCATTCAATAAATCTATTTCTGTTGCTCTTCGGTCACATGCAACCAAATAATTAGCACTAAAAATTCTCTGAAATGGACTTTGCCCACTGGAGGGTTGAAACCAAGTACCAGAGCTTTGAGCACTGCTGGGGCTTCGCAAAAAGGCGGGACGCGAGATTATATAAGTCGCAACGTTGGCTTATTTCAGTCTGGCGTTGTCTAATAAATTTACATCTATATATATATTTATAAATTTGTGATATTGATGTATATATACATACATCAATATCACAAACTTATATATGTACAACATCCATTTGCTATATGTCTGACTCACGCAGGAATAAACCGAATTGCGAAACGGCAATTTGTGGGGTCAGTTCATTGTATATCTCAGGGTCTAATTAGCAAGTAGTTCCTTAGCTCATAAACAAAAAACACGCAATAAACTCATGATGAACTGTCTATATACGACTGTATCTATAAGTCGAGCTGCCTACCGTGCACTTAGAAGATACGATCATGCAATTTAAATTAATAGTTACGACTTTTCTACCCGTTTTTTAATGAACAGAAACAGTTTTACTTTTCCTGCGTTTAACGCGTACAACACATGTACTCAAATCATATTTATACCCTGTAATGCAAATGAGACTGGCATTATATTTTCCTTTGGCCAATTTCAGACCTATTTAAAGCGTGTTCCATTAAAACATTTTATTAATATTATTAATAGCTGCTGCCAATGTCCATTACCATAAATTTTCAGATAAATTTAGACACAATTATTTTGAATTAATCTGATCTAAGCTAACATCTATAAGCAGGGCATCTCTCAGTCGTTTATTCAAGTATCTGCCAGACAAAAAAGTTGTTGCTTGTTTAGAAATCGAAACGAAAGTAAATAGCTTAGAAATGCTGTATAAATTCTAATGAAAACGTTACTTAATTCCTTATTGTCCGGAAAAAGTTGCACAAAACAAGTTTTTGTCCGACTGTTTAACTGATCGTTATATAAATATTGTGTGCTTGTGTGTGTGTGTGTGCGTAATATACATGTATATAAATTGGACATGCTATGCTAAATTGGGAATGTTCAACTTGCTGTTAACACAATTCAAAAATCAATTGGTTTGCAGCACAATATATAATATAAAATATATAATATATAATATATAATATATAATATATAATATATAATATATAATATATAATATATAATATATAATACATAATATATAATATATAATAAATAATATATAATGTATAATATATAATATATAATATATAATATATAATAAATAATGTATAATGTATAATATATAATGTATAATATATAATATATAATATATATTACATAATGTATAATATATGATAATATAATTATCATTCTGTAAACGTTGGCAGCTGTTTAAAGATCGCGTGGCAAATATATTTATTTATTTATTTCAAATCTTGTTAATCTGACAAGATTTTGTGAGAACCCACTACAGATTTATTTAATCATTATTGTAGCACTTCCTTAACGGATTTTAGCGCAAGTACAAAAGGTTGATATTTTATATTCGGCTTGTTAGTCTTTTAATTGAATAAGATCATACAAAAATAGTCTACAGGGTATTCAGGCTGGAACTTTCCTGGCTTTCGCTTGCATTTACTTAATCAATGTTTATTTGGAGTAGCGTGTTCTTCAGAATTTACTGCTAATATTATTTAACAGCCGTTGCAGCAGCAGCAGCAGCAGCAGCTTTTGTCTGAAATTGCACAAGGTGCTGTAAATAAAATTGACTTAACAAATATGAGCGCATGGAAAATGGCCAACAGAACGCAGCTGACAAAATGACAGCTTTATAAGCGTACAAAATATTTGGTTAATTTATCATTAACCGGATATTTACGCAAAAATGGAAACATAGAAATGGATTGCAGCTAAGGCGTAGTAACAGCTGCCATAAATGGCGTGTGCATTCGTGCACCTATAAGACAGGTGGTGTGCGTTGTAAGGCATCAGACAGCGCCGGAATGGAATTTCCAGCAATAAGCTTATCTTCTTTAGCCTTATATGTCTAAGGGAATATATAAATGAGTTGTATATGGCCATGATCAAATGAGCTCAAATCAGTCAAATAGTTGAGGGTTTGGCTGAAGGCATGCAGTGCGTATACGTGATGTTAAAATATGAGCCAATTTATAAAGCCTACTAATTTATTTGTAAAGTGACAGCATGGATTCATGAGTCTTTCAGTTGACAAGGCATCATTGATTTAAGCATATATGGTCAATACGGCGAGTTTCTTAGCCAAACATTCCAGGCGTATGCGTGATATCACAACTATCACACCTAGCTATGATGCTTGCATAACTGATCCTCAAAACAAAATGTATTGTCACATGGGCTAATGGAAACTTCAAAATGGCTTTAGATTGTAAGCTACAGTTGCACAGCGGCTTTCAGGGCGAATACGTGATTTATTTGTTTGTACTTCATATATATATATATTATATATTTATACAACCTATCAATTTGGTTGTCACATGGGCAAATTATGTATCGCTTGCACTTTTGTAGCTAATTCTCAGGTTTTTCCTTACCGTCAATTACATAATTAGCGCTGTCTGCGCGTCGATAAGGAAAAATGCATTGCTTCGAATACACCTGATTTATCACAACTCATAATAAATACCTTAAGACCCCGATGATGTATCATGTGGTATAGTCCAAAAGACAAGGGACTTACTAGATAAGGTGAATGCCAGATCAAGCGCACCTTAACATTTGTATTTATAAGATATCTCAGCTACCACGCCCCACCACAAGCCACCCCTTTTTTGGGGTTTTACGGTTCACGTTGCTCAGTGCGACGTCAGTGCAAACCATATTCCAAATATCACATGACTGGCGCAGCTCTCTAGTCAGTCTCTCTGCCGCAGCACGTGACGCCTCATCCCAGTCAATATTTGAGTTGTTGTTGTTGTTTTTGTTGCAGCACACGACAATAATTAAAAACGCAAATGCAGCAGAAAAAAATAACAGACTAAAATAAAGTAAATAATCTTTTATTTTGTTGTCTCAACCGATTGCTATGCGGCTAGATAAAAATTCCTACGGACAGCAAATGTTCGCTGTCAACCAAATAGATGTAAAAGTTTTTATTTTTTAGTCAAGCAATTTGTACAAGCAGCTGACATTTAATGCTTTATAAGCTTCTAGCTCTCATCTGTCAGCAATGAGCAACGACCAAAAATCAACTGCGAAAACGGGTTTATTGTAATTTTTTGTCGAGTTTATTAACGATTTATTATTCATTTATTAATTCTAATAATTGATCTTGCTTCTAAATTACATTTCCAAAATTTCTTAATTATATTTTATTCACTAGTGTTTTTTCTATCTATTATAATATATAAAATTATATATATATATATATATATATATATATATATATATATATATATATATATATATATATATATATATATATATATAATTTACTTGAATTTTAAATAGATACTCAGTTTCTTAGTTAAGAACAAAACCAAATGAAAATATTATTTGAATTCTTTGGGCTATAGTTAAGATAGTTTTTATACATTTTCGTTCATTTCGTCTATATCGATATAGCATTCAGTTTAAAACATACGGGCAGGGTATTTTATTTATGAAAATCCTTTTGTTTATATTACTTTAATCTAGGCTACACGTTTTTACTATTATTGTACAAATATTTGCCAAGCTATATGACTCAGCCGCTAATCAAAGCATACTCCAGCTTTTGTTAAAGTAAAAGAGAATCCTCTAAGCACCAGCCAGATGTTCAAAAGGCTGAGTCTTTTAATATTTACTTGTTGTTGTCTTTTATAGATACGCTTATCATTAAAGACTAGAGCTATAAGTGCTCAACTGCTTATATGAAAAGAAACCATATAAACTACAAGAATGAAATATGTAGACATAATTAGATAAGTTCCCTAAGTAAATGGACTTTGACTTCAAATTCCATGCATCAAGGGATCTAAAACCTCGCACGGACCTTAGAATAGATCCCCACACGTATTTTACGCTAAAACAAAGCGATCATAAAATAAACCGCACTGTAAAACCATTAAACATTTTTATTTTTGTAATTGCACAGCTTTTTCTTATGATTCCTAAGGACAAGGTGTGGTGTCGACCTCAAACTTAATTGATGACAATTTGTGCAGGGCTATTAAAAGTTTTCTCTCGGTCTGAGCTCCTCTACCACATTCTTTACTCCTCTTGATTACTTCTTAATATAATGACAAATCGCTTATAGTAGCCCTTATAAATAGATGGCAAATGAAGCATGATTAAATGACCACGGCATGTGGAAACAATTAATCTAAATGACTTTTAGTTAAACGAGTTCATCATTAACATGGCATGCATTGTTTGCTTTGCAGGACCCGCCCACTGGGCCAAGGACTATCCGCAGGCATCGGGACATCGCCAATCGCCCGTGGACATCACCCCTTCGAGTGCCAAGAAGGGCAGTGATTTGAAGGCATCTCCGCTCAAATGGAAATATGTGCCAGAAGATACAAAGAGTCTGGTTAACCCAGGTAGGTTCTATATTCGACCAAGTAGAGAGTGAAGATCAAACTTGGCTTATGTCATTTGCAGGCTACTGTTGGCGCGTGGATGTCAACGGCGCTAATTCTGAGCTAACTGGTGGACCACTTGGCGATCAGATCTTTAAACTGGAACAGTTCCATTGTCACTGGGGCTGCACCGACTCGAAGGGATCGGAACATACGGTTGATGGTGTCTCCTATTCGGGTGAACTTCATCTCGTACACTGGAACACCACGAAATACAAGTCGTTCGGCGAAGCAGCGGCTGCACCTGACGGACTGGCCGTGTTGGGTGTCTTTCTGCAACCGGGCAATCATCACGAAGAGCTAGATAAAGTGAGCAGCCTATTGCAATTTGTTCTGCACAAGGGCGATCGCGTCACTCTGCCCCAAGGCTGTGATCCCGGTCAGCTGCTGCCCGATGTGCACACGTACTGGACCTATGAGGGCTCATTGACTACGCCTCCCTGCTCCGAGTGCGTCATTTGGATTGTGTTCAAGACGCCCATTCAAGTGTCCGACGATCAATTAAATGCCATGCGTAATCTTAATGCCTACGATGTCAAGGAGGAATGTCCTTGCAATGAATTCAATGGCAAGGTCATCAACAATTTCCGACCTCCATTGCCGCTAGGCAAACGTGAGCTGCGCGAAATTGGCGGACATTGAGTCTTGGGTTGAAAGGGTCACAAAACGGTGAAAGTCAAAATCGAAGTGAATCGATTCGTATTTTTGTTTTATACATATATAAATAAATGTGCACAGCATGCACCGCAGTAGCGAATCGGATGAGCTGCTCTGACCCACCAATCTCACCAACCTCACTACCCATACCACATATATCCCCAATCGCTGAGCAGAGCAGCAGATGCCCATTGTTAAAGTCCCGCTTTAGTTGTTACTACTTGATGTAGCAAACACTCTTACCTCTATGCGTATTTGCTTGTCTGTGTATTTGCATCTTGTATTTTATAGCTAGTACCTTGCATCTGTGCGAGTGCTTTGTACGTTTGTTTGTTGAACATTTGCTAAATGACAATTAGATTACACTTTATGGTATTACATAATAAATATATTACTTTTAGATGTTGCATAATGAAAACGAATAACTTTTGTTTTATTACCCGGTTTCGTAAAGCTCTCGCTCAAGCGTTCAAGTCAGTAGCATACAAAGACTAATAGCAAGTATTTTGCAAAAGGACTTTACATCGGAAGGAAGTTACATCGACTATATCTTCTTGATCTTGGGTTGGCAACACGTGGATATGTTCTAATTCTCAAGTCTCTAGCACTCTACATAATACCGTTTCTGTTATACCTTATGTAGTATTTTCCGATGTCTTCCGCTCCTACTTATCCTACTCTCCTACTTATCGTATCGGGAAAATCTGTGTATATTAAAAAATTTCAGCGGTCTAGATATAAAATATTTGCGGCAGGCATTGCATAAAACCAATATCATCTTTTACTTCGTGAACGAATAGAAAAAACCTGATCGTAAACAAAAAATGAAAATTAAATTGTAAAAAAAAATATAGTTTTACCATGCCTCGTCTAGATCATTTTACGTTAATTTGTGAAGGGGCCAATTGGAATCAATCAGTACTGGGAAATTTATGCGTACTTGAGAATAGATTTTTCAAAATTCAAAAAAATTGTAGCATATTTTTGGGTGAAGTTCATTAATCAATCATCAAGCAGCCGATTTTTATACTATAATGGAATTAGACCTATTTTGATATAGCTTTTTGTATTTCATGTCATAGAAATTTTAATAGTAAAAAAATTCTGTAAGATTTCTAAAATGACAAACAAATATTATACATAAACTTTTAGTTCTACTTTCAAGACTTTTCAAAAATGTTTAAAATAAAACTAAAACAAGAATGTTGCATATGACTAAAGTCCTTACAAAATTCAGCCCAAACCATTTCCAACTGCCGTAGACTCTTATACTATTCAATATTATCTCTCCACCTTCATGGTTACAGTGGTGGATACAGTTTTTTTTGGCATAAAATTGTCTTTATGACATAAGAAGTGTCTCAGTGTTTTGGTTATATCACTGCCATCTTCGAGCTCGAAACTCCACGAACAGTATCAAGAGAATCGGAGCACCATTTTCTCTATTTAAAATTTCCTATAGCAAAATGGGTAGTTGCAAGGAGGTAAATGCCATAGAAATTAGGCGAGAGTGATTGAGTATGGAAAGAAGTAGCTCGAATGGCCGGCCATGTCATGAGCAAGTTATTCAATGAGAGCCAAGATATGGTGACTGCAGTTCTTTAAAACTAACGGTTCCGTTAGCTTAGTTTTAGGACTCTCCACAATGATGCGCTGGGCACCAGTGTCATGTTGAGGTGAATATATTCTTTCGTAAATGCTTTAAGAGTTTGATTCCTAGCGAGCTCGCCAATCGCCCCTTAGTCTATAAGTAGGAATCGTACAATGATTCCCGGCTTTGCTTTAATAATAAATCATAATAATCGACGATTTGTACGAAATTCTGCTCGCAATGGAGTTCCTCAAAGCTCTGAATTTAAATCGGTCAAGTAGATTACTATAAAAGGAATCAATATCTGCTTCCTCTAAAGTTGTGTGGACTGCATAAAAGTTTGACTCTATCTCGCGTAGTTTTTCAATGTCCTATTCAGTTCCTATTCCTAAGACACTCATGTCTTCTGAAAATAGCTCGAGCTAGCGGAATTTGTTCATTTTACTAAGCAAAGCCTTTACTAGATTAATCACGTTGGAGTCATCTATATGTTTAAGGTCGCCAAGCTTTTACGGCAATTCTGACTCAAATTATTTACGATGGTGGACTTAAAAATGTACTTATTATAATTAGAATATTATTTACAGATTTATTGATGATGATCATGGCAGTGATAATGGCATTATTGTAAAGAGGGAAGAGATTACAAAGATGCTTTGCGTTTGAATACAATTCTGGGACAGACAGAAAAGGGAAAGAAGTAGGGAAGTATTGATTGCTTATACACTAATAGTCAACGGGCGCGACACTTCGAAAGAGAAGATAAACTGAAGGAAGCTTATTAGAAGCGTAATTATTAGAAGCTTCGCAGAACACTATGGAGCATAGAATATCTCCGAATTGCAGGTGTAGATGTGTTATTTTGATCAATCTCAAGAAGCGGACTGTGGTAAATTAACATTCGATTTCTGGAGGTGTAGTCCCAAGCCTGTGTTCTAACTGTTGAGCTGTCAATATAACTAATATTACAATGTGAAGATCGTTACTAGTTTCTAGTAACTCTTTCGTTTAGTTTACTCTAGTTACGTCTAGATGGCTTGCGTTCATATGGATATTGCTCAAAGCCAATAAATGTTTCTCACTTCGTGAGCGAGTCTAAAAACTGTTATTATTCACTGGAATTTCATATATGTAAGTTATCGGATAATATATTATAATCATTCTTAGTCATATTCAATGTTTATTAATAATTGCGAATAGCCTAACTGTGTAAGTATATTGTTATTCAATTTAATTTGATTTGCAGCTTTAAAGTGAGCAGTAGTCGATTTGGAGTATCAACCAAGATGTTTCGGTATATAGTTTTGGACATAGCATTGCTTCAAGTGCTGGCGCAATTTTGGTTGATTGAATGTAAGAGAATCATCCATCAGTTAACAAAAAACTAAATACTAACTAAAAGAGTTTACCAATAGCAATTAACTTTAGCACCCGTGTGGAGTACAAAAATATTGATTTTGTACCCCTAGAATATCAAGCACATTTGAAACCCTTCGAGCTCATCGGTAGTAAGTTCTATTACATTGGCAATGCGGAACTCAATTGGTTTCAGGCGGTGCAAGAGTGTCGCAAAAAGGGGGGAAATCTCATCAATTTGAAAACACATCAGGAGACGTTAGTTATAGGCATGCAGCTGAATGCCAGCCACGACTATTGGGTAGACATCAACCGACTGGGTCAAGAGGAATATGTTTCGATAACAACTGGATTAAGGCCCGATTATCTGAATTTCCTAGCTAAGGATATGAATGAAGTAAACGATTACTATCATACCAATGAACAATTAAGTTGTGTGACCTTGGTGAAGGGCTATGAAGATAGTTTTGTCATGAAGGAGACGAAGTGCATGGAAAAATCTAGATTCATTTGCCAACTATCCTCACCGCGAACAATTTCCATTGTGGTCTGGTAATATTTATATATATATATATACTAATATATTTATAAAAATACTGTATAATAGAATTATATTTTACAAAAGTCTTCAAATGATTTCTTTATTACCTCGTAATTGGATTATATAAATAATATTGCATTATATAAAGACATATAGTCAGTGCTAAATATTTTATAATGCAATTTCACTTGAAAGTATAGGTTAACTGCCAAACTATGGGAATTATTCTCATTTATTTCCTGCAGTCTTTTTGCTAAATTCAAAATCATTCTCAGGTTGTTTGCTGAATTCGAGCAGGTCCTTTGGCTTGGTAGTCCATAACTTGAAATAGTTACTTTTCAATTGCTGCCAAGCTGATTGATAATCCTTTGCCAAGGCTTTAAGCTCAAAATAACTCAAGTTTTGAAGCTCTTCCAAGTTCAGTCCCAGCTTTTCGCGTAGTTTCGAACAGCCCGACAGCAAGTCCAAAAAACTAATGAATAATTTATATTTACTCACTGATAGCGCGGCTTGCGGTGTGTTTAGCCTCTGTTTGGTGATACCCTGACGCTTTCCATTAACTGCAATCTCAAATGGTCTATATATATATTATATATGAAAAGAAAAATAGTTGAGTTCATTCTTACCTGTGCAAATCAGGCACCAGCGCCCATATCAGGCTGCTTGGCGATGGCTGCCAATCCATGCGTTGCGCCAACTCAAAGGTTAAATTGTTATCTATGCGTATTAATGGTTGCTGCGGCTTATAGCGATTCAGCATGCAGTCTCTGCCCTGCCAGCGTCGATAAATGGCACGCTCCAGACTCTCAAGATTTGCCTCGGCACAGCAAAAGTTATAGCTGGTAAAGTAAATGGGTTTGTCGATCAGCATGTCAAGCAGCGCGCCTTGTACTCCAAGCACATTCCAACGCGACAATTTATCACTGCATGACATAGACAAAGTACGTTCGCCTCTTCCTGGTTTAGTCCTCAGTTCTGCTGGTGTTTGCAACATGTCGTCGGAGAGGAAATTGGCCGGTTGACTTATTAGTTTAGCACCCGTATATATCGGAGAGGTATTTGTTAGCGGTAACGAAGGTTCCAAGTCTAAACGCGCTCGTTTCGCTGGACCCTCATTTGTGAGTTCATCGGTGGCCACAATGCATGCATCTCCACACGGTGTTTGAGTGCTTAACAAATGGTACTCTAGCTGCTTGTTGAGCGCAAAGCAAGCTGTCGCTGTCTGCCAAGTAAAGATTGACTGGTCCACATCTCCTGTTCGCATCATTGCCTTTAAGAGCTCGTTATGCAAATAGCGTAAAAAAGCGCGACGGACCAGAACCTCAGCATGACAATCATTGAGTATATAGCCTCTTGTACATAATTTACTAGCGCCGATACATCTGGTGCTGATGGATTTTTAAAATGTAAAAAACAAAATTTAATGTTTACTTCAGTTTGTACCAACCCTGTTGCAAGGGCAACAACTTTGCTTGTTTGTGTATCTTTGTCGTACTGCACTATGCCGGCTAGCACTGTCCATTGTTTTTTTGTGGGCTTTCCAGTTTTTGGCAAATCACGAAATTTGTTGTAACACAATTCCGAAATTTGGTGCAACGTAGGTTGACATTCATTTTTAGATCCCATGTGAATTACTGCAATTACTAAGAAGTTCTTATATTATTCTGCGCTGTAAAAGATATCGATAGTCGATTGTCGAGAGAGCACAGCTGTTTTAAGGAATATTGAATTGTCCAACACTGCACATAAATAGCCTGGCTTTGTTATCAAACTGTACATACAAATATAAACTTTGCCATTTCAAAACAATATGCCAAAAGTTGTGTCACGTAGCATTGTCTGCTCAGATACAAAAGATCAAGAAGAATATAATGAAGAGAAACCGTTAAACATATACTATTGCTTGTGTAGCAAAATGTCGCTGATTTTGGGTTCGTAGAAACGTGTGTTTACATATGTATTTGTTATATTAAAATTTATTACATATATATATTAAAATATATATATATATATATATGATAGATTGCACATTAGACCAGCTGCCGCTGCGAGAGGTGGACAATGCTCGTGTTATTGATGCCAATGACCATGCCAATAAATTGACATACAACCCAGCACCTAAAATGATCTACATACGACGCAAAGGGAAGGGAATTGAAAAGCAGTACCGTTATAATGTATGTATAAAAAAAGAGGTCGAACGCATACAATACAGATTGCAATTCAGAAATAGGTAGAATTCAAGTTAGATACTATTAAGAGAAGTTTCGAAGCTGTTACAGTAATAAAAAGAGGTAAATGTATGTATGTTTAAAGTGTTTGTACATAAAAGCTTTTCGTTATTATAGGAAGATAAACATAAGCCCTCGAAATTTCAGCAGACATAACACTTGCAACCATTGATTCACTCAAGAAAGGTTACATTGGATACAGGATGTATCACTATATACAAATATAATTGATATATAATTCAATTTCTAGTGTCGCAACTGTAATCTGCCTTTGTTCTATCGCCATAATTCCGACTCCCACGTCACATTTGTCATGAGCAATGCCTTGCTCAAAAATAAAGGAGAACAGCCATTGGCCCAGATTCTGGCAATGGAGGCAAAAGCCAAAACCAGCACCAATAACACTACAAACAACAACATTAGCACAGCCCATGTAGCGACTATTCCACCACCAAGCACATCAGTGGTTCCTGCCAGCGCTGAGGATTCAGGAATTGTCGATGCCAGTGGCAAAAAAGTTATGGTCACGCGCCATACCAAGAATATGGGCAAATTTAGCTCGGTCACCGTATCCACCATAGACGAGGAGGAGGATGAAATTGAGGCGGTAAGCCAAATAATTTATAAATTATATTATATTATTGTATAACTTATTTAACTGATTTTCATTGTAGCGTGAAATAGCCGACAGCTATGCAAACAACGCCCGTATCATTGAGAAGCAACTTCAGCGCAAAGGTGGCAAACTCATTGACCTTGGTACCAAACCCAAGTCAGAGGAAATGCCTCCTCCGCAGAAAAAACAACGCGGGACGCTGCTGGAAAGATAATTACTGCACAACAATCCTAATATTAAATATATACGATTTAAACTTTATAACTATAATGCAAAGATAATAAAAGTAATATTATCCTTGGAATACTCATCTGTCGACATCTTCGGACTCCTGTCTTTGTAACCCTATATAATTGGCTGGCACATATTTATTGAAAACAGTGGGGACTGCGAAGAGGAGGCTTTTTCGATCAAACACTGGGACCATATATCTGTTTATACTGCAAATAATTCGAAAAATTTGTCAAGCATGAAAAGGACGTAAATATATCTATAGATTAGGTCAAGAGTAATGCTTGTGACAAACGCTGGAACAATTGCAAATAACCAATACAATAATTAATTTAAAGTCCTAATTTTAACAGAAGACATTGAGTGCACTGGAAATAATTTACATTTGCAAATGTTATTCTTTTCTTTTATACTAAAACGAAAAAAAGCGAATTTGTTATAGCAAAATGTATATAACAGCTTTTTATTGTTTTTGTTTGCTTGCATAATTCATGTAGTTTTTTTAAGTGCAGTCCAAAGTTTTCAATTAAGCTCGCCATGGGGTTCATATAAGAGATATTGAGACAACGAAATATAGTACTTTTCAAGACTTGTATCAGATGACATCGACAAATTTAAAAACAATGTGTTGCAATATCAGGATAATATTAATTTTATTATTAGTAGCATTGTGTAATTGCTATCCAACTGATACAACATCTGCCAGTGTGAACTGTGAATATAAATGTGTTCAATTCGAAGATTGCGAAGGCGATGTATATTTAGCTGAAAGGTTCGAAACAACCGAACATGTGAAATATTGCAACGAAGCAGAGAACACAGTATGTTGTCAGGATGAGGAACCCAATCGCAATATAAGTTTTTCTGAAAAGCGTAAGTAATATTGTATATAGCACTTACTATAATAACTCGTTATCGACCAATGTAACTTTAAACGAGTAAGACTACTCTAGTCGGGGCTGCTCGTGGATAGGGTATGTGAATAGGGTATGAAAGTTGCACGTAAAAAACTATTTTTTCGCGACGATGCATGTTGAAAAAATTAGTACGAGACCTCTTGGTGAACAAATTTAAATTTTCGTCAACTGCTGCTACATATGCATATACATCATAAACATATTCATATATATATACATATACATATACATATTCTTATACATATATATATATACATATACATATACATATACATATACATATACATATACATATACATATACATATACATATACATATACATATACATATACATATACATATACATATACATATACATATACATATACATATACACATACATATACATATACATATACATATACATATACATATACATATACATATACATATACATATACATATACATATACATATACATATACATATACACATACATATACATATACATGTACATGTACATGTACATGTACATATACATATACATATACATATACATATACATATACATATACATATACATATACACATACATATACATATACATATACATATACATATACATGTACATGTACATATACATGTACATGTTCATGTACATGTACATGTACATATACATATACATATACATATACATATACATAGGCATATACATATACATATACATATACATATACATAGGCATATACATATACATATACATATACATATACATATACATATACATACATCCGATTGAAAATGGGAATTCAAGGTATAATTGTTTTGTGCAACTGTATGTAACAGGCAAAAGGAGACGTGGCAGACTCCATAAATTATATATTCTTCATCAGGACGACAAGCCAAGTCTTTTAAGGCGTACCCGACTGTATGGCGTTGATCTCAGCATCCATAAGATTTGGAGACATGAAATATTGACTTGTAGATCCGTGTATAGCACGCATATATCAAGTTTCTCAAATAAGTGATAACTACTCTCGTTTTATTATTATCGCATTTTTCCTATACTTGTGCACACATTCTTCACTTAAATGCGTGCTACTTAAGTTGAGATTTGTAACTTCTGTTTTTTTTTAAATTATGAAGTGGCGGTGTTGGTGGAGCTGATGTGCGTTGCGTGGGCAATGTTGGTTCGAATCTTGGTGTCGTAATGTTGGTTAAAATATTTGTTTATTTTTTTTATACTCGACAATAATTAATATTAATAAAAACATTTAAAAATGCAGATAGGGTATCTCCTTGTCGAGCATCCCGACTAGTTATTCCTTACTTGTTCACCATCGATGGTAGGCCAATATCGAGCTACTGAACTATCGATGGTTCAATGTCTCGATTGTGGTCCATAGAATCGTCGATAGTACGATTCACAAAGCAAATATTCGCGTTTTATGATTTTTTGTGGCGCCGCTTGTCAACAAATATTTGTGATTAAGTGTTTAAAATATATAAATATTATATAAATCATAAAAAGATATAAAAGGATCGCTTGCTTAAAAGAGGTAATGCATTTTTCAAATAATTAGTAAGAATGCTTACATTTTTGTCTAATTTAATTTATCGTCGCAGTTCTGCAGCAAGTTGCGATTAGACCAGCAGTGACAGCTTCAAAAATTCTGTGTCGGCAAAGGCTGCACAAAATAAGAAAACTAAAGTTTCGGATGTGTAGAAACATTTTAAAAGGTCTGACGATAAAAGATTTACCAAGTGCCTGAATTGCAGCAAGGAATACAAAACCCGTGGCAACACATCGAACTTGCATGATCATCTTAAACGGTTTCACCCGAATTTAGACAGCAATGCTCCTGCTTTCAATGTTCAAGCTGCTAAAAATGCACAAGCAGCAGTTGCAGGTCGAGTATGCGGTCAATGGAGTCATACTTTAAACGGGCTGTATTGTATGATGCAAACTCCAAGCGTAAAAACGACATTGACAATATCTTAACAGAGATGGTTGTTAAGGATGTTCAGCCCTTTAGTATAGTAAAGAACGAGGGATTTATTTCCACGATACATATTGTAAAATTTTTCGTGAAAAGTTCTATTACGAACGAAAACTTGAAACTTGTCGAAGAAAATGGGGCGTATACTTTGTTGCAAGAAGCCCCAACAAGGTGGAACAGCTTCCACGATGTGATTAAAATAATTTTATTAACGCATAAAGCTATTGCTAGTTTGCTATTATCCCACTACAATTCACTGCAGAGGAAATCAACGTATTAAAAGATATTGAGAAAATATTAGTATTATTTAAGGTGTCCGAAAAAGTTTCTGGTGGCTAATACGTTACTATAAATACGTTAATAATACCATCGGCATATGGAGTCCATCGCCAAATTCAAAATCTTTCAACTGAGTTGGTAACTTCGGTAGGCCAATATAGGAAAGATGCTATGTTGGAGTCGATAAAAAACGACTATCTATATATGAGCTATGCACGGTAACGAGGATGGCTACAATTTTGGATCCACGCTTCAAAAAAAATGGGTGTAAATCAAACGCAAATGCTGAAGCTAAATGCTAAGCAAGTACGACCAGTAAGGACCCACTCTTTGATTTTTTGGACAAACGATGCGCTACTAAAAAGAGGAATGTCCGATCTGATGCAATCATAATTAAAAGGCAGTATCTGGAGAAAGACATTGCCCCACAAGAAATGGACCCTCTATTATGGATCAAGGTAAAATTAATAAATCAATCTTCGATACGAAAAACTAAGTTTTAATAATACATTTAATTGCAAGTCAACCAGACAGAGTTTCCTTTATTAAAATTAGTGATGTTTAAATATTTATGCATCCCCGCAACGTCTGTGGAGTTGGAAAGAGCTTTCAGTAAGGCGGGACAAAATATTTCTGATAGGCGAACAAGGCTTAAAGAAGAACATGTGAACGTTTTGCTGTTTTTGAACAAAAATCTTTGGCTACAATAAAAACATAAAAAATAACAATCCTTACTAATTTTTTTATGATAAGAAACACTGTTTTTTTATTTCGACTATCGACCACCATCGATGGTTTGGAAATTACTATCGTCCACAATCGATGGCGCCCACCATCGATAGTTTTGCACCTCTAGTTCAAACACAGAGTGAAATAACGGCTGTCGAAAATTATAGCTATATTGAATAATTAAATAGCTTTTTACTATTTTTATCAACACTACTGACAGAATATTAAACAATCGGCATAACTTCATCATGCCGAGTACTTGTCCTCACAAGCATGGTATTATGAAATATTTAAAGTTTGCGGACAATTGCATTAAGTAACTTGGGAGCAGCACATCAAATCGAAACAAGAGCAGCTCAAGGTGAAACCCAGGAAAATGTATTGGCTGTTAGGACCACGTTCTGAACTTAGTCTTGAGAACAAATTAAGGTTTTTTAAAGCCGTACTGAAGCCAATATGGACCTACGCATTGCAGTTATGGAGTACTGCTAGTAATTCAAATATCGAAATTATACAGCGATACCAGAACAACACTAATTATAATATCCACAATGATGTTAAACTGTCCCTTGTTAAAGTAGAAATACAACTATATGCAAACAGATACATGAATTAACTACATAACCACGATAGTGCTGTGGCACTTCTGGATGACTCAAGCAACCATAGGCGACTCAAAAGACTTCATGTCCTAGACCTGCCCTGCAGAAATAGATAAATATGTAAAGTAGGTAAATATATGGATTGATGTCCTTGGAGCCCGGTTACGTAATGTTATTGTTAATAAATTTGTTTATTGTATAGTATAAGACAGATTTCAAATAAAAATACCATTTAAAAAAAATTAACGAACCACTCGGTTTTTTCGATACTTCCAGATTGACTTTTATCGATAATAAGGAAATGGGATCAGATAATAAGCTCGTACTGCGCACAGCAATATACATTTACATTTTGAAGTCTTCTGCGATTATGGTTTACGAGATCCGTTCATAAAATTATATGTATTTCTTCTTTTGCCTGTTAAATACATTTTCACCATTATACCCTGTCCGTTCAGATGTCGTAAACTACAAAACCCAGATCCTTTATATTTTTCTTCCGATCTTATCGCAATTTTTAATACCGATAAGTCTATAATGTTTAAAATGTGGTTTAAGAATACGAATGTTTTAGAAAGCCACCAAAACTTCTACATCTACTTAGCCTACGTTGTAGTTGAATGTTCGAGAGTATAGCTACTCTGTACAAAATAAACTGTATGTTCGCATTTCTAGTGCTGTTATTATTATTCTTTTATATTTCAGAGTGTTTGGCATATTCAACAATAGACGGCTTTTGCCCAACAAGACTGCTAATAAGTAATTCTGTGACAGCAGTTGAGAATGAATTTCCCTTTATGGCCTTAATAGAAGTGAAAAATAAAAGTACGGATTACACATTAGTCTGCGGAGGGGCATTAATAGATAAAATGTATGTACTAACGGCAGCACATTGCTTCGATAGTACAAGAAATTATCCAGAGTAGTAAGTATATTATAATTAATAAAAATCGTTTAAATATTTGGTTTTTTTTATCTTAATAGTGAGATATTTGTTCGGCTGGGAGCCCATAAAAGAACTTCATCTGGCACACGATATAAGGCCATAGAAACTGTACATCCCGATTATTCAAGCGATGCTACAGCAGATCTTTCTCTTTTAAAATTGAATATGTCGGTAAATATATTAACAAATAAAGTAAAGCCGGCTTGCATAGCGCAGAATTCTTCAAGTGCTAACGGAGAATATAAAGTCGCTGGATGGGGCTATGTTAACAAAAATCAGCTAGCGGATAATTTGAAAACAGGATGGTTGGTTTCTGTGAATATTACAAAGTGTGAAAACCTGGATGTAGAATTAAACGAGAATAGACACATTTGTGCAAAGCCACACCATAAGTTTGGAGATGTTTGTGAAAATGACTCTGGCGGTCCGTTATTTACTCCTTATTTAAACCTTGCTAATTGCCTTTTTGAAATATATGGTGTTGTTTCTAGCGGTGGCAATTGTAACAATAACAATTCATACACACGTCACACCAGAGTTTCCTATTATCGTGATTGGATTGAAAACGTAGTATGGCTAAAAAGCAATAATTAAGTCTCATATTAACTTTAAAATGTTCGATGTTATATTTTCATAATTTTGAAATATGTTTTTAATAAAATGGGTTATTTTGACAATACTTTTAGAAATTGAATTATTATGGAAATTGGATTATTATATTAAAAATAGCCAAAATACACTATAACTTTCATAGCATTTAAAGTTTGCAACACAATGTAAATACTTTCACTTATCGAATATATATGTGCAGCGTTTTTCAGCACTAATAAACGAGTATTGCAGCTAACTTAACACCGTAGTAAGCAGAATTTGCAGAGAAAATATATTGAAAAAATTCGTGTGTATAGCATGTGAAAACAAAGTTTTGTTTTTGTTCCATTCATTACGATTGCAAATAGATAACTCAACGCGTAAATGAACTAGTAAATCACAAAAAATAAAAACCAAACAAAAAGAGAAACAAACGCTAGAAAATGTTGCTGCTCGAAAAAGACGTTGCTGTTGACTAATAACAAGAGCACGCGTGTGTGTATGCGTGTGCCTGTGCATGTGTGTGTGTATATGCGCATGTGTGTGTGTGGAGTGCAGAAATGTTTTCCAGCGTTGGCAGCCATGGAATCAGCGTTGGTATTGCCTCTACCGTGCAGGACACCGATGGCTATGACTTCACAAAGGACGAGAATGCGGCCCGTTGGCGTGGCCTATTTATACAATCGCTGCGCAAGGTACTGGAACAGGTGAATCCGCGTGTAACAGCCAAAGAAGATGCTTTGCTGTATGTGGAGAACCTGTGCGTACGTCTCTTGGCCAAACTGTGCGCCAAACCCTTGCCGCATTCAGTGCAGGATGTGGAGGTTAAAGTGATCAAATCATTTCCACCTCCACTCGATCAGCGCGCCCTCAAGGAGATCAGCGAGCTAATCAATTCGAAGAAACGTAAATGTTTGCTACCCACAGAACGTGTCCATACGTTGCTCCAGAAGGATGTCCTTCAGTATAAGATCGATAGCTCAGTCTCGGCATATCTTGTCGCTGTGCTCGAGTGTATTTCCTCGGATATTTTGAGAACGGCCGCCGATTATGTGTGTCGCATAGCTCACAGTGAGATTGTTAAGGAGGACATTGAAGTGGTCCTAAACGCGGATGGCATGATTCTTGATATGCTCAACAGTAGCGGCGAGGAGCTCAAATGCAATGTCCTGCCAAGTCCGTTGTCCCTACCGGCGCAACGGGCAAGTGCTACATATGAGGAGACGGTAAAGGAGCTTATCAATGATGAGAAACAATATCAAAGGGATTTGCATATGATTATACGTGTCTTTCGGGAAGAACTGGTGAAGATAGCGCGTGATCCAAAGGAACTTGAACCGATATTTTCCAACATTATGGATATATACGAAGTGACTGTGACGCTGTTAGGCTCTCTGGAGGATGTGATTGAAATGTCACAGGAGCAGAATGCGCCCTGCGTGGCTAGCTGTTTCGAAGAGCTGGCGGAGGCAGAGGAGTTCGATGTGTACAAGAAGTATGCGCACGATGTTACCTCGTGCGCATCACGAGATGCTCTCAGCAATCTGCTGGCTAAACCGGATGCTTTGTCCTTAATGTCAGCGGGTCATGGCTTTCGAGAGGCAGTCAAGTATTATTTACCCAAGTTGCTACTGGTGCCCATTTGCCATGCTTTTGTCTATTTTGATTATATCAAACATCTGATGGATCTCAGCACATCACAGGATGATATCGAGAGTTTTGCTCAAGTGCAGGGACTGCTTCATCCACTACACTGCGATCTCGAGAAGGTGATGTCCAATTTGTCGAAGGAGCGACTTTTGCCGGTCAGCGGTCGCGTGCGTCGACAGATGGCCATCGAACGCACACGTGAGCTGCAGCTCAAAGTGGAGCACTGGGATGACAAGGACGTGGGCTTAAATTGTAACGAGTTCATAAGAGGTAAGTGGTGGCAATGATTCCATATAAACTTTACTAATATCAATCATATCACGCAGAGGACGCACTCAGCAAACTCGGCTCGGGCAAACGTATCTGGAGCGAACGTAAGGTGTTCCTTTTTGATGGTTTGATGGTGCTCTGCAAAGCGAATACTAAGAAGCAAACCCCTTCGGCAGGCGCCACTGCATATGATTTTCGATTAAAGGAGAAGTTCTTTATGCGTCGTGTTGAGATCAATGATCGGGCCGATACGGAAGAGCTAAAGCATAGCTTTGAGCTAATCACACGGATGCATCCCGCTATTGTTTTGTCAGCGAAGAGTGCACAGCATAAAAGCGATTGGATGGCCGATTTGATAATGGTGAACACAAAGTCAATGTTGGATCGTATATTGGATAGCATACTTCAGGATATTGAGCGGAAGCATCCGTTGCGAATGCCCAGTCCGGAGATCTACAAATTTGCTGTGCCCGACAGCGCTGAGAATATTGTGCTGGAAGAACGGGATAGTGGCGTGGTACCAATGATTAAGGGCGCTACTCTGTGCAAACTGATCGAACGGCTTACCTATCACATCTATGCGGATCCCACTTTTGTGCGCACCTTCCTAACCACATATCGGTATTTTTGTTCGCCTCAACAGCTGCTTACGTTGCTAATGGAACGTTTCGAAATACCTGAACCCAGTTTGGTGTATCAAGAACAACAGCAGCAGTCAAATAATATAGGCTGTAATCCAAATGCGGATATCGACAAGGATGCTGTTATGGCAGCTGCGACAGCGGTGGATAGCGATAAGATGTTAAAGAATTCGCAGCGCGAGGATTGGAAAAGGTATCGTAAGGAGTTCGTACAGCCCGTGCAATTCCGTGTGTTGAATGTACTAAGGCACTGGGTGGATCACCATTTCTACGATTTCGAAAAGGACTTAACATTGCTCGACAGATTGTTGCACTTTCTCAATGAAGTCAATAGCAAGTCCATGCGCAAATGGGTTGACTCAGTCCGTAAGATAGTCGATCGCAAGGTAAATATATCAACAAATAAGTTTGCATCGGTACATTAACTCAAGCCATTGCAAAATCTTAAATAGAGAAAAGGGCAGATTTTAATTAGCTGCTGTTAATTACTTAATTTTTAGGCAGTATATATTATGTATGTTCATGTAACAATATCTCCATCTTTTTATCATATGATCAATTTTAGTTATGCTTACATATGTAATGTATGTTTTAACTAACCAGACTTTAAGATTTTTAAGTATTAGCTAAATACGCAGGTAGACAAGGTATTCCTCGATTTAACAATATTGATTAACAAATATTTTTTTTCAATGCACAATGCACTCTTTTGTATAGAATAAACAAAGCAATAAGAAGATCGTCTATGCCTATGGTCATGATCCACCGCCCATTGAATATCATCTGAGTGTGCCTGATGACGAGATAACGTTGCTTACCCTACATCCACTGGAGGTAGCGCGTCAACTCACTTTACTGGAGTTTGAGATGTACAAGAATGTAAAGCCATCGGAACTGGTTGGCTCGCCGTGGACCAAAAAAGATAAAGAACTAAAGAGTCCCAATTTGCTGAAGATCATGAAGCATACGACAAATGTGACACGCTGGATTGAGAAGTCAATAATGGAGGCAGAGAATTTTGACGAACGTCTGGCCATCATGCAACGAGCCATTGAGGTGATGATGGTCATGCTGGAGTTAAACAATTTCAATGGCATACTCTCGATTGTCGCTGCTATGGGCACAGCGGCTGTGTTTCGTTTGCGTGCCACATTCAATGGGCTACCGGAGCGTCATCGTAAGTTCCTGGATGAATGCCGGGAGCTGAGCGAGGACCATTTAAAGAAATATCAGGAGCGTTTACGTTCCATTAATCCACCCTGTGTGCCATTCTTTGGTCGTTATCTCACTAATATATTGCATTTGGAGGAGGGTAATCCGGATCTGTTGACCAACACAGAGCTCATAAATTTCTCGAAGCGGCGAAAAGTGTCGGAAATAATTGGCGAGATACAACAGTATCAGAATCAGCCTTATTGCCTCAACGAGGAGCCAATCATACGCCACTTTTTCGAGCAGCTCGATCCTTTTAATGGAATGTCCGACAAGGAGATGTCCGATTATCTATACAATGAGAGCCTACGCATTGAGCCGCGCGCCTGCAAGACAGTACCTAAATTCGTAAGTCTAAAGAGCTAACAAAACTTGACCAATATTAAAATGATTTTCTTTGTAGCCTCGCAAATGGCCAAACATTCCGCTCAAATCACCGGGCATCAAACCACGGCGGCAGAACCAAAACAACAACAGTAACAAGTTGTCCAGCAATGCGACGGCTAATGTGGATCCATCACCAACGGCGGCACCCTCAACAACTACAACGACAGCAATCAGCAACAGCAGCATTGGTGATCAGAGTCCCCAGCATAATCCGCACGCCTATTCAGTTTTTGCTCAACAACGTACCACAGACAACGGAGAGGAAGCGCCGGCTCCGCATCTACCTCGCAAACCGGCGGCGCACGTTTGGACCCACAACAATAGCTATGCGCAAACGGAAGGGTTTATTCCATTAGATCAACAGTCAACGTCAGCAACAGTCAGCAATTGGACTATGTCCGATGGTTATGTGATTTCGGATGTGGATGTGATGCCGCCATCACCTCTGCCAAAGTTGATGATTAGTCCTCGGCATGAGGCTACAGTGCCACCGCCGCCGCCGATACCACCAGCCAGCAATCGTTCACCATTCCATGGACGCGCTGCTCAAGCGCAATACAGTCCTACGCACAGCATAGCTAGCACGGTGACGCTTATTGGAGGTGGTGGTATAGGGGATGTTAGTCCACAACTGAGTGACTTTTACTACAATAGTGAACAGAGCCAGACGCTGGGACAGCAGCAAACGGGTGCGGTACCCATATCGCCACATGTCAATGTGCCATCGGCAAACAGCATAGAGTATCGAGCTGTGCCACCGCCGCTGCCGCCGCGACGTAAAGAACGCACCGAAAGCTGTGCGGATATGGCACAGAAACGTCAAGCGCCTGATGCACCCACAGTGAGTTGGAAAACTGTTCAGTTAAATTTGACTTCATAAATATTAATTATTTTTCCCCCTTGCCAGCTACCTCCACGTGATGGTGAGCTAAGTCCGCCGCCTATACCACCTCGATTAAACTATTCCATGGCAGAGGGCTATGGTCGTCAGTCCAAGGAGTTTGTAGGCAAAAGTAGTAGCTTGTTGTTGCCAAACACGAGCAGTATTATGATACGCCGTAATTCGGCAAAGCAACCATCGCTGGTGGTCAATGCGTCAGCTATCCCGAACAATAACAACAACAACAATGCAACAATAGCAGCGGGAAACGAAGAGCCACAGCAACAGCAACAGCTACATCAGCAGCAACAACAACAACTGCAGCAACCACCACAGTCGATCTCGCCAGCATTAAGCTCCTCGACAACCACATCACCAATGACCCCTATGACGCCCATGTCACCTTACATTCCCAGCACTGTAGACGGCTCCAGCAGCTACCCTCCACAACAATACCAACTGCAGCAGCACCAAACTCGCCATCGACCGCAGCCAGCGCAAGCTCAGCAGCCTCTGGCTTGTGGGCATCATTTTCAACAACAGCAACTGCAGCATCATTCGCATTCACATCCACATCCACATCCACATACGCATACGCATACGCATCAGCATCCATCACATCACCCGAACAGACGCTCGTCCCCAAAGGAATTCTTTCCGAATGCCACGAGCCACGATGGCACACCCAAACTTCCACCAAAACCTAGTCTAAGCGCAAACTTCTACAACAATCCAGGTAAGCAGTAATATTACTACTATAATTAACCCTATGTAAACCTTGACATTCTTTTGCAGATAAAGGTACGATGTTTCTTTACCCAAGTACAAACCAAGAATAATATTTATTGCCTAGCGATGTGTGATAGGATAACAAAAAACAAAGTAGGAGAGAATACCACAGAGATAGAAAAAAGGGAAAACGTGGCATCAAGTGCATAGAAAATAGATAATATAAAAGATATAGATACAGTAAATATATATGTATGTGTATTAAATGAGATATATATAGTATGGACCGAATTAAATGCGACGATTTTTATTATTCGAAACTTAAAAAAACAACAAAAATTAAACATCCAAAATTGAAAGGAAAATGTATGTTATAATAAATTAAATTATAAGAAATTGTAAATATCGAGAACATTGTATTGATCGTAGCCCGTAAAAACAATAAAGTATAACACTATTGTTAGACATTCACATTGGTGGAATTTTTTGTTGCATTTCGCATTTTAGTATAAGGTATCCAGAATCGAAAATATACACACACCTGTATACTCAGTACAATAAATTGTATGTTTCCGACGCTTGTGGTATTGAAGCTACGCTTATAAAATGAAATAAAATCATTGATTTTAAACGATAATGAGGAAATGGGATAAGTTATCAAAAGAACATGAGAATTGCTTTTATGGTTTACGAGATCTCTGCGTCCATACGGATGGACAGGTCCACTCAACTCTGATCAAATTAATATATATACGTGTGTCATGCCTCCCTCTGTAACATGCATTTTCAGAATTATAATCTGAATTGATATTTTTAACGGGCTCAACGTTACATAACAAGTAAATTTTACGAGGTCAAATTTAATTTTGATAATCACAAAAGGCTAAAATAAAAGTTAACAAATTGCTAACTTTCATTCCCAAGCTTGACTTTAAATAAATTATAATCCACAAGGCTTGAAAGCTTTGCCAATCCAAAGCTCAAACTTGGTTTTATTTATTTTTTCTTATTTTAAACAATGTGTATGTTGCATGATGGTTTTCTTGAGGCTGCTGTTAAACGGCCTTGTCCAAAACACGAAAAAGACAAAAACTGGGCCATTAAACAGCTGACAGAGAAAAAACAGGTAAGGAAGTTCTAGCCGTGGTGTCCACAACTTGTATACATACATACAAAAGCATTTAAGAGTGCTCTCGTTCAGACTGTTCGACTAGGAGATACCCTTAGCCCGAAGAGGGGTTTTCAATCAACACACGCCCGGCGATATGGGGTATACTATCAAATTTTTAGAGTGTGATAATGACACCCATATGTGTGTATTTGACAAAGCACAAGTATCTAAGAATTTAAATACGTAGCCAAGAAGTCAAAATTGGCTTTATATGACTTAGCTCGTCGTCCCGAACAGTCTTATATGTACATGCTCATGGGGTTTGACACACCTCATTCTACATGTTACACACATTTTAACAGAACCATTATACCCCAAATTCCCACTTTTAATGGGCTTAGGGTATAAACAAGAAAAAACCAAAACAGGTGACCGGAACACCTGTTATTAAATGGATCACAAAATAGTTGAAAGGTACGTTGAGAGGTCGTTTATTGGTTTGAATTGTAAATAGGTAGGTAGGTAACTCGGAAAGCCCCACGTCTACATCTACATTGGGTTTGGCTCATGCTAAGGGGCATAGCGAAAGAGGCCTAATTAAGGCCGATTGTGCTAATTGTTGTCAATGTTGTGTATTGCACTTTAATCATATAACAAGAACGACAAAAACTTTTTATTTCCTTTCGCTTTTCAGCGAACGTCGATGACGTTGGTGACGTCGCTCAAATGCTTCCTGAATTTTGGATGATTGCCCCATAACTGGTTATTCGAGCGTTTCTGAGACGTTTTGTTTTTTTTATATTTGTAACGAAACGGGAAGGCAGGTTTTTGTATTTGGTTTGTTCACGGCTTATACCCTAACCAACCCCAAAAAGGTAATTTAACCAGTAAACCATTGTCGTAACTAAATTAAAATACTTGAGCAAAACTATATTATACTTTTTTTACAAACAATCTATATGAAACACATGTGTAAATATTAAAGTTTCGCTCATTGGAAAACTTGAAATCAAAAAAAAAAAAAAAACAATTTATCTATCGATTGAGATGTAGCAAGCTAAAAGGCACCGAAGACTCTTATATGAAATTATTTCATATGCCGAACATGTTTTAACATAAATTTAAACATTCTTTTAATGTAATATATTTGTCTCTTTTTTAGATATAAACTCCCAAAATATACTGCGAAGCACAAATGTGCTTCATATTTTTGAGTTGTAATCTAACTAGGCTCGAAAGAGTATTCATGTTTTGACTTTACATATTTAAAAGAAATCAACTCAATTTTTATTAACATTTTTTATTAAGAAATTCGATTGCATTGCAGGTTGAATAACCGTAGCACGGGACTGTTTCATATCAAATCGTTGATACAAAATTAAGAAATAAAACACATATAAGCAAATGGTAAACAAATACATATCTATATGTTAGACACACGTGCATAATACCTACAGATCTATATCTGAATACAGTTATAGATGTATAATATATACAAATATATATATATATATATATATATATATATATATATATATATATATATATATATATATATATATATATATAGTTCTTTGATTTATTGTTTGTAATTTCGCTTTTATTTATAGAGACATTGACAGGGCGACAGTCAAGGCCGTTGGCCAAGATCAGTTCTTAACTTTTGCCTGCAGAATAAAAATTTGTATTAGATTGATAGATGTGTATATGTTAGAAGTATTATACATATTATTATATAAAGACAGCCATTGGAGATAGTTGTATTTATTAAACATTTAATATATAATTAAAGGTCAATTATAAATGGTACTTATTCGACTTTTATCGCAGTCTTGACCAACATTTTGGTAGATATTGTTTATCATTCTCATTTACGCGACCTACGACAACAATTCTCTCGCCGTCTTCATCACTCTTCATAATAATATCATTTGCATATCACATTTCAGTTGCGCAATTAACGCGTTAAATTATTCTATGAATATATATACATATGTATATGTACATAAATAAGCATACATTGCATTTAAGATGAAGAAGAGAACAGCCACGGCAATCGCTAAAATTACTCAATGAAATTTACATTTAATTTGTCTTTGATTGTAGCTAATGAGAGACAAGTCTGTGTCGACAGCAGTTCTCACATAATTAGCGTCTAAATTGGTCAACTACATAATTGTATTACATGTGCCACTCAATTCGCCATACCACGGGAATACCTCGAATAGTTCATCACATAGTACATCTATAATTCCTCCGATTCAATTCGTGGCTATCATTTGCTTTTACGTTCTTCTTGGTACACTATTATTGCTGAATGAAAACCCCACATAACAATGTCTAGCGAAATGGCTTGCGTTCATACGGACAGACAGACAGATAGACAGACAGGCGGACGGACAGCAAGACGGACATTGCTCAAAGCCAATGCACTCATTCATTTCATGATTGAGTATAATTATTATGCAATCCTCTTAAAAGTTTAGTTTAGTAATGCTTAAATTTACTCCACGATTGTGTAGAAAAAGGCAAGGTAAGATAACAGATAACATAGATCTTATTGAACCCAGAATATTACAAATAAACTTTTATTTTTCTACTAATTTAATTTAATTTAATTTAATTTAATTTAATTTATTTGTTTTGGCCTTGCTATTTGGCCAATATTGAAGCTATAGAATTGCCATTTGGAATACAAGCTACAAAACTATTTATTTTTCAGAGCTAGAAACTTAAGAGTTTGATTGTTGAATTATTGTTGACTTGAAAATGTTCTGTATTTTGCCGTTTTCCATAAATTACCTTACTGAAGATTCCTTCTAAGGATTGGTCAACAATCATATGTCACCGCCTGCTTGGGGCGTGACAGATCGAGGAAAACGGTATTATCTAGAGTTTTGCAATTAGGAACTCAAAACTCAAACGACCACTTCTCCTATTGATTAGGCATATATATAGACTTCTTAACGGCGAATCCGAAAAACTATATCTTGCTTTGGAACTAGTTCTCCAGATTCAATTAATTTTGGAACATGGTTGAGTATTATGCAGTCGCTACCATTACAACAATCTTACTTGATGTAATCCGAAATATACAGTTATATTGAAATTAAACATTCTTAAATCCTATTCCTGAATTCATAGTTTTTTCGGATAAACTGTACATGGAGAAAGTCCATATCTCTGATTTATGTAAGGAGAAGCAGTAAAAGCTTTTAGAGAATTGATAGATGCAACGAAAATCGAAGGATTTAAATTGGTATTGGATTGTATTTAAAGTTAAAGTTAGCCGCAATTCAGGTAATTATCTTAAATAAGTTAGAATCGTGCCTCTCTCCGAGGCTAATTATGAAATCGATGATGGAATGGGAATTGGGCTTGCAGGTGTGTGTTGTACTTTCCCGAATAATAAAGTTAATGACGAGCGTTACGAGAAAAAACCAGCTGAGAATCGAGAATCGACAATCAAGAATCGAGAACCGAGAACCGAGCGGGTTGAGCGATCTTATTTGTGAGCATTGTGAGCGTCGGCATTGTCTTTATGTTAGTAATGTGTGTGTGTATGTCTGTCTCACAGGTTTTATAAAAGCAGCAAGAGGTGCAACAATTTGTTCAGTTCGGTTGTGAACTTCAGAATCATTGTCAAGAGTGTTCAGCTATATCAAGGATCAGCTATAAGCCAGCAGACTGAACACAAACACGCAGCAATTGCTTTAGCCGAACTGAAAAACAATTAACATCAGCCACATAGAACGTGTTGCCAACAAAACAAAATACAACAACAACAACAACAACAGCAAAACAAACAAAAATGCTGGCCAGTGAAAATTTTCAAATACACCACTACAACCGCAATTCTATATATAAGCCCTACGATGAGGAATTGGCAAGCATGGCGAAGCAATTGACGACCACGGCTGATGCAGCTGGTCTCGATGCAGCGCAGGCGACAGTTGAGTACGGCAATCCAAGCAAGCAAATGTTAGGCAGCAGCTCCTCGAATAGTAACAATAATAACAGTATTGTTGCCAATGGCCTGCCCAGCTTTGTGGTCAGCCATCCCTCGGCCGAATTCGAGGGCTTTATACGCGCCTGCGTCGATGAGATTATACAGCTGGCCGTCTTTCAAGGTACCAATCGCTCCTCGAAGGTTGTGGAATGGCATGAGCCTGTCGAGCTGCGTAAGCTTTTTGATTTTGAGCTGCGGGATCAGGGCGAATCGCCGGATAAACTGCGCCACCTGCTCCGCGAGACAATACGATTCTCGGTAAAGACAGGTCACCCGTATTTCGTCAATCAGCTGTATTCGGGCGTGGATCCCTACGCGCTGGTGGGTCAGTGGCTCACCGATGCACTCAATCCAAGTGTTTATACGTATGAAGTGGCACCCGTTTTTACGCTAATGGAGGAACAGGTACTCGGAGAGATGCGCCGCATTGTTGGCTTCCCCAACAACGGACATGGCGATGGTATCTTCTGCCCAGGTGGTTCGATAGCCAACGGTTATGCAATCAGCTGTGCTCGCTATCAATATGCGCCTGAGTCCAAGGTAAGCATCGGCTGAAGGCCAAACCACTTTTGGGTTGCGTTTTACGGCTTGCGTTGTGTGTTTGAAGCCAAGCCAAGCGGAAGTGAAGTGCACGCGACCTAGACACTCGGCTAACATAACAGACACGTTTTACAGTACAGTGGCCTCGAAAATATTAGTCAGTGCTTGAGGCTAATTGCATTATGCTCTAGTTATTGTTGTATTTTGGATAAGCGACACTTTTTTTAAGTTTTATGAAGCATTTCTATTCATTTTCTGCCTAAAGTCACAGGTGCTGTAATTGTAATTTAAGTAGTTTTATTTTTATTCAGCTTGAGGGATACAAATAGCCCTAGAAGACACTTGGGAGTTCAGGCACGAATGTTAGTCCCAACTTTAAACGGACTATATTTTTGATGGGTTTTCACAAACTATTTTTCAACTCTAAGTGATTTAGTGACGCATTAATTAGAGACTACAAGATTCTAGTCTCGAATGTGTAAGAGGTTGATGGTCCGTCTTGTTGTCTCTCTGCCTGCCTGTATGAAAGCAAACCATTTAGCCGATATAGAAGTTAAGAAATTGAAATTTAGATTTATACTCCAGGGTTTTCCGGTACATCCATTACGAGCGTTACTTATCGAGAAATGCTACCTCTAGACTTCAAGGGACAGATAATATAATATCTATATCTACACCAACTGGAGGAACAGAAGCTGAAATTTTGGCACGTAAGATACTGTATTTTAAGAATCTGTTCTATTTTGAGTAGATTGGTGCTTCAGACTTGCAATTTGGAATATTAATTGTGAGAACAATACGCTTCTAAAAAATTTAAAATTTGGGTCTCAGAGCTAGAAACTCAAAATTTGTCTATTGAGTTGTTGTTGACCACCTCGATCAAATAAAAAATGTACGCTCTGTTGGGGCTGGGGTACGTTATGCTTTTATATATAATAACTACCCCCTACGGAGGCAAAGGTAAGGGCGGCGCAAATCGGAAAGGACTATATAGAGTTTAGTCTTAAGACCAATTGTATTTTTAGCACTATAAATACTAGACTACCAATTTGGGATATTTATTTGTATACAGTCCCGAAAAATATACAGTATATATATTATGCAAATATTTATTTTCTTCCAGTTGGTTGAAAGGAAAAATAAGAAAGTGCAACTTCTATAGCCACAAAATGTAAATTCAAATCTTTAGCTCAAGATTTCAATTTTGCTTTTATTAATCCAATTCTATTAGATAATTTCCCTACCCTATCTTTACTTTGCATTCTACAGAGTATATTTTCGAATTCGCACCTTAACGTAATAGTCAAATAGTCAAATTTTGGGGTTTCGTATCGGCCAGGCGTCAATTTTAGAAATTCAAATCCAAATGTCGAGCTCAAATAATGTTCAAATATAACAGAATTTGTAAAAAAGAATATATATATTCAAATCTGATTTGCCGTCACTGTTGGTCTCGATACAATTTTACCCGATTTGGCACGTCCCCAGCATATACATTAGTCTTGGTGTATCAACTAGCTTATATACCCCAATTTGAAGTCTAGCACTTTAAACTGTAGCATTTCTAGTTGCTTAAACTAACCTCAGAAAGCAACTGACAGCTCTAACACAAATATAGGAAAAATAAGAAACTGTACAAAATTTGAAGATTCTAGCTCCAAAGGCTTACGAGACATTTTAAGTCGATTGCATTTAAACGGGAATATTTATCGATTATATGAAAGAAGCTTGAAAGAAGCTTATAGGCGGAGCTACAACAACAATTACAACTCACTCAGAAGGGCAGATCCACGGACAGACAGGACTAGATCAGCTAAGCTCAGCTCATTGTTCTGATCTGAAGAATATATACTGTACGCATCCTTCTGCATTCTCCCATTTGCAATGCGTTCAGTTTTTAATCAAAGCTGTCCCGAAAACTAAATATTTAATTATGAAATCAAACACATTTGATATATCATCATCTCTATACAATACTCTATTCATTTATTCCAGAAAAATGGGTTGTTTAATGCGAAGCCCTTGATAATATTCACATCCGAGGATGCCCATTATTCAGTCGAAAAGCTGGCCATGTTCATGGGTTTTGGCAGCGAGCATGTACGGAAGATAGCTACCAACGAGCTGGGCAAGATGAGTCTGAGCGATCTCGAGGAACAGATTCAGTTGTGCCTAGACAACAATTGGCAACCGCTGATGGTATCCGCGACAGCGGGCACCACAGTGCTGGGTGCTTTCGATGACTTGTTGGGCATTTCCAACCTTTGTCAGAAGCACAACATGTGGATGCATGTGGATGCCGCCTGGGGTGGCGGAGCACTTATGTCCAAGAAGTATCGAAAGCTGCTAAATGGCATTGAACGGTAAGTTGGGAAGGAAAAATATGTGCAGTTCTTCTGCTAAAATTGAAAACTCCTTAAATAGCGCCGATTCGGTCACCTGGAATCCACACAAGCTTTTGTCTGCCTCACAGCAGTGCTCGACTTTCCTGACACGCCACACCCAGGTTTTGAGCCAGTGCCACTCGACAAATGCCGCATATCTGTTCCAGAAGGATAAATTCTACGACACATCTTTCGATACAGGGGACAAGCACATTCAGTGCGGTCGTCGTGCGGACGTCTTCAAGTTCTGGTTCATGTGGAAAGCCAAGGGCACAAGAGGCTTTGAAGCGCATGTGGAACAGGTCTTCGAAATGTCCGAATATTTTACAAACAAGCTGCGTGAGCGTCCCGGATTCGAGCTAGTGCTGGATAAGCCGGAGTGCACAAACATTACGTTCTGGTACGTGCCGCCCAGTTTGCGACAAATGGAGCGCAATCAGGAGTTCTATGATAAGCTCCACAAAGTGGCGCCCAAGATTAAGGAGGCCATGATCAAGAAAGGTTCCATGATGATCACATATCAACCGTTGCGCAAATTGCCCAACTTCTTCCGATTGGTACTGCAGAACTCGTGCCTGGATGAATCCGATATGTTATATTTCCTCAACGAGATCGAAACGCTCGGCCAAAAGTTGTAGTTGGACGATGGATGTGCTTTATTCATATTAACAACATTCTTCTTAGGCATATGTTTGTATATATGTTGGCATTATATATCTTTTAACTCGCGATAATCATATTAGATTATATTTGAAATTGATTGAGTACGTTAAGCTGCAGCGATAGCAAAAATACACCATGTAAAGCTCTTGGATAAATAAGTTGTATTGTTATAAATCTATATAAAAATAAAAATACATTTAAAACAAATGTGTATACTACATGGGGGCGTATCATCAGGAACTTCTATCAATATGTTATTTCAAAACAGCTCAATGTTTGATCAAGTAGTATTATTGAAACAAGTTTCCTTTTCAAATTTTTAACAAATCCACTATAAGGTTTGGAAGATCTTAACAGTCTGCTCAATATTCTTAACAAAAACAATGCATATGAGGGGTTTTTAGCTGCTAGTTGTTGGTTCGCTGAAGCCATGGCCATTGAGTAATATCATTTCCGCCCGCCTTGACAATTGCATCATGTATACTTAAGCTCTCTCCAGGCGGAATGCCATAGCCGATTTGGAGGCCGTGTGGATTGGAGGGCGTCTGACAGTCCATGGTACATTCTTTGCGCAGCACCGTGTCCACCTCCACAGAAGAAAAAAATGCCACCGACATGGGCAGATCTTTCAAGCCAATGCGTGAGGCACAAAAGGCGCGAGTGAGCAAATTAGTCACATGCATGGCTAGTGCTGCCTTTGGGGCCAATTCATCCTTCACGAGATAGCGCAACTCATCGTGAAAGCTCAAACAGAATCGAGCATGTGGACCCAAAAGCCAACGCATGCTAACAAGCATTAAATGCAAAAAGTCAACTGCTCCGCTCTGTACCACCCAATTGACACGAGTGGGCAAAAAACGTTGATCCATATCTGCTTCCCCATGGGAATCCAGAGCACGACTTAGACGACAGCTGAGGAATGGCGTCTCGGGCTGTTCGCGCGTAGCAATTTCCTCCAGGCGATTGAACATAGCGCTCTCCGTACCACCCTGCCAACTAGGACGATGGAACATTTCATTCACTGGACGATTGCATTGCAGAGCTAAGCGCCTGGCATCATAGCTGCTGTAACTGTAAAAGAATGAAGCACAGGGATAAGACAGGCATTTATTAAACGTATTGTGGACGTACGCTATGTCTTCCAGCTCATCACGAAACTCTTCACGTAGTCGATATACACGCTTGCCTTTCGTTGCAGTAAACATTTTTATGGCTTTCGATTTGGCATCGGTTGCGCTTAAAGATGGATTGAATTGCTGGAGAAGCGTTTCAGCAAACTGCTGACCTGCGCCATAAATGCGCGCATAGTTAAGAACCTTTGCATGATCCCTTGATATGCCGGCTACCTTGGCTGTTATTGAGTGCATGTCGTTGCCATTCGATTTATTACCACTAAGGGTCATCCAGCCAAGGGGCGTGGCACCGTGCTCACCATGGGCATAGGCATCGCCAAGCACAGAGGCAATCCATAACTCCTGTGAATCCACATCGGCGCCAACCAACTTATAGCCTGGTGGCGCTTGTACCATTGAACGTAACTCGGATCCAATGCGATTGATACGCGAATTGGAGGCAGTCATCCAAGTGGATTCCATAGCTCGTCGTGTCAAAGTGCCAGCAACCACGACTTGGGGTAAAATGGCCCCGTATAATATACGTTGTCCATAGGATTGTAGCTCGGTAGGCAGTTGCTCTGACTGTAGCCAGACCACCATTTGACCTAAAATGCGATCGCGATTGTTCCTCCAATAGGACATCATGCGAGCTATTTCAACGACACGAGTCGCAGCCTGGCACGAAGGATCCCCACTACTGAGTGCATTCTCAGAGAACTTGTTTAGAAAATCCTTCGACAGCGGATTGCCCACACGAAACGAAGAGCCGTTTTTGTGAGGCAGCTTCAAAAAGAAGCAGCAGTCATCTATCACATGATTGCACCAGACACCAGAGCCTGTAAAGCAGAGAACATATATAATGAAGGCAAATTCCTTTAAAGTTTCATTTACCTTTGTATTGCTTCTCGAGTTGCTGTTGTCGCTGAGATATTTTTTTGTAGAACTGCCGCTTGCTTAGGTGTTCATCCATTTGTTTGGGCAGCTGATCCATGGCTAGATCTGCTTCCTCTCCAACAGCCAATTTGCGCGCAAATTCGGGAATGGCACAGCGTGCGAGCAGTTGTTGAATGGGCAGGTCACTACTGAGTTGACTCCCGGAACTGCGAAAAGGCACTAGAAACCCCCAGCCATGCTCGCGTAGATAGTGAAGCGGATAGCTCTCCCAACAGAGGGATAGTAGCTTGGCTGCTATCTGCATACCAGTGCTAATGTCACAAGCCCCAGGTGTCCAAGGCTCCTCATCCAGATCTGCTTTGTAGCTGGGGGGTGGCTTGCGGCACAGCTTACGATACCATTGCGGATAACCGGGCAGGAGGGGCCTTCGCGATGGTAGTAATGCACGCTGTTCATAAAGATGCTGGAACTTGCGCTGCAATCGCAGCTGCTCAACGCTGAGTCCTTGTTCTGACAGCTGCACAGTGGGTACCTTCTTGCGCTTGGGCAGCTGCTTTAGCTTCAACGGCTGCACGCTCCAATCCTCATCCCAGAGCCACAAATTTTTGCGATACTCTTCACCGTGAAGCAACGCACAAGCTTCTTCCGCACGTCGACCTAAATGGTATTTGGCCTCAATACTGAGATCCTCGTAGCTTAACTGAGCATCGCGAATATAACGCTCCCAGTTGGAGTTCACGGGCAAATAGGCAGAGCCCATTTCTAGCATTCCCGCCAGAGTTACGGGATGTGGAAAACGCTCTTCATATAAAGGATAAAGCTTACAGAGAATGCGATGTGTCGCCTCTACATCGCCGGCACAGTAGTTCACTAGAGATTGAAACTGTTGTCGCACTTGCTCCAGCGTGCCTTCAACAAATATATTTCGCGGTTCCTTGGACAAGGGCTCACCACCGCAATACAAACGATGCACATCCACTAAGTTATTTAGTGAGCTCTGGGCCAACCAATCCAAATCCTCCGCAGTGGGTTCCTTCTTTGATTTGAGCATAGCTCGTTGATAGCTCGTGACGCCACTGACGCACATGTGCAACGACATGGTATCCACAAAGCGTGTATTCGTATCCTCTATCAGATACTGCTCACGGAGTCGTGCTCTATCATAAGAGACATTGTGACCGACTACTAAGGAGTGTTCGCTTAGGCCGAGAGGTATGAGCTCGTCGAGCGTGTAATGTGGTCGTTCATTGCTATCCACCTCGATTGGCTCAACGTGCGGCACATTTAAGCGATGTTTTGTAAGTTTTGGACTTACCCAGCAGTACCAGCGCTTGGTGCTCACCGCGGTTGCCAGTACTGGGTCTTTGCCTGCACGCACGCAGACCTCCACATCGAAAATTATCCCTCTTTCGAGTGGATGTGCAACGGGCGTCGCAGTGCCATCGACTGGATCGTAGGCCGTCCAACCGGCATAAAAAGCCCAACGCTTGGGCTTTGCAGGAAGCTCCTTGCATGCAACCAGTGCTTGGAGTAGTGTCTTATAGGGTGCAACCTGCTCTTTGGCTATAGCCAGAAAGTGCTCCTCAATGTTTTTTCCACGCAACGGCGGCAGCTTTAACTTCACATCTGGCATGGGCGATATGCTGGCCACATCGATCCCATGACGCAGCAATTCCGCAGTATATGCTTTAGCGGCGAGATGTTCTGATTCGGAGTACTCTCGTTTAGTTTGTGGAAAGAGCTGAGCATGCAAATTCTGCGATATCATCTGCACTTTCACCAAGTTTTCAGCATACTCCGAATTAGTGGAATCCTTCGTCTTTGAAGGCAGCACATGTTCTGGTTTTATTTTTGTTTTGCCTATCTGCTTGCGATAGATCTTTACGCTGCTGCTGGCGTAATGTTCACGCCCAGCCTTAGTAGCGTAACAACGTAGCAGTCGCATTACCATTAAACCTCTCGAAGGCACATTATTTTCAAACGAATATCATCTAATTTCAGCGCTCATTGTGATAAATAAAAATGTATCGAAATTACAATCGATCAGCCGCCACAGACATTGATAATGGAATGACATTGTGTCCTCTTCATCAAATAATATTTATTTGTGGTCTACTATTCAAGTGATACGTGAAATAATTTCTAATGTGTGTGACGTTTTATAACTCAACAAATTGATATCTTAATTAATGTCACAATATAACTTAAAACTGGAATGCCAGTTACTTTCCTTATAGAATACTTACTTGCGACGCAATCGATCAGTCCGATACAACAAATTTTTAATGTTCACTTCACTTCACAGCACTCTTTTGTAAAGTACAAACCAGTACTATCGAAAGGTTTAACCGTCTCTTATTGCAACCAATATTTGAAGTAATCAATCGTTGCCAAAGATAAAAACAATTTAAAACGCATGCATAGCATTTGTTATTTAAATTGTAAAAATTAAAGAACAATCTATTCTGTTGTTAAAAATTAAGATATATATATATATATAAAAAGCTTGTATACAATAAACAATTGGAAAAGTAACTCATTTTTTTAACATTTTGGCAAAAATACTGCGCATCCGAATTGGTACTAACATTTTGTTCTTAACAAAAATACAAATTAAATTACTGCAGTTGAAATGGAAGGGTACATTAAGAAAAACATAAATGGGGAAAACAATGTTCCAACACAGATTTTAGGGATGTACTCAGATCTGCATGTTACGCATGCCTCCATTGATGCCATCCTGTTCGACCGTCCAGATTACCAGCTGTCCGTCGACTCCTGAGGTTGACACCTTTTTGGCACTTGCCTTATCACCCGAATACAACCGTATGCTGGAAATAGCGTTCTGGTGAATGGAGTCCACAACTACATCCGTATTTTCGGTGCGCATATTACAATCCATGGACTTAAAGAAATGCATAGCCGTAATGCCACCCGCTTCACGTTTCTGCGACTTGTCCAGTTTGCCGCTTTGTACTAGTTTGTTATCCGACGTCAAACTGTAGAGCAGCGGCACACAGCTGTAGCCGGCCACAACGACTGATGTGGGGGAGACCCACTCACAGGACAGGAAAGGCAAGTAACCGGTGCGACAGCGAATTACCGTATTCCCATTGGTGGCATCCACAATGCTCACACAGCTATCATGACCCACCCAGCACACTTTGTTGCCATCGATAGAGAAGCTGACACTGTTGATCCAACCTCCACCAGAGGTTGAAGAGTTCTTGAACTCTGCCATGAGTTGACCCAAGGGCTTGCGATTACCCCAGGGCGTTGGTGTGGGTGCCTCCTCGATGTCCTTGATGAATGCGGAAAATACGCGTACCTTGTAGTCTGTGGAACCAGCCACAAGCAACACGTTATTCGGATGCCAGTCCAGCGAAGTAACCGTCGATCTTATCGGCTTCTTAATATGCTTCGACACCCACCAATCGTTCTCTGATTCAAAGTAACAGACCGAAATGAGACGAGCTCCAGAACCGACGGCAAATTTGTTCTCCGCCGGTGACCATTTCACACAAGTAGCAGCACGATTAATCCGTAAAAGCACTAAAGTTGGCTTCCATTTCCCATCTTCCGCTTGTGACCAAACATAAGCATTACGATCTGCGGCACAACTAACGATACGATTAGTGTCTTTTGCCCAATCAATGCCCATTACGCGCAAATCGTGCTGGTTAAGCACATCGGCTAGTTTCCACCCGTGGCCATCGCGGCTATAGATATGAATCTCGTGGTTGTTCGGCGACAAAGCAATTTCTGAGTATAAAATGAGTCATAGATTAAAAGGTTTGTTTTTCTTTATATTACTCAACATTTGCGTCACTTACGGGAGCGATCCTTATTCCAGGCGTGGCACGTTATGGCAGCCGGTGTGTTGCCAAAAGTGTATTTTTCAGCCATAGTAAATCTAATTAATAAATTCTGCTAAACGGAAAATTAGTACCACACACGTAGTCGCCTTCTTTTTTATCGCCTCTTTTTGGGCGTTGTTTTCTACTTTGTGCTGATTGGCTGTCTCTTTTCCAGTTTTAATCGCGGACTCTGGGCCGTCTACACGATTAAACTAGCTTCAAAGTAAATATTTGAATTACTTGCGCGAAATTTAAATAAAATGGAAACCCACAGATTTTCAAGCGTTTGCAAATTTGTAAGGTGCAAGAATAAATTACATTTCGTGGCCAGTGTTGAGTAACATCAACTTTGTATATATCGATTAACATCGAGTGAGTAATTTACTTTACTAAATAGGCGCGACTTAGGCTGTTTTGAAATAATTACCATGCATATTGAATACCACGTTAAGTCGTCATTTTAACGGTCGTAGATAACGAACTTAAAAATAAGTCAGTTGATGATGATTTGCAGCGGAGCTTACCTTTGTTGCGTTTTTAATAATTATACGAAATTAAAAGTTACAGCTTGCGTACTCGTGTCACGATTACAAAAAGTCGGGTACCACATGACGATGAATTATTCTTAGTTGTGGACTGGATAGTCAACTTTTCGAGGCTTATAAGCACTGCACATAATCAAACAAATATATTTTTATTTTAATATTTTTATTTTAGTAGTAAGTAGTAGTAAGTAGTCTCTGCCCAGTGCAGTAGATCCTTGTTGAAAAATGAAATACGTCCACCGCCTTTCCTCACTTATGGTATTTTTGTAGATACCATCTAGCTTATTTAAATTTCAATTGCTTCAATCAACGATTGCAAAGAATCATATACGATCGATACTAGTTTACTAATACTCGATAGTCCTGTGGTTTAATAACATTACTCTTATGTATTTGGAATTTTCATTGGCAGATGATAAGATGAAAAATAGATACACAAAATTTAATTTTAAAATATAAAACACAAATTCTTAGTTTAGCACCGCACACATATATTATATGTGACATATATCTCTATATCTTTACTCATTTTTGAGCTGCCAGCAAAGGCGAAAATTTTTTCTCAAATATAACATGAAGAGCAATATATTTATTTTTATTATATAAATAAAATTCACATGCATTGTTGCTAAATAATTACTAAATTCATTAATTCGCCTTGGAACTCTGTAAGTTTCCAGAGGCGGGCTTTTCGACTTTTACATTGCTATCGATAGCACAGCTCGCACAGTGTTAGGCGCGCAGCTGATATTAGCGTTTGCCTTTGTCGCTTTGTAGTCGTATTTCAGTTGTAGTTAAGGCATTGCCTAGAAAAACGTATAAGCTTGCGTTTAATATCTTATCGCCTAAACTTTAAAATTGAATTTATCAACGTAAGCGATGTTTACGTTTTGCGTGCTAATTTCGTCGCTACTTATCACGCTGCAGCTTGGAACAGCTCTAGAATTTCTAGATTGTGGATCGAAGACGGGCAAATTCACTCAAGTCACTATCGAAGGCTGTGATACTACAAAGCCGGAATGTCTGTTACGGCGAAATACCAATGTTTCAATTTCGATAGACTTTGCATTGGCCGAAACGGCTTCAGCCGTTAAAACTGTGGTACATGGCAAGGTTTTAGGCATTGAAATGCCCTTTCCACTCTCTAATCCCGATGCCTGTCTTAACAGCGGTCTAAGATGTCCTTTAGAAAATAACGAAGCCTACAGATATATGGCTACGCTTCCCGTACTGAAGAGCTACCCAAAAGTCTCAGTGCTTGTTAAATGGGAGCTGAAGGACCAGAACAGTGTGGATATCGTATGCGTTGAAATTCCCGCTAAGATACTATAAAACGTGAATACTTGAAAACTGTTCAACTTGCATTGCTGTATTCTTATTGTAATCTAATTTAAAATAAAGAAAATGGCAAAAAAAAAATTAATTTAGATGATTTTGTTCGTTACGAGGCCGAGCTATTTCGGTTGACTGTCAATGCCATCGTTTGCTTTGTTTGCATTTTTATTGCTTTTTCCGCTATGTGCGGATTGTTTGTAATAAAAAAGGTGAAGAAACCGAGAAATATTCTGGATGGCAAATTGACAATTTATATTTGATTCTTTCTTAATTGTTTACATTCTCTAGGTAAGTACTTTTCGACGGATAGAAAATATATTGCAAATGAGTTATTGTAAGTATGAAGCTATTTAGTAAGTATGAAGCTTACACAAGTTGAATCATCATCATCAAAATCAATTAATTGCTGAGCTTGTCATTAATATTATTATGATTAAGCAAATAGTGGGTGGGTTATGGCAGTTAAATATGATTTAGTTTAGGTATTAAATATATGAAAAAACAAAATACATTGATATATATTTATATATATATATATTTATATATAAGCGTGTCGTATATATATATCTGACTTTACAGTGTTTTCCTTAAACGCTGTTCTATCTATTCAACACTTGTAATTTGGGATTTATATATTTTATAACCCACATCTATCTAAAAGATATTCAGTCAAAGGGTATATCTTATAAATTTGTAGAGCTGGAAAAGTCGATTATTGAGTCATTCTTGACTTCCCCCATTGATGTTCAGTAAAAAATTAAATTAATTTGGGAAGGGTCAAATTGAAAATACCCTTTAATGCAATGCAAAGCATAATTTCTTCCAAAGTTTTGGAGCTGGCAGACTTATGCAGTCGGTTGGGCTGCCTGCTTCCATCCTACTTGTTTTTTAATTCAAATGAAAATATGTGAAGGAATTCTCAATTGAAAACATTCCTAGTCAGTGTATAATTTAGGAAACCTTATATACTAAAATGTGTGTTTGTTATTCTATATCAAGTTTTTATATATCCTTAAAAAAAAGTGAAAGGTTTAATTGATTGGATTTTAAGATGCTTATCATATATAATTCAGAACCCAAGCGCTTTTATCTGTATCTTTGTGGATATATACAAAAACATTATTCCAATTTTTAACATTTTTCAACGTTGTAGACGAGCACAACCAAGTGCAGAATACTCGTTGAAATTACATTAAATCCAATGGACGGACTATATACGTTAAAGGGGTCAATGTGGAATACAAAGACAGTAATCCAATTGAAATACTTGAACTTTAGCTTAAATACTTTGAAAGAAAAAAGTAATTTATGTAATTTGTGATTTTAGCTCGCATTTGGGACTTTAGTTCCATATCTGTTATTAAATTGACAAAAGTCAAGAGTAACTAAGTTTTTTAGAGTTTCTAGCTGACACGATTCCAATTGACACTTACTATATATTTATCTACAGACGGACAGCAGGTCGGACATCCACAAATCCAATGTACTCATTTCACTTCGTGAACGAGTATAAAAAGATATCAGAGCGACATTATCATGGCATTTTATGCGAATTCAAGCTGCAAATATTCAAATTGATCACATGGACGTATAAATAGCTACAAATAGCAGGTGTCGTTGTCACAATTGCTACCTTTACCTTTTCATTGTGGCTTAATTTGTTTGCATGTACAAAACGTGCACATTGATGGCAATATGCAATATGTGTAAAATGCCTGTGATTAATGACAAATTTAATTTTAATTAATTACAATTTGCTTTCTTTTTGCATAATTGCACCTGTATCGTTAGTATCTTCATTTAACCACCACAGCACCTGGCTTAATGACAAAAAAAGTGTCATTTACAGATATAGACTTTACATATATAGGTTACTTTTCAATCTCCCGTTTGATAAGAAATTGTTCTTGTTGTGCGGCTCATTTTAAATTAAAAAAAGGATTTATTTACCAATTTCTAGAACTTGATACATAAAACTAAAATTATGTCCATGCCTACTACGGGCATGGCAAATCGGATCTGGCTATATGGTGTTTTGGACAAATTCTGTTATATTTGGAACATTATTGCATCGGAAAAATCATATCTTAAAAAGTTTTAGACCGTGGGTGAGTATTATGAAGTCGGCTGTGCCCGACTGCAACATTCTTGCATGTTAATATAATAATATTGACCTAAATATATTTTCATTAGTGTAGGCCAAATTTAACTTATTTTTGCTCTCACAGTACATAAATTAAAAATATTTATAAATTATTTACTAAATAAATAATAAATGTATGCTTTACCATATGAATTTGCCCAATATTGATATTGATATATATAATTTATCTGAAAGCTCAACTTTTATTCGAATCCAATTGCATTGAATGTCTTTATATTTTAAAAATTTTTTTTCAGATGATATTAAAGTATTTATAGCACAAAGAGGAAAACGGACTTTACCGACTTCTCAGTTGTGCAACTAAAATATGCTTTCTGATATTTCTATAAATATATATATTATATATATGTATATATTATATATATATATATATATATATATATATATATATATTTATATATATATATTTATTTATTTATTATATATATATATATATATATATATATATTATTTAAAAAAAACATTACGACTATGCGTATTCCAGTTTGTGACCAAACTAAAATTGCCTTAAATAAGAATGGCGTAAATTGGTATTTAATCTGCGACATGAGAGAAATTGCTTTTCAGAAAATCGTCATTAAATGCAGAAACCCATCTTCTGGGTCGCTGCTCCTACAGTGGCTTTATTGAAATTCAATTTGATGCACATCAAGCTGAACGTATTGGTTGGCGGTTGCAGCTCCTGGCATCTGGCTCCTGGTTGCTGTCTCCTGCATGGTTGTTTCCCGACTCATTAAATATTAATTGTAAATTTTAATTAAAATAAACCTTTCTGATTACGATAGGATGTCCGCGCAAACTATGTGCCGCTCTTCGTCCAGTAATATTGTTTACTGATTTTCAGCAAACGTGGTCACAACTACCTACGACTGCACACACATTCGTTGTATTCGACGATTATCAATAACAACTATTAATTTGGAAGCAAAATTTGTACATCAGGAGAAATGGAAAACAGAAAAATGCCTTGCGAAGACAGTATCAGTCCGTGATGGATCCAAGAGCTTACTAAATTTACGTGGCTTCGCATGAGAAATTTCTTTCAATTGATTCAGACTTCAACTTATTAGCCAAATGTGTGTGTATAAACATTTCGTACGTCATCGACCAGAGATATAAATGTTAGGTACGTAGAGGCTTTCATGACCAAGTACTCCATATGCCATATACCCCACATACCTCATATACCTCATATACCCCATATACCCCATATACCCCATATATATCATATACCCTATATATCCCATATATAACATACACCCCATATACACCATATACCAGATACCATATATCGTATGAACACGCTTTACACATTAAACTTTTTATTTTCATATTAATCAGATCCTCGACTTATCATCTAAGTGGTTTAATTCAGTTTATTATATTGTATATTCATTTAATTAGGCCTAAATGAATTCACATTTATTATTGATTTGCTATGCTCTTTATCGTTTCTTTGCTTTTCATTCAACAACATTCATTTCGTTATTTTTGTAGGTTTTTCTTTTTGTTTCATTTGTTTGGACTTTTGTAAAATTCATCAAAGTGTTTTCTTTTGTTGGGGAGAGCTTATCCTAAAACATTGATGTAGATTGAGGCATTGACATTAAACGAGTTTATTAAAGACTTGACATATGAATGCACTAATGTATGTATGTATATATGTATGTATACCGTTGGATTGCCATTAGACCAGTTATCAAAAAATGAAACTAAGCTACAGTAATAAAAGTACAGAATGTTGGCAGCAAAATTGGCAATGATCAAAGGAATTATAAAGCATTCTCCATTTTGGATAATTGGATTGCACAAAAAGTCTATCACAGAAGATACACAAAAACTCAACTTACCAAAAATTAGCAACAATAATTCCTAATAACAATATAAACTAATACTACAGTAGATTTGATTCATAATCCGTATTTATCTAGCGCCAAAACAAAGCCAGTCCTAACAAAACGCAGTAGCACCATCTATAGGGATTCCAGAGCGAAGCTGCAGCTGCTGTAGCAAAAATCTTCACATTGCTCCAATCGCTGAGTCCGGCCAGATTCCGTGAGGCAGCGCGCAATAAATATGTCGTATTAGCCTCCAGATGGGGTATGATGAAACGATGGCCTGCAAAGTCAAAATAGTTTTGTTAAGAATTTAATGGCCTAGGATGGATACTAAGCTGTGCTTGTTATATGCATTTTGTATTTTTAAGCAAAAACGTTATTCAGACAAAACAACTGCAAAATTTGCCACTTAAACTATCTGATAAAATAATACAAAGCTCTAGTCGTGGTGCCCGAAACTCATAAGAATTTTTGATTTTAAAAATCAAGTCGCCATTAATTGAACTCATAAACTCCCCGGCAACGTGGATTGCCTCTACGTCAATTGCTCGAAGGCTACGTTACAAACTTAAAATAAAAGTAAAGGAACATGTAAAAGCTTTTGGGGCTTACGATCCCGCTGCGTTCATACGGACGGACAGAACATCAGGCTGACAGACGGATAGACAGACATGTCTTGATCTGATCAGCGCGTCATCCTGATCAAGAATATACGTAATTTATATTTTACCTAAGCCATTATACTCTGATTTCGAATTCTCAATTGGTTCACCATGAATAAAAATGCAATATAAATCAACTAGGATTGCTCGAGACGGGAGATAGACTAGTAGATAGCAATGACTTTATACAGCTATATAAGTTCTGAATATAGCTTATTTCAACATATATAATGTGTGTGTATACACACTTCTTTCACCTTTTATATATTCATACTGGTACACATGATTAAATTTGAGATAATAAGGAAGTGAGACAAAATATCATAGAAAAATAATTATTTCAAATTCGAAGTTTGTAAATCTTGAAGTTTGCGAATAAAATAAGCAATATATGGATATGGCAAAGTTAATACAATTTAAATGTTATATAGATGTGTGTGTGATCACCTACCACGATGAAAGGAGAAATCCCTCTGCTTGGCATGACTCCAATTGCCGGCGCTGTATTTGAAATCACTTTCACTTATGTAGGCAACACGATATCCATAGATTTGCATCTCGTCTGAGACATTGGCCATACGTGGCGTACGTAAATCCAACTCGAAGCCATCCGGATAGAGCCGCTTGAGTTGGAAGCGTGTGGGTCCAATGGGTTTGGCGCCAAGGCGCAACTTAATGACCCGCTCGAGCATGCCGAGAGGATTAGCCACCTTGCACTTGTAGTCCCCGAATTGGCTGATGTTGCGTATATTCAGCTGCAGCGTTGCTCCATAGTCGGCCATGAAGATGCGATGATTGAAACCCACAATTCCTTTGCCATTGTGCAGCCACGTAAATGATGGCGGTGGTTCACCCATCGCATCGCAGCTTAGATTAACGGAGCCACCCACATAGGCATATTGCATCGGCAACGTTTCATTGTAGAACCACTGAGGCTTGTCTGAAATAATGGACGAAAGGATGTTTGAGGCGGGTTAGGTGCTATCTAAAAGACCAGACCCGCATGCATATGCATGTGCATGCAGCTAGGCAGAGCAGCGAAGCCAGGCCTTTTGTAGTTGTCTTAAAAATCCAACCGATTGGGGAGGCAGCAGCTGCCAACAGACAGCTCCCATGCCCCATTCAAGAGTAAGCTGATGACCCATTTTAGCATTTGCCGGTTCTTGTCCTTGTCGACGTCATTGCAGTCATCCTTGGTTTTATTGCTCAGGAAATGCAAACATGCTCGTATGTTGCAGATTTGCAACATTTCGAGTGGGATACAAATTAGTTTCGTCATCCATTGGCTGCTGTTTGCTCAGTTGTGGGTGGTCAGTGGGTGGTCAGCTTAGTCTGATGGTAGCAGGTAGCAGATAGCAGGTAGTCATTAGGACAATTTTGACGGTAATGGCAACTCAATTGCTATTGCAAAGAGGGAATTCAGGAAGAAAGGCAAATGAATGCTGCCAATTTTCTGGTTTCGTGTTAGTTTGCTTATAGAGCAGGCGTTGGCCCATTGCTCATGTTATGCGAGCCACGTTTTAATTGGAGCCGTTTAGACAACTGTCAGCAGTTTTTATAAAAGTTCACATATTGATTGGAATATATCAACGACAAATAAGCTTAGCAAACAATTAGATTGGGTGTGAGTACCTTCACAACTTGCCAATAGTGTTTATGAGACTCGAAAAGTGTCTGGGGAAATTGAAATCAACTGAGAAGCATATCTCATTCACGTAGCCAGAAATGAATTTATATATATATTTTATAATTGAAAATGAATCTGATATAATTTATAGACAATAGTGAGAGCAACTGATGCTGTACCGTGGAATGGTTCAACAGAGACTCGCCAGTTCCTCAATAATAATAATAATAATACTAATAATAAGAATAAGAATAATAATAATTATAATAATAATAATAATAATAATAAGAATAAAAATAATAATAATAATAATAATAATAAAAATAAAAATAAGAATAATAATAATTATAATAATAATAATAATAATAAGAATAAAAATAATAAGAATAATAATAATAATAATAATAATAATAAAATAAAAATAAAAATAAAAATAATAATAATAATAATAATAATAATAATAATAATAATAATAATAATAAGAATAAAAATAATAATAAAAAAATAAAAATAAAAATAAAAATAATAATAATAATAATAATAATAATAAAATAAAAATAATAATAATAATAATAATAATAATAATAAGAATAAGAATAATAATAATTATAATAATAATAATAATAAGAATAAAAATAATAAGAATAATAATAATAATAATAATAGAATCAATATAGATAAGGCTCATTCCACTATGATTCATAGCAATTATTAGGAAATAATAAATGATTTTAAGGAAGTCTCAATAACACTTACGCTGTATCCGCAGCAGTATCGTTATTTGATCCGAATCCGAAAAAGTAGGTGTTATTCTCATGGCTCGACATGTATATTCTCCTGCATCCGATTGGCTAACATTCTTGATGAAAAGTCCATCGGAGAGCCGTTTGTGTTTGGAGGAGTTGCCAGCTAAATAGTTTAACGAATATAAATTTAGCAGCTGTTTACCTTTAACAGTGCTGTGATATGTTACTAACTATTAATGTATTCGCCATTGTGCAGCCAGGAGACTTCTGGTACAGGTTGACCGTGCACGAAGCAATTCACCAAAGCGTCGCGTCCCTCGCGCACCGATTGCACTTGCTCCGTCTTGTCAAAAGAAATTTTTTCTTTTTGTCGATTGGGAAAAGAAGGAAAATTGTAAAAATAATATAAAAACTGGTGATTGTTTGACCCAAATTAATGATTGATTAGGCAACTGGTAAGATGAATAGGTAAGGTTTCCCATTGGAAAAATCTAACTTTAAAGGTGTTAAAGTTATCAATAAAGAGAAAGATCAAATCATTTTCTGCTGGATCCAAATTGGACCATAGCAAAGTAAGACAGTGGCAGGCAGAGCGAGTTCATTTGGATATGCACCACACAATGTTCGAGTTGTTACAATTATTTAGTTAGTTTTTCTGGCTGGCTGAATGACTCACACAGTGTTTAAATAAAGTAATCTTTAGCACATTTATAAGTTCGATTGTAGTGTAACTGGAAACAATTTTTGAACTAAAACCTGGTTAAACAATTAACACAAAACATTTAAATGAAATACCTAATTTTCATTTTTATGCATTTTATTGGAGATGCTGAGCCTTTAATACTAATTAAAGTTTGCTTTTAAATTCTTTAAGCCATTCGGCTTAAGATTTTTTCCATGGTTCTTTGTTCAAGAAAAGAGTATTTTGGCTTCTACTCGGTCCAGCTGTGTGCCTTGACTTGTTTTTTATTCGAAATTTATAATATATTGTCAACAGTTTCTACAGATCGACGAAAGTATTATATTTTAAACATTTTGAATATTTACTCTTGAGTACAACCTCCGACCAATTAAATATAAATTATATGCTAACAGCCTCACGTGTGGACGGAGCGTTTCTGAACTTCTCTTCTTATACAGTCGCCAGCACATGACTGCAACTTGTCAATCACACTATTTTTTAATGTATATAAAAAATAAATAACTTACGATTGACAAGAAGCTCAAAGGATTTTCGTGGTTCTCGTGCCGCAGTCGATTCCGTTTCGCAGGTCCAGTTGCCCTTGTCGTCAAGTAAAATGTGTTCAAAGACAAGGGCGAGTTGACCTAATATAAATCATATATATGGATAAATGGATCAGTTTCTTAAGCTTCTCAAAGAACTAACCCGTCTTCCTTTCAATGTGCACGCGGCCTTTGGTATTTTCACGGGTCTGGCCCCTGGGATCACGCCACTTGGTGTCAATACTCGTATGCTGTGTTTTGCAAAATATGATGAAGGAGTCATTAACAAAATGCGTTATCGACGGCGTCGACGGCGTCAGGGTTAGCGGCGACGTTAGATCACGAGGCAATATATCGATGCTGGCTGTTGAGGAATTCTCCAGCTCCACGACTCCAAAGACTGCAGCTGCTAAGACAAAGAATTGCTTGAGTGTATCATATTTTCACGGCTGATAACAGATGGAAGTGTGTAAAGGAATATGAATATGACACACAACATTTGCTGAAATCAATTTCACCAATCTCATCAGATACTAAAATATTGACACTTGTTTAATTTAATTAGCTAAGCAATAATCAGAGGGTTTTGTGCTGGTAGTCGGACTTCCGCGCCTTCCAAGGGCAAACGGAAAGTATTCGACTCTGTCTTAGAACATTTGTAAGACATTCACATTCATTTGTAAGACACCACTTCTTCTGCTCCAATCATTATATCCCCCAAAAAAAGTGTATACTCTTAATCCATACAGGATAATATAATTTGCCTGAAGTAAGCAAGAAAGTTGAAAACTAAAACTTCGTGTTTCTTAATCGCTCACTGCTCACAATTTTAGCTTTAGCCGAAGCCTAACCTTTTTTGAGTAAAACTTAGACATTATGAATGGAATAGTATCCACAGATTCTCGATTGAATTATACCCATCTCATTCTGCTCTCCAACTGATTATTGACACAAACTCAAAAAACAGATCAATTCATTTTTAAAAAAATTGTATGTGTAAATAAGCTTCCAAGACAAGACAATGTATGTTTGTCATATAGGGCTCAAACAGTTTGCCGTTTATTTAAAAATTGTTAAAATTAATAAATATATATTGTAAATATTTATTAATTTTCAGCCTCGTTTTGTTTAGCCGTTTTGACCTACACATGATTCAATTTTTCGTATCGTCTTAAATTTAATAATTGCTACAATCCCATTTAAAAAACTTAAAAACTCTTCGACATTTTTAATATTTATGAATTTTCATAGCTTTTTTATACATTTGAGCTCTTTGAATGACTTGAATTTTATTTCGACAGACTGTAATTAAACAACGCACAAACAGTACATACTGTATATATAGTACACACAGGACATACAGGATATACGCATAAAGATGGAAGCACGTTCAGTTGGTTTACTGTTAAAATTTATACGAGTTCATAGCTGTTTTAAATTAATTTTTATTAACTTTTCTACCTATAAGTTTATTTAAAATAATTGGCTATATTTGGACCCTATCTGAAGAAAAGACTTTAATTTTTTGATTAAGTGTTGTTAAGTTTTGTGATAGTCAGAAAATAAACAGACAACGGGATGCATTTTAAAAAATATATTATATTAATGTAGCTCTTCTTTCATTCATAAATTCTTAAGAACAATTTGTCGAGCTAACTATTTAAGTGGAATTAAGCAGTACTAGAAGTAACTAACCAGATTCAAGCAGGTTCGCTCTAAATTATTTAACTAATTTTTATGTATTTACATTTCAGAAGAAATGTGCGGGAAACATTACGAAGTAATTTGCTTAAAATATTTTAAGCATTTTATATTTGTTAAATTATAGTAATATCAGAATATCAGATTATAATATTTATTTCCTTTTCGAATGTCGAGGACTCGAAACTCTGAGAGAAGTGAAGATAATGTTATCATAATCGAAGAGGAAATTATTTATTCCATTTTGTTAGACATTTCTTACCAATTCTTGCCAGCTGAAGCAGACAGCAAAACAATATGAATATATCCATGTTACGTATGAGATTTAATATTGTGTCCTTTGATCCTTTTTGCGTGAGTAGTTGCGATTTATGAGTATTTTTGCAAGGCGACGTAATCCCTTAAATGATTGCCGATATCTTTCGATTTGCGATAATTGCGTTATTCACTTAGGTTCACCAGGATAATGACACATAACAGCGTCCCAAAGAGGCGTGGCTAGGCCAAAAACAAATTACTCATTGGTTGCCAAAAGCCGAAATAGTTAGGCTAGCAACACATTCACTTTCACTTTCGGTTTCACTTCGAGGCGAATCACGCACGGATGACATCATCTTCATCAACGCCATGAACAGCGAAGGACTCGCTTATTCTTATCTCAACACAGCACCTTTGGCACGTCAAAGACTTGGTTTCCGGCAACATGTCCTTGCCAACTACTCCACTTTTTGTATTTGTATTTGTAGTTAGTGATTCCACCTTTTATCACATTGGCATTGGCCACTCAAAATACGTAAAAGACTCGCGCTAGCTTCGGTATTAATTGTCCAAATTGTTCTTTGCGATTCGTGATCCATTTGAACCGAGGGCCAAAAACGGACTGAAACCTTAAATGCTTAGCCGACAGGACCTGCTGCTCGGCTACCAGTGCCGAAGCGACACGATGCGATGCGACGCGGATTCAGCTTCAACTTTAGTTGTAATTAGCTTACACTTGATTTCGTTCCTGTCCAGTTCAAATCAGTGCGAAATCAGAAAATGTACTGAAGGACATTTCGCCTCTTGTGGAATCCTTTATTTTCGTCAGTCTGTAGACAATGTGTCGTCCAAGCCGTTACTCGCAACATTTCGTTCTGGCAACATTGAAAATGTTGCTAAGCATTCGAAGTGTATGCTGGGGAATTTAACGATTCATAAATATATAAGCTTTCACGTTGGGGTAGCATAAAGCTTAAAGCTCAAATTTTAGCACACTTACATAGGATAGTGAACAAGAAACGTATTGCCTTACAAATATAACAGAAATTATTTGGAATACTGTATGCAAAGTTGGAGTTCACCAAATCACATCGTATAACACCAAGTGTACAATCCTATAAAATACAAATATTAAGAAATTAAGTTATATTCAGTGTAGATGAGGTTAGCTGTCATATACTATAGATGGCGTTTGAGATTACACAGGACTTGTTACAAAACAAAATATCAAAAATGATATAAGCAGTAAAATTAGCATTGCATACTTTTTGACAGTTTGAATAATAGAAATAATGTTGCACAAGACTGGAATGCGGGCTGCTGTTTAAGCATTTCAATGATGAAAATTTACACTATTGACATATGTTAATAATTTTTAAAATAATTGTCAATAGCATACAAATTTATCTATCTTTTAGTAAATTAGATTTTTGCAGTGTGAACATTTATTGGCTTTCATTAAATTTACATTACGAATCATTTTAATAAGTTTGTGGTACAAGGGATATAGAAGCCTGGTAATTGAGGAACTCCCTAGTACCACTATAGATATGGTTGTTGTATCTGATGCTTGTCACGTTATAGTGGGTTCCTACCTTCGCTATTTGTCACCTAGATATGCTTGCTGTCTTTACTATATGTCAGATGGTTGCTGTCTTCACTGTATGTCAATCTAGAGATGGTAGCTGTGTTCACTGTATGTAAATCGACAGATGGTTGCTGTCATCACTGTATGTCAGTCGAGAGGTGGTTGCTGTCTTCACTGTACGTCTGTCTAGAGATGGTTGCTGTCTTAACTGTAAGTCAATCGAGAGATGGTTGCTGTCTTCACAGTATGTCTATTAAGAGATGGTTGCTGTCTTCGCTCTTTCGACTTTTTTAAGTTTGTTATTTATTAGATCTTTTCTTGTAATAGAAGACCTAAAATAAGTATCAAATCCTATTAATATACCTTAACCAACAGTTAATTTTTGGACAATATTGTGAATGAATGTCTCGTATCATCCGTTATAGATAAGGATTTCCGCTTCGTGTGATAAAGGGGGGGAGGGTGTCCGCTTCCGATGATAAGCCTATAAAACAACAACAACATGTGTTGATAAGGAAGGATGACGTTAGATCTAGACCAGATGATTCCAGAGCATATTGCAATCGGGTGAAAGCTACATGCCTGCAGAAGATGTTGCAACTCATATTTGATAAGAATGGGGGATACTAAGAGATGCCCTTTACTTCAAATTCTTAACTAATAACTTATATCTATCTATATCTGTCATGGCTTCCCACTTCTCCATGCTCAATTGTTTAATGGTCGCAGTCCACTTGATGACGTCAGGAGATGGCCATCAATATATGTCCATGCTTGAACAGCACTAAAACTGTGTCTGACTGATTCAAAATTAATATCTTACAATATCGTTTTGTCAAAGTGGCCTAAGAAATTCTACTGATCATTGCACATGGTACATGGGGCATGTGAGATATAGTTGTAGATATCCTTCTTGGCACTCCGCTGATTCACAAAGCTGAGTTAATTTGTTTTAAATAGAAAAACTTTTTGAGAGCTTGAAAAATGTTTATTGTCTTTGCTTATAGGGGCTGGTTAGCCATAGTAAATATAAGGGGATGCATAGGCCACAGCTGGATAACCCGCTGAATAAAACAGTTGTGGACTCGGGTTGGGATTCGGTGCTGCCGCAGGTGCAGCCACAGCCAGGGAGAGCAAAGCAGCGAGCAGCAGAAACACCTAGAAATATAAAAAATTAGTTCTTTTTATCTACGCTCCATTAAAAATGTCCTTACCAGCTTCAGCATGTTGAAAGATATCTTAACTGTAGGCAACTGTGCGATTTCTTTGTTTGAATGCAGGTTTATATATGCTGCAATGAAAGGCGACAATAATTTTGCATTCAATTCGCGTTCCTCCTTTGACGGTCGAAGACGTCATCGAGGCGCAAAGCTTTACCTGAATAATTGCCAATGCACAGAGATGACTGTAGTCTTTCTATACTTTCAGAAGCAGACATTTCTCCACGGAACGTGTTCATTATTCAAGGAGGCTTCACTTAACATATATATATGTATATCATATATATCACATATATGTCATATACAGTCTATGGTCATTTGAAAGCTTAGTCTTAATCACTGTTGATATATCTTGGATATAACAAAAAAGAAAATATAGAAGTAAAATAGGCATAGATAGTAATAACAAGTTAGACGGGCTGACTGAATATGCGCATCGCCTAATAATAATTGTAATAAACCAAAAAGATATTTAATCTTCTTATATGCCACTCGAATATGCAATTAGCGAATTTTGCAAACTCATTCGGTTCACTTTATTTGGGGCTCTTGACATTTTGTCGAAGTCATTGGCGAAATCTCTTTCATATATGTGTGTATATTAATATATCTACTTTTTGCCATATCTCTATGAGTATAGCAATAAATATATTTACTTCTCTTCAATATTGATGGGTTAATGTTAAATTGAAGTCGTTCAGTTATTTCTCATATTAACGTTTGTTTTCAGATATTTTAAACTTCGCTATTCAACAGTTCTTATAAGAGAGGACTTGTCAGATTCGGAAAATATGAAAAATCATTGTTGTACAGAGGAATTAAGGATGCGTATCCATTGTGTATGCATTCTTGACCTCCTATCTCAGTCTTGAAAGATATTAAGTAAACAAATAGTTCTCTTAATAAACCAATGCGTCTACATATAATGCTTGCGAATAATTTATCTGCATTTATTTATTATTATTTTTGGCCAAGTCCGCAATTGATATTCTGAAGGAACAGTTTTAGCTTCTGTTGTCATTTAGAACTTTTTTTTATTCAAATTACTTAATCATTTATCACTTTAATTGCTGTCAAATGTGATCAGAGCTACGCTCCAAGCCTTCTCCTAAAAAATGTCAATTAATATTCAAGATGCATTTCGAATATATGTTTGGCAAGCCACAGAATCAACACAATGTACCAATCACTTTGAAGGTCAGCCTCAGAACTCGAGCTAATTCACATATACAAAGATAAAGAGACAAAGTACATATATACACATATAGTACTGGCATTCCTATTGTTCCCGAAACACGAGTGCGCGATAAGAAGGCATTAGAATGCAAAGCCACTTTGATTGCTGACAAAACTATTAACAACTCTTTAGGTATAATGTGTGCCAAATAAAAGTGAAATAAATGCGAATATGAGAATGAGCAAGAAGTGATGTCAATTGGGTTGTTTTCATAAATAAGTCATGAGAATCTGTTTCGGGTATAAATAGAGACTGCGCCCGATCAGTCAACATCAAATCTCAATCTGCAATTGTTTCAAAAACATCACACCTGTTTCTCCAACAAACTAAATCTGTCAAAATGATGAAGCTAGTGAGTCAATAGATAGAAAACACAGAAACTATCTTTAACACATCTTTTTTTTGTAGCTCGTTGTCCTTTTCGCCGCTTTGTTCGCCGTTGCCATGGCTGTGCCAGCGCCTGTTGCCCGTGCTGCTCCCGCTCCAGTTCCAGTGGCCAGCCCAGACCCAGCACCTCAGTTCTATTATGGTGCCAGTCCCTATGCCTACTCTGCTTACTCGGGCTATGCGTCCCCATACGCTTATTACGGCTAGGTGACCCCATCCCACTGATAACTGGCCTTCACCCGGATTGTTAATAATGGACATGGAAAACACACGAACTGGCAAATTTATTTAGGTTTTTAGTGATAAATGCTTACGAAAACAAAAAAAAAATTAAATAAATGTCTAAAAGAAACACAATGATAACTAATTATGTCCGAGTTTATAAGAAATTACATTTGAGCTTTCCAGTGTCGTACTAACCAGCTTATGTACGTGCAATTGTATCGTGAAAGCTTTCAGACACTATATTTTATAATCATGTGCTAAATTGTATACAGCATTTGACGCAAGTCAATCATGTGGTTCCATGGTGTAATGGTTAGCACTCAGGACTCTGAATCCTGCGATCCGAGTTCAAATCTCGGTGGAACCTGAGTTCAATAATTTTTTTTAATTTTTATTTAGTAACATTTTTAAATAGAAATCAATCAAATTTAAGACAGTTAAAGATATATTTTCATCGTTTAGAATTTTTAGCTGTTTGGTTTTTTTTTTTTTAATGTTTCTAATAAACTAGTTAATTTTATCTTCCAATGCACTGCGAACATCTTTTATGTTATTTTTCGTTCAGCAGGCATGTGGTTCCATGGTGTAATGGTTAGCACTCAGGACTCTGAATCCTGCGATCCGAGTTCAAATCTCGGTGGAACCTGAGTTATAATTTTTTAATTTTTTTTATTATTGTAATAATATATTATTCATAAAGATTAATTACCTCATTCAATTTATAAATGTTTCACTATGTTAATAATATGTTTACAAAGAACAAAAATATTTCTGTTTGCTGCATGGTTCTTGTATCGGCAAGCAGGGCTGCCAGAGTGTTGGACATATTTTTCTGGTAACCTTGCACATCAGCTGTTCAGTAAAAAAACGCAAACACAAACGCGCACACAAAAATACAAGTCTGTTGTTTTCTTTGCCATTTTTCGTTTTTGTGTTTAAAAACTTAAATATATTCCAAAACAATTAATTAAAAGCTGATAAAATAATTAACACGTTTTGTTGAAAATAAATAAGTTCGAAATGATTTGCTCTTCGCCATATGCGTTGCTTGCTCCGCTGCACTCAATGTCAATGTATAAGTATTAAATATTAATCAGAGTAATTTACAAGTGCTTTGGAGTCGAATTTTACTCAAAAGCGTTAACGCTTTGGGTTTCATGTAATCGTGGAGTATTTGTGCATTTTTTATTATGTTGAAAGGCTCGCTGAAAGTATTGATTGCAATAGTGTTGAGTTTAATGTTTACCATCTCATTGGTAAAGATTGTTTTATTGATTTGGTCCTCGTATCCGGACTGGCTGCATCTTTACACACGACACGAGCATCCATCCAGCTTCACAGCCGACGAATGGCTCGCATACCGGAGACTGTTCAGAGATAAGGGTAAGTCCGGGACTCTGAAAGTAAATCTACTGTATTTAGTGTGTGCTGAATAATAGCTATACATATTTCTGTGTTAGTATTTCGATTTTTGGCGCATTGTGGAATTTATACACCTGTGAATATATGTTTGGCAAGCTCTGAACAGTTGTTCTAAATTTCCAATGCATACTCTTAAAATATAATGTATAATAAAAATAAATAATATTTTAATATCAAAAAAACATATGAAACTTAGGTTCCACCGAGATTTGAACTCGGATCGCAGGATTCAGAGTCCTGAGTGCTAACCATTACACCATGGAACCCATATGATCTTCGACCAAAAAGTCAATAATACAAATTCATTACAATTTTATGACTTGGCGGAAAATAGAATAAATGAGTAAACAAAAGCAACTTTTAGTAAATATATTGTCTTTAATTGAAGAACAAAAAAATTAAAGAAAAAAAAATAAAAATAAATAAAAAATTATTTTTTGGATTCAGGTTCCACCGAGATTTGAACTCGGATCGCAGGATTCAGAGTCCTGAGTGCTAACCATTACACCATGGAACCACTGTGCAGATTCCATCAGTAATTTGCTTTCTTTCAGCATAAAACACTGATCACAAAAAAAACGAAATTTTTTACAAACAGAATTAATGCACTATTTATTTATTTATTTATTTGTATCATTTATTTATCAGCTTTTATATGTTGCGATTGATTTGCTGAATTTAATATTACAAATTTCTATTCGACTTCTAAACGATCAGATATCTTCAGTAATTTTACTTAGAAAATGACATAGGTAATTAATTAAAATTTAAAAAAATGAATTATGTTTTTTGGATTCTTGTGGAGTATTTGTCATTTGCTTTCTTTGGTGGAATAGACTTATAAATAGGGTCAATAGGGTAAATAGGGTCAATAAACACTCAATTGGCCTTATCATTCAATTTTAACAAGTCTTAAATTTATACTGATTAGAAATAGATATATTTAGGTAGCTGCACTCATTGTAAATATACCATTTATATTTAAAAAAGAATTTCACAAACAAGACTTGTAAAATTCGTTCTAATAAAAGTTGCCTTTTTTATCAATGACTGTATAGAAAGTTTTTTGCATTTGTTTATTCAGAAAGTCATGTTCGTTTGTCAATAAATATTATAGAAAAAGCTTGAAGGATCAAGTAAGACGCCAGTGAACTTAGCCAGATTTTAATTAGCAGAAAATTTAAGAATTTTAATACACATTATGTGTTGAATTAAATATTGTTTATTTTATTTCAAAATATTTGGCGATTTGTGCCAAAGCATTTGAATACGCTTATCAGTAGGCTCTTTTTTACTGATGCTTGTTAGGTAAAAATCATAACGTTATTTTAAAAAGAGTGCGAAACAAAAACAACCTGCTGGAATACGCAAGCCCAGCCTGGCACATTTTTACTCCGAAATGTAGCTCGGCTGCTCGAACGCTCGGCAGCTCCCTTTTCGGTCGCTCGGCTCATTCACAGAACGAAGTTTTCCATGTCAGAACAATATAAACAACAACTGCAACAACAAAAACAACAGCAGCAATAACAACAATAACAAGGCCAAAGGCAATAGCAGTATTCGGAGAAAGTAGCCAGTCGTGTATTCGGTATAAAATCAATCGTAAATGTCCTTAAACGCACAGTTTTCGTTGCACGTCGGAGCTCGTTGGTTGTGTTCTTGCGCATCAAGACGCCGCGTTTTGTGTTTTTCTCTTTTAGCAATCGAAAAGAAAAATAAAAAATAAATAAGTAGCACTAACAACCCACATAAACATTGATCTTACAAAATATTAATATGCTACAATGAAAAATATATATAAAAACGGCGAGTGCGGCTCATTTTAACTGTTTTATGCTGAATTTCATGACATGCGTTTTGTGAAAACTAATATATTCCTGCCCTAACCTAATTCGCGCTCCACGTGGTATAGGGTTAAGGGGGGACACCCCTCGAAACATTAAGAATTCACGACCAATTGAATTGCGCGCCAAGTTTCAGAGTTTTTGCATTTATTTTTTGTTTCACTTTTCTTTATTTTTGCGCATTTCAGCCACCAACGCTTTGGCTTTCTTTAATTCAATATGTATAATTCGTGCATTTTTCAGTTACACATATCCCAGTTTTACTTATTTATATTTCTATTGGCTTGAGACAACTTATTAATATTTGTTCTAGGTTAAGTGCACTCATGAGTCTCTTCATTTTGTGGTTCGAATTATATATTGTATATTTTTAAAAATCTGAATTTAATACTTTTAAGCAAAAATTATTTAGCTCATTCATTTTGATAGCCTGTACAGAACTACTAAGATATATGTGTTAATATTTACATACACACATATATACGAGAATAATTATATGCACAATATACATACATATACTAAATATAGGTCATGAATCCCTCAGGTTCTTCGACGAAATTAATTGTAAATCAAAGAATTCCGTGAATGAAGTTCATAAAAAATTGAATTGTTTTTTATTATTTTTCGTCCAGGACTTGTTTTTTATATAATATGTAGAATATATGTATTTATTTTCAACATTTCGTTTATATGCATTCTGCAGTGAATTTTTTCAAATAAAAAACATATACATTTTGATATTAAAGAAGTTATATAAAATGAAAAAAAAAATTTTTTTTTGAGAGGCTTGAAACTCGGATATCAGGATCAAGAGCCCTGCGTGCTAACCAGATTCATGGTGTACCCAAATGACAATTTATCGCTAGCAAACAATCTTTACCCTTCGGAATATCTATTTTAGTCTATGCCTATCATAGTTATTCACAGCAAAAAGTTGGGCTATTATATCGGATATTTCTGAATTATGCTTACAACTAGACAGGCAGTCGTGTTATACGAATATAGCCTTCAGTATTGGCCTGTCTGAAAAAGTGGGACTGAACGAAAAAGTAGCCAATGAAATCGGCTGTTGCTGTTATTGGTGGTGTTGATGAAATAATTGTTTGGTAAACATTGACCAACGGTCAACGCAAGCAAAAGAACAAATGTGCATTAGCTGCCTGTTGTAGCAATTTGCTGTTGCTCACGAAGAAAGGAAATTGAAAGGAAATTGCACTTGTTTTTCCAAGCAAGTTACATTGAAGGGCGCCACTTGGGAGGCAGTCTGAGGACGGGCTAAACAAATTAAAAGGATTCATAGGACCACTGTCAAACCGTTAAAGATGACTCGAGTGGCAATGAAAAGCAACAAGAACACGATAGTAGTCTAAGAGACATGTGCACATAACATAACAAGAGGCCCTTTATTGCGTCGTTCTGCTCGTCTCTCCTACTCCCATGCCTGCCTGACTTGCTGCCCAACCCTAAGATGTGCTCGTAACAATGCAACTGTTTTTGTTATGTAGGCCAAGCCGCCAGTCGCCGGACGCCGGACGGAAGCTGCTGCTGATGTTGTTGCCATCTCGCTCAGTCGTGCTGTTTTGCATTGCTGTTAACGGTACTGCTGCGGCTGTCGCTGGCGGCGCTCTTTGCGGTTAGTTATCATTATTGCCACGGGTTTTGTTTTTGCGTTTTCGTTTGCGTTTGTTCTTTGTTGTCGCATTTGTCAGCTCACAATCAGAATACCATAACTGTTATTTAGTTTATCCTCTCTTTTGACTGCCTATTTTATTTTCTCTTTCGGAGACACTCAATTTGCTGTCTCTTTCTTTCTTTTCATTCATCTTCTACATCCTCTTTCATATTGTTCCTTTTTATCGTATCGAATAAAAACAGTCCACACAGATATTTGCGCACTTAATTTTGAGGAAAAAAGTTTAAAATATAAAACTTCTGTATAAAGATAATTTCTTATTGTTTATCACTCGATTGATTTTTTTTGCATAAATATAGAAAAACACTTTGTCATCGTTCGCAAGAAAATTTGTGGCTATTATGATCCCATAAACTCGTTCGAATAGGTTAGGGTATAAGTATGTGTTTGCCTTTTAAAAAGACAGGCCAGCAATATCCTAACATCGTGTACATTGTAAGTAAAGCTGTATGTATGTACTCGCATGGTCACATCCATATATAGTCAAGCAGCAAGAAGAACGAGGGAGGGAAAGTCAAATAGACGTCGGCCACTTGGCGACCCTAAAGCAAATGAACAGCTCACTCTCATTACAAATTCCGACAGTAAACACACACACTCGCACACAGTCAAATCGATTCACACGGTGAACCAGACCCACGCACACACTCACACAGCAAGTGCTTATAACTGCAGACAAACTTTGTCAGCTCGCATTACAAGCACCGGCAGGAACAGAGTCAACTCACACTCACACAGATTGGCTTGGTGGTCACATAAAAACGAAAACAAAAACAAAAACAAAAACCAAAATGGCGCCATCAATGGCAATGATGATGATGTGCAGTAGGATGCGGAGTACGTGGAAGAATCTGCCGTTGCGGCTGCTACAAAATAGCTGATTCACGTCGGCATACGGCTCTAGGATAGTGGACAGAGCTTATATAATTTTTACTCATTGGCCAGTGTGACAATATTACAGCTTTTCTTAAAGTTAGCAATATATTTGATTGTTCATATGCATATAGTAAAAAGTAGCTACCTTAATACATGAACATATCTAGAAAGTGGATTTTAAGTGAAGGCGAAAATGTCTGCAAAAACTTAAGAAAAGACTTTCGGAACAAAATGAAAAAGATTAATATATATATATATATATATATATATACATAGTCTACTATACATAACAATAAAGATAAAGAGGAGATGTTGTCCCGCCATAGAAAATAGTTACTTATATTTGAACTTGATTTCTGAAAGTAAATAAATAAATAAGGAATAACTAACGCGGCAGAAAGGACAATCAAAATATAACGTTTGAGCTACAACGAATCTTGCAGAACTGCTCGTCGTCCGTAGAATGACTCCTTTCATTTAAATATCTTATCAAACAGAAGCAGTCGTCCTTTAAATAAACATAACTTATCTCTATTGCTATGGTCTCGCACGGCGTGTAAGTAGAGCACAAAGCACAAGTATTTTTTCATGTTTTTAAAAAATTCGTTATTAATTATATAAAGGAAAATAAAGCCAATTAATGAGTATTTATATACGCTGAACCCAATCAAAATGAGAAAACAGGGTATAACAGTTTTTTAGTGCTATTTTGATTTCAGTGTATGTTATACGAGCTTTAGCGCTCTAGATTTTGAACTCCCAACGCAAAATGTATAAGTCGTTATATTTGACAAGAATCCTTTCTTCCTTATCGAAGAACATAATATATTTTTTATCATAAAATTCAAAGTTCCTGCCAAATTCTCATAGCGTGCAGATAACCCGTTCCGTGACTCTTTTCAATATGTTGAAACTTTTATATCAAACTGATATAATTAAAAAAGAAAACTGGACATTAAATGTTCTAATTCCTAAAGCTCTTTTATAATCCAAGTAAAATACAAGAAATGCAAGAAAACATTTTAATACGACGATTTTAAGAACGTCAGGTCAATAATCAATTACACAATACCATAACGTGAATATATCTATAAAAAGCACAACAATGTGGTCACCCGAGTCGGAGATCAATTCCATCGCAATGGCCACCACAATGCGACACTCGCAATCCTCCTCCTCAGGTGAGTGTGCGGAAAGTTTTCACTTAAAGCGAACCCCAACTAAAACTACTTTAAAGCTTCAACACTTCCATTTCCATATCCATTTTCATTCGCATTCCCATTCGCATTCGCATTCGCAATCGCAATCGCATTCGCATTCCCATACCAATTGCCAAGGCAATGCGGAACAACGGGTCGTGCGCGAAATGTGCTTTAGCTCGTTTTTATGCAAGTTTTCGCCTTTGACCCTGACCCCAATTGATTTGGGGCGCACGACTGAAAACTACAAGTTGAGGCTCTATAACTGCAGTTTACTGTTGTCTGCTGCCCACAAAGGTTTTCATATCTAACTAATTTTAAGGTCGAGTAATTTCTTATATATTTATCTATCTTTCTATAATTGCATTTGGACTTATTGAACTTGCATTTATTTAGTGACCAGTGCACGATTTAGTTAGTCACTTGGTCAAAGCCAACTCGTCTATTGAGTTGCTAAGCGGGTTATGAACCTGATAATGAGGAATAATGAGTGAGTATAGAAATATAATATATAATATAGAAATGTGTACAATACTGATATCGATGCTGATCGGAATTGAATTATATATTATTTAGAGTTAGCTTTCCATTAAGAAGACAGCCTTAGGGAATTGTTTGTCCCGGAATGATGGTAGGTCAGGTTTCTTGAATTGATGACGTCATCGCCTCGGCATTTGGTGATAAGGCGTATAAAAACTATGGTGCAAGATCAAGGTCAGAAAGGCAGGGGAAACGCGTCAAGCTCGTGCTTATCAGGCACGCGCGCGCGTTCCCACGCCGCTTTTTAGTATTTGCAATAGTTTGTATCGAGTATTAATAAAAAGCTTCGAACCAACATTGGAACTTGTCGGGAACGAGCGTCGTCTCTACCAACACCGAATATGTTGCAAACTTCAACTCAAGCAGGAGCAGCTGATAATTCAAGCACAATTCAATTCGAATAGAAAAGAATGTAAAAATTTGATTGTATGTGTGTACACGTGTAGGAAAAAAGCGTACGCTTGGCGCTGCATGCCGCATGCTCTTGCAAGTTGCCAACCCTTTTGTTTAATAACTTCTGTTTTACTTAATGGATTTTGATGAAGTTTTTAGCATATGACTTACATAATTGATTGAAGTCATGGTCAGCTTAGTAAAAATGCTAACTCCTTTACATATTGGCCTTATTTTCAACTGAACTTGCATTTAAAGAAATTAGGGAAAATTTGGAGTCGGATCCAATATATAACAAAAATTAAAAATTGTATAAAATATATACATTAAACTATATACAAAATTTGGAGGCTCTAGTTCGTAAGCCGTACGAGATATAATTTAATTTCGATCATGTTTTTAATCGATAACAATAAAGGGGGAAATAGTTGTCGATTATTTGAAAGAAACTTCATATGCGCGTGCTCTATAGAGGACAGGCCTGATCAAGAACATATATGCTATATGCCACGCCACCTTTTGCCTGTTACATACATTTGCACCCAACCATTATACCCTGATTTTCCAATGGGATCAGCTTAGCTATATATAAATATATATTTTGTTTTTAGATGATTGTTGTACTGAGTACGATATGTGTAACAAAATTGTTCAAACCATTATCTTATATGCCAAAATGTAAGATTCACCTTGGGTTGCCAAAGCAAATATATCTTCCAAATTTCAAGTCCTCATTACTTTAACTTTCTGACATACTCGATTTAGTATTTCCTGATTTGCCACGCGCTAGTCGGCGTATCGGGAAAATCTTATCACTTTATCAAATGAGTATAAACCCTAAAATATATTTGAAATGTCAGCTTCAATAGCGATCTTAGGGATCTCCTAGTCGGGCACCCCAGAGAAGAGATTTCTTGTTTTTTGCTTAAATTAAAAGTTTGCTTATATATATCTTTAATAATTCTATATGTCAACAGTTCCATATTTGACTAGCGAATGGATGTATAGTAGATAATTCTAAATGAAGCATAGTTCAGAGTACAGTAGTCTTCATGTATTATTCTCATGTATTTCTTATGCAACATTTATTTAATGTTGGCCTTCTGAAAAATAATTAAAATAATTGAAGGCTACCTTAAGTAAACTCCTAACTGCCTTAAGATGACCATTTTGAAGAAAAGTATTATTCACGGTATAAATTTATTAGCGAAATACTTGAGATGGGCAAGCCCCTTGTGTTGCATAATATTTTCGCGGGCTAACCTTGCGTATACGTCACTTGCAGAGGCTGCTGCCCAAGTTGCTCTTGCATTTATGGCGCAACTTCAGGTAAGTGTGGTAGGCGGCCCGGCGGCAATGTGAAGAGTGCTTCAATTTAATACACAAATTGTTTGTGTTTTTGTTCCGTCACAAAAAGTTTATAAACAGACGGTTTAAGCTGCTTTAATAAATGTATACGCATAAAACACTTAGCTGCAAAAAAAAAAAATAACATTTTGTTACAGGCAAATTAAACGTACACCCACGATGACGATGTCCTTGTCGCCAACATTTTAATTATTTTTTACTTTGACAAGACAAACACATTCACAAAATGGGAAGGCGGAAAACTGTGAATATAAAAAACTTCCTTGCACCAAGTCTCATTGTTCTCATCTGCTTTCTCTAAAAAATGAAAAAATTAAAATGGCTCTTTTTAGGATTTTCACATAAGATCTTTTTGTAAATAGGAAAGGACAAAATTCAATTTCAAAGAATAATATTTGAAGAACTTACAAATACTTACTAACAATTGAAGAATTCTAATACAACGCAAAGGTAAGAAATTAAATCAATTTGCTGTTTCCATAGGAAGTAATCTTTCAGTTACAATTATCCTCATTATTACACTCTGTCATAGAACTATCATATTTGGAATAAAGTAGACAATTAAATAGGCAATAAAACCTATTTTGTTGTACATTGGATTTCCGTAAAAATCTTTCTTACTTCTATGCATATAATAGATCGAAAGTTAGGCCTGTCCATTCCTAAGCTCTTTACATTTATAGACACGATCATTTCTTAGCTTGTTCTGATCTGTATACATTTCTCAACACTTCGCCAATGCTTAATTCTGGCTTCAAAATATTTTAAAAAAATTGTTCTAAACTTCTGAGTTTAATATTAAAAATTTTAGAATTTGGAAGTCGATTGTTAGCAATGTAATAATTGTAACTCATATGTCTGTCATCAGTATTTAAACAAATTTTTAATTAATAATTTGTTGATAGCAACAAATTGACTCGAATGCCATTTTCATAGTCGGCTTAGAGTTGTCTGGCAAAATTTGTAAAGTAATTAAACTAACTACAATACCACATTGCTTATATGGCTCAGATCCAGTTGCCGCCCGAGGATGCTGTGGTTGGCCATGAATTGATATTGCTCCATGCCTGCGTCAAGTTTAAGGGAATTGTGGACCGGTTTGGCGGCGATTCCGATATGGCACTTCTGATCTATAATATGCAAGTGTGCTGGCCATCCAATAGAGCCACAAAAAAGAGCTTGCCCTGTGCCATGCTTAAATTGTGTTTAACGTATGAGATTGGTGAGTCCAGAAATAGATTTTGGTTGCTCCTCGTATTACGAACTGGAGACCAAAATCCAACTGTCAGCTACAGTTAGTTAAACTTAGAAATTCAAATGTCATTTGAGACGGTCAAACCCATTCATTTTCATTACATACCATAGATTCATTCATTATCTACAAACACGAGCCTTTTTGAGATAAAACAATTTAGATTACAATAAAAATTCCAAAGTATAACTCTCTCTAGCTCGCAGCATAAAAGTGCGTGCAAATAGGATACCTGAGAAAACTCGTTGCGGAGATCTTAAGCTTATTTTCCAAGTTTATCTGCTTATCGGCACTTGATAGATATATATACATATATATATGTAATCGTATTTACTCCTGTCGCTTGATGTGGCATATATCTTGTATATGCATTGTATGAATCGCAATTTCAATTAAATATTTGCTACTTTTCAATGACAACTTTAATATGATAATCATGTAGGAAACACATTGAATTTTCCATGTGTGCGCGTGTGTATATCTAGACATCAACGAAAACTTTTCAGAACAAAATTTTGCCTTTCATTGTTTGCTGTTTACATTTCGCACCATTTTGAGGTTGGTTACAGAATCAGCGAAATCTAAAGGAAGTGGTTCGTTCGTACAAAAGCAGGCAAATAAATATGGGGTATCCGTAGTTCTCCGGCGTACGAGGAGCGAGGGCAAGCAATGAAAGAAATTGCTAAGGAATAAAATTGTTTCCAAGTGTCAGGCACGCAATCGTTGCTTTTGTACGTTTGTATATTTAGTAATAGTCAATAACGTTATATTCTGAGCTTAGATTGCATGTGGATTAGCGTTGTACTTTACTCGTTTGAGCCTTGAACTGGGTTGTGGTTGGCAGTCCTGAATGCCAATGGTCAGATTAGGAAAATAAAATTTCGTGTAAATACTGGACATATTTTGATGAAAAATATCAAATAGCAAACTAGAAGCTCTATACCTCTATACAGCTCGTGGTTTGTTTTAATGTTGATATTTTGAGAAAGACAGAAGTCGTATTGCCTGTTATAAATATATAATAGCAAAGTGTGGTTACCTATTAATAATGATGATTGCTTGAAAATATTTAAAAAGAAACCCCAATACTTAAATGTCAACGCTACGAACAAAAAGTCTATTACCCGAAACACTGAAAGGGTGGCGAGAGAATAAAAACAAGTTAAGGCTATGAAGCACAAAGAAAGTAAACAAAGGCCAACAGTTCGTGCTTGGGAAATCAACGACAACGAATGAGTAAATGTACCTATATAGTCAGGATGTCCATACATATTACACGCGTTGCCTGTGAGCTTAAGTTTCGTGAGCTCGTTTTGGTTCGCAGGTTATTCACCAAAATTGAAATATAATTGATTGGCAAGGTGGTCAAAGTTTCTGGTGAATGGCAATGCCTGACTAAATAAGTGACTTGTAATTGGAGGCGCAATTAAGTTGATTTTATTTGTGTTGCGAGTCTATATTGAACGTGTCCTGATGACGCCGTCGATGACAATTTCGATGTCGAACGTCGATATCGCAAAAGTTTCGAGCTCCTCACAAACTTTGGCAGTTTAACTCAATTAGCCTTGACGCCAAAAGTTTGTTATATTCAATTAAAATATGCCACGTGCAACTTAATATTTGATATTCGTATCCTCCTCTTGTCTTCCGCATAGGAATCTCATCGTTATCAAGCTCTGGCGATCCGGAGCATTTGCCCGAGCTGCCGCCGGGTGACGAACAGCGTTTACAACGAGCCGCTCTCCACCTGCAGCAGAAATTGATTCTGCGCGAATGGCTGCGGGAGTATCGTATGCAACATCATTACCAACGTCTGCTGGCCGTTGAGGTGGCCTCGTTGGAGGACGTGTACTGGCTGGAGGATTCGCGTGCCAGCAAGATACTCGGCAAGGATTGGCAATTGTGGTCGACTGCGCGTCAAGGCCTGCCCACATCGAAGGCACAGCTGGACGCTTTAAAGGCGCAGCTGTGGTCAACGGTGGTTAAGTCAAGTCAACATCAGGACGCCTGGACATGGGGCGGCATGCTTGTGGTCTCTGTTTCCGTTGCCGGTCTGGTCACACTCGCCGCCATGACACAACCTTCTTTGGCGCCGGAAGCGCGCCACTCACTTCTACAGTACGTAACCGGGAAGTATCTGCTGCCCGCCAACTGCAGGGTTCAGTGGGACTGGAAAGATCCGGCCCATGTCGGCGGCACCATGTGCTTCGTTGTGCGCTTCTTTCAGCGGAATGGCCAGCCGTACCCCATCTGTGATACCGATCACTTCTTCGTAGAAGTCACCGAGGGCACACGCAAAGTAGTCACAATCAGTGAGCTGGGCTCATCCACAGATCCCAATAATGCCAACATTGCCAAAGTCAAGTTCACAGTTCGCACTGCGGGACAGTACAACATTTCCGTGCTGATCGGCGCTAGTCATATAGCCGGTTCGCCTTTTGTTCGCAACTTTCTGCCCGGCGCCATCGATCCACGCAGGTCACGATTCATTCGGCCAGCTAGCACACTCATCTGCTGCGCCAGTGCTCCGACTTTGATGCACATAGAACCGAGGGACGAGTTTGGGAATGCGTGTCTCTTCGAGCAGTCCGACGAGGCCTTGCAGGTACGTTACGTTGCATACAACCTCAGAAAGAACTCAACACCTCTTAACACCAACCCATTCCATGCCACTTTGCAGGGTTACCGTGTCGCTATTTACGACCTAAACGGCGCATCCGTCGAAAAACTGCAGCATGCCATTGCCTTTAGCTACGACAGAGTCAATTCGCGCGTTTCAGTGACTGCTCTCTTTCCAGAGCCCACATGCTTGCGTGCTAGTATCAGCTATCGAGATCAGCAACTGCCTAATGGCGACTTTGACATAATTGTGCTCAGCAGTAAGTATCAGATTGCAGTTAAAAACACATAATTTTATAGATATAATAAGAATTACAAACACTAGCTGAGTCGACTTAGCCACTTTCGACTGACTATCCATCTATCCGTGTATTATCCGAATGAACATATTGATCTCGGCAAATGCAAAGCCTGCAGACTTGATACTCCTCTGTTAATATTCAATGTTCATATTTCATCATATATTTTGTTAAAATTAATATTTGGATTTTGGTCAAGTTGGTATCTGAATGCACAGATTTTACACTTATGAATATTACTCATTTGTCATAGTCTTTGTTATATACACTGAAGCTTTTTCTAAAACAACTGTCGATCAATATTACGAAATAATTTTGATTGATCGAGCCACAAGTTAAACAGATCAAAGGCTAGAGTAACCAAGTTTAGTTTAATCGAGGATCTCTTCTAGTTGAGTACTCCATGTTAGGGCACTCTTAATTTTATTCAAATAATTTACGTGCCATCTTTGATCATAATTAATAAAGCAGATAGCTATTAATTATTGATAAGAATAAGTCTAAGAATGTTGATGATTAATTTATCATTACATTTAGTTTTTAATACAAGTTCTCTTTCTACTTCTGATATTCGAGGTAGCGACACGACGCTCGTTCATAAAAATATTGCGTCCCGAAAGCACAATATCTGCTACGAGGCCAAGCTGCTGAGTGTTTATGGAGCAACAAGGAGCAAACCCAGGAAAGTGATGTGCTATGTGGGGCCGAAACAGGTGAGTAGTAGTACACAGTAGGCTCACATTAATTGTGCGAAACGTTGAGGCTCAGAACTCGTTGATCTTTCAGGTGACGATCAAGGAAATGATATTGAAGTTCATACCGAAGCGCATTGCCACATTTCGGCTGTGTCCGTCGACCAAGTTCCACTTTCTGCCTCAGCTGGTGACGCAGTTGCATGGGCCGGTTTTCATTATAGACGATGGTGCACAGCCACGCATCGAGCTTGCCTCGAAAGATCGCAACATAATTGCTGCGACTTTCACGCACTTCTTGCTGAAGAATATTGGTGGCTCGGAGACGTTCAAGGACAAGCAGGATTTCTTCTATCACGAGGTGCGCAAGTTCCATGCCAGCTATTATCACGAGAAAATGGCACTCAAAGTGAATCGCGAAAAGATACTCGAGAGCAGTATGAAAGCCACCAAAGGATTTTGTGTCTCGGATTGGTGCGGCAACTTCGAAGTCACTTTCCAGGGGGAGCAGGGTATTGACTGGGGTGGCCTGCGTCGCGAATGGTTCGAATTGGTTTGCAGCGCTCTGTTTGATTCAAGAAGTGGACTCTTTTGTACATTTCATGACAAGCACCAGGCGCTGGTGCATCCAAATCCAACACGGCCGGCGCATCTAAAGCTGAAGTATTTTGAATTTGCGGGAAAAATGGTTGGCAAATGTCTCTTTGAAAGTGCTCTAGGCGGCAGCTACAGGCAATTGGTGCGAGCACGCTTCAGTCGATCGTTTCTGGCCCAGCTCATTGGGCTAAGAGTACACTACAAGGTGAGACTCATAGTTATTTGCTTATAATTTCTTATTTGAAAAGTGATTTTATTATTCGTATTTTAGTACTTCGAGCAGGATGATCCCGATTTGTATTTGTCGAAAATTAAGTACATACTCGATACGGATTTGGATGGCACAGACACCCTGGAGTTGTACTTCGTGGAGGATGTATATGATAACAGCGGGCAACTAATCAAGTCCATAGAACTTATTCCAAATGGTGCCAAGACACGCGTAACCAATGCCAGTAAAAATCAATATCTGGATGCTTTGGCACAGCAGCGACTTTGCAACAGTGTTAAAGATGAAGTCGACAGTTTTCTAAAGGGTCTGAATGCAATCATACCCGACAACTTGCTAAGCATTTTCGATGAAAACGAATTAGAGGTGAATGAAGCACAATTTTCTCATATAATTAGTTATTGAAGTACCCTATTTAAGCTACTGATGTGCGGCACTGGCGAGTATTCTATAACCGACTTTAAGTCGCATCACATTGCCAATGGAAATTCGGCGGAGTTTCGACGTGTACTCGCCTGGTTCTGGGCAGGAGTTAGCAATTTTAGCCAAACTGAAATGGCCCGTCTGTTGCAGTTCACCACTGGCTGTTCTCAGCTGCCGCCTGGCGGGTTTCAGGAGCTGAATCCACAATTTCAAATAACCGCAGCGCCCACATTTGGAAACCTGCCCACGGCACACACCTGGTACGTATCTAGAGTTTGAGTGATATATATTTTTACAAAATTGACTTACTTTCTGCTTATAGTTTTAACCAACTTTGCCTGCCGGATTACGAGAGCTACGAGCAATTTGAAAAATCTTTGCTGCTGGCCATCAGTGAGGGCAGCGAGGGCTTTGGCATGGTCTGAGTCCTTATCAAGGGAACACTTTCTTTATTTTATGTTAATAAGAAATTGAAACTAATATAGTTCCTATGCTTTGTGTCATAGATGGCTAGAATTTCTATTATTCGTGACATACGACTTTAGATTCTCATAATTTCCCATTTCCGAGTTAAATAGTTGATGAAAGCAAATGAAACGTAAAGTAAAACCATAGAATAAGAAGCTGTTCTGAAACGAGTCAAAGTGAAAAAATGAATATATATCATCATCAAAAAGAATGTGATAATTGAATAATAAACTAGCGCAAGTTAATCGTAAATACTTATGTAGACTATGATATTCAAAATGTGGCAAAATGAATTGCTTGAATATTGAAATCAATACTTGTATAGATTAATTAGTTCACCGTTTTTCCGAATTGCAATTGAAATGAAATAGAGAACTAATGAAGAGGTATAAAAAGCAATGCTAATAACATGAATGTTAAACTAAACTTTAAATGTGTTCTCCAATATCTATCGAGTAGCTAATATGTATAAGCAATATTCATATTTAAAATATACATAGATTAAGTATTTATTAAAAGTTAAAAGATCACAGGATTAAATTAAATTATAAATAACTAGTTATAGACTACAGTTGTAGTTCTTAGAATGATTACTTTTAATTGCAAGTAAAGATCTCTTCTAGTGTGATTTTCTTACTCGAAATACAAATTATACGTATGTACACAACTATTTTAGTAGTCTAGTCTAACTCGAAAGTCAGAATATTGCAGTCTGATATTCATACTCATTCACGGGTTAAAAACAAAGGAATCATTTTTGGTAAGGGAGTCTGCAGTAATTAAATTGCAACAATTAAAGCTAGAGTAACTTAACTGTCAAACTTGGGAGCTTAGAATCCAAATGAACCTATTTTTAATTTGACACTGCGACTCATCCAGTTCCAGCTTTAAAACTTCAAAAGATTTCGATTTGTCGGCTCTAGGATCACTAATATTTATATAGTCAGATCCGATGTGCCATACTTGTCAGGTTCTACGTTTAAAACTGTGATAGGTACCCAATTTTCTACACCTTTAATGGAAGTTTTGGCAAAATTATAACACTATAAGACCTACGAGTACATATTCCAAAAATGCTTGTAACCTGGCTGGTAATGTGGCTGACTAGATAAATTATATAAATAGTTTAATCAACGCACTGAATTGATTCAGTTATGTATGTATGTCTGCCCATCTATCCTTATGCCCATATCCATAAGATCTCCTGGCCTCCAAAATCATAAAATATTATAATCAATATTTTGGCTTGGATTTCAAGCATAAGCCAGCAAATTTAAATACACGTGTAGATTCCAGCTTTTCGGAGATTCGGGTGCAGGATGTCTCCCTTTCGAGCCCTTCCAGCTTGAAATATTTGTTTTTCATTTACTTAAGACACTGAATAGAGCATTGTGTCCGGAACTGGTTTAAAATGCTTATATGAACTAATAAAACGACTAAAAGCTTATCATAAACCGGTGTAGTAAGTACATTAAAACACTTTCATCAGCTAATTGACATTATTATAATTATCTCTCGTACTTGCCAAAGGTCGCAGGTCACAATTTTTTTAATTATTGTTATAGCTTTTCCCCCTTGAGCCCATGCAAATAGAAATTGTTTGCATACATGCAAACTTAAATTATGTAACCCGTCGAAGATGTCGTGTTTAATCCAATGTTCTCCTAATCCTCCTAAATTTAAAGCAACTTCCTTTTGACTAAACGTTATTCTTGAATACATATCCAAAAAATTATGTATGTATTCTTTTGTGTGTGTCCATAACTGGGTTCCCTTTAAATTACTTACCTGATGCGCAGTCTAAGCTAACAACAGACTCCTCCGACATTTTTGTCTACATATTTTGCTGGCACTAAACGAGCATTTCTCAAATTGAGGATCCGTGAGTGACATATTAAGTGAACAGAAAGAAATTTCTAAAATGCGCGTGTTTAGTATTTTGTGTGTAGATCAATTTAAGCAATTATTATATATTAATTATCGGAAGACAATCAAATGCAGTGGAGAAAGTGAGTTGGTTGTCGAAGAGTTCAAGAATGCCGCCACATAATTTTCAATCGTATTTTGGCAATTGAGTATGGTAACGATTTATCCACTGATTTTAGGCAAATATATGTCCCTAACTGATATTTGTGTGCTGACAACCTGTTCTGTTCTACTCTTTTCCTCTGTAAAGCCTTTTAAATTATAGATTTGTGATGGCGGCTTACAATACTTGCACAAAAGTTGAAATATAGAAAGTTTCCATATAACAAATTTTACTTATGTATGCAATATATAATAAATAAATACCTGCTTAATTTCCTATGCGCTGCTTGAAAGTAGTTTCTAAAATAATTATGAGAGATTCTTCAGAAAAATAAATTTAGGTGCAAGTCTTATTTTGTAGTCAGTTGAAACAGTAAAAGTAGATGAGATAATATATGGCTACACAATTTTTAAGAAACCCGAATCACAAAATCCACGTGTGAAAAGTGAAAAAAGACGCTGGGGCAATGCCTAGCTTCTTCCATTCATATGTACAATATTTAATCTGGTTTTCATTTAAGGGAGTGCAAACACTTTTAATCCATAAAAAATATTTAATAGTTAGTGAAATAATTTCCAGCAACAAAAGCACATTTACGATTATTAGCACAATAAAATAGTGAAACTTCATAGCTATAGCAAGTACCCACCATGTCACAGCTACAGAAAGTGCCCTGGCACACATTTAAACCAGGAAAACAAATAAAAGTGCGCTGGTCGAGAGTGACCGAATTGCAGATACCCTGCACGACACGTCGACCATGATTAAAGCTAATCCTCTTGAGTCCTAAGCCGACCGCGAAGAAACTTCTTCCATAGCTTATAGCAGAATCTCGTCGGGGTTGGACAAATTGTAGTACTCTTTGAAAGCGTATCATGTTTTTTATTTTTTCGGCCATTCGCATATGTACCGAGTCTCGAGTATGTCAAGTTTTATAAGAAGGTCGTTTGCGCCATTTAAAAACTGGTATTAAAAAGCACGGCGAGTGTCATGAGGGAAATTGTGACATGCTTGACAGGTAGAATACAAAGAAAAATTACTTTCACGTTGACCTCTTGCACTTAGCTCCAAGCATTTGTAAAATGAAAACAATTTTTGCGGTATCATTATTACTGTTATTAATTTCATATAGAAAATCGTTGCTTAATTTTAAAATAAATAACTTAGAACACTATTTAGATTAGGTTCCAGCTAACTAGCCGGAGCATTTGCTAGCGAGCGTGCACATCAGCGTTCGGGGACAGAAGAGCAGGCCCTTCGAGCATGTCATCTTGTGACCTTTCATCTGACCTTGGGCGGTCTTGTAGCAAACGAAGTAGCTGCTGATGGAGGTCTGGTCGGGTATCTTATCGCCCTCCCTGCAGTAATATTTGCGCTTCTTCGCCGACCCGCTGCTGCTGATGTTGCTATTACTGTTGCTGATGGGTGGCAGGGTAAGAATGACTGGCGTAGGGCGCGGCGTGGTAGTTGGCTCGGGCAAGTTGACCATGAAGGTGTCCAGCAAGCTGTGTTCCATGCTAGACGGGACAGCAGATCCACTTGGCTCCGACATACTGCCATATTGTTGCAAAAGATTGGCAATACTCTGACTCTTAAGCGTGGCCTCCTGTCGCCGCTTGGCTTCGCTCAGCATCTTAAGGGCTTCGATCTGCAGTCGCTTGTTCTCCTCAATCGAATAGCCATTGAGGATTGGCACAGTGCCACACTGGGCATAAGTTGCTGCGTCGCATATGCGCGTCTGCTTATTAAAGCCCGTATAGGGTGGGCAAGAGTAGGACAAGACTTTGCCATCCTTCTTACTACACACAAAGTAACGGGTGCAGTCAGTCTGATTCGGCTGACGTACACCGGCCTGACATGTGATCACCTCGACTTTGCCAAGCTCGGACAACGCCGACGGCGATTGTGTCATCAATGGCAATATCGACTTCTGAAACATATCCAAACTGATAAAGTTGCCGTTGAAGCTTACGAGCTGACCCAATGCAGATGGATATTTTGTTTTTCCGGACATAAGCTGCATGCTATTAGCAGAGCTCATGGCAGATGGGTACATGCTGTTGCCCATGGGTTCGTTATATACACTGCTCATGCTGGCTGGTAGATTGGACATGTAGGATGGACTATAGTCAGGTCGATGCTGCTCGTTCATCGCATAGCTCTGATCCACATACGAGCTAGGTGCTAATTGATGGTTCATGCCCATTAGATCCGTTGAGTCGCCACTGCTGTAGGTCAGTGTATGAGACCCGCTATGCATATTGTTGTAGTTGTTGTTCCCGTGCAGGTGGTTGTTGTTCACATTGCTGTTGACATACTTAACATTACTCGCTTCATCGGCGTCTACTTCCATGCTTTCGATTTTTTGGGAATTAGGTCGAATTTTCACTTGATCTGGCTCAAGATGTATCGGAAACAGATTGTGGCTGTCCATGGGGCGAGGTAGATTAATACCGATGGACATTGACGTAGGATAGCTCTCCGTGTTGAACACGCGATGCGCATTATTCTCATTAAGATGCGGACTAGGCGTATAGTAGGAGGCCACAGTCGATGCTGATGGTTGCTGCTCGAAAGGACGCGGCGTTGTCTGTGCATATTCGCTGGCATACGGAGCCGCATATTGACCCGTATATTGGCTACTCATAGTGGTTACGGACATCCCGGAGCTGGAGCTGGAATTGGGGCGAGGTGTTGTCATTATAGCCATAAATTTGCTGAGATAGTTGTTGCCGTTGTTCATGCTGTCCATTTGTTGATTCTTGTTGTTGTTATTGTTTGGATAGACGCCCAAGCTGTTGCCATAGGTATCAAGTACTTCCTTTTCGCCGGAGCTTGTGCTAGCCAGATGAACAGGTATAACATTGTTGTGAATGATCGTGGTGCTGGGCTGCGACTGCTTTTTGTTATATCCGCTCTGTTTCTTGTGATGCATATATTGCGACCGCGGTGGTGAATGAGACTCAAAGCTCTGCATCGGGAAGTACTGCTGGAAAGGATTGTTTTGAGTAGTCAGTATGACAGGCTGCAAAATTGGCTGTGCATAGAAGGCTCCATTATAGGCCGGATTCTGAATCACTTTAGGCATGTTCTGAGCGGTGATCATCTGCTTGGACAGTTCCAGCACAGTTTTTAGTGTTTCCTCCGAAACCTTGGGTTCGTGGTCGCTTATGTACTCATGACTCTGAGTTTGTGCATACTTCTGGCTATGTTCATCGCTGGAACCGTATTGAGGGAGTGTAAATGTAACCGATCCCTCTGGACGATTGACTACAATCTGAGAGTTCGCATAGCCCTGACCGTACGAGGAAAAAGGCTGGGCATTAGATAGCATCAGCTTGGTTTCTGGCTGCATGCGATGCTTGGTTAAATGCTCTTGTAAACGCGTCTTATTCACTGTTGGCTCTGGCAATGGAATAGTTGGCCTGGCCGTGGTAGTAGCCGAAACCTCCATTGGCTTTGTTGGGGTCGTAGGTGTCGCGGTCTCTGTGTGGCTCCCTCCCAAAGGATTTAGCATATCGTAGCGATTTTTTAAATCGAAATGGGCTAGAAAAGCATTTAACTGATCTGGGCGCATTTCCATTTGTGGCTTGTCCGTCTTCTGATAGGTTTGCTGCAGTCCATCAATCAGCTGCGACAGCCGTTGCAAATGCGCTGTAAGAGTGGGATCTATTGACGAGCTTGGCAGTCTATTTAGGGCAATTGGCTCTTTGTCCACTACAGAAGCAGAGTAAGTAATATTGACCGCTCCCTCTCGATTTTCTGGCTGCACTTGGCTATCCAAATCGACAAGTTCACCATCGCCGCTGGAATCGAATTGGTTGCTGGCGGAGCTTTCATACTCACTGCTTTCATGTGCAGGCTTGAAAGGTGGTTCACTCTGCTCTTCGCTGCTTAAGGAGGCATCCAGCACAATCTCCACGTTGTCGTCACGCAACTGTGGCGACTCCTTGAGTAAAACTCCCGGCTCATCATCGCTATTAACAATAATAATGTCGGATTCTTTGCTTCCCATGCTTGACAGCTTGTTAGTTGCATTATTTACTTCGCTAGGGGTTAGACATTCCCAATCCTCGGCGGGCAACACACAGCTGCCCACACTATGCTCATAAACGAGTCCCTCTTTACACTTGATGGGTATCCAGACGTGGGAGTTCGAGGGCAAGTCGCGGCATTTGTAGAAAGCATCGCAGCGTGTCTTATGGCGACGGGTCTTTTCAGGACACGGTTTACCTTGAACACCAAGCATAAACGACAGGACAACATACGGGACGAAAAAAAGCAAAAGGATACAAATATTAAAGACCCATTGACAACAAATCAAAGTTACTTTAAAAGTTCAATTTTATATCTGTAGTATATTAAGCACTCATTTGCCTTCAACAGTTCGTTATAATTTTTAGAAATCTTCGAGACCAGTTTAAAAATGTATTTATATATTTCAATTTGCGTCACAAATCACTTTTGGCTCGTCAAGCCTTATCGTACCTTCCGAAAAGTAAAATAGGCAAGTTAAAAGGCACAAATAGATTAGAAGTCCATGCATATCGTTGTTAAACTTTGCGTATGAATATCCTTTAATATGTTTATTTTTTTAAAGATGATCAAACATTCAACTCGGCAACTAGGCTTCCGCTATAGACAAAGCACGCGATACGAATGGCTGAACTTCCACGATTCGTGCTATGTTAAATTTTAACAATTTTCTCTTTGCGTTGGCAAACCTAGTGCTCAGACATCGCGACTCGGTGAAATGTGAGTTAAAGCGAGACTCGAATATAGAGCAAAGCGTGATACAAGCTCGAAGTAAATTTGTTTACACTTCATCATGAATATGAAGCGACAAGCAAACAAAGTAAAAGGTATTAATTGTTTATATTAATAAATTTGACTGTGCTCTCAAATAAAATCAAGAGGAGGGTAAGTAAAAGTAAATTCACTTTTATTATGTGCTCACATAGATTTTAAAAGTCCTGAGATATAAAGATACTTCATATCTTCTAAAATAAAAGAAAATAATAAAAATCAAATGTATTGCTTAAATTTTTTTAAATTTGTAAGTTATACGTTTATCATAAATATAGATTAACCAAATATTATTCATTTTTCATATTTAAAGCAAATCTCTAAAAAAATATTAAAATAAATCGAATAATATTCGTATACTATTTGAAGTAGATAAGCCGACTCATATACAGAATTTGGTTAAAATTAAGATTATATTTTTATAGTTAAGTAAAATAACAAATATATAATAATAACGCCGAATGTATTTTAAAATAATTATTATTATAAGAATTAACAATCAATATATTATTTTTAGACAGCAATCACAACTATTGACTGTTTATATTTTAACATTCATCAAAGAAATTTTCCGTTTAACGGACATAGATAAAGCGGTATGCAGTACCAACAATCGATAAGTACAATATATTAAACGTGCTGTTATATAAATAATCGATGAGTACAATATATTACATTAATCGATAGTTAATACATGATTTTGCTTTGCGGTTGGAATATAATCTTGTTAGTATTAAGTAGAATCCGTTATTCCCAATCAGGGCTAACAATCTGTTCAAAAATTAATAGTACAAAATGTTTTGTATAAAGTTTCCGAATACCCTGGCTACGAATTTTTACGAGCCATTACAAATATATATCTATAATTCGATCTTAATAGTTATTTAGTGGATCAATGCGACAAGTGCTATGTATGAAAGCTGTCAAAATTAGCGTTAAAAAATGTCCTAAAATATACATACAATTTTATATGTCATCTAGTTTGCTTTGCATATAATAATAGCTTACTACTGAAATAATATAGATTTAGGTAGAAATTTCTAATGTCTGTTCAGTTAGTTTTATCATTGGTGTATTCAATATTTTCGAAAGATGATCATTTAAGCTCAACTTATAATTTAAAAGTAATTTGCAAACAAATTTTTCTAAGTTTTTTCTTTCCCACACTAATAGTATATTACTCATTGTAATGGTATTTTTCAGTATATTTAATTTTGGTATTTTAATATTTCCCAGGTCTGGCAGCACTTAATCGAAACGAAAACTAAGTTTTTTGCCATTGCATTGATTCTGCAATTTAACTAACACCAACAATTAAATACAAAATGTTAAACTCTATTACACTACCAAGTGCAACGCACATTTTGTAAATTATTTCAAAACACTCGCGTGTTCTTTCTTTGTTCGTTCTTTGTAAAATCGTATATTTATATATACTTTATCTGATAGTGCATAAATTGTAGGAAAACAAGATCAGGAGGTAAGCGCAATATTTGGACTTAAGCAAGGAAAAGCACCTGTGTGCATTTAAAACTGCGCCGTTAGTTTTCCAAGAAAACGTCTCTACGCAAGAATAAAGTGTCCGCGTTACCGCGACCTTTGCCTCATTTACAAACAAGCAGTGACACACATACCCATACGTATATGCGCACACACATAGGAGTAAACGGTTTACATAGAATTCGTGTGCATTACATGAGTAAGCGTGCATAAGTGCTAGTGAAATAGTTCGTGTGTGTGCTGGTGTATAATATATAAACCAATATGTTTGCTTGTAAATACTTACGGTTCAGGTGTGTCAATGCATACCCCATAGTAATCTCAGCCCCCACCTGACATTTGTGTATGTATGTGCGTACATAAGAAATGCATTTTTAGTTACTTATTTCGCATGTATGTTTGATACATGTATAGATAAATATAAATACACATATATATATATTGTATATGGTTCACACAGCTGTTGTCGCGCTTCGCTGATTATATATAGCTGTAGCTAGTTTCCTTTTGCCCATAATCTTAGCTTGCCCTCATCATATCACTATATATACAAACACACATGCATTAATAAAAAATACCAAACACACGCACACATGCAATAACAATTGCATACATACTTACACGATAACAACAGCAAAAAAGTACGTTTTACTTTTCCATTTACTGATTATTAATACATAGTCAATGTTGTTTTTGCTTTCCACTTCAAATTAGAAAATATGCAATTTATCGAATTGTAATTAATGTTCACGTCTACCAATTGTTTGCTTATTTTCAAAACAAAATTCATATTAATTATTTATGAAGTTGAATTCCTTTTTAGCTGTCATTTTAAATAATTTCCAACTAATACGTAAAATAGGTAACCACAATATATATAATATTGGAAATACTAATAAAAACGACTCCTTTATTAAATGGAGCTACGTTAGTCAAATATACATGTATGTAAGCATAAATGTATATATGTAGCAATTTTGTATATATTGTACATTGTATTACCAGCGTACTTTTTGCTTGTGACTCATTTCGATGATTATACAACCCATTCAGGCAAATGGCAAGTGGTGGTGTGGTAGTTGCACTCAGAAAGTGCGTGATATCAAAATTATTCTCAAAACTCCTATGTGTACACCTAATGATTGCTGACCGGCAAAATGTACGCTTAAATTGTCTTCCTTGCATAACCACGTAAATAGCTTGAATTTCATCGTATTACTACTCTAGATGTCAACTACAACTGGAATTTTATTATATATAAATATCCTCCTAATCAGTAAAAGTAGTTTAGTCATACAGTCATGTCCCTAACTTCTTTTTGCTTTTGTGCAAACTAATCTGTCTTTCTTAGACAAATTATTTTTGTATTCTCTAACTAGTTATCGAAGCTAAAAGTTTTTTCGTTTACAAGGCCTTCATCGTCATCCAAATTATTATAAAATCATAAAATTAGACCAAAATCTAATAAATTTTATAATACATAACCATATAAAAGATTGTCAAATGTAGCTTTGTATAAAAACTTATTGTTTTTAACGTTGCTTTTCAATATCTTGCAATAAATAAATATCATTCGACTGTAGGATATAGCATCTGTGGAACCAATGAGTAGAGCGTAAAGTCATATTAGTCGCTTTTAAATAACTTTGCCAAACGCAATTCATTTTTAATGATACTTAACAATTTTGTGTGATAAACATATCTGTAAATAATATAAACTTATGTGTGTATGAAATTTATAGCGTCAGGGTTTTTATATACAAATTGTCATGATTCGAAGAACTGATTAGACTTTGTACTGAATGAGTTATGGGTTTCTTTACTTTCGAATGCTTGGCAATCTATTTACTAAATAAATATTGTTAAACATTATCAATTTTTTGCTGCTTTCTTCACAGCCGCTACGGCGAGGAGTAGCTGGGCAGGATTAATAGCCGATTAGATTAGCGATCAGGTAGGAGCAGCATTTAAATGGCTGATGGAAATGGTCAGGCAGCAGGTGCAGCTTCTCGTGCTGGCAACGACGGTATCGACGCTACACCATCTGTAACTAACATCGCCGCCAGTAATCTCAACCAACCAGGAACATCTGCTGCCATAGCACCAGTAGCAGCTGCTGGTGCGAGTGGAACTGCGAATGGAAGTGGAGGGGGCACTGGCAATGGTAGCAGTAATCAAGGATATTATCAATTAAGCGTGACAAGTGAGTATACAAATAATTAGAAAATGTTGGTAATCTTATAAACTGACGTGTCTTTTGCTTTTCTTTCGCAGTTGAGGAGGCCTCATTGCGCAATAATGGTTTTCTTAAACCAAATCCATATGTGGAGCTGTTAATAGACAGCAAGAGTAAGCGTAAGACAGATTTAGTTAAGAACAGCTATCTGCCAAAGTGGAACGAGGAGTTTACAGTGCTGGTGAGTAACATGTAAACTATGTTTTAGACCAAAACTAATCGTAGTTTTTGATGTGCCTTTTTGCGATTTGCGATTTGCATAGATCACGCCAAATTCAACGCTGCACTTCAAGGTGCTGGACCATTCGAGCTTCCGCAAGGATGCAATGCTGGGAGAGCGTGTCATTCAATTAGCCCACATATTGCACCATTATAACGGGCGCTGCGAGTACCTTGAACTGACAATAGATCTGTTTGTCAACTCCAAATCGGACAATCGACAAACCAAAAGTGGAGAACTGGTGGCCATTCTTAATGGCCTTAAACTAGATATGAGCAAGGTGGTCCACTCGCAGCAAAATGGCGTTGCCGTCCAGACGGTTAATCCTGTGGTGAACGATGCGGAGGCTGCGGGACGAAGCTGTATGATATATGGAGGTGTACGTGCTCGAATGCGGCTTCGCTCCAGCAATGCGGAGCCGCCAGCGGCTACCCGTTCTCCAATATCTAATGGTATATCCCAGGAACAGCGACGCTCAACGGCGCCACCAGTTTGGGAGCAACAACAGCAGGTTGCACAACCCCAGCAACCGTTGCGAATGGGTAATGGCACCGCAGCTGCAGCTGTGCCACAAACAGCGCCGTACCCACAACAACCACCGGCCCCTGTACAGGTACAGCAACGACCAGTTACGCAAACTCCACTTTACGTAAACGGCTCGATGGAAAATGGAGCGCAGGCAAACTACATGTTGGCAGGAGCACCAGATCAAGCAGTGTGTGGCGCTGCGTTACCGGTGAGCAACGGTACAGATACGCAACTACAAACACAACCGGCGGAAGATGAGCTATTACCTGCCGGCTGGGAAATACGATTGGATCAGTACGGTCGGCGCTATTACGTGGATCACAATACACGCTCCACGTACTGGGAAAAACCGACGCCCCTCCCGCCTGGTTGGGAAATACGAAAGGATGTACGTGGTCGCGTTTATTATGTGGATCACAATACGCGAAAGACTACATGGCAACGGCCAAACAGCGAACGCCTAATGCACTTCCAGCACTGGCAGGGCCAGCGCGCTCATGTGGTTGCACAGGGTAATCAGCGGTTCCTCTACTCTCAACAGCAGCAACAACCGACAGCTGTAACAGCGCAGCTGACGCAAGATGACGAAGATGCGCTGGGTCCACTGCCCGATGGCTGGGAAAAGAAGGTGCAATCTGACAATAGAGTCTACTTTGTGAATCACAAGAACCGCACCACCCAATGGGAGGATCCGCGTACCCAGGGGCAGGAGGTGAGCCTAATTAATGAGGGACCTCTGCCACCAGGTTGGGAAATACGTTACACGGCTGCTGGCGAACGATTTTTTGTTGATCACAATACGCGGCGGACAACTTTCGAGGATCCCCGCCCTGGTGCACCGAAGGGTGCCAAAGGGGTCTATGGTGTTCCCCGCGCTTACGAGCGTAGCTTCCGTTGGAAGCTATCCCAGTTCCGCTATCTGTGCCAGAGCAATGCATTGCCCTCCCATATCAAGATCACCGTCACACGGCAAACGCTGTTTGAAGACTCATATCATCAGATTATGCGCTTACCCGCCTATGAACTACGTCGCCGTCTGTACATAATCTTTCGTGGGGAGGAGGGCCTTGACTATGGCGGCGTATCACGCGAGTGGTTCTTTTTGCTGTCGCACGAGGTGTTGAATCCCATGTACTGTTTGTTCGAGTACGCGAACAAGAATAACTATAGCCTACAAATTAATCCTGCATCCTATGTGAATCCGGACCACTTACAGTACTTTAAGTTCATTGGAAGATTCATTGCCATGGCACTATATCATGGTCGATTTATCTACAGTGGCTTCACCATGCCGTTCTACAAGCGAATGCTGAATAAAAAGCTGACTATCAAGGACATTGAGACCATTGATCCCGAGTTTTATAACTCACTCATTTGGGTACGAGACAATAATATTGACGAATGTGGTCTTGAGCTATGGTTCAGCGTAGACTTTGAAGTTCTCGGTCAAATAATTCATCACGAGCTCAAAGAAAATGGCGAGAAGGAGCGCGTGACGGAGGAGAATAAGGAGGAGTACATAACACTCATGACCGAGTGGCGTATGACCCGGTAATTATTTGATACACTTTATAGTTACTTAGCATTTTGTTTACTTTATTATGTCCATTTTATTTTTTTTAGCGGTATTGAGCATCAGACTCAGATGTTCCTTGAGGGCTTTAACGAAGTTGTGCCTCTCGAGTGGCTGAAGTATTTTGACGAACGCGAACTTGAACTTATACTATGCGGTATGCAAGACGTGGATGTTGAAGACTGGCAACGCAACACTATTTACAGACATTACAATCGTAATTCCAAACAAGTGGTCTGGTTTTGGCAGGTGAGATTACTCAACTCGTTAGTTCTTATTTTCGATTCTACAATAACAAATGTTGTATTTGCTTAAAGTTTGTACGTGAAACGGACAATGAGAAGCGTGCCCGCTTATTACAGTTTGTAACGGGCACATGTCGCGTTCCAGTCGGTGGCTTTGCGGAACTGATGGGGTCGAATGGACCGCAGAGATTCTGCATCGAAAAAGTGGGCAAAGAGACCTGGCTACCACGTTCGCACACTTGTTTCAACCGCCTGGATTTACCGCCTTATAAAAGTTACGATCAGCTGGTGGAAAAATTGACCTTTGCCATTGAGGAGACTGAGGGCTTCTGCCAGGAATGAGTGGTAGTCGGTTTGTGGTCAGTTTGTTGATTAATGTTTAATTCTAATTGAGCGTCCCGTTGTCGTCCGCTATGTTGATAGTTACTGTTATTATTAAATACCTATATGCATATACGTATGTATAACTATAATGTAGACATTATGTTCAGATTTTCTTTATGTGAAATGCATCCTATTCACGCATGTTTTGCATAGTAATTCAGCTCAATCTTTGCACTCCATGTTAAGTTTTGGCCATATGATCTATTCATTATTAATAAAACACATTCGCACACCGAGACGGATATCCCAAAAAAAAGGTCAATGCGAGAAGTTTTTAAAGAAACGAGTATTTTAAATTATCAGTCATTCAAACAGTCCACAACTAAATAAAAAAAAAAATCTAATTAGCAACTTGAGTAATTAACACGGCATATGAAATTTTACGTTCTTTTATAGTTTTATATAATATTGTAAATAATTTTAAATGCAGTTGTCATAAATGAAATAGTATTTATTTGGCCATCAGTTTAATATCGAAGTGCTGTACACTTTAAAGTTTTTAACTGTATAGCAATTATTTATCACATACCAGCACAGAAAAACACGAATGTTAAGAGAGAACAAAATATCATGAGTACTTTTAGCATAAAAAAAGAAAACAATGTTATATTTCAAAAATAATCGAGATCCATAAAATTTGTTACGAAAATTAAAGCAAAAACGAGCTGTAAACTTGTATATGTCTCACAACTGAAGGCAATTTGCAATGTGTACATCAAATATTGATGTGCTGTTTTCTGAGCGAAAGCTATGTAAGAAAGGCGTATAAAGTTTATAAATTATATGATTATATATGAAAATATTATATAATATATATTAAATTAGTTTAATGCAACGTGTACTGTATTATATAAAATAAATGCAAAATTATTTAGTGATATATGAACCGACAACAAATCTTATTTATGAAATAACATCAATATCAAAATTTTATGAAATTGGGTGTGTATAAAAGTCGTGCGAAACCACTGTAATTCACCACCTAAATGGGTGGATCTATAAGGATCTATATGTATGAGTTCAGCGGTGCTTTACTTGCAAAACCTGAAAATATATGAAACAGCGGATGAAATATATTTTGTTAGATTGAGACGTATTAGTACATCATTTTATGTCGACCTGTAGCAATTTGCCTGTTGAACTAGTTAGATATTAATAGTTGTAATCTTATTAGTAATATTAGCTCGGTAGTTTCGGTTCATTCTGACCAATATACCGTCAAATATTGGTATTGGCTGTATTCATTCATTCAAATATTATTATCATATTCTTAAATCAATAAATCAAACTATCGGTATACTATAATAACAAAAATGTAATTGCTAAATTGTCGACATAATGAACATTTTTTATCGTAAAAAAACAGGCTTTTTTAACCTGAAGGTCGTATGTATAAATTGGCCCCCCTCAATTTTGTGAAAATTATTCGATAATATCTGAATGTAATCGAATGCATGTTTCGAAAGGTGGCAGCACTGGTTGGCCTGTGCATCAAATTGAAAAAGTAGACTTAATTTGATAGAGAAATAAAAATGGATTACAAAAATTTCCGACCGCCGAATGATAATTCTGCGATTGGTGCCATCAAAGAATTCAACAGCCCCAGTAAACATTTGGGTATGTTTATATATACAGTTGTATTTTAATTGTATCGCATTATCGATATAAGGATTTCACAGAACCGCGCCGAATTCAGGAGCTCTTAAAATCGCCGCTGCATTTTAAGGCAGTCGAAAACTGCACATCGAAATCGCTTAATGTTGTTGGGTTTATATCAAAGCCCATGTGTATGCAACCACGATCTACAAAGGAATTGAAACAATCTCCGCTGCATCTTAAGGCGGTGCATCCGAATCCAAAGTCTGTGTCGAAATCCGCGGAATCTCATAGTCCTAACTCGCCTCGGAGAGAATATGGTCGCACAACTGGGCGTAAGTTAGATCTCAACAAGGACTTTTTGATAAAAATAGAGAATCGCATTGTCTCCTATCTACGGAGATTAAAGGATTTTCAAACGATCTTAAAGCCAGGCCTGCAAAAACTGGGACTAAACGACTTCGTACGTATTCTGAGTCATTTCTTGACCTTCACGGGCGTTCGGCTAAAACCTTTCGACAAAGAAAACAAAATTGAGCAGACGATCGTGGCAATGCGCCAGTTGCAATATCCATACAAGCTGAACAAATCATGGATGTTGGTGCCCAGTGCATCGATCCAAAATGTGCTGCTGCTGTTTGATTTTCTCTTGGACTTTGCGCCACAAGCGAATGAATCTTGTGATTTGAATGACGAGAAACTGATGAACTTACATGAAATTAAACAATGCGAAGAATCAAACGTGCAGCTAAAGCAGGAACTCATGGATGTAGAGAGTCAGCTATTAGCACAAGTCCAAACAAATGATTCAATTAGCCAACAGTTACGCCACGAGTTGGGAACGGAAGCCGAACTGCAGGCTCAGCTAAAAGGAAAAAAGGAGCAGTTGCATGCGCTACTTGAGCAAACTGCACAACATGAACAGAATATGGGGCGACTGTGCCTTGAAATATGGCGCAGTAAGAAGCAGCTAAAAGAATTTAAACATCGATTGACCCAAGAGTGTTGCAGTTACCAAGCGTATGGCCATATATTAGAAGAGTCTAACAATCAACTGCGACTGCGCTGCAGTCAAGTTCAGGAGCTTGTTGAGCGAACCCGTCAAAATCTTAAAATTACCATTGAGGATTTCAATGTTTATGTGCGCCACTGCTATAATCATTTCGGAAATGAAATTCTTACCTGGGTGATATCCCCCTTGGCTCCGACTTTATCTCAAATTCAAAGCACTCAGCGTCAACTAAATCAGCTACGGCATCAATTGGCATTTCCAGCTCGTGACAACATACGATTTCCATTAACAGATAAATAATAGTATCAACGTAAACATTAAGAATATTTGATTTAGGCAAAAATTATTATTTTGTTACTATTTTTTCGTTTAAAGGCTTCTATATCTATGTGTTAAATATTAATTAGTAAATGTCTATGATCTGGCTTTGATAAATGACATTTAATATTTTGAAGTGGTATTTATTAGTGCTTCATAGATTTATTTAAATGAATTTGATACATATAATATGATATTTATGGGATCTTATATATGCACATAAATATATAAAAATATATTTGCTTAAAACAAGTAAGGTAAGCCGATTCAGCAATGATATCTGACTCAAATAATAATCAAAGAGGTTAAGGAATTCGAGTGCAATACTGTCGGATGACGGTTTATGTTCTTTTGTTTGCTTAGGTATGAAGAATATAGAAGAATGTTAGCTCCATGCTAACTGCATGTCTTCTGATATTTTATACAATGTTGTTTTGTGATATATTTTGGATACCGACTCCAAATCTCCAAATTTTGAAGTTCAGTTGAAAAAATAGCCAATATGTGAGAGTTTGCATTTATAATAAACCAACGAATATTCCAATAGATCATGTGCTGAAAATTCATTGAAATCGGTTAAGTAACACCTCCTCTTAATTGTTAAATAAAATGTTGAGTCAATTCTAAACGACGTAAGCATTTTTCCTATATATATATATATATATATATATATATATATATATAATCTTCTCCATTTTTCAGCCCCCACTTTTGTCTCGAGTTCCGTTAGCAGATAATGAAGTGGCGACGATGGGTTGAGGTTTGGAGGTTGATTTTTTACAAATAGAATGTTTTTTGGCGACGTAATTACTTTCTATATGCATAGCTTCATTTTTTTTGTTGGTAGGGAGGCAGGTAGGCACCACAAAACTGGTTAACAAACTGGACAATCTGTGGGCTGTTTGCAGTTGCGAGGTGGTTCCTGATCGCCAATCGTATCATCAGCTCCAGCATCAGAGTCAGTAAATTATATTTGCACTAAGCGTGTGAGAGCTTCAGCTTGGTGTCTGGCTGTGTAGACCATGTTTACAGCGTGCTTGTGACCGTGTTTGCACGATTGGCTCGCTCGGTAGCAGTTGCATTTGTAAGTTTGGTTGGTTGGTTTGCGCGCTTTTCCGCTGATTTATGCAAACTGTGGCATTTTCCATTGCGTGTTTGCTCGTCCTGCATAACATGCTGCTGCTGCTGGTGGTGGTGCTGCTGTTGCTGCTTCTTCTGCTGCAGTTTGTTGCCTTCGTCTGCCTTGTTTGGGCAAATGTTGCCTGCAAATGTGCAGCATATTGTCACGTTTATGGCTGTTGTTGTTTTGTTTTGTTTTGTTGCTGTTTTCATTGTTCGTGTTCTTCCCCTGTTGTTAACTCACGAGGCTTGACTCTTTCTAGGTAGGTGAACTTTCGGCAGGGAAACGGACAGCAGGCAACAGGGCAACATCTGTAGCTGCCTTGACCGAATCGCTAACAGCATTTTATTGCATGTGTTTGCCTGGTTATGCTTCTGAGCTGGATTACTAGACATACGTATGTGATTACCTTTCACGTGGGCTGCTTTGCTAGTTTTTAAACCAACTCAACGGACGACAGCAGCTGAATTATATACAGAATTTTCATCAAAATATTAATTCAATCTTAAGCTTTTTTCAAGTTTTTGTCAAGTTGTATCTGTGGGTAAGGATGTAAATAACGAAGACAATAAGGAATTTGGCTAGAGCTGTCCATTATTATTTTTATTAAACAACAACTTTTTAACTTTGTGGTGTCAATCATGCGCCGTGTCGGACCTCAAATGCCATGTGGACATTAAATTGTACAATATTTTATTCTTCAGATGGAAATGCAGACATAATGGCTCCTGATAGACATGTGTACAATGCCAGCATCTGCTGGTGACACTGAAACGGAAAACTGTTGTAATTCCTATTTTATTGCATGGAACTACGAAGGTGGATTACTGCCAGGTGAGGTAAGAATTGTGCTTATATAACCAAAGGAATAGGTATCAATTAAGTGTCTCCTGTTTAAAGTTTGTTAGGCAACAAAAGAGCTCTTAATAACACCTGTCAACACAATAATTAGCCAAAGAGGCAAAACGATACTTAAATATAGAGGCGTGTTCTAGGTAAAAAAGTGAAAACTTTTACCAAAGTCTGGACAAAACTTGGCTTAGCAATTAAATGTGAGCCTATAAAATACAAAACTTGCTGACAATTAGAGTCTTTGGCTACTTAATCTGCTCCTATTGAAGAGTCTTAGTTCGTGATTATAAATATACTGCATATTATCGAAAATGGTACCCAGCCATGAACCAGAAATTGGAAAAAGTTTTTATAGGATACCACGTTTATCTGGGCTAATTGTGGGCATTTGGCCAGTGAAAAGGCGCAGCTGCACCATGAATCTGATCTGTGCGTTTAGTTTCTGTGTCGTCTTGATCGGTGCTTGTGGAGAGAATCTCTATGGTTGTGCTAATTTGGATATTTTGGTAAGAGCATTGGAAGCTTTCTGTCCGGGCAGCACCAAGGCCGTTTGTGTGCTCAAGTTGTCTATATTCTTGATGCACCATCGTCAGTGGTTCGAACTCGTCGAGCGACTGCGTGCTACATTGTACAGTAACCGCAGCTATGAGGCGCAGAAACTGCTAGTTGGTATATCCACAGTAGCAAATCGACTTAGTCTTCTGTTGCTTAGTTCCGGCTCGCTAACCAACATGGCCTTCAATGTTCAGCCTTTAATAATGGCCTTATACCGCTGGATTTACGAATTACCCGGTCAAGTGGAGCTGCCATTTAATATACTGTAAGTGAACTTGTTTTGAAATTACTTGTCTGTCCGCTCTGCACAATAAAAGAATATGAATATGAATAGAATATGAAGACACAAACAAGGGATCTTGTATGTCCGTGGTGTATATAGATATTCCACAACTTAAGCCCATTAAAGCAGATCAAATAAGACGCTCAGAAATACAAACGCAACAAACTCGGGTGGAATGCAATATTCACCACACTCCACTTTCGCCATCTCGCTCTATCTTTAAAAATCATTAACTTAATTCGTAATTGTTGAATTCATTTCATTACTTGTCGCACACATTCATAAATATGTTTAAAGCAGAACAAATAAGATGCTCAGAAATGCAAGCACAACAAACTCGGGTAAAATGCAATATTCACCACACTCAACTTTGATTTCGCCATCTCGCTCTATCTTTAAAAAACACAACTTAACTCGTAATTGTTAAACTCATTTTATTGCTTGTCGCACACATTCATAAATACGTTTAAAGCCGATCAAATAAGAAATGAAACACAACATACTCGGGTGGAATACAATATTCACCACACTGCACTTTCATTTCGCCATCTCGCTCCATTTTTAGTAATTGTCAACTTTACTTGTAATTGAATTAATTTAATTGCTTGTCGCACACATTCATAAATATATTTATATGACTTTTATAGTTAGTATAGGTATTTGTGTGAAGTTGTACATACAAAGAATGAAAAAAAAATTAATTAGAATGTAGAAAATTAAGAATTTAATACGGAATTGAAATTGAAATTGATTTGCGGCTTGTTATTGTAATTTATCTTTAAAGTATTAATGAAGGTCCTTCAGTGGTATTTATACAACATATTCAACACATTTGAAGAATTGATTGCCATTAATTTTATTAACACATATGAGGTGAGATTTCAATGTCCGAACACACAGATTTTGAGCTCTAACCTCACTTGCTATGCTGCTCCTTGGAAGATTTAACAATGTAATTCAGAACGAGTTGGAATTTGAAAAGGCATTTGAGTAGATGGAGCTTAAAGCTTAGTTTACCTATAGCGGCAACAAATTGACAAACAATCTGCTCGGTTGCATTCTTGTATCGCTTGTTGTGGAATATATCAGATTGGGAACTCAGATCAACCCCATCATTAGCATTTGCAATTACGTTGTAATTAACGTTTAAATTTACAATTACATTAACTCGAGCTTTAATATTTATATTTACAGACTACCTGAATTTGCGACACAGCCTGCTTCATTTCCACTCACCTATTTGCTGCTGACAGCTTCTGGTGCCTGCACCGTGTTCACCTTTAGCTTCGTAGATGGATTCTTTCTGTGCAGCTGCTTGTACATAAGCGGAGTATTTCGCGTGATACAGCAGGATATTCGTTCTATTTTTGTTCCCCTGGATGGGTGTAAGTCAACGCTAATATGAGTCTATGTATCCAATAAACAATACTTCCCAATATATAGTGGAGATATACACTCCTTTAGCAAACGCTCGCATGCGGGGTCAGCTGGTCGGGATTATAAAGCGTCATAATGCAATTATCGACTTGTGTACAGATCTCACGAGGCAGTTTACCGTTATCGTGATGATGCACTTCCTGTCCGCAGCTTTTGTACTCTGCTCAACTATCTTGGATATTATGTTGGTAAGCTACCAAACTCGATCAAATTTCTGTCTGCAATATTTGACATATTAGTGAATAAGTTAAAGAACTTAAAGATCAGTCAGGTACACCTAATATTTCGATTTACGCATATCCGTCTCTATGAAAAGTCTAAAATGAAAATCGAGACTCCTCGACTAGGAGATACCCTGAACCCTGTGAAGAGGTGATATTCCAATCATTCTACGACTATTTTATACATATACACACAAACATACACACACACATACACACTCGCGCTCTGCTTACTGCGCAGTTTACGCAGCGGATTCGCTTGGACTGCAGAAGGGCAATTTAATTGTTGAATAATTTTCCTTCTAGATGACATTCATAAGTACGTATTTGCCAAAGCAAATTAAGTACATATATATCCATGTTCAGGACGACGATTTGATTCGAACTTACCATCTGCTCTTCCGTTTTTCCGTATGCATTCAGATCGATCTGGGAATCTACAAGCTTTAAAGACTTGAAATTTCAAATATATTCGTGAACGCCATACGCGGTATGAAACCTCAAACAATTACCTTATTTTCGATAATAATCAATTCAATTATCAATTGATTGCATTTTTCAAAATGTGTTCGTCTCTGTGTTGATCAAGCCTATAAGGAAGGGAGTGGCTCTTAATACAAATACGATAAGTTAAAAAGTTTGTTCTAGAAGTCATCATCATCATAATAATACAAATCATAAGAATACAAATCACATCACAAGCTGCAGTTGATATGAAAAACTAAGCAATAATTTCGATAAACAATATCAATCTGATTAACGACAAGGTTAGGTATTTTTTCTGTCTTCTCTTTTCCGCATGAAATTTTTGTAGATTTACTCTGTAAGTCGGCATATGTTCAGGGTATCTCCTAGAGCTCTCTTACGTGTTTACTGAATATTGGAAAACTCTGAAAAGTAAAGAATTATTGCAATTAAGCATTTAAAGAAAAGTACTTAAAGTCAGCTAATAACAACTTGTATTGCTTTTCTTTCATGTACCACTCGCCCGTTGGTAGAACACCTCCTCGTTAAGCGGCTTAACCTACATCTGCTACAGCGTGGCAGCCCTGACGCAACTCTTTCTCTATTGCTACGGCAGCAATCATGTCAGCGAAAGTGTAATTCAGATGTTTTTATTTTGTATTTTCATTATATTTTATATTCTCATTGGAAATGGGAATTATGGATATACTGGATTGACTACAATCTATGTAACAGGCGGAAGGAGGCGTGTGGAGGCGAGATGGATGTACACATATATATCTATATATACATATAGACCATGATGAGTATAAAACTAAAATGTGAATGTTGCTGCTGAGCATTGATGTGCTGTGATATATGAGTATGGGTAATTAATGACGTCTCTGAGATCCCTGTTCTTCTGATTTGCGTGCTTTACTCATCATGCAAATCCTAGACTCTAGTATCAAGGACTGCTGGGTGAATCTGCTATACTATACATATATATAACTGAACCAGCCCATATCTTAGTTATCAAAATTTCTAACCCTGAATCCATTGTAAGGCATGCCATAGGCAGAAGGAGTCGTAGCAGTACTATGGATACCGCTCTCCCCGTTCCACAAAGCTAAAAAAACCCACATCTGGAAGTCATTATCACACTCTGAAAAGAAAATTAAGAAATAAAATTATTCAATAATAATTTGTCATAGTCAAACTCATTAGCGTGGCTGGCCATTAGAGTCTGCTACTGGCTTGTCATGTATGAAGGATGGAAGAAGCGTGAAATGATTAGATTAGCAGATCTGCATAAGGGTTCAGGATATCTCATAGTCGGGTAGTCTTGCCTAGAGAACTGCTGGCTTTTTATTAAGATATATCGACTTTTCTTGGCTAGCTTATTTCTTCAATCAGTCCTTATTTCTTATAGAGCTTGTCTGTGGCTGGGACGCTCTATGACGTTGCATGGTACAAATGCGATGTGAGGACTAGAAAAATGATCTTAATGATCTTGCGGCGCTCGCAGCGGGAGAAAACAATTGCCGTGCCGTTCTTTACCCCTTCGCTGCCCGCCTTCAGTTCGGTACGACTCGTAAATGATAATAAAAGTACTCTATTTATGAATATATCAATTACAGATACTTAGCACAACCGGCTCTTATATAGCGCTACTGAAAACGTTTCTGTGAAGCACAAAAAGGCGCAACAATCTATATATATTTATATATATCGTCCGATTAAGACGGAGAGACTATTCGAAAGCATATACTTTGGACCAAATCGATGCCATTATTAGTATACTCATGTCTAGAAATGACACAGAAAAATACCTGTTAATTGGTTCGCGTTTAACTAGTTACATAGAAATATCGTTTTACTTAATAGAGCTGTTCTTTTATTTTTTCTATTTATATATAAATATATATTCTGAAATATAAATATATAAATTGCATCTCAAACATATGTAAAAATAAAAGTTCAATTAATTTCATTCGCTTCAAATAATTCTTTGGCTTTTACTGTGAATATTTCTTGAAATGAATCGGAGTATGATTCATTGCATAGGCACACAAGGCATAGCAGGAAACACAAGGCATAGTAGGTAACAAACAAGGAAACCATTGCGAAACCAATAACACCTGTGAATTTTCTGTAGCTCAACTAAAATTCTTTTTTTCAACAAAACAACAGAAAACATCAAATATATTTACTTTCAAAACAGCATCCTCTAACCTCTATCCTCTATCGTCTACCCTCTATCCTTTATCCTCTATCCTCTATCCTCTATCCTCTATCCTCTATCCTCTATCCTCTATCCTCTATCCTCTATCCTCTATCCTCTATCCTCTATCCTCTATCCTCTATCCTCTATCCTCTATCCTCTATCCTCTATCCTCTATCCTCTATCCTCTATCCTCTATCCTCTATCCTCTATCCTCTATCCTCTATCCTCTATCCTCTATCCTCTATCCTCTATCCTCTATCCTCTATCCTCTATCCTCTATCCTCTATCCTCTATCCTCTATCCTCTATCCTCTATCCTCTATCCTCTATCCTCTATCCTCTATCCTCTATCCTCTATCCTCTATCCTCTATCCTCTATCCTCTATCCTCTATCCTCTATCCTCTATCCTCTATCCTCTATCCTCTATCCTCTATCCTCTATCCTCTATCCTCTATCCTCTATCCTCTATCCTCTATCCTCTATCCTCTATCCTCTATCCTCTATCCTCTATCCTCTATCCTCTATCCTCTATCCTCTATCCTCTATCCTCTATCCTCTATCCTCTATCCTCTATCCTCTATCCTCTATCCTCTATCCTCTATCCTCTATCCTGTATCCTCTATCCTCTATCCTCTATCCTCTATCCTCTATCCTCTATCCTCTATCCTCTATCCTCTATCCTCTATCCTCTATCCTCTATCCTCTATCCTCTATCCTCTATCCTCTATCCTCTATCCTCTATCCTCTATCCTCTATCCTCTATCCTCTATCCTCTATCCTCTATCCTCTATCCTCTATCCTCTATCCTCTATCCTGTATCCTCTATCCCCTATCCTCTATCCTTTATCCTTTATTCTCTATCGTCTATCCTCTTTCATTTATCCTCTATCCTCTCTCCTCTATCCTCTAATCTAACTCTAATATAATGTAGCGATTTAATAACATTCCATACTTAGCCTTAAATTCTATGTTCTTAGTAATTTAGCTATTTATATATGTATATATACATTTAAATTTAAAGGAAGATAAGTCTTTTGCAAAAAATCGACGCTCGGTCACATAAATTTGCATAATGAGAAAATTAAACTGAACGCAACAGCCAGCAGCAGATGATGCTGAAAGGAGTAAAACACCTCATGCAATCCACAGGAGAGTTGCTCATACTCAGATAATGTCATTAAGAACGCCTAGTGTAAAGTAGTCAGTGGCTGTGGGCCAACGGAGAGGAGCTGCTGATGGAATAAAGCGATTGTCCTTGCAGCTGTTCCGTTAATCTGCATTGAAATGCAGTTTGTGGCAAGGAGAGTGGAATCGGAAATACATTTTATACAGAGCTCCGACTCGAAAGTTGGTTTCTGAAAACAACGAAGAGTCCTCAACCCAGCCATCGGGAGGGATCAACTGAAAAATACCGAGTATATAAAAGATTCTATATATGGTACAGATTCTATATATGGTACAGATTCTAAATGTGGTATCTTCATTTATATATTGATGGTAAAGGTTCGCTATATGTATGTTTCGTATGTTTCAGTAAGTCAGGAAAATTACTAGCTCGTTTAATTACTCAGACGTTACTTTTCTATAAAACAATCGTACTGACGGATCAGCTCCTCTGAAAGAAAATCAAGAGGATTTATGGACTTAAAATGAAATCTTTTTAATTTTGAAAGTTATATAAAAAGGAATGCTTTTGAACATCAAATATGGACAGAGTTATCAAACCAAAAATCAATTTCGAATCAAATAATTATTTTTCTCAAACTATAAAATAGATAACTCGCTAAATGTGCTCCACGCGCAGAAAGTGTAAAGCATATAACGCGGCAGGACTTATCGTAATCGAGAAAGCTGCATTTTGTCACCATAAATATTTATATATCTATGTTGTAGCAGTAAAAAACTGTAGCCTTCTGTCTAACTAAGAATGGAAATGAGTGAAAATATGTGTGGAGGTGATAAAGAAATCGCGATTTAAGAACTTCGATGACTGAATAAATATGAATAAAAATATATCGAAACTATTGAAGAATCCTGATATTTTTTATATAATTGGAGCTCAAAGAGACTCAACAGTCATTTCTGGCGGAGTCAGAATACCACGGCTGTAGTCATGACTTATCGTAATGATGATATGATGTCGATCAGTAGGGAACTCAAGCTGCAAATAAATTTTAGGTTGTTATTGACCTTATATACCAACAACAATTTATTGGCATTATAAAGTAATTAAAAGTGTAAATTAACTTTGTCCACATTGTTCTGAAATATTGAATTAGAACACTAATACAAAATACATGTGCTACTTAGAGTGGTTCGTTAGACATTTGCTTGTTATGCTTTAATGTGGATCTTGCATTTTTCCATTATGAGAAACAAATTTTACTTAGCTCCGCCTACAGAAGGTGGCTCCTGTGCTCTTTGCCATAGCTCTTTCGCTTTTATTGCATGTTTTATGGAGATTTTCAAACATTATACGCACTTTGCACATCAAACGCAACCACTCCAAAGCACACACACACACTGACGCACACTCACGCACACTCGCATGCATAGTGCGCCCGCTACTCTCTATCTGTGTGCCTCTCTCCGTCTCTCTTTCACACAAGCTTACGTTACATTGAGACGCTCTTTATTCACTCTTTTCCTGGCGGGACAGCCTGCCAGGCAATCTGACTGACCGACGCACATAAGCAGCATAAGCATAGCTATACATCTGTCTGTCAGTTAGTCGTCAATCTCTATTGTGCCTTGGCGCACGAAATACACATTTCGCATTTCGCATTCCGCATTCCGCATTCTGGCTTTACTAGAAACTGCTAATTTGGTTTGATGTTTGGCCCCGGAGACATCCATCAGCAGTTGCAGTCCAAACTAAGACTGAGGCCATTCCTTGCAGCCACGCAGTCACCAATATCCAAGTCCCCAAGAGTAATCTCAAAGCAAACTGCCAATTATTTTCTGTGTCTTGCTGTTGACTTCTAGCCTAGGTAATGTTTGGTATTTGTATTTCATCTAGCATTATTGTGGATGATACGTCCAGTCAGGGCTGTACTAAGCTGACTTAAGTTATCCGAATTTATAAATATTTTATATAGGGCATACAGCTTTCACGCCCTTTTGTATTATGTACGCCTCTCTTGTAAGCCAACATAAAATACATTTTAAAGCAGCAGCTAAAGGCATGCGATACAACATTTGTTTTTCAAGCTAGAACAAGAACAAGAACAAGAAAACAGAGAGCTAAATTAGCCGCGGTCTAGAAGCAGTGTCTAGCCAGAGGTTCGCTGAGCCGAAGAGCAGCATAAAAAGGAACAGAAAATATTTACCGTTTCATAATGGCTAGTGCATCGCTTTGTTGTTTTTTATGCTAAGAAGAAAAAACTAGCGTTATTATTACAACTGCCACGCCATCTCCTTCTAGCGTTTTCTGCAACGGTAACATCGACTGCGCTGCCAGTGCCTGTGCTCCATTTAGCGGCTGTAGTTTGGCGCCGACTGCGCTGCTGCGACGCAATTCCTACTATGAAACCATTGACTGTAGCTATAATTGCTGATTTGCTTGCTTTTTGTTACTGTTGTTGTTGTTGTTGTTATTATGATGCTTCAAACATGGGAGAAATTATTGATGCCAGGTGGAGGCAGGTGGCAGGTAGCAGGTATTCAGCGAAAGTTAAAAGTTTCTACCTGCAGTCGAGTTTCATTGGCCACTGAAAATTGTTTTTAAACCTATCGACAATGTCCCTTCTGCCTTCCCTGAGCCACCAATCAGACTCTCCTAATAACTCGTGCAAATGCAAACAATACAGTCTGGGCTACATGGTCAATACTAAAAGTTAGCATTCCAATTAACATTGAATGATTCCTCTGATCACAATTAAACCATTTTTGAATATCTGATTTCATTTTTGCGCTTATTCTCTGTAGCTCGTGTCTAAATTCAAGTACTGCTTCAGGAAAGCATATTCACTTTTTTCCAGGAATATATATATATATATAAATAATACTGTGAGTGTTGGTATGCGCTATTGTGTGTGCAAAACTGCCTGCAACCTCTCTAACGTTTGGGTCCTCGTTTAGTAACCAGATAGATGCATACATATGTGTATATACATATGTATAAACAGAAGGTTGTCGGAATATTTTTCCTCAGCTAAAGTACATTTTACAGTTTAGATGGTGCAGGCTGACTTTGTGTATTTGCATTGTAGGAAGATGAAAGAAAGATGAATTATAAACTCTTAAAGGAACTAAAACGTTTTTTAAACGCTTACTCAAAATCAACTTATCAACTGCAAGCATTCATAAAACAAATGAATATTTACATACATAAAGGCTATATCTACTCTAATCTAATCTAACATATTATTCATTAGTTAGGAGCAAGAGGTCTGATGGCAACTCAAAGTCGATTTCTGATAAGTTGGTAATATTTACTCCAGGCATAGAATACGCACTTATGAAGACTTCCATCAAAGTGCTACATTTTTCAATTTCTCATAGATTCCTGATGATTTTCTTTAACAGAAAAACGAAAAAATGTTTAAACTTCTATTAAAACAAGAGCGATTTTGATTTTGATCAGTTTGGCTCGTACGTTTTTACTTACCAATTTATTTAATGTGATTGGAACAAGCTGTTTGTGGCCCTGCACCTTGCATAGATGATCTTTAACATAATTGATATCAGAAAATGAAACAAGTTTTCTACATTTAAGTTCAATAGAAACTCAGTTGCAAAGTCAGATCAACGAGAAAGTTTCTACTGATCAAGAAAGCAGGAAGCTAATGACCTAAACTTAAAGATCCTTACCATTATATCAAATAACAAGGCCTAATCAAGGCCCGATTCGTGGTTTTAAGTCACTGTTTCCGATTCGCGAACCCTTGTAGATTTTCACTAACCCAGTTTTCAAGCCCATTTAATTTCTGAATTTATTAAAAAATGATTTTTGTTCAGCTGATTTAATGTTTGGAATTAAGTCAAAGCCTTAATTAATGCATTTTTCTTTACTTCTACATTTGCCGACATTTTCAGTCGCGATGCCACAGACTTGAAGTGCACGTGGCGCACTTCCGTAGTGCGAGGACTCTACTAGGCTACTAGGACTCTGCAAGGGCGCCCACCGCCAATTGAGTGTTGAAAATGCAACACTAAATAACGGCACAACAGAAACACGCAACAAGCAACGAAAGCTTTGGCTACTCCGAAAACTAGGCATTTTGGAGCTTTAAATAATTTTGCAGGGGTCGACACTGTTAACCCCCTATTCGTCCATGCTTAAGGAGTTTAATATTTGCTCTGTAGTCAAATGCCCTCTGCGTTGAGCAGCTGGCTGGCTACTATGTAAAACAATATTTAGGAGAACAGATCATACGTGTATATGCTTACTCTTAATTATATTTTTTGATTCGTATTTTGAATTGAATTGAATTGAATTGAAAACTTGGTGCAATTGTAAAATTTTTAACAGAAAGTGCTAAAGTGAATATTTTCCTTTCTTTTTTCTTCTTTTATGTTTTTATTGCCACTGTTAAATGAAATGGTACACTATTACTGTTAAAATACACCGGATTGCTCAATCATAGTGGCTGCTGTTACTGCGTCATTTAACAGTACCAACGTGCAAGCCTTTTACAGATCTAAAACTTCTATTGAACATTACAGTTTCATGTTGGCTTCTGCGTCTGTTGTTTAACGACAATGTTATTTGCAGTGCTGTTTAGCTAAGTTTAAAACCATTTGCTGCTGGCAAAGCTGTTAATGTATAACGTACTAAAAATCTATCAATGTTAAGCTAATAGGGAAATGTAGTCAAATGGGTCATGGAACTGTAAGTAGACTGTAAAGATAATATTTGAAATGAGGCGTTAAATATACAAGTCCAGCTATATAACTGACTGCTGATCAAAATATATAGAATTTTAATTTATTATTAATTTTCATCATCTTTTATCTATGACTGGAAATTAAATATGAGCCCAAAGAAATGTGAACAGTGTATAAGTTAACAATAATCAAATTGAAACTTTGCAACTGTGTCGTCTGGAAAGCATCCGCCACCAACAATCCAGAAATGCTAACATAAACATCCGCCACGCGCAATGTAGAAAAGCCTACTCTGCATTTCTGCATTTCTGCATTTACACCAGCCACTTGAACAACTCGAGCAACGAATTAGAAGAATAAGTTTTGTCAACTTCAGTCCCAAACAAGAATCTGAATAAAGCGGTTCAAATAAATAAATCGTAATTTTATTTAAAAAAAATTCAATTTAAATAATAATAAAATTAACTGGCGCTCGAGCAGGGACCAGCGAATATAACTAATAGAGCAAAACAGTTTCTACAGTTATAGAAAATATCAACAAGTGACCAAAAGAGCAAAACAGTTTCAACGGTTGCGAAAATATTCGAGAGTGACTAAAAGAACAAAACGATATCTACAGTCACGCGAAATATTTAACAGTGATCAGTGATATATTAACAGTGATTTTCATTTTCATCGAGGGATTCCCGTATAAATTGAAACGGTCGATTCACTACAAAATTTTATGCACGATAACGGAAAACATTGTTAAGTGCGGAAAAGACAGTGTATCAAAAGTTGTAACTCCACAACCAGCTAATAGTGACGCTACTGGAGCACTCAACATAACATTGGAACAACTAAAAGAAATCATAAACAATATCGTAGTCGAGAATCTAAACAAAGCCACGACCCAATCTATCGATAATCCATTCAATTACTCTGACGTTACCATCAACCCGGACCAAAGACATAGAATTGACGACTTAGATAAAGTACCCGACGTAGTGAAAGGACTAAGGGAATTTTCAGGAAACCGTGCAGAATTTAGTTCTTGGAAAAAGAGCGTAGACCGCTGTCTATCCGCTTATGCCGATTTAAGAGGAACACCCAAATATTTTGGTATAATAAATACAATTCGAAACAAAATTGTCGGCATAGCCGATACGGCACTTGAGTCCTAAAACACTCCACTTGAATGGAATGCTATTTCAAAATGCTTGACTCTGCATTACGCAGGCAAGAGGGATATAAACACACTCGAGTATCAGATGTCAGCCTTAAGGCAGGGATCACAATCTGTTGAAGATTTCCATTCCTCATTAGGGGTCATGGGATTATCTACAGATCAGGAAATACTACTGACGACTGTGCACCGCGAAAAGGCCCTTAACACAAGAGGTCTACGAAGTGACCTCTCCAGACTACTAGGAGTTAAGGAACCAACTGACCTTCCCCAAGCATTACATCTGTGCTTGAAGCTCGAAAATTAGAGTTACGTTGCCTCTCAGGCGACTAACAAACCACAACCCTCGACCTTCAGGGCAGGACGCATGACAGAAAAAACCCCACAAAGACCGACCCAGAGCCAATACAGTTACGCACAACAACACTACCAACACGGTAATGCACAACAACAGTCGCGCCCTTCCATGTTCCAACCAGGCTTCATATCCAATGTCCCACAAAGACCAAATCAGACAACGTACTTTAGACCTCAAATGAACCAACAGCTAAACCGACAACAATGCCAAACCTGGCCCAAAACCTCTTCAAGATCCAGTACCAGTGGGAATCAACCGTACAAACTCGGCAGGTTAACTACATGAACCGGCCGCAACATAACCAAACAGACAAACGACAGCACAATTACAATATTCAATCAGAAGAACTAAATGACTCAACACAACCAACAGACGAAACTTCCCAACAACAGAACTACGAACAAATTCAGCAAACAACTGCTAACGATGGACAAACCGAGACGCTAACAGAATACATCGAACAACACTCTGACCTCACATACGCACCAGAACATTCAGATCTCCATTTGTTAGAATAAAAAACTCTGCACTTCCCTATTTCGAATGCAGAGTTAACAATGACAAAATTTTAAAAATTCTAATAGATACAGGATCCAATAATAATTACATCCAATCAGCTTTAGTTTCCAACGAAAAACCATTCGAAGCTGTCTCCGTGGGAGGCAACAATTCAATAGCCCATCATAAAATGGCCAATCTATTTGGAAAAACAGACGTTAACATAAAATTCTTTCTTTTATCAAATTTAAAGTCCTTCGATGCAATTCTAGGCAATGTCATTCACACCAATAAAAATTGCATGTTTATTAGAAATTCCATAAGAATTCCAATCAAGGAAAAATTGCTTCACTCTGTCAATAACCTTAATATTCGAGCAAGCCACATGACACATTACATGATTCACAAATAACAGAGCTCGACAAACTAATAAATCTCTATCCTGGACTGTTTTCCGACCCCAATGAAAAACTTACATACGTCACAAATATTAGAGCAGGAATCAGAACAAATTCGGACATCCCCGTCTATTCTAAGTACTACCCGTACCGAATATCTTTAAAAGAAGAAGTAGACACACAAATTCAACAAAATTAGACCATCCAGATCACCTTATAATTCACCCGTTTGGGTTGTCCCAAAGAAGCTAGACGCTTCTGGAAATAAGAAATACCGAGTAGTCACAGACTACAGAAAACTAAATTCAATCACAATAGCTGATAAATACCCAATACCCGAAATAAATGAGGTACTTTCCCAATTGGGTAAAAACTAATTTTTCTCAGTACTAGATCTGAAAAGTGGGTTTCACCTAATCCTTTTAAAGAATCAGACATTGAAAATCTTTAGTGAAGATGAAAAGTCACATGTTCAAAATCTCAACTCTGTTTTCAAAACCCTTTATGACGCAAATATTAAATGGACAAATGCGAATTTTTTAAAACTAAAGTAGAATTTCTAGGGCTCGTAGTATCAGATAAGGGAATAGAAACTAACCCAATTAAAGTTAATGCCATAGCTAACTATCCTGTACCCAAAACCTTAAAAGAGCTCAGATCTTTTTTAAGGTTTATCCGGCTACTACAGACGATTTATCAGAGATTATGCCAAATTGGCAAAACCACTAACAACTCTACTTAGAGTAGAAGATGGAAGAATCTCGAAACATATGTCTGCCATAAAACCAATAAGCATAGACAAAGAATCTTTAGAAGCATTGCGTAAACTAAGAAATTTATTAATCCCAATTCAACAAAGAATTCCAGCTAACTACAGACGCATCTAATTTCGCTATTGGCGCTGTACTTTGTCAAAATAATAATCCTATCACTTTCCTCTCAAGAACCTTATCAAAAGCAGAAGAAAACTACGCCACAAATGAAAAAGAAATGCTAGCAATTATTTGGGCTATTAAGTCCCTACGTAACTACCTTTACGGTAGAGCAAAGGTAAAAATGTATACTGATCGCCAACCTCTAACACATTCACTAAGCAATTGGAATGGCAACGCTAGGATTAAAAGGTGGAAAGCCCTCCTCTAAGAATATGATTACCAACTTATCTACAAACCAGGGAAAGATAACATAATCGCAGAAACACTCTCCAGAATTACGCCAAACCGAATAAACTCAGTAATTTGTACAGCACATAGTGCTAATAGCTCCCCACATTACCTAATCCCAAGTGTCGAGGCTCCAATCAATTCATTTAGAAATCAAATAATTCTTTCAGTCTCCGATTTGAAATACCCTTTCAGTGTTTTCATAGACACACCTTTTCAAGAAAATCATACTCCGATGACGAATTGATAGGAATACTAAAAAAACATTTAAACCCTTCAATCGTCAACGGCATATTAACAACAGAAGACATAATGGGACGAATTCGAACATTTTATCCACAACATTTCAAAAGCTATAAAATAAGATTTACCCAAATTAGAGTTACAGATCTTATCAAAGAGTCAGATCAGGGTGAAGAAATCCTAAAAGTACATAAAAGAGCCCTTCTAAATTTATTCTAAATTTTATTTCCCTAAAATGAAAAGCAAAATAGCTCCCATTCTAAAACAATGTCAAATCTGCAAAGAGGAAAAATACAATAGGCATCCAACCAATCCCCAAATCAAAGAAACCCCAATTCTAGAATACCCCGGACACATTATTCACGTTGACATCTACTCTACAGAAGGGAAGTTAGTTTGACAGCAATAGACAAATTTTCAAAAGTGGCACAAGCTGTAAACATAAAATCAAAATCAATAGAAGATATCAGACTACCCTCAAGAAACATAAAATTCTATTTCGGCGTTCCAAAATTTATAGTAATGGATGATGAAAAATCACTGAATGCCGCATCCATCACTTTTATGCTCAGAGATCAGCTCGGTATCGAAATTTACAAAGCCAAATAGAAAGATTTCACTCTACCTTATCCGAAATAATGAGAGTTCTAAAGAGATCCAATGTTCATCGAAACTTCGAAGACTCCTAGACAGAGCCGTGTAGGAATACAACTATACTTTCCACTCTGTCACTAATAGACGACCTTTAGAAGTATTCTTTGGCAGAACTGTGACTACGACCCCAGAGCAATACGAAACGACCAGACTGGATAACATAACTCGACTGAAACAAAAAGAAGAACAAGACCTACAACACCACAACAAAGACAGACTACCTTTAAAAACATATAAGCCAGGTGACACGATTTTCGTAAAAATAAACAATAGATTAGGATCAAAACTTTCATCAAGATTCAAAAAGGAAGTAGTAAAACTAGACCATGGTACAACCGTTATTACCCAAGCAAACAAAACAGTTCACAAAAGTAATATCAACAAGAAAGCTCTAGTCGGGGTGCCCGACTAGGAGATACCCTGATCCCAGTCGTCTGAGTTTTTTTTTAAATTTTCCGTAGCTTGTATCGAGTATTCAAAAAAAAAAAAAGAAAAACGGACAGGGCTCAATCGACTCGGCTGTTACATACATTTGCACAAAACCATTATACCCTGATTTCCCATTTTTAATGGGATCAGGGTATAAAAACGTATAATTACCGTCTACTTCTGACATGGCTTATAAACACAACAAGCGGAGAGCTCGCCATAACGAACTATACGGACGCACAGACCATCACAATCTACAAAGGTCTGAGGAAAATTCAAACAACCACTGCTAGAATTATTCCTGTAATTGACATTAAGAAAATAGAAGAAACACTGGACATACTTCCTTTTCAGACCGAACAATCACTGAAACACAGTACATTTCATCACACCATAGATCACGAAATTAACCAAACAAACTCCATACTCTCATTGATAAACTCTTCCATAAATAGACGAACCACTAGATCTATTAATCTTATAGGAACAGCCTGGAAATATATTGCCGGAAGCCCAGACCATGACGATTTCGTACAAATAGCAGAATATCTCAATAAGCTAACTACAAACAATAACAAACAAATAATTATAAATACACAGTTAGAGGCCAGATTAAATAAATTAACAACCGTCACAAATAGTTTAACAAATACAATAAAGAAAGATAGATTGGATTAACATTCAAAACCAGGTCAGACTTATCAAAGAAGAAGTTGCTAACATAAAATATGCAATTCAATGGGCCAAGGTTAATATCATAAATTCATTCTTGTTAAGAGATAACGAACCACAAGAGACAAATAGAATCTTTAAAGCAGGGAAAATGCCCCAACTCTCAATAGAAGAAATGTTAGAATTTGCCGATGTTTCAATTTTGCACAACAAAACAATTTTATTGTGTGTAATAAAAATACCAAATTTAGAAGAAACTAACTACGAAGATATCATAATAAAACCTGTAATTAAAAATAACCTAATTGTCAATATAGATTTTAAAGAAATACTGCTAAGTAAAACACAATATTATGGCTTTATAAAAGATTGTAATAAGAATGAGATCATAAGTCTTAGAGACAAGATCAATGCAGTAATTAACAGCGGACTCATCCTACTACTAAACTTCAACGGAACCATATCGCGACAAAATAACACCACGAAGCTCAGAGGCACCTACTTGATAAACTTCTGGAACGAGACCATCGACGTCAATGACAGGAGTTTCAGCAACATCGAAAACACTCTGTTGAAGCCGGGAGCCCCGATAATCCAAATCACCCCCGAAGAAACAAAGCGACTGAAGATACTCTCCCTAGAGGCTCTTCAAACTCTTCACATAAACAACACACAAGAAATCGAACAACTACAAATAGAAACCTATGGAGCTGCAGCAGTCATCGCCCTCTGCATTGTGGTAATAGTCGCCTTTGTACTCTACTTGCATAAAGGCAAAGAAGAAAAAATCATATTGCAGCCAGCCTCCCCCACTACTAAAAACAATATCAAAAATCAAATCCCTCCACTTCAATTCAATAACATACCGTTCTTTTAAGTCGCTTGAGGACAAGCTTGGATTTACGCGGGAAGAGTTAACAATAATCAAATTGCAACTTTGCAACTGTGTCGTCTGGAAAGCATCCGCCACCAATTATCCTGAAATGCTTACAAAAACATCCTACTATGCATTTCTGCATTTACACCAGCCACTTGAACAACTTGAGCAACGAATTAGAAGAATAAGCTTTGTCAACTTCAGTCCCAAACAAGAATCTAAATAAAGCGGTTCAAATAAATAAATCGTAATTTTATTTAAAGAAATTCAATTTAAATAATAATAAAATTAACTTATATGCAGCTGTATCTTCAAAATAATTTCGGCTAATTGCCAACTCAGTTATCATGAATCAAAGATGTGGCAGAGGTTCAATTCAAATTTGGAAACTGACGACACGAGACACGAGCAACGAAAGCAAATTTACAAATCGGCATCTCCTTTTCTCCCTCTCTCCCTCTCTCACACCATCATCATCACACTTTGCCGTTCTGCTACCTGAATTTGAAGTGGAATAGAAGATTGCTGAACGAGTCGCTACTGTAATGTGCCCGGGCATGACAAAAATTTAGGACTCTACAAAGCAGACAGCATATCTCTGACAATATATGTATGCCTTATACCCAGTCAAGGCAACGCCTGAAATACATCGAAGCGATTTGACTCAACTCAACTTGACTCAGTGTGGTATCAAAACTTTTTTGCTTGATTTGCTGCACGTTGTCATCAAATAGGCATGTCAATGCGTGAGAGGAATTTTCCAATTATTATTTAAGTTAACGAAATATAAGTTAACGAAAAGTTTGATTTGATTTTACTCGATTCAAACTTAAAATTAACACTCCAGCATCTAAGGTAGGTCTAAAAGTAGTTGGCGTTGGTGCTGGCAGCGGTAAAGCTCCAGCGTCGTCTAATACTGCCGTTACAAGGCTCCAGCGTCACATAATATTGCCGTTTCAAAGCTCTAGAGTCGCCGTTTACTCCATATTCTCAAAGCTGCGATGCTGCTTGATCTTGCTCTTTGATGTAATATCAGGACTGTTCCTCTTTTAGCTTATTTTATCAGTAATTTGCGTGTTGAGGCTTATATTTTACATGTCTTCTTTGATCTCGTCAACTGTCAGCTATCTCTTGGCTGTAATATGGACTGCAATAGCGTTGCTGATCGCACTCCTCAAGGAAATGTCATTTCAGAATTATGTATTTTGTATTGTATTTTTTTTTTAAATATTGTATACTGTTGAAAAATAGCGAAAATATATTTGAAATGCTTCAAACAAAAGCACTATTTCACTTTTGTATGTATGTATGTATGAATGTATGAACTTATTTTTCTGTTAGAGAATATGCGGCAATACCTTCATCAAGTTTCACGTTCGTGACGTAATGTTTTTGTATTCACGAACATTAGAGTCACGTGCCACACACTTAAAAATGATTCTTAATCTGGTTAGCACAAAGCCCGGATAATAAATCTACATTAGTATATATAGGTCTTAAGAACTCGGCCTATTTACATTGTCGTATTATAAGTATTAGTGTATTATAAGTTAGGAATCCTTAATTAATACCATATACTCCGAAGATCAATACACAAATACTAAAAATCACACAAAAATCGCATTTAATTTAACAAACACCAGACAAAAAATTGAGCGCAGAATCAAAAATAAGATTCAAGATTGAAAACTTACTAGAAAAATTCCGAGAACAATTTTTATGCGACATAAATAAAGTAAGGTCCTTGACATAGAATTACTTCTTATCAAATTTGACCAAACGCATATCATCCCCAACGGTCTCCAAGTCCTCTGCGTCACGTCGAAAGCGATAAGTGCCAACATCCTTGTGGGCTCTTACGGGAAGCTTAACTTTAATGCCCTTGTATTCGAAACTACCCTCTCGTTTCTCGGGCACCACCAGCAAGTTTTCAGTTTTGTATTCGTTGTCGTTGCCAATTTCCAAATGCGAGGCATTTTGAACAGTTGGTCCTTCCTCGTCATCGGCAGCGTTGTTCCAACCGTCGATCTCTATGGGCACAATCGGCATTCCGTCCTTGTCCAGAATAGTAGTCTCAGAGCTGCCGATGCTAGCATCGCCAGATCCTGAATCGACTTCTGGTTGTATTTTCGAATCCGTACCGACAGCCGGTTCCGAGCTAAATGAATTTGTTGCAATTGATACGGCTGACATGGCGCCGTTGAGTGTCGGCACCGAGGTTAGAAAATTACGAGCAAATTCCACATCTCCCCTGGCCATGTCGCATATATTTATGTCCGAAACCGAAATGTCACTTCCGTTGGGCGAATCTACGCTTTTCGATAGAGACTTTGCATTATTGAAAAAATTGGCTCTAATTGGGCAATTATAAGTCGCACAAACAGTTCTGGACATGAGGATGCTTCTGCGAAGCATGCAAAGATTTCGAAACATTTTAAATCCAATTATTTTCACACGACTGAACTGGAATTAAATGAATTATAAGAATATAATTTTTTTTTACGGAAGTCCGAGCTTATGTTATGCCGAAAGTAATGACTTATATGATTATTCCGTCCAGCTGGCATCTGAAAACAGAAATTCGAATTCATCGACTACTTTGATTGACAAAGGAACTGAAGCTTAAGATACAGTTGGTTATTTCGAAATTGTTTCAAGTTAATATACATCTAACCATTGGTAGTATTCTCTATAATATTGAAATGTGAAAGATATTTTCTTTACCCGTCGAAAATATATTATATGTTTAAGATTTCCTGCCAGACGGACGTATAATTAAGTCTCAATTTTTTTAACGCGTATCACTTCAAAATACATTTATTATATAATTTGTACATGGTTTTTTATCTTATCTATATATCTATATATATTTGAACAACACTTACAACTAAAGATGTTAGTTAAAAATAAGTGTTCATATCTTTTTTCAATTAGAACTAAATGTTTCCATAATCACAAAGGTAACGTAAAGCTAATACATTATTATGCAAGTAATGTAAATATATAGATTAAACCAACAATCGCAATACTGCCTTCACGTAATGTTTCTAGTTATAACAAGTGAACATTTTGCAGGAAGGCAAATGTTAAGTTTCTAACTGCAAAACGGTAGATTTGCCACGACGCCATTAAGCGTAGATATATCATTTTTTGGCCAATCCTTAAGAGCCTAGAGCTAAGGCTTAAAAAGTAGAGAAAATGCATTGTCGATATGCCATTTCCCCAAAGATGAGGTCAACAATAACTCAGTTATCGAGCTCTCAAGCTTTAATATACACACATTTTTGACTTTTACCCCGTAGATATAGATATATAATCTCTATCTTTTAAATGGTTGTTGCACTCACGATTAAACATACAAATTTTAAGTCTCTGTCTTCGAGAACAGCGAAATGGTTTGCCTTCACACAGAAAGACGGACGGACATTGCACAAAACTATTTCAGTTCGTGAATGAGTATATAAATTTAACCATTCCTAATTAGTTTCCATATACAAAGTATAAAAATAGTTCCGTAATAGTTTCAACATCCGAGATTTGATTGTAATTTCAATTTATCGTTTTCGTTTGATATTTGATCTTTTAGTTTCGAAGCTTGCCTTGCGCTTTCCAGTAGTCATTGGCAACGACGAATCGCTGTCTATTTCATCTTCCGTTTTGCCCGTTCGCATTTCACGATTTACTTTGTAGGCGGCGCTCATGCGTTTTATGTTCTCCTTGTGCACGATGTCGTGATTGACAATTCGATGCGGATAATCTACGCCCAGCACACAACCAAAATCCCGCTGGTCCGCAAGAGTTGCCTTCCATGGTTCATAAATACAGGCTGCTGGGTATTTAGCCAGTTCAGGCACGTATTTCCTTATGTAGGCGCCTGTGCGATCAGTTTTCTTTCCGAACGCAACGGGGCTGTACACACGAAAATATTGATGAAAGAACGCGGAGGCCGAAAGCCACATCCAATTGCCTGCATTCAGTGCCCAGTCCTGATCAAGCAGCAGCTGCTCAAAGACGCGTTGACCATCCTCCCAGCTAATCCACAAATCTCCACGCGTCAAGAAACAAGCGACTGCGTGACGTGCCAAGTGATGGATCCAGCCTTCTTGGCGCAGCTGTCGCATAATGGCATCGATAAAGGGATAGCCAGTACGCCCATGGGCCCATGCATCCAGATGATCGGGCCGCTCTTGCCAGGGTATTTGCAGACAGTAAATGTTTCCCAGCATGCGATCGAAATTGGATTCAGCCGCAGCAACCGTATAATAAAATTCTCGCCACAGTATCTGACCCACCAGTGAAACGGGTGGCTTTGAGTGCTTTGGATGCCGTTTTAGTATCTCTTGCAGTCGTTGGTGCACCAACCGGGCGCTAAGGCAACCAAACTTCAAATATGGACTTAGCACCGTTGTGCTTGGCTCCAGCGAGTTTGGTGCTGTATTCGGCTTCTCAAAACTAGCTACCCAATGTTCATCACTAAGTGATTTTTCTAGCCGACGCAAAGCCTCTGTTTCACCTGTTTATTAAAGGTTTTATGTATAGTTAAAGATCACTAATATATAATATATAAGATGTATTTTTCCTCTGCTTTGCTTACCGCCAGGAAACTTGTTAATGCCCAACTCCTGGGGTCGTTTGACCAACTGATCTAACGTTGGACAGTCGTACACATCAGGCTCTGCTGCTTCAAATTCATCAGCTATTGGCTGCGTTCCTTTAGGCAGTCGTTCAGGTTTATCTAAAACCTTGGGTAACTTTAACTTTTCTACCACACTTAGAAATTTCTGATACGTGACAGGCGCGCGGCCTAAATTTTTAGCTATAACTACTTCGGGATTGTATATGGTGTGTGAGCAATGGGTATCCACAGTAACTCCATGAGCTGCTGCTATATTTTGGACCGCTACATCACGTTTTACAGCGTATGGCTCAATGTCTGTTTCATATGTCAACAGCTCAACGTGCCAGCGGTCGAATAAGTTCGGAAATATATCAACGGGTTTACCGCGAATAACAAATAATCGCGAATTAAGTTCTTTTAAGTTTTGGTCTAAGTCGACTAGAATTTGTTGGAGAAAACGCCAACGGTTGGCTCCTACTTGCATCCAATCTAAAATACCTGGATCCAATACAAATATAGGTCGGACATAAAACTTATCGGGTGACGCTCGAGCTTTATTAAAAATTTGCATTAGCGCGGGATTGTCGTGAACACGGAGTCCCTTGCGAAACCAATGTACAAGTGTTCGACGCTCGGCAGCCATATATCCTCAATTGAATGGCTATTTGTTCCGTTTTCAACAAGCTTTTGATTTTCAATAAGAGAAGGGGCATAACCCGCCTCTTTAGGTGAACTGCCAACTTTCTTACAGATTATAAGAAATACCAACTTTAATGTTCTATATTAGGTTGCACGCTGCTAAAAAAAATACTTATTGGTATTCAGTATTCAGGCATGAATAATCTGGTATTTTGGTGCAGATGCACCGGTAATCTTTTTATACAATACATATGAAAATATAAATATAACACAAATGTTGCCTTTAATTCAATAAATTAGCAACATCTAATAGACGACCTTGTGTGCTTAATACAATAAACATTATTTGAGTTCAGCGGGTATGCACACTCAGTAAATATCGCAGCGACAAAATGGATTTGCTTGACTCAATACTTAACTCAATGGATGCTCCGCCAACAACAAATGAACAACAAAAGACCATTATCAAAAAACAGCGCGAAATGGTGGAGCGCATGCAAAACAAGCAAAAGGAAGAGCTACTGCGATTTCGAAAATATGTCGAGGAGAGGATGGGTCGCTTTGCCAAGGACGATCGGACATACATTGAGTTTCAACCGTTGGACAAAGTGCATCGCTCAGTCATACATGAAATAGCTGAGAATGGCGGTTTCATTGCCATGAGCTTTGGGCGAGAGGAAGAGGACCGTCACTCTGTAGTCTACAAAAAGGAACACCCACCAAGCGAGGACGAAGTAACAGCACGTCGCAACGGTGAAGGCTGGAACAAGGAGATAGCCAAAGAATATTCTGACCGACGAAAAGAACGTTTAGCCCAGGAGCAAAACCTGATCGATAGGGAAGTCACAACTGAAGCGGGCACCAGTACAGCCCGTTGCAGCAGCAGCAACAGCACATATCTCGCAAGCATTGAGGTGAAACCGACCACTAATTATAAGGCGAAATATGCCCACCTAATCGGCGAATCTGCAGCTCTACAAGCGGCCCGAAAAACAGAAACAAACCAAAGCTACGGCTTTGTACCCAGTAAGAACAAAAAGGATATGCGTTCCATCGAGCAGACTCTGGCTGATATTCAGGCCAAGAAGCGCCTAAAGTTACAACAGCAGCAACAGGAACAGCAGGAACACGAACTGGCCGCGTCCCAGGAAGTCAATCCTGGCACAGAAGAGATATAAAAAAATAGTAATAAGTTTATGTATGTATTGTTTGTTTTGTTAGGTTTACAGTTGATCTAGCGATAACGCAGTTAAAAAAATGGTGAGCATGGACTGAATTGTGTATGATCACAGATAAATTATGTATCTGAAAGCAATGAAAGCAATTTAAAATGTACGGATACTATAAAACAAAAATTATATGAACTGCATTGTCCAAGTAGCAATTTCTATTTATATAATAAAACATAAAATGTTAGTCAATAGCAACAAACCCAAGTGCAAATTTTTGAGCTAAAAATGACGGAAATAATTCTGCATACTATGGTATTTTTAAATGTACTAAAATTAGCACTCTTAAAATGTGTAGTTGATACCACGTGGAAGGAAAGTCAGTCAGAACGGCATTGGAATTGAAAAGTAAAACGTTGAAAAAGTTTGTGATATTTGCAACAAGATTTCAGAGAACTAAACGTATATAATAAATTATTCAAATTGTTACGTTACGTTGCGTTATATATAATAAACTATTAATGCATTTTCTCTCCAACTAACTTTCTCAGATGTGTATTTTAACAACGCAGCCTACTTGGTATGACTTCAGAGAGAGACCACGACTTGAGTTCAAGTACCTGATGAAGACTACATCATATTCCATGATGCTTAATCAACCTTGAATTATGTGTAAGAATATTTTGTATTAAACATGTGGTTTGTTTCCCACTAAAATGATGACAACTTTGATAGGGACATCTGATGTCTATGAAAGATTTATCAATTTTTATTAAACTGATTCAGTATTAGGCTAATCTTGAAGCTTACCTTTTTCAAATTATGACCATTAACTTAAAATGTTGTATATTTTTTTTACAGGAACTTTTGTTGTACAAAATGGGAAGACCAGATGCTAAATGCGCTGAGATCCAAGTAAGAAAGAACACAATTTAAGTTCAAGTACTTGATGAAAGCGACACAGCTATTACAAGATGCACAATCAACTCTGAAATATGTGTAAGAATATTTTGTATTAAACATATGGTTTTTTCCCACTAAAATGATGATAACTTTGATAGGGACATCTGATTTCTATGAAAGATTTATCAATTTTTATTAAACTGATTCAGCATTAGGCTATTCTTGAAGTTTATCTTTTTCAAAATAACTTAAAATGTATATTTTTTTACAGGAACTTTCGTTGTACAAAATGGGAAGACCAGATGCTAGATGCGCTGAAATCCAAGTAAGAAAGAACACAATTTGTACTTGATGAAAGCGACACAGCTATTACAAGATGCCCAATCAACCCTGAAATATGTGTAAGAATATTTTGTATTAAATATATAGTTTGTTTCCTACTAAAATGATGACAACTTTGATAGGGACATCTGATGTCTATGAAAGATTTATCAATTTTTATTAAACTGATTAAGCAAAAGGCTGATCTTATAGTTTCTTATCTTTTTGCAATTATGACCATTCATTTAAAATGTATATTATTTTTACAGAAACTTTTGTTGTCCACAATGGGAAGAGTTTAATAATTATAAGAGGGAATTCATTACGAGACCAGATGCTAGATGCTTTGAAATCTAACTAAGAGCACGACTTGATTTTAAGTACCTGATGAATGCGACACAGCTATTACAGGATGCCTAATCAACCTTGAAATATGTGTAAGAATATTTTGTATTAAATATATGGTTTGTTTCCTACTAAAATGATGACAACTTTGATAGGGACATCTGATGTCTATGAAAGATTTATCAATTGTATTAAACTGATTCAGCATTGGGCTAATCTTGAAGTTGATCTTTTACAAATTATGACCATTAACTTAACATGTAGTATATTTTTCTTTCAGAAACTTTTTTGTTGTTCAAATGGAAATACACTTATACACTTAGAGGAGCGAATTCATTCCCAGATGACAGATGCTTTGAAGCCATGTAAGAATATTTTCTTAATAAACTTTTGCCTTTAATATGATGATAACTTTGAAAGGAACAGCTAGTGTATTATTGAAAATGGGTGTAATTTGTTTATATTTATGTAAGAGGCAAACGACGATGTAAAGTCGATCTAGCCATGTCCGTCTGTCCGCTCATGTGAATCCTGAGATCTCGTAATCCACAAAAGCTAGGACTTGAAATCCGATACTAGTTATAACCATATGCAGTAAATGTAAAGAGCATTACTCCAACTAGGAGTAATGATGAAACCTGTGAGGACTGAAACCACAACCAGTCCACGCTTCTTTTACACATGCATAGCAAAGAACACATACACCTACACACGCAGGCACGCATTAGCACGCGCTTTGCCCTCTGCGCAATTTACGCAGCGGAGACGCTTGAACTGCACAACAAACATTACTATAGGAACTTAATTGCTGAATGATATTTCTACTAGATGGCCTTTCCTAATAAAATCTAGAGTGTGACAATGACATTTATATGAGCGTATTTGCTATCATTTAATATACATTTTTTCTTCATATTTTTTGGGGGAAGGTGGCGAGGTAATCAAATTACGATGCATTACAAATCCTTACACACTAAACCTGAGCTCACCAGGATATATATATATATATATATATATATATATATATATATATATATATATATATATATATATATATATATATATATATAGCTTTCTTTTTAAAAACGGGGCTCAGTTTATCTCTTAATCTTGTACTCCAGAGTCGTGCGTTCTTGTTGCTTATTAAACTGGAACAGAGCAATTTTTACAAGTTTTAAAGTTTTTCAGTTTTTACATTGTTTAAGAATTTTTTACATTTCATATTTTAGGAAATTTCATCAAATTCAGCTATCCGCTGTTAATGATGTGAAATACTGCTGATCTTTGAGTATATTGACGACGGACAACCAGAAAAGAAGAACCGATTCCAAGCCTGCGAAAGGATATATTTTTATTTGAAGTCAAATTCATGTAATTCGAAGTGAATATGAAATAAAAATAAAGGATCGCCTAATTTTAAAGATACAAAATTATTTCTATTTGATTGCGTTGGCTGCTCTATTGGTGTACTCCCCTTTTTACGTTTAAAGAGTTTATTTGCACACTGTACATTCAGTGTAGAAGGTGGCAACGCCGCAACGATTTTCCTCTACAAGAGTTCAAAGTCGATAAGTAAAATACCAAAAGTAATTGGATAATGTGGAATTAAAAAAAAGAGTTGAATTACGAATATTAAAATACATAATTTATATTTTTATAAAAGATGTATTTCTTTATTTAAGAAAAAAATATAAAGTTGTATATAAATTTTGCGGCATTATGTAAAATACTAAACATCAATTGTTAAATACAACTCAATGACATCAGCTGGTTTTTAATGTCTACTCAATTTGGCATTAATGTTTGATGCACTTCTGAAAACTGTCTAAGGGGAACAAGATTCTGATCAAATCGATGGCACTCTGCATGATTTAGTGGAACCTCGTAAGTTTCCAAATATGATACAAAACAAATCGGATTCACGTCGACGCTTGAATGCAACTGGTACTGCTACTGCTGATTACAGCAATGCTAGCACCGACACCACCGAGACAGATGGTTTTGTGAACGAACAATGGGTAGCGCCGAATGTGGAAGACGCAACACCTTGGAAGACGATTGCAATCATTCTTGTATTGTTCGTCGGCGGAACTGTATGTATTTGCTGTGCAACCTTAAGTTGGTTAGCGGACGCAAATCAGGATCGGTCAGATCGCATAGGAGCACTAACAATCATAGGCGCATTGACTATAATTCCTGGGGGATACTATCTGTATATTCTACTGTGTATTTTAATGCATCGAACGGGCTACACAATGGACGATATTCGTCGATTGGGCTAAGAAAAAAATCTGCCAACTATTATTTTATTCGCTTGTGTTCTTATTGTATTACTTTTGTACTAATTTTAAAAATATTGTGTTGTAACTTGCATTTATTTATTGTATAAAAATATTGTAAATACATACATGTATCAAATTTTTTGTTGTGGTTGCAGATCTCAGCTCGAGAGTTTAGTAAGCGAAATATTATCTAGCTAACAATATTTCATTTTTGTTGTTTGAAGGATATATATATATATATATATATATATTAACAGCGGTATCATATATATATATAGCCTATATAGAGCATGGTATTTACATATATTATGGCATTCTAGCTGTAAAGTTTAAAGCGTAGTTTGAGCTTAAATATATATATATATATTGTGATATATACACATGATGCTTATTCATTTCAAAACAATTGCTTTTCATATTACAGTAACAGTAAGCTATTTGTGTTTACACATATTAACAGCGGTATCATATACGTATACGTGATATGAAAATAAATACAAATAGAATTACAGATGTAACAAAAATTAACTACATATTATTAACAATTTACTCAATCACGGCTCTACAACAGTCACCTCAATAGGTGGTATAAATTTCCATATATGCGCCTGATGCTCGTCAAGGCCAGAAGCCGAAATAGTGTTTGAATTGGCTGGTGATGATGACTTTTTTTCTAATTGACTCAAATTGGGAGCTTCTGGACATGAGCGTGTCAAAATACTACTACTTTTTTGGGGTCTAGTGGCGCACTCAACGCTGGCCTTGAAGCGACCAGGCGTAAAAAATATCACAGAGCAATTATGCTGCGATTGCTCGTACTTCTCCAAAATAGGGATTGTAATTCTGCAAATATATGCATAAATATTATTTTGTGCTTATTTATGTAAAACGGTAAGTATGTCGTACCGGTTAGGTCCAGATATTGCAACGCGCGTCTCAAGATTGTAGTTTTCTATCCCATTTAAGTAGTCTTGATAAAATTTTATAGTTAATACCAAATTCTTAAGTGGATGTAATGATTGATTTGTGAGATTAATTGTGAGCTTCGCACTCTGACCAATAGTGCAAATTAACTCGCTATGTGGCTGCACTACCGTATCCTGAAAGCTTATACCTTAAAAAAAAATTAAATAAATGAAAACACATTGGATAAAATTCTTATAAAACCATATTGTAACTCACCCCATTGAAGAGGGGCGATAGTGGTCAGATTGACCATACTATGCGATAGAAAAATCCCGCGTAGCGATGCAATCCCTTTTATGTCAGTGCCCGTTAGCAGCCAATTAATTTTCACACGGTCTGCTATATGAGTTGAGCAAAGCTTGCTTAGTGCATCGCTAAAGGAAAGAATTTGCGTGCGAAAACACAGCTCTGTGTTTGGGAAAATAGGTTCATTGAATGCACACATAAACTTAATAGTAACATACCGCGTTCAAGATTTTCAGCAACTTCCGCTGCACGTGCGTCACATATTTGCTCCAATGAGCAGCGGTCAACCGGGATAGGTACTCGACAACTTTCATTGGCTTCTATGAGAATATTCTTGTTATCAGTGTAGTTGAGCGACATTTCTTGAGCGGTAAGGTTAGATATGTCTAAAACTAAGTAGAACTGTGAAGGGCTGAAATTACGTTAAAGATTAATACCACAATCATAAATGCAAATTCCGTTTACTTATGTACATTTCAGCGGGTAAAACATCCCAGCTTGTTATCAGGGTACTAGGAAGTAGCTCAAGGTTAAAAGACACCGCGCACTGACGACAAAAGCCTTCAACCAACGCCTGCCCGCCGGAGTACTTAAAGCGCAATTGAGCCTCCACATGTTGGCTGTTCTGTGCAGAATGTACATTCGATCCACTATTGAACGAAGCCCCTGGTCCGTCCGGATGTAGGGGTAAAGTGCTTATCAAATGCTGAGTCCCGGACACTTTTGAATGAACACTTATATTATCTTGTCGTCGATGTTGCGGTGAACTAACACGCAATGGTAGACTAGCAGATTGACCTGTAACATTAGAATACTGCGATAGCGAAGACGTTCCATATTCTTGAGAAGCCCCGGGGCCGAATGAATTTATAAGGTCCGTTGGTATAGGGCATACAAAATCGGCGTCAGCATATATAAGGAGTTCGAATTCAATAGTACTTAACGGAGGTACGGGTAGCTGCGCCTGAAACGGAGTTGCTGTTATCAAAAATCATTGAACAAATACTATGTAGAATGTTTTACCAGCAGTGCCTGTTCATCAATTCGAAACATTTTTTTTTGTGTTTCTTGCTCCACATTTGAATTAATGTTTACTTCGAGATGCTCGACCGGTAATGTATTGCTCTCATTCCTTATAGTAATAATGCAACTAGAGGACTCTCCGTTGTAAAGGGTCAGACTTGCAGATGTAACCACCAGGTCCGCACTATTCATGTTGCTAAACGATGCGGACTGAGGAAGCGATGTTTTGATAGTAATGCTTGGCAAGGCAGGTATTACATCCACTACATAGTTGGGCGGAAAGTAACGTCCTCGCATATGCTTCAGCCGACAGTTCGACTTGATGCCCAAAGTATGAGTACTATAACCCTGCAGATCCAGTTGTCCAGTTTCAATGGGTTTTCCATGTAGAGACACTTGTGTGAGCACATGCGGCTTCAAGACAACTGTCTGGGGCAACGATTCAAATACCACGCCATTTGTAAGCAGACGCATGTCAGTGACGGCCAGCTCAAATGGCAAGGGATTGCGAAGTGTTAAGCATACCTCGCAAATATCGTTTTGCACCCAAAGAAAATCTAAAAAAAATTATTTAATAGATAATATATATAAATAAATTATATTTTGCGCATGCCTATTTTGCTTTTGTCTTTCTTCTTGTCGCGGCGATCAACCGAGTTGAAGTGAATTGGAGTGAATAGAAATGGACCGCTGTCAGCTTTGGCAATTTTAATACGTTGTGGGCGCAAGTGTGCAGGTAAGTCTCGTACTGCCAACTGCGTCAAGTAGGGTAAATCGGTAAGGTTGGCGGGAGGTATCACAGTCCCATTGTCCAGTACCAAAGGTACAGGCGAGCCTTCACACTGTGCGCTTAGATTCTACAATAGTGATAATAATTAATAAGCTAACTATAAATTATAATTTTGGTCAAAAAACTTAATATTCTTTTCGCTCTTTTGATAATAAACAATGCTAGCAACCAACACAAATTATGTATGGTTCGATCAATTTAAAAATTTACATTTTACTCGAATTATAATCAATTATTCTTTATAAACCATACCTGAAGCTGTACAGCCATTTCGCTTTGTTCCGCAGCAGACATATTGTCCCATTGCGTTTGAAGCAGAAATGTCATATGGCGCGTAGCCAGTGCCGAGTATCCAAGACGTCTCGCTGCAGATATAAGACTTTGCACCAGATCTATTTGCAATGCTGGCCAACCAGCAGCATTCTCCAACACTTCCAGTGGATCCAAGGATAGCAGATAACCTGTAAAGCTGCCTAACATGAGGCGATAGCTTTGCGTCCAGTCTGGTGTCTGAGTGCCCTGCTGTACATGTTTTAGCGCAGCCAGGCGCTGAAAAAATGCAGCTTTACGCTGGTAACCGATCTGCTGATATAGTTCTGTTATAACTTCAAATCGCTTAACGCGATCTGATTCACTCATGCTGAGATTTATGTAAAGAATGTTTTGCAGAAACATGGCCACGTCCAGCGGTCGATTTTGCTCAATACATACGCGCGAAGCTTTCAGAGCTGCCTCTGTCTCAATGGTTGCTGCATGTCGGTATTTGCTATAGTTTATTATAGCCTTCCTATAATAATTGGTTATATCTTCAGGCTTAATTATATTGCCAGGTAGCTCGCCATTGCGCTGGCTATGTGGCGCTACCGATATTGTCGATGTCGAAGAAGAGGATGTGGAGGTTGTGGGTGTACCCGATGAAGAGGAATTGTTAGTCAATATGGATGACACCGATGAGCAGGAAGATGAATGCGAGTTGAAAGCATCTGCGTAGTTTGCTGATGCCGCAGTCGTGGTTCCTGTGCTTACTGCTGGTGCATTTATTTTCTTCGTTGCATCGCTTGTACGCCACTTCTCCGGCATGTTGCGTAGCGGTGAAGAACCTATAATTCAATGAGATATAATGTAGCAAAAAAAATAAAAACAGCCTTAATCTTAACCTGTTTCTTGTAGAGATGCATTCCTGTGAAATGTTTCAGTTTCCCGCATTTGTGGATACAATAAAACAGCAGAAGCTGCGCACAGACCCTCTTCACAGGCCCCAACCCACAGAGAGTCGCCAACTGAACGCAACGTTTCATTGGCATTGTGATACAAGCTAAGTGCATCATCTAAGAGACCAGCCTGCAATGACAGATCTGCCAAGTTCTTCATAACGCGGCCCACACAGCGTTTGCGGTTGTTGCGCGACTCCATATCCAACCCCACAAAATCGCGTTTCTCGAAGGGTGCCAGCAGGAGACTGACCTTATCGGCTTTCTCGCGAGAACGTTCAAGACGCCTCGACTCCAGCACCCAAAACAATGCATTCAAAAAATCAGCCACACGAGCTTCAAGATCCATTCCGATATCCTGCTCCCGATAAAAAAACGCTTGCGACTTGAAATTGGATGGCGTGGTAAACTCATCCTGAAGTCGACCATGAATCTGAGCCATCTTTTCTTTGCCGGTTAGATCCGTATTAGCGTCATTCTCACCGATTGTTTGCAGAGCCGGTTGCGCATCGCCTATAGCATTTGGATTTGCATTTGACGTAGAATGTGCATCAGGCCCAAAGAATATGGCACGTGACTCGTATAATGTGCTACCATATCTAACTTTTAGGGATTCATGGTGACGGCATAGCTCATTTAGCTCAGTTTGGTTTTCAAACTTTCCTATTGTTATAAGGCCGAGCAAGCGACGATGGGTTTGAAAGTCACCCCAATCGTTATGCTCCACGGGATGATCGTGAATAAATCGAAAATAAACGGTACGCACAGTACCGCTAGAATCTATAACAGAATAAATGAAATGCTCAAATGTCGAACTTTTATTCAATAATATAATGTGAGTGAAGAGTTACCCGTTACTTTGATATTATTGACACGTCGCACCTTCTCAAAAGCTCGTTGCAAAATGCGGGCACGGGAAGGTCCCACGCCGCGCAGCAGCACCAGCAAGCAGCTATGATGGAGGGCATTCTGCTCATAATCGAGACGTGACATAACTGGCTCCACACTTGCATTAGACTGCACAAGCCCACCAGCGGCACGCATTTGTTCCTCCTATAGTTCCAACAGTTCCTGTTCTTGGGTCTCCGACTTGCGATTGATCTTCACATTTCCACTTACACTGCGAACTTCTCGACAAGTGTTGCTGCTAATATTCTGTGCAACTGACGTTGACATTGACGTACCTCAATTGATTTCCATTGTTTCGGTCTTAGATGTAGCAAACTTCGTACCCAGCGATAACATCAGATTGCCTCCCCTTTCTATGATGCTGTTACACTCTTCACCTGTAATGATGTTTACAATCTACAAATTGAAATGAATTGAATTTTCACGAGCATGTAAGACATATACGAAATTAATTAAATCAATTTATTTAACACCACGAAACACACACAAACAAAATGCCAGTTAGTTTTAGCAAGTAAAAAATCAGTTTTCAGCTGTGCAAATCGCTGTGAATGACAAATTTGAAACTGCATGAGAATGGTAAATGCTGTCAACTAAAGAAATCTGCTGCTAAAAAATAAGTAATACAAATTGTTATCAAACTTAATTAAGTTTATTGCTATTTTATTTTATATACATAGCAAACAAAACGACTTTGAGAAAAATGTTTTATGATAACTACAAACAAAAATCAGTAGTTTTGCCACTTATTTTCATTTCGTTACTTATTTTCAGCTTATTTATTACATATTTTCTTTGCCGTCCAACTTTTACAACACGTTTATTATATGTATATTTATATATTACTAAAAAACGCATTTATTGAAACCTGTTAATTTCGAAAATAGTATTATAATACTGTGACCCTCAAATTGTACTTTATTTTGGTGTAAACATAAAATTGTGTGACCTCACATTGTTTGGGTAATATTTAGCAAATTTTTTAATAACATTCAAGTAGAAACAAATGCGTGATTAGATACGAACGTGTTCTAAACTACAATTTGTTAAATAGGGTCTGAAATGAATTTGTTACCAAGAACGAGAGAGGAATTTGCGCAAACAGATTATTGGAATGAGTTTTTCAAAAAGCGCGGTGAAAAAGCTTTTGAATGGTAAGTATGGTACCCATTGTATTAAATGGTATCTGCACATGCACCATCTGCCGGTTTTTGTATTTAGTAATTATTTTATACTTTTTTTTAGGTATGGCGAGTATATAGAACTTTGCGACCAAATACACAAGTATATAAAGCCCGCCGACAAAATATTAATGCTTGGCTGTGGAAATTCAAAGCTTAGCATGGATATGTACGATACAGGATTTCGAGATATAACTAACATTGACATCTCACCCGTTGCTGTGAAAAAAATGATGGATCTGAATGCAAAGACGCGACCAGATATGAAGTTTATTAAGATGGATGCAACGGAAATGACGTTTCCCGATGAGAGTTTTTCCGTGGCTTTGGATAAGGGTACACTGGATGCTATATTTGTAAATGATTCTGAAGAAACAAAAGAAATTGTTGATAAATATTTCAGTGAAATATTACGCACAATGCGGTAAGTTTTTTTTGTATGATGCTATAAAATATTGAATTATTAGATAATATATAAAAAACTATTTTAACTGCAGCAATGGCGGACGATACGTTGGCATATCTATGTTGCAGAAACATATCGTTGATTATCTCTTGGAATTTCTACCCCGCAAGAATTGCATGTTGCGAATTGTCCATTGTCTGGATGTGGAGCGCGCTAACAGGGAAAGAAATGGAGAGGAATCGCTAACATTACCTGTCTTTGCCATTATTGCAACTAAGTTCAAGAGTTTACCTATGCTAGTAAGTAATTGTCTTACTTCTTGCACTTTTCATAAAAAAACTTACTTTCAGATTCTTGAGTTTGGACTTGGCAACGACAAAATGCAACGTTTTCATTCCGCAATGGAACTGGCAAATGCTGTGGAATCTGTCCAAAAAGCAGCACTGGTTTGCAATGGATTGGCCCGTTCTAGTATTGCTGGCCATAATGAAGTCGTCATGGATCTGCATCGAGCTTCGGAGGAAACGTCACGATACACAGTCTATGTCCTGGAACAAATGCCCGCTCGCGGGCTTGGCAAATATGCTGCATTTATTGTGCCCCAAGGGCGTGAAACAGAGTGGCTTTTTGCAACAACAGCAGGTCGTAGAAAACTACTGGCATCGGCCAAATTTCAACGATTAGCCGTGGTGACGTTGCATCGTGATCAAGTTTATAATACGCTTGAGGAGGTGAAAAGTGAATTGGCTTATAGCATTACGAATCTTGCGCCTGCTGGTCTTAAAGATCAAATTCCATATTTATCATTGGGTTCCGAGGTAGGGAAGCGGGAGACACTAATTTCTGGTTTCTCTAAGCTATCTGGTGACTTCCGTATTGAAGAAGTAGAAGTTGATGGCAAAACATTACGTCGCCTAATCTTTCTTAAGAATCAGTTTGTTGTCCAATCTGAAGCATTAGTCAAAACAGGTATGAATTTTTTAGTGAAATCAGTATAAAGTATTACTGATAAACATTTTATAGTTAAAATCAAAGGAAAAAAGGATCGGAAAAAAATAGATTTTGGCTACCTGGCTTGCCATCATCATCTTTATATGTGTGTTGGAGTGCAGCTTGCCCCAACTTTGGAGTGTTCCAAAAAAGATATACAGAACGACGTGCTGGTCATTGGCCTCGGCGGCGGTGGTCTGTGCAGCTTCCTACATGCAGCATATCCGTAAGCACTTAAATCTTTTTATTACTTTTAGCAGTCTACTAATTTATGTTTCAGTCAAACACGTATTACGGCTGTTGAAATTGATCCCATAATGTTAGAAGTAGCTGAGCAATATTTTGAGCTTAAGCAAGACAATCGCCTGCACGTTGTTATCGATGATGGCCTTGCTTTCGTGGAACGCTGTTCTAATGAAGGTAATATAATGACTTAATGCATACAAAGTAATCTTAATTTCCTGCTTTTTAAGGCATACAATTTGGGGCAGTGCTTTTCGATGTGGATAGTAAAGATCTTTCGTTGGGCATGAGCTGTCCTCCTTTAAGTTTTCTCGCCCCTAAGGTACTCATGGACATAAAACAGATAATAGGCTCCACAGGGTTGTTCATGTTAAATCTGGTGTGTCGGGATGAAACTTTGCGGGAGGAAGCGATAACGAATCTGCAGAAACAGTTTGCATCCGTCTGTAGTTATAAATTGGACGAAGACATCAATGAGATTGTGTTCTGTGCAAACGACGAAAGATACAAAACTGTAGACCAATGGAAGAAATACATGGGTACGGCTGGACGTCGCCTCAACAATGCTGTTAAAGTTCAAAAATTAAGCGACAAGGATGTGCTCGATGTTGCGGACTTTTTAAGCGAATTGAAAATATAAAACCAAACTCTTTGTGCTATAATAAATTAATGTTATCTTGATTTACTTTAAATGAAAATAGAATTGATATATTTCAATATATATATTTGTTGTTATAATATTTCTAATAACAAAGTAATACTGCAATGATTTGCAGTGTTCTTTATGGTTTACAAACTAAATATTTAAATTAACGCTGGGCAAAAGCAAAGGCTTCGAATATTCTCTTAAGTTTCTTGTATTTCGTGAAAGTCATTCTTGTTAGCCATTTTTAGTATATATATATATAGCAAGCAAGCATATAATTACAACTAAAAGCATTTGAAGGTATAACTAATTATTTTTTTACAGTCATTTGCATTATACTGCAACACTAAGGAACTCTTGAGAGATACAGAAATGAATCATTTAAACTGGCATTTTAGAGAATTGGACTGAATTTACACCAAATTTTAATATCTACGTGGATAACATCCGTCGAATTGATGCCCCGTAGGTAGACCTAAATGAACACAATTTAGGGAACAACTAATTAAGTAAAGAATAATAATAAATAAATAGCCGGTCAACAACGACTACATCAAAAGACTTTTCGAAAAATATTATTAAAAGCCCGCTGCTTCTTTTTCGTTGTGGATGACGTGGTACTTGCGCCGCTGCTACTGCTGCTACCGGCGGGAACAGTGCTACTCTTACCATTGGCTCTACCCTCGCCCGAGGATAGTATGGCCTCGCCAAGTATGCGAAAGGAATTTTGTGTAGAGTTCAAAGGAAAGCTTACTTCCGACAACGAGGAATTGTCAATGCTCGCATTGGGCGAAATAGATGCAATTGACACTGTCGTCAAATGCTTCGAATTGGATTGCTTATCACTGCGCTTTAAGCGATACCACTCCCAAGAAGTGGCCTCGTGCGCCGAGTGGCTGGCCTTGACAGCACTGCCACTGCCATTTAGACTGCTCTCCTTGTGTTTGCTTTTGGTAAAAGGTGACTTGAAGAACGCTGGTGATGAGACCCGACGACACTTTTTAGTCGCCTGCCCCTTATCAGCCTTTCCATCAACTGTATCCACAATTTGATAGCCTGATGGTCCATCGGGCATAAATTCATTATAAGCCAAGTCGGTGGTTGGTATGAAATTGCATAGATCATCGTCGTCCAGTATGAGACTCTCGTCAAAGTCACTCTGCGTGTGCTCCTCAGTAAGATACTCTTGTGAACAATTAGCAGGCGCAGACTCCTGACGCCTTAGATCGTGTGAAGTTATTTGAAGCGGCTTCTTTTTGATTGGCTTGGCTGGCATCTTATTGGTTTTAAGTGTGTCTGCAACGAATTCATAGTATCAGTTGCCATTGTGGCAGAACATTCTTGTTCAACTTACCCACATCAAAGAATTTGTCTCCATTTTCAATGGACGACTCCGGCGCAGAGTCTAAGTTCGAGTGCCATGAATGCTTTGCGCCTTTTCGCCTGTGCAACGAAGTTCTCATGCTGAGCATATGGTTTGTGATATTGTTATTGCTGCCATAACAAACAGAAATCTTGCGTTGCCTGCCACCGTGCCCAATACCAGACTGATCCGCTAACGATGTGTCTCCACAGCCGTTAAGTATTAGCATGGCTTCCTCACTGGGTCTCCGGTGCTTACCAGGCGAATGCTGCACTATTTCCTCATATGATTTACGACGACAGAGCTTATTCTTACTCAGTTTCATTGCTGCCGTCGTTGGCAACAACTGCTGGGTTTGGCGTCGTAACTTACGGTAGTAGACAGTGCCAACTACAAGCATAAGAAATATGCACGTACCCACAATGATGATAACGAGGATGCAAGCTTGCACTTGATACGTGAGCGCACGCACTTCGCCAGCCAGCTCCGCACTTTGATGCTGATAGAGTTGCTCCTGCTCCAGAATCCGCCGGCTCTGATCCTCCAAAGTACGCACTGTAAGCGTCTGTTGCGTAAGAGTCTGCTGCAATTCCTCCACCTGCTTTTTATAACGTCGTGATAGCTCCTCTAAATACTGTCCCGACAGTGACATATTTCGTTCGAGCGCCTGAAAGTACAGAAGTCGATAAAATTTAAAATAACTACTGGCTGCTTGGCGACTTTGCCATCATTTCTGTTGCAGTTTATGTAACAAACAATGGCAATGAACAAGGCCACCTGTGCAAAACATTAGACATAACGTAATATGTAGGTGTGGCAACCAATACAAGCCCCAAACGTAATAAGTCTACAACATGCGAGGCAGCTTTAAGGTAGGTATGGAAACTGGCAAGGACTCCCACAGTTTCCAACAAAGACCCTACTTATATACACTTTAAGTGGAACTTTTTAAATACCTAGGAGGTAAAGAAGAAGCTGGTTATACTCAAAATAATTTGAGTTATTGTTACTTAACTTCAATTCGGCTATTTTCGGATATTTTCAAATTTTTACAAGTCAAATTGATCACAATAGCGAAAGGGCATGTTCCAAAATGAAATTTTTATGATTTGTACTTATCGAGACTTACTTAAAAGTTTTTATTGATTATTCGGTTATTATTTATTATATGCTCACTAAGCTGATGAACGTGCTTCATTGGTATCTTAGAGCTCAGTCATTTTAGCCTCAACGCACTTTCGCACATTTATTAAACGGGCCAAGGGTAAAATACTGATAACTAAACAAAATATATCCTTAGCCACCTGCAAAAGACTTAAGTCTGTGTTAAATTGTAAAAGCTTTCAAAATAATTAAACGTGTCCATCTGGAAAAACAGCTTATCCTATCCTTCTTTATTGAGTACGTGTAAGTGTGTTACATTTGGGAGTGACTAACTACGATATACTTTCCTAATGTTCCAATAATTCTCTAATAGAAATTCTAACACACATGAGTAGGGGAGGGAAATGTAAGATCCACAAAATCTCAATGAGGGTAGTATTAAGATAGTAAGTAAAGCTATCTAGACAGTATTCTTTCTATGTGTAATACAATTTATAAAACAATGTATACAAGAAAAAGGTCGGGGTCGAGAGTGTTTATAATAAAGACAAATAAAGAGAAATATATGCAGAACGACGGACAAAGTTATATGTCAGTTGTTAATCGTCAGCGTCAGTTATCTCCGACAGTTTCTTTGTGTGTTATCTACAATTCTACAAAAACATTAAGCCCTGTCTAGACTTTCTAATGGGTTTAAGATATACTTACTATCTCTATATTTTAGTATCTTAATGGTATATAAATTTGAAATAATTTGTTTCAATAAGCCATATAAAGGTTAATTTGAACATACCTTAATTCTATTTGACAACCTAATAAATACGCTCTCCGACTGCGGTCCATGCGTTAGTTTTGGTTGTAAGTTTTGGCTACCTGCAGCTCCTGTACTTGAAGAGCTTCCCATATTTGCATTGCCATTGACTACAGCTGCTGCAGCTGCAGCTGCTCCACCTCCCGCAGTTATTGAGGCAACCGTTGTGGTTAGTAGGTTATCGATGCTCTCCCAATTGGAGAGATTACCGTCATCCAAACCGTTGCCACTGCCTAACAAATCTCCACTGTCTGCTTCGGCTGAGGTCGCTGTTGGCGTTGTAAATGAAGGGGCCTTGGCTGTCTCCATTTCGTTGGTGTCCACTGGTGATGCAGATGGAGATACAGGAATGGTCGCTATTGGGTCAAGAGGCACAGAGGCTTGTGATGGGTCCTTCGGATTGTCAGTTGGTACATTGAATATATTCACATCAGATGGTGATCCCGGTATTGCACTGTTATCTGTCACTTGTGCATCATGCTGCGGAGTGACTGCTGGTACTTCAGTGGACGAGGGCTTGTCATCTGACCCGGCTTTCAAGGGTGGTGTTAGAGCAGGCATTGAATCATTCGGCTCGGTAATTTTAACATCAACTTCTGACTCCTTTGACGGTTCACTTTTGGACATGTTCTCAGATAAAGGATGCGTTACATTAAGTTGGTGTTCAGGCTCAGAGAAATCTACGGGTTTCTCTTTGGTGGAACTGAAGTCTGCCTGTAAAAGTTTGCACATGGCACCAACATGTTCCGCTGGCAGTATGCTCAGATAAAAACTCTGGCGTTTGTCCATACCACTTGTTAAGGAGTCTGCTTCTCTGGCTATGCCCAGGTTAATATTATAGTCGGACTGACAAATGCGAGTCTGTAATAAATGTGTGCGCAGCTGGGGCAGCACAAGCAGCAGCTGCAGCTGCTGGGATTGACAAGATAGCAAATTGTTAATACGATCTACGACAGAGCTATTGCAGTTTTGACAGCTGTACATGCCAACAATAGGTGTGTAACAGTGCGACGAATCAGAAGGCCAGCGTATCGCTTTAGTGGGCTTCACTAAAACCTGAGCAGCCTTTTTCACCATTTGGATGACTGCATCTGAGGCACTTTGGAAAATATTTGCACCTCCACTGTCGGCTCCGGTAAATGGCTTGTGCTGCTGTTCCTGGCCACCAAAGTCATCATCAAAATCATCTAGTTCATCGCTGTGCCGGATCTCCGTCTCGAAGGCCTCAAATTCCGAAGTGCCGAATACACGAAAAAGCGAAATGGGACAAAAATGTTCCTTGGAGTAATGCGAATGTATGTCCACGCGCACAAACTTGCCAAACAGATGCGGATGAAGCTCAAACGTTTGCACTGTTCGTTTGTCCTCTGCCGCAAATCGGCCAACATTACTCCAATCACGAGTGGGAAACCGTTTGGAGACTGCCACAGTAAAGTTCTTAGGCGATGAGCTGAACAGCTCAAAATTCGCCAGCTCAACCTTTTGTGCCTGCACGGCTTCGCACAATTCCACAACAAACCAGATTCGGCTGCCGCATGTGCTTAGCATGTATTCATCACTTGAGTGGCTCAGCACCGCGCCCGTGTTTGTGGCATCTGCATTCGAAGCAATTATTTTGGCGCCGCAGTCCGGCGAGGCATAGTTCTTGGCGCGTAACTTTAACGGCGTGGGCTTGCCGCTTCCAGATCCTGTAGAGTCTTTACGCTGGGCTGAAGTGTTTACAACCTGCTGCTCTAGTTCCATGGCTTGTTCGCGGCTTGCTTCTGCCTCGATTTGCTTTTGCGCCCATTCCGAAAAGACGGGCATCGGCACTTCCTCCACCGTAACATTGCTGCTTTCAATTGCCGCAGCATCTGCGATGCCTTCATCGCCAGTCACATTTGCATCCAGTACAGCATTCGATTCGAAGCCGGAGAATGCATTTAATTCCAATCCCCCGCCCGGATCGTTTATGTTCAGTTCAGCTAATAAAATAAATTATTATGAATATTTGCTTGCATTTTTGATTTTACTGCAAAACAAACTTACCCTTCTGAGCCACCTGCGCCTCAGTTTGCTGTTGCTGCTCAGTATTATTGCTCGAACTGTGCGCATCTTGCAGCACAACCAAATCCAACTGCTCCTTGACATGCTCCAGCTCCACTGGCAGCTCGGTCACCGTTACGGTGGGCAGCTCAGTAATTATTTCAGGAAAGCTGCAACAAACATAAATATACTATAGGTTTTTATTTCCATAATTAAATGCAACTAATTAATATTACAGAAATGTCAAATAGCAAATGCGAATTCACGGGAACTTTTTCACGGATCATTATATTCAGATGATCAAAAGGTATATATCAATAGGTCATGAACGATACTCCATGCTCACTTAAGCATTCAGTTATGGACGTTTCGATTTGTTCAGTTTAGTACTTACAACTTGCAGCTGCGGACTGATTACGAATCGTTCATGATCGACCCAATTGTATGGCTCGTTCATGAACTATTGAACTACCTGATCTAGTGTAAATATATGACCTGAATGTAGTCGATTAACTTAATTATTATTGTATTTGGCTAATTGCCTTACCTTATGAACATTGTCGATATGGCAATGATTTGTGAAAACCACAAGATCCAAAAGAACATTAAAAACATGGTTATATTTGTTCTTAACTTTTTCAACTCAGAGCATAAAAACATTAAGATGGATTGTAGCGGCATTTTGCTGGTACTTGCGACAACTCTAAATACAATATTAAAAATATATTCGTTTCGCCCTGAGCTAACATGAAAAACACCTACAAAACTTATTGTATATTTCTTTCTTTTGATATCTCTCCTACATTGTACTCGTTTTTGCAACATGAAACAATGAGTTTAGCCCCGTATTTAATAAAAGCAGTTGCAATTAATTCTATGCCACTTTCAAAATAAAAATATCAATAAGAAAGCTTCCATAAAAACAAACATACAAAAGAATTCCCTGATAAGGCTGCTCGACTATGAAATATGTACTTAGTAAAATTAAATTGTTCCTTATATTCATAAATGTTTCTACTAATTATGAACTACTTAATAACCAGAAACCTGGTAAGAATCTGTCTATTGCAAATAGGTTTTTGCCAATTGAAAGTTGGATTTTTTTTTAAAATATTAATTGTAACGTTTAAAGCGTATTTACCGATGGCATTAAAGTTAGTTTTACCGATTTGAAACGGGTATGCAAAAAAGGCGGAAATAATTTGATTGTTCCACGCAGACAACTGGGTACAAACGATGGTAATACTTATAGTACTTAAAGTAGGTAGTTAAATAACTTTAGTCGGAAATGGACGACTAAAAGAAGCCATGTGCTACAGCCGAGCTACTTTTGAAAACTTTCAAGACTACTTTCATTACATACACTAATTCATAAATATAAGACTCTGCTATTGTAATCACATTTGTATTCCCTCCCGTGGAAACTGGCAAAATGCACTTAGTACCTATACAGTTTATACAGTTTACGAATTTTTGCTTTAAATGCCATCTCATACTGTTTTTAGATATAAATTAATGCTTCTACAAGAATTTTTTTTTCTTTTTGAAAAAGATTTTTGAACATTGAATAAGTTTTATGCGATCGGTAGTGCACTTTTTAATACGCTGAACCCATTGAAAATGGCAATTTAGGGTATAATGGGTTTGTTAAAATGTATGTACCAAGCAGAGAGAGACGTGGCAGATCCTATAAAGTATATACATATTGATCAGAACGACGAACTGAGTTGATCAATGCCTGTTCGTCTGTTGGTCCATCCGCCTGTAAGTTTGCACAACAAACCTTAACATGATCTGTTAGTCCCTTTAGAGCACACGTAGTTCAAGGTTGTTTGCAATTAATCGCTAACTAATCTCGTTTTAAGTTATGGATTAAAAACGTCCGTAAGTATTAACTTGTAGATTTCAGAACATATAGGAGTTATGTGTTGTGTAGCTCCGGCTTTCTCACAAAATGTAGTCTTACAACTTGGTTATTGTTTTATTTTGTTATATTTTGAATACAGGCTGCAAATTTCATCAAATTGTTTAAATTAAAGTTCAGTTGCACATACATATACATACATGTATAGCCTTTAAGTAACACAAAAATGTTTGGACAATTTGCAGAAGCTAGTGGCGAGCAGAGCCTAAGTATTTTCGTATATGTGTGCACACATACATTGAAATGCGTGAAGTATCTTCTATTCGCAGAATCTCAATTGCAATTGAATTGTGTTTCAACTGTTATTTGTACTTTAATTTAGATCTGCAGCTTTTCGTTCAAACAGTCGACGTTTCTGAATATTTTTTACAAACATGAAGTAGCAGTGTTGGATGTTGAAATGTTGGGCTTGTTTTGTCCTGGTATCTTGTCCTGGTCTTTTTGTCTTTTTTTGTTTTCTTTTTTTTAACAAACATGCTCTTTGAATGAAAAAGTGCGAGCGTGAACACTTTTAAAAGCGTAGATTGGACGAGGTTTAGGGTATCTCCTTGTTGGGCACGCCTGACTTTTTTTTTTTCTACAAACAATGTTTCCTTTAATTAAATCTTTTTATAAATATATATCTATGAATAAATACCATATTTGGAGTATATTGAAAGTTCGGTAATGGTTCAGGTATTTTGTAGTCGGGTAGAGTTTTTTTTACTGATTTCGTTTAGATAGCAATTCTACCAAAGTTATCCGAATGGAATCATTTGTTCTTCCTATCCTATACTAACTTAACATATTCTATGAACTTATTCAAATATAAAAAGGGATTTTTTTTATGCTTATGCTTTACAATAACGTAACTATTCGATTTGCCACTCCCTAATGGGAGTCGTTCAATCCGTCGATTTTAACAGTGAGAGTAGCTCAAAAACATTGGAATATACAGTTTGACCTTGGAGTGTTAATCCAATTTTCAAGTCTGTAGCAGCTTAAATAATAGAGTTATAGCAGTTATAGCAAATGTATTTTCCCACTTTTAATTAATGTAAACGTGTTAATTGTGTGCGGATTCTAGCACTTAAAAGTTATGTTGCAAAAACCTTTTTATGACCGCCCAAAATCTTGTTTACAAATACAAGAATTCTATAATAAATTGAGTTGCAGTCGGTCGTGCCAGCAACGCCTACCTCACTGTCTAGCATGGGGAAAACTTCCAGTTTCCTGGTTTGGCATATTTATGACTTTTTAGCCAGCATCAAAATTCCAGTCGAAATCTGTCTGGTAGCATGCAATACTATACCTATGAATAGATACCTGGCGACCAACACTAACTACGAGTTTTGCAGGAATTTCTGGCTCTTACGTTTTTGAATATGTATATGAGATAAATGTACCTTTCGTATACTCGTATTTTTTGTAGTGTGATTGTGGAAAACTTTAATTTGTTTATATTTTTTGTTTTTGTTTTTTCGAAAAGTGAAAATGTGTAACATGAAAAGTTACTTATGAGCATTGCTAATAACAACGCAAGACTTCTTCCTTCTGTTGTTGACAATAAAATAATTCAACACACTCATTATATACATAGATATAGTATATATCTACTTGTACTACTTCTTCTCGAGCAAATCTAAATTGTATTCTCTTTTTAAAAGTGTTTGATAGTCTTATTTTGCAATCATAAAAGAAAAAATTGTATGCTTGAAAGGTATTTAAAGTATTAAATTTCTTTGCATAATAATAAAATAATGATAAATTGCTTTCCATAATAGTCTATCTACAGGCTCATAAGCTGTAATAAAAAACATTTTATTGGAAATCAATTTTGATTTCGAAAGAACTGAAAACTTCGATTAGTATAACAAACAAGTAAAAAACTTCTAGTCTCTGAATTCCGAGCAAACTGCGTTTTAAAATATATTAAAAAAATAAGTTTATTGTCGCCAGAAGTGGAACTCACAGGTCTTCAACGACACACATCGCCTCTACCAACACCGGCGCTTATTAGCGGCACTTGTGATGACCGAATAGAAAAAACCAAGCGCAGTTGATTGTGTGTCTGCGTCTTTATAAAAAAATGCGTACGCTTGGCTCTGCTTGCCACGTGCTTTTGCCAATTGGTTTGTAAACGGTTTTACATATATTTCTTATATTAGCAAAGAATTAAAGAATTTTGGAATATTTGGAGCTGGTATATAAAATATTAGGATTTCAAACTCTAGCTCTTATAGGTGAGATCGACGGACAGGCGAACAGGGTCGTCTTGATCATACATATCATACAGTCTATGGAGACTGCCACGCCTTCTTCTGCCTGGTAAATACATCTAAACAAATCCATTATACATTGATTTCTCATTTCTAATGAGTTCAGGGTATAAAAAATCCTGAACGTAATTCATAAAAAAGATATAGTGAAACATTTATTCGTATATTCATATTTATTTTAAGAGCAAACATGACACATTATTCTTATGTGCCATGTAAAGAAACTAAATAGAAAATATATTATATATAATAATATATATATATTTTTATGCAATTGTAAAAAATAAATAATTGATAAATGAGTTGATATTTGAAAGGTTTCAATCTCAACAAGGATCTTCAAACTGAAGTTTTGTTTGATAAATTTTTAGAGATTTAGAAAATGTTAAAAATGTTGCAGTTAAAAAAATTAATTATTTATTCCAATAGAATAAAAATATTCATTCTGCTCTGCGCACTCCGAAAAAATTCTATTAAATGAAGACATTTAAAATATAAAATTATATATATATATATATATATATATATATATATATATATATATATATATATATATATATATATATATATATATATATATATATATATATATATATATATATATATATATATATATATATATATATATATATATATAAATTTTATATATTAAAATATATAAATATAGCCAAATATTATGCGTTCATTATGTCTTTCTTGATATATTAAATATAATTTTTTTCTTAAATATGCTGAAGGGGAAGCACTCAAAATATAATATAATATAATATTCATTATATTTATCTGTATAAGTGTTTAAGTTGATGATAATTCATAAATCTGGCAAACGGAAATGTTTAACTGCCGTTTATTTGTCGCGTAGTTCGATATGTCGATTTCCCAAAGCAAAAATCAATAATGGACTTCTATAATAAATATTGTCTTGGCAAATAAATTCTGTTGGCGGCGACACTGAATGATTGCAATTAAGCGCTCTTATTATTATTTGTTAAGAAACAAACATGCGAAACCACTTTGGCATAGATATCCATTAATGAGTGGCAACGGCTAAGAGCTTTAATTGTGGTTGTTGTAGTTGTTGTTGCCGTTAAAGGATCGAAGGATTTTTTTATTACTCTGGCGAATTAACGATACAAATCGAGTGCACTGCTGGCACAACGTCTTACACGTACGCACACGTTAACAGAGGGACATGAATTTTTAAAATTAATTGAAAAAGTGATTCAAATATCGCGCCTCGCGGACTCTCCGAGCCAACGTGCGAGCGCACGATCGCACCACTGCAAATCGAAATAAGAACTGAACGCGTTACAACTTAACTCAAGTAATTGCGACCAAAATGTGCAGAAATTTCCGCCATATGGCGTAAATAGTGAGAGACAACAAACACAGGTAAGTACACAGGTGCAAAGAGAAGTGTCTTTCATCTCTTCTCTTCTCGTCTCTTCTCTCTCTCTAGTGCTCTCTTATCTCTCTCACTCTCCATAGCAATTTCATTTCATAGCTGAGCTCAGCTCTGCTCACAATGGGGCCTTTGCTTATTTTCCGTCGCAAAAATCATTATTTCTATCTACATATCTACTTTTACATGGCGTTTCATAGTTTTATTTTATTTCGTTGTAAATAAACATCTTAAAAATGTACATTCGATCAAAATATTATAGAGCTTCCAGTTATGAAATTATGTATTTATATTCTGAAATTGAATTTGAATTGTTAGCTGCTATTCTATAGATACAAACAAAAGAGTGTTTTTAAAAACGCAGATTGGTCGAAGCTCAAGATACCTCCTTGTCGGTCAAATCTGACTAGAGGTCTTTATTTTTATAATATTTATATTAATATTTTATGACATGCCTATATTTACCCTTTAGCTCTACGTCTCTGATTAATTCTTTATCAAATTCATTTATCCATTTGAGTATTGCTTCCACACAAATATTGATTTTTGTCACATTTTGCGGGCAGAGGACCTACTGTGCCCCTATTGCCGGCAAACTTGTCGCACAGCTTCAACACACGCACACACATACATACATATCTACAAATGTGTTTGCTTGTGTGTGAATTATATATGAATGTATATGTGTTTACTGTTATTACTATGCTGTAGAAGCGGCTGCTAAACTAGCTTCATTGATAACAAGTTAAAGTTAAAACAGTTGAAACTTTCACCCTCTACAGACCTTAAAAATAAACAGATACAGAATAAGAACACTCTGAAAATCGGCTCTTATTTTCATAAAATAAAGTAGTCAAAGAATAAGATTATTCCAGTTTATTAATTTTTTCTTTGTTTAACTTCAGCTCATATCAAATAGTTCACTAGAAAAACATTAAAGTTCAGAATTAGTCCGATTTGATTTGGTTAATATAAGCTGCTGAACTAATTCTGAGATCACTTCAGTATTCATTGAACTCCATTGTTCATACGACACTATTTTATGTACACCAAATATATAGGCTGTATAAGAATGCAACTCAGCCAACTCAAGTCTGCCCCTTTGGATTTATTGCGGGGGCTAATCCGTTTCCGCCGCCTTTGCCCAGTGCAGCAGTTGAGCTCCAGGAATACAAGCACAGCCAATAAAACTATTCACAAGTGATATATTCCTATACACAAGCATAGCCTAACATAACAAATATGAGTGCTACAGTGAGGAGAGAACGTTTGGAAAATACCTCGTATCAAGATTTGTTAGTTATCTTTATAAAAATTATTACATTAACGATTTACCTAAGACGTTTTATCTAAGGATTCCTAATTAGTAATAACACTTACGTCGACTATATATATGTATACTCTGTATAATTGTTTTCTTTTAAGTTTTGTGTTGTTACTTGCAGTTTTATGTACAAAGAGTAGAAATAAACAATTTAAGAAATGAATAAAGTGGTTGATTGGAATAGCAACGGAAAGTGAAATTGTCACTCATAAATCTGCAGACACCAAACAACCTTCGGCAAAGGCGATAAGCCATAATCTTCACGCAAATGCAGCGAAGCCCATAAAAACCGTTTGGCAATTTGCCTTTAACATACAACATCCAACAACATCTAACCAGTCTGTGCTGCTGCAGAGATTAGTGGCCGCCGCTAAACAGCGAACGCCTTTGATGATCCTCTTTGTTTTTGTTACTTTTGCACACTAAGCATTCGATATTCGACATCGACATCGACATCAACTGCTCCTTTAGTGCTTCGTGCGCTTTTCCACAAATAGATAAAGGTTACCGCGGCCAGAAAGTGACAATTGATTTTCCAACTGATGCTCTTTGTATCTACCGTTTTTCGTTCCGTTCCGTTCCCCCACCGTCACTTGAAAATTAAACACTTGTAATAAGAAAGTCTTTTGATGTCACATCTCTTACACAATGCAAAAAACCACATAACTGTAATACAAATACGAGGTGCTAACTGCTTCATTCGAGAGATGCATGTAAAGTCTGTTAGTAGAAGCGATGGGAACAAATATTTTGATATTTTTATTAAAACAAGTCACTGGACAATCCTCACTTTCATTTGAGTGTATTAATAATTGTGCGTACAATAAAAATTAAATTAAAGACTGAGATTTTGTTCAAATGCTCAGTTTATTGTTCATAAACAATTGAGCAAAATGATTTCCATAGCCAGTTGTATAACTGACTAGGAATACTTATAAGCATTTGATCAAAAAAATCTTCATTCTTGTTTACAAACCAATTTATTTGCATCTAAAAGACGATAAGATCAAGGGTAAAATTTTTATATATCATTTTTTTAAATGTAACTTATAAAGGTTTGAGCGATATTTTCCACACTTGGTAAACTATTATGTTCACTGTTATTGAAGCGATAGGCTGTAGATAGTATTTATTCAAGCTTTTAGCTTAAGCTTTTATTTTAAGGCGATCCACTTAAGGGAACTCCATATACTGATTCATATACTCTCATTGGATTGTTTATCAAGAAACTGCTGAACTGGCCGTCTTGAATATATTCAAATTGTTTTTAACTTTATGTACATCAATACACCTTCATTTTTTTAACGTGTACAGGGTAGACACAATAAAAAAATTGCCCATTCTCCAAAGTAAAATGCAACGCCTACGACACCGTATTGCGTTTTGCTGATAGACAGAAATTAAATAGTGGAAAAATGCCGGCAAAATAAAAAATAAAGAGAGAAAAAGCAATAAGAAAACCAAACCGGATTTTTAGTGGACGGGCTCCGCTCCTACGTCACATAAAAAGCTCACGAAAAATGCAGTAGGAATGCGAATACAAAACAAAGTGAAGGTGTACGACCAAAGACCATAATTTGCTATGCCGATCTGCTCAACAGGCTAATCGATTCAGCTACACGAGATCAGTGATCGACGATCACCGTTTGGTGATCAGTGATCAAATTGATTAAACAAGTCAATGTGCGCACGCTGCATCAATTAAATATAAAGACATTGATAAAGGCGAGACGATCTGTGTCGCTTTATTGTTGTAGCAGCATAATCTCCCACATACAAGCTGGCATAAACATTTGCATAGGCAACTATCGCTTCCATTAAGTCTGATGATAGCGATCGTCGTTAGTCTGATAGCGATATCATGTTGTACGAGATTATAACTTTTTTCCAACTGTTGATCACAGTAACAAGATCATGATGCATTTTCGAAAGCTTAAGCTGCGAAACTTATTCGCCGAGTCCTTACACATGCGCTGAAAGTGAAAGTTACAATAATCGAAGCTGCGATCACCTGTCAGGTGTGAAATGCTTGCAAGAAAATTGGAATACTACAAATGCTTGATAATTGGTTGAGTCAAATTCTGGGTATTTGATACACAAATTACAATAACGAAAACTAAAATTAAAATATTAACCTTTACCTAAGACATTATTAGCCAATATATGGCAGGTAAATCGATCGAAATCTTTTAATTTGATCCCATTTAACACTTTTACTGAAGTCATTTTTAGCTTAACCTAAGCCTTAAATAGATCGTACGGATTTTTAATCGGCATTGGCGTTGGCGTTAACTCCAACTGCGTCTCGTCGTCTCATAAATAATAACCAAATTGATGTATTCAGGGTATAAACAACAAGAAAGAAAGAAGCTGTCATCGGGGGTGTCTCAGAGATACCCTGCACCACGAACAATCTGCGTTTTCAAACGTACACCACAGCCTGTGTCTACGCATGGGTGAACAAAACACAAGTACTTCTACACGCACACACATAGATATTGATTAATTAAGCGAGCTCGCATCTTAAAAATTCTATAAAATGTTTGTCACTGAAAAATAGTAAACGCCGCCTTGACCAACGCTTGAGCCTAAATTTCCCCAAACACAAGCCCCACTTCCACCAACCTTGCCAATTCTTTGCTTATATGATGAGCATCCCACTTAAAACTAAAGTAGCAGCTGAGAAGCTCAACAGATTAGTTCTTAGAGGTTCTGAAATCGTCGAGTTTATGCATGGATAGGGCTAGTTCGTCATCTTGATCAAGAATATATATACTTTATTGTATCTGCCGGCCTTTTCTCTGTTTGTTACATACATTTTAACAAACCCATTATACCCAAATTTCTATTTCGAATAAGTTCAGGGTATAGAAAAAGTAATGTCGCCCGACGCAGTATGTTTTTGAATGAATTGGCCACCAATAGATAGTCCAGACAGTTGGATAGACCAACCGGCGACAGCCAAGGCATTTAGAAAGTCGCCGCTCACACGCCGCCGTTTAAGAGCTAAGGAAAATAAATTGAAAACTGTAAAGCAAATTACCAGTAAAACGCATTGTGACAAGGCTTTGCGTGGGCGTTTTTTGCTAACGTTTTGCCTATGAGAAATGGGAATTTCTTTAGTTATGTAAGACGAATATTGTATATAAGGCTACTCGCTATTTAGAGTTTTTAATTTTGTACTTAGATTCATGTATATCTGAAGTAGTTTTGGCACATAGCCAATATCGGCAAACGTGTGAATAGTCACTAAATTGCGACCTATTCAATAGAATATGTTAAATATATGTCGAAATGCAATTGAAATCTGCTAAGTTACGTATTTTCGCATTTTCTTTATACATGAGAACACACACATTCCCTTGCGGGCATTCTTTTCAATTCAATTCACAACTGCAATTAAACTGCCAGCTGCTATTTTAATGTCGATTTCCGAAATAGGAATTAAGCTGTTAAACCACGCTAAGGACCGGTTTATAATTTTTCGATAGATCATTTCATTTCTTTATTATTGATAAAAATCGATACTTTGATATTATTTTGAAGCGTAGCCTCAATAACAAAAATAAATGGTGGAAACATCCTATTTGCGGTTGGTTTTATGTGATTAAAACACATTTTGTTTTTTTATATATTTCGAATTGGGGATACCTGTTACTCTTACACTCAAATTCGCAAAAAATGTATTTCAAATACTAGAACCCAGGAGTTTAGCAGCAAAACACAAATGAATGTTATCATACTCGAAAATTGTAATTATGAAGAGTTATTCAACCATGAAGTTCCCATAGAGAAGCCCATCCTGCAGCCCAAGCGCAATCAATGCACAAATTGCTCAGTAAGCAACAGTATGTTGGATTTCATATGCGTTTCAATAGAAGCGTTGAAGAAGAAATTATTGGAATATCAGGTCATTGCATAAATCAAGGTATCTTCTGCGTGGGAAGTCGCGCAAAGAACAGTCTTACGCGTTGTATTTGTGTGCAGTACATGTATGCAGATCGCTCGAGGAAGATCAAATATATATATATATAAATTAAAAATTATTATCTGTATTAATTCTGATATAGATAATAAAAAATAGGATATTGGACGATATTGTCAGTGTAATAGTTTTGTAAAAATGTATATAACAGACAAAAGGAGACGGAAGATCCAATATTTATATATATATATATATATATATATATATATATATATATATATATATATATTCTTTATTCAGGACCTCAGGATCAGGATCTCAGAACATAAACCTAAATTTAGTTTAGTTGCACATATAGCATGTATGTAACAGAGTTAGTACTTTTACTAACTATTCAATAGAATACACAGATCATATACTGAAAATTTAAATAAAATCCGATAAGTGACACAGAAGTTATTAAATAAAATGTTTGGCTAATTCAGAAAAGCAGCGACAAGTGTGCGCTTTTTCCTCTATCGCTGCTACTAATTGTTTTTTGCAACATTTTTATAAGCTTATGCTAGATACAAGCTATCGGTCGGGGTTCTGGATATCTTCTAGTTGGGCTCTCCCAACTAGAGCTTTCGTACTTGTTTCACGTTCACGCAGAAAAATAGCGGTACATCACGTTATATTGATAATTGAAATTACGTAGCTAGTAAAATGCACTTAAATAAATACGTAAATAAGTACGTGTGGTGCCATGCTGCTTATAAAATAATGAAAATTCCAAACGTACCTCTGTTTCTGCTGCCCTTGTTTTTCTTGTTGCTGTTCTAGTTGTTGTTGCTGTTGTTGTTGTTGTTGTTGTTGTTCCATAGTTGAAATGGGTCTTACTGCACCGTCAACTAAATTCGTTTGATGTGCTTTATCTAGTTGATTTACATCTACATTATTATTTATATACATATTATTATTAATTTTTTTATTTAATTGATTATTTGGCACATTAGCGGTCACTTCATTTTCACCATCATTACTCTTTTCACTGTTAGGCACTACACTAAAATATTTGTTCTTATTATTGAAATTTACATCAGACGGCAGTACATTCATATTCACTGACGTGTCTGTTGCCGCGGCGTATATAGTTTCTGAATCGGTACTTGGCTCGGTGCCCACCTTTATCACAATATTATCTGCATCTGGACGTGATGACGTCGAAGTCGCCGACGTTTTAAGCGCTGTGGGCATCGTCGTAGTTGTGGTGGCTGCCGATGCCTCTTCTGTTGGAACATTTAGATTATTTTTTACATTTAACAAGGGGCTGATGAATGACCCCTCCTCGGTCGTTACTGGCCCCGGCGTTCCATGGCCTGCCTGCTGCATTCCTTCGTTGACATTCGCTGTTGCAGCATTTGTCGCGGTGGCTTCTGCGGCGGCAGCGTTATCATATAGCCAGAAGAAGCAGCTGCAGAATATAGTGAAAATGTAGAAAGTGATGAAAAAAATCGTTAGAATACGTACAAATTTGCTTACCTTAGTATAAGATTTATGTACATAAAACGTACTAAATGTAATCTAATTTTCATTCTATCGTATTCCAGCGCAGACACGCAATGCTTATTATCAAGATCTTACAACAGAAGCCCTTCTGCAATGCCAGATGAGCGAGGATGTCCCAATTGTCTCGCCCACTATTGCGAAAACTATTTTATTTTATATACATATTTGCCATTCGTTCTCTAACGAAATGGGGAAGCCTATAAGCTTCGCACGCAACTGTCATACTGTGTTGTCTTAACAAATAATAATAAGTATACTGCTGCTAAAGTTGTCTCAGCGTAAAAATAAAAAAACAAATTACAACTAAAGATGGATGTTTCCCGATATATGCAATCGATTATCTACTCAAGGGGTACCGTTTTTCATTAATAAATTATTTGTACATTAAAAGAGCCTTAAACAAGCAAAATTTAAATATTTCAATATTATTCTTATTAACTTTATTTAACATATGCATACTTTGAGTGAATAATACACAAAAATATTTAATTTAGGAAAAAATACTACTTGATGTATCGTTGGGAACCTATCGATTTGTACGAACATAACTTCATCAATTCATCGATAACAGCGGGATCCAACAACATCTAAATAACAAGACTCTTTATGAGTTGTTTTTATTAAATCTCGTTTAAGAATTTTACTTGATCAGTTTATTTTGAAAATGTCATTCTTGCGTGGTTCGCTGAATTATGTTTGGTGCACAACTAGCGTACTAGGGAAAGGTGCCACCGGATCTGTGTTCCAGGTAGAAAACATAAAGATTTCTTTTTTTAGAGTGACGCCCTTCATATTTATTTTCGCAGGGAGTGAATAAGACTACTGGAGAATCAGTTGCCGTGAAAACTTTCAATCCATACAGTCACATGAGGCCTGCCGATGTACAGATGCGCGAGTTTGAAGCTTTAAAAAAAGTGAACCATGAGAACATTGTCAAATTGTTGGCCATTGAGGAGGATCAAGAAGGACGCGGCAAAGTAATTGTTATGGAATTATGTACGGGTGGAAGTCTGTTTAATATACTTGATGATCCGGAGAACTCATATGGGCTGCCTGAACAAGAATTTCTCCTGGTACTGGAGCATCTATGCGCTGGCATGAAGCATTTGCGTGACAATAAACTGGTACATCGTGATCTCAAGCCAGGAAATATTATGAAATTTATATCTGAAGATGGTCAAACCATATATAAACTTACCGACTTTGGTGCTGCACGCGAGCTTGAGGATAATCAGCCATTTGCTTCACTCTATGGCACTGAGGAATATCTGCATCCCGATCTGTACGAGCGCGCTGTGCTCCGAAAGTCCATTCAACGCTCATTTACCGCCAATGTGGACCTATGGTCTATTGGGGTGACGCTGTATCATGTGGCTACTGGAAACTTGCCCTTTAGACCATACGGAGGTCGCAAGAACCGTGAGACTATGCATCAGATAACAACAAAGAAAGCCTCTGGCGTGATATCTGGAACACAGTTAACCGAAAATGGACCAATTGAGTGGTCAACAACACTGCCCCCACATGCACATTTATCACAAGGATTGAAGACGCTTGTGACTCCCCTTCTGGCCGGTTTGTTGGAGGAGAATCGCGATAAAACGTGGTCCTTTGATCGATTCTTTCAAGAAGTGACATTAATTTTGCGCAAACGTGTCATCCACGTCTTCTTTACGAATCGCACTACCTCAGTGGAGGTATTCCTAGAGCCCAATGAGCAGATCGATAACTTCCGAGAGCGTATATTCCTGCAAACTGAGGTGCCGCTTGAAAAGCAAATATTGCTCTTCAATAACGAACACATTGAACAGAAAGTCTCACCACGTACTATTGGTAATTTACCTTTGAATTAATTCCTTTTTTTAGTTTCCATCATAATAACCAAATTTACCCTCTAGCGAAAGCCTTTCCTAAAACAACAACGGAACACCCTATTTTCCTCTACAGCAATGATGATAATAATGTTCAACTGCCCCAACAATTGGAATTGCCCAAATTTCCAGTATTTCCGCCCAATGTTTCTGTAGAAAATGATGCGAGTCTTGCAAAGGTAATATTGTTAGAGCATTATTCCACCAATTGTTTTTCAGTATAAAACAGTTTAATTTTTGCAGGCTGCATGCAGTGTGGGCCATGAATGCAAAAGACGTGTGGACATCTTTACCACCATGGATATACTTATCAAGAAGGCAGTTGAGCAATTTACAGAAATGTTAATAACAACCATTAGCTTATTATTGAAGTAAGTTGAGACAAACAATTAAAAGTGCTTTAGTCGTGACTGATCCTATTAGTCGAAGAACAGACATTCCAATCATTTCTTAAAAATACATACATATAATATTTGTATTTATTACAACAGTCAAACAGTCAGTTTGGCACTTAAATGCATTCAAAACGCAACTGCTTCTTCGTACTTATTCCCACTTTTCTTCGATTTGATTTCCCTTGAATGTGCTGTTCGGTCGAGTCTATATACTTTATGGGGTCTGCCACGTGATGTTCTGCCTGTTATATAAATTATATACATTTTTCCCAAAGCAATTATTCCCGGAATTCCCATATTTAACGTGTTCAAGATATAAAAAGAAATAATCTTTTAATATTTTTTTTTATAGAAAAACAGAGAGTTTTGACAATCTACTGTCCACAGTTGTTGACTACGCAGATGTGGTACATGTTATGGCAAGCGTGGTAAGTTAACGTAAATTTATCTAGTTTATACAGTATATGATTTATTTTACAAAGACGAAGGGTGAACAGGAATTAAAGCCTCTTCTCTGTTCTCTGAATGGTGTGAAAGGTGAATTTGATGGTGCGGCCGATGTTATCACACAGATGCACAAACATTTTGTAACAGATGATGAGCTAAAGTAAGCATAATCATAGAGCTGAATTCGCTTAAGACAAAGTCAACGTCTGCTAACGTTAATAATTTACAGTGATCAATGGTCGTCCTTGATGCATGGCAAAAAATGTCCTTGTCGCACAAGAGCTAGCGCACAGGCAAAGTATTTGGTGGAGCGCCTGCGCGACTCTTGGCAACATTTGCTGCGTGACCGTGCGACACGCACTTTAACATACAACGATGAACAGTTCCATGCGCTGGAGAAAATTAAAGTGGATCACAATGGCAAACGTGTCAAGCAATTGTTATTGGAAAATGTAAGTCCTGCCGTCGCGCAAATGGCGGAATGTCTGGCTGATTGGTATAAGCTGGCACAAACGGTGTACCTGAAGACTCAGATATTGGAGAAGGACGTGCGCGACTGTGAGCGTAGGTTGCATAGTATTCGTGATGAGCTCTACCACATCAAATGCGAACAGAAGCTGGATGCGGATACCAAAAATATAAATAGCAATAACCAATTGGCCAAAATTGAGGAACGCAATCGTCTGCGCATTATGAAGCAGCAGCAATTGGAAGTGATGGCTGTGATGAGAAGAAATAGCGAACTTATAAGTTTGATAAATAATATAGGTATTTCCAATCCTAATATATAATAAAGCTTGAACTAGAAGCATATAATGTATAGTGCTTTACAATATTCTATAGATATAATATATGTTTTATAAATGTTTAATAAATATTAAGTGCAAATGGTAAAATTGTGTTTTTTGTTCAAAAAGGCTTCGTACGCAAATATATTAAAAAGTAAGTAATTGCATATTCAATTGTTCTTGCATGAAACATCATTTTAAATCGAGTGTACCGTTGAACTGTATCGAAATCAATATTCATTTTAAGGTCACACCGATAGTTCATAAACGATAGTATTTTTACTTACGATGTTATGTGCTATCGATTGTGTCATCGCCGATAGGGGTGGCGTTGCTATTGTTGTCGTTTTGTTTCTTTCGATTTAATTTATTTACAATGTATTTACTGTATACATTATGTTTTCAATACTAATCGCAGTGGGAAATGTAATTGATGATTTGCTACTGCAGCCTATTTCGACCGCAATTGAGGGCATTGTAAATGTAATATACTATTTCCTTGCTGCCAGTTGGTTCATAGGTTACTGTCTCGTCGAAGCCGGCGGGTACATCTGGAGTGTATTATGTGACTGTTACCAAATAGCTATTGTTATTGTAAAGGAGTGCAACATTATCTATAGCGACCTACGGGACGTTGCCGCCAATGTTTGGGAATACATTTACTATGGTACCGGAGACGGACTAAGTCTGGCACGATACTTGGCAGAGGAAGTGCTTCTATTTCTGGGCAATGTGCTTATCGGACTTGGAAATTGTACACTGTGGATACTTATGTTACTTCCGCGCGCCATTATAGTTATATTTGACTATATTATACTGGCTCTTGACCATTTAGCTCGATATGTTGTTGAGCGTGGAACTTATTTACTCAATAACATCTTCCAACTCTCAATTGGCATTGCCCTGCTTCTTGTGATCTACATGTTTCGCAGATATGTTCATCTGCTGGCGCTTTATCTGCTAAGAAGCATTCTTAATGAGTTCTCAACGAAAGGGCGCCTGGCCTTAATGTGTTTGGCAGACTGGACTAATCAACAAATTTCCTGGGTGTTTAAAAAGTTTGAAGTTTCTGAATCATCCGCGAATACTTCTGGTCATCGATCACATTGTGTGGTGTGTTTGGAAAGGAACAAGAACATAGTTATACTTCCCTGCCGACATCTTTGCCTGTGCAAGGAGTGCGCCCAGCAACTGAACCGCTTGGACGGTGGCGAACGTTGTCCTATTTGCCGACATGACGTGCACACATTGATGCCTGTCTATGACTGAAATATTATATTTACTATACATATGAATAAGTCAAATATTTTTATATTTTGTATAAGCCGATTTTAAAAAGTGTATTCTATTTGATTCGATGACAAATATAATACAAACTATAATTTAAAAAGAAACAAAAATCATCACCTAAAAAGATGTATTTAAAAATAAAATGCAATGGCGTGTAGCGCATATATTTTTAATAGTCATAAACTCATTTAACTTTTTTGGTTGGTATATAGGTAAGCATATCATCATATTTGCCCAAGTCGTCTTATATTGAAATCGAAATCGCCGTTCTTCAGATTCCAATATTTGAGGAAGAATTCGCTAATATATTTCAATTTTCCTTCTCGAAACTATGAACAAAAATGGTGAAATTGCTCAATTGTTAAATTACAAGTCATACGATGATTAGCGCCATCTATGCATAGAAAGCACCTAACTTCTAAGATATAATATGGCACATCGCACGTTCAACAACATCATAGGGTAAGAGATATTTATATGGCCCATAGATGGGGCTTCTAAGGGACAATGTTTTTCTATTTGCTTAACAAACTATCGACTATAATTTCTTACTAGAGTGGGGATACAGTGATCGAAAAAATACATACTTATTCTGATTCCGATTGACTACATTTCATTGTATAGTAAACATTGAACTCAAAGTAATTTAATGGAAATGTTGAGCAAGCAGTGCACTGCTTTGGTGAGTTCACATGGCTCGAATTACACTGAACCCGCAGTGCATAAAATGAAAAACTAGCGTAAAATTGAGAAGTTTTGGTGAGTTTTGATTGCTTGAATTAAATTGAACTCACAATGACAAAGTTGAAAAAACTAAAACACTGAAGAGTTTTGGTGAGTTTTCATAAATAACTCATAAATTCAACAACTAAGAATACAACACATAGGTGGCAGAACAATCTCAAGCGCATAAAATGACTATGGTTCAGTTTACAAAATCTACAATATATGTTTTGTGCTGAAAATATTTCTTGGCTGTCAATCAATTACAGTGAAATCCGGATAAGTCGAAATCCGAATAAGTCGATATGCATTTCGCCTATTTGTGGCGTTGCATAGAATTAACACTTTTGTATATAATCGATGTGATCGTTAATAGAACTATTCTAAATTGTTTTGCCATTTGATATTGTTACAGTTCGATTTAACATTTCGAAAAAACTATAAGCTGACAAGATATTTCTCTATGCATTACGAATAGTTTATAAGAATTAAATATTATTTCGAAATGAGCGAATTAATGAGATATGACTAATGAGTTATCAGGTGCCAGTAGCTTTTACGAACTATTGCGATTTTCGACTTAGCGGGAGACAAGTTATCGAGACTCTACTGTATTCAACTACATTGTAAACTTGCATATTTTGCGATCGTTCAAAATGAGAAAAGCGAAAGCAGTCAAAAGGCTCAAGTTTTGATCGTAGTATTGTCTGATAAAGTTCTAGTGATATTTATAGATATTCAGATTCTTTGCAATGCCCCTCGTGCTGTCGGCCTGTCTGTCCGTGTGATTTCAAACGATTTCGCTCTTATTGAAGCTAAAGATTTGATATTTGGAATATAAGAAATACTTAGCTACACCCAACACACAAAGCTCAATTGGTTAACACACAGGAAATAAGTAAACAGGTTTATTTGAAATCAGTTACAGTTTATATTGTATGTATATATAGAACTAACTTTTCTCAAAAGTCATATAGAAAATAAGAGTAGGTTAATACTTAAATCTTTATTTAATCGAAATGACATGGTTTGTATTTAGTAATTCTTCGAAGGTACATGAAAGGTTAAACAAAACAATATAAATCGAGAAAAATATATATATTTGTATATATATAAATATATACATATATGAATATGTCATTTAGGTGTATTTTTGTATACGTTTTTGTTTGTTGGTTTGTTTGTTTGTTCTTGTTGTTATATGTATGTATTTGTATATGTAAATAAATATATACATAAGTATAAATCCTGTCTTTAGTTATAGCTTTACTGATGGGCTTCAACTTTAACATTTTTTGTGCACTTACGTACTATATGACGTACATTAGATATACATATAGATATTTGTGGCTAAATTGTATATTTTTGTTTCTTTTTTTTTTGCTTTTGCTTTAAATGTATATTTCATTTTATTCAGATTATTGCTAAAAAATTCAATTTCTTGCCATTCATAAAGCTTCATGGGCTCTTAACTATTCTTATCTGATAGGAAAGTGGATAATAAAATATACTTATCTATGTATATATTAAAACTAAGCCTTTAATAGACAAATTGTGTACATATATGAAAATATTGAAAAGTTGTGAAAAGTATTATTAATTTCTCAAAAATATGCGTACCCAAAATGTTTATACTTGACATTGCGATTCTTTTACGTACTTACATATAAAATTACAAAAGAACATCTGATAACAAAATGTCCATTTCATGAAAATCTAGAAGTTCTTTGTAAAAGTTCTCTATTCAAAATATCTATATGTCCTCAAATTTATATTTGATTTATATATATATATGTGTATGTTTATGTAAGAGTATAGATGTATATGCATATCAATATATATACTATTTCGAAGGTACAAAGTAGGTTTGTATTTACACATGTATATAACTACATTGGACTTAAGGTTAATTGTTTACTATGTCAACGACTAATTCTCTAATATGTAAAAATGTTAAATGGATTATGATTTGCTTTACTGCTATGGTTCTTTATGATATGTAAAGGCTAGACAATGGCAACTTTTTTGTAGTTTAAACTCTAATTCAAACAAATTGGTCTACCCAAGTTACAAACCAATTTTATTGTGAAGTTGTCTTCCCAAGTATCAAACCAATTTGGTGATGCCTTAACATTTTTTTAAATATCCGTTTCTAACCGTTACTCAAGTTTAAGCTTAAGATTTCAATAGGTAGGTTTAAACAAGTGCGCTATGTACCTATTTTATGTATATATATTGTAGAAAATGGCTGTCTACTGGACACACACATACTCTGATATAATATTTTCGGCTGTGAAATATTGCCTGGTATTAAACATTAAGTGGATATTTTAAATATTTTGAATTTATGTTTAACATTTAATTAATAACAATGAGCTATAAAAATACAATAAATTGTGATATTTTGTTATTCAGGTATTATCCATATTATGAAAATAAGTTAACAACACTTAAGTTTTGTATTGTGCCTCCAAAAGCTTGAAGAGATATGTTTTTCATTTGTTAGGCATAAATATTTATTGTACTTAGTCTTTAAATTTATATTTGTATTTATAGCCATAGAGGAATATATTTGTTAAACATAAGTGAACATTTCTCTAAAGGCTCAACATTAATTATCTTCTATCTAATTTTGCATCATGCCGATTTCTTTGTATACGGTTTTCATTCCAAAAAATGTGATAGGTATGTATATGTATATGTATATGTATATGTAAATGTATATGTATATGGTACAAAATAGAAGTTTAAAATAAATCATATACAAGTCGTAAGTATAAAGACATATATGTAGATTTTACCGCAAATTTATCACAAAACCACAATCGAAGCCTTTGAATCGAAATTGAAAGTAAAACTCAATTCTTTGAGAGAACATTGTTATCATCGAATGTTTTCTTTGATTTTACTTGAACTGTATCGTAGCTAAAAGATTATTAGATAGCTTATATGTAGCCTAGCCTATAAAATACTTATGCTCTTATCAAATACCTATAACATTATCTTAGACTCTACTGTGTGAGTTTGTGTGCAGCTCTGTATGTGTCAGACACAAATCACATAAAGGTACTTAAACTCTCTCTTTGTGCACCAGGTCGTGCGATAAAAGCTCGAACCAAAAACTAATGGATAAGAACCCAAATTTTAAGAACTGTTTTCATGTATCTAAATACAAGTGCCAATCTAGCCTTCAAGGAAATAGAAATATATTAGTTGTTTACAATTAATTATAAATATATTCATAATCATAACTTAGGCTTTATTTAATGTGGATCTGGTTCTTAATACAATTGACTAGAAGTAAGCTAAAGGCGAGAGTGGGTCCTGCATGAAGGAGTTCTGATGTTTACTTGAACGCAAGCAAAATTGGAAATGGAATTGGAATTGGAATCGGAATCAGAATCGGAAAAGTCTGTGTATAGTGCAGTGAGCAAGGGTGTAAGGATGTGGATGTGCGTGCTGTGCGCATTGATTTTGACAGTTTGAAATTAAACAATTTAACAATTAACGTCAACAAGTTCTGAATCCTTTCTTTCTGTGTAGCTGACAAGTCACGAATAGCTTCAACTTGAATCAGTGCTTAAATATTCATGAGTAACTCTCATTACGCACTGGCCACTGGTTGTTGTACCTGTGCCCAACAACGGGACCAAACAGGCCCTTGCCTATGGACGAGGGCAGCGGCTAGGACGCAGAAGGTGCGGTGGCTCTTAGGCTTACGTGTGGGTCGATCATACGTATATATGTTACTAACTAGATATGAACTGATGGAAATTGGATTAAATAACGTTTTGTTGCCTACATTTAATCTAGTATTCTACACTTCTACACACTTCTTTTATTGTAGCCTTATGTATCTCACGTTCATTGAGATCACTTAGAACTATGTACACGCTGGATTGGTAAATATGCAATGCTATATACTACGGTATCTACCTCATTAAAAGCTAAACACAAAGGAAGCAGGTTGTGGCGCCTAAAAGGGCAACGTGGTAACGAACATGTTCTCAATGAGTGCCGGTGCTGGCACCAAGTCCTCTAGTTTTAGATAGAATATACGCTGCAATCCCTGTACGCTCAACGAGCGCAACTCGGGCAGTTTTCCCAAGAGGCGACTGAAGTAATGTTGTTTCTTTTGAGCCTCCGCATTGTAGGTGACATGATCTCGCAGACTGCCGATTATCTTCATTTGGAGTTGCTCCACCTTTTTGGGTTCCCGGAGTCCATGGCGTTCTGTGAATGAAAGGAGGGAACGATATTGCTGACATGTGCTTGTCAAGGATGGGGTGGCTATCCACCAACCTGTGATCAAGGTGAGTGCGCAGAGGCAGGCGAAGGCCGAGATGTCAATCTCTAGATTTTGCAGGCTGCGGCTAAACTCCAAGATGCCATTTAACCAGTCGCCGAAAGAGCGGTGGCACTGGGTACGATGCAGCACGGTGCCGTTGCAGAAGATCATCTTGGTATCGTCGCTGCGGGCACGATAGGATAGCCGTAGCACAAACAGCTCCAGCGAGGCGGACTGGAAGAGCAGCTCCTGGTCCTCGGAAGTGAGTTCCAAATAGCCGGGAATCTTTTCAGCAAATTGCCTGATCACATCTACCGAGCTGGTTAGCAGCTGGTAAAACTGCTGAACCTTTTCGGCCTCACTCAAGCCCAATGCACTCCCTACAGTGGGCGGAGTCAACGAATCGAACGGCTCCTCGTAGTGCGAATAGTCCAGGCATGAGGGATCTGGTGTTGTATCCACGTGACTTCGTACCAGAGCTGTTATTAACGAAATGGGCGGGGATGGTGGCGACTCCTGCGGCGACTTTGGCTTTGACGGCAGACGTCCACGGCGGCCTTTCAAGGAGTCCGTGCGCACTACTTCCTTCACCATACCCACCACCAGGCACTTTTGGAATCGACAAAACTGGCAACGATTCCGCCTTCGTTTGTCTACCGGGCAGCTCTTATCCGCCAGGCAGACATACTTGGAACCCTTTTGCACGGTGCGCTTGAAGAATCCTTTGCAGCCTTCGCAGGTTCTTACCCCGTAATGCTGACAGGCAGCCGTATCTCCGCACACGGCGCACAACTGCGAGGAGTTGGTCGACTGAAGCAAACGTCCCGACTGGCTGTGAAGGAACTCAGCGCCGCCACCGCTCACCGGAGAGGTGGCAGTGGAGTTGGGTGCCGAACTTAGTTGTATCTGAAGGGCATTGATGGCATGAGTGTTTCTGGAACCAACCAGCGCCAACTTTGCTACCTTTGGGCAATGCGCAGCAGTAGCGGGAGAGATGGAGCGCTGCACAGGCAACGAAGCTCGTCGCAAGGGCGGAATAACAACAGCATAGTCTGAGCCTAAGCCTGAACCAGCGGCAACGCTACTTCCTGCCGTGGCTGCCTCCAGCTCGGAGATAGTGGGAAATGTGGGCAAGGAATAGCGGTCACCATTGTGCGAGTTGTAATTCTGTGCGGATTCGAAACATTCGCATTAAAGTAGCTGACGGATAGTTATTCTAAGCGGTTTCTACTCACCATGTGCTGGTAGCTTTGCTGCTGTTGCTGCTGCTGCTGCTGCTGCTGTTGTCCAAAGAAACTGTCGTTGTGGCCCACACCGCTGTATTCATAAAGTGAGCTGGCTGATGAGCTGGGTGACGGATTGGAAGTGCCATTGATGGCGTTGAAGTGACCATGGTAGTTGTAGCCACTGCTATTACTACTGCTGTTGTTGGTATTGTTGGGCCTTACCGGCAGAGATTGCAATTGGTGCAGTGACTGCCCCGAAGCAGGGCCCGTATTTAGGTCAGCCATTACGTCCGCAAAACAGTCTTCGTCCATCTTGAGAGTTAAGATCTGATCGGAGGGCGTGGCAGCGGCTGAAGGGGAGGTCTCCTTAGGACTGCTGGCGCTGCTACTGTTATACTTGAGAGAGTAGGTCTCTTGGAAGCTGGGTAGGCTACTGCCGCATGAGAGAGGCCCCCCAATGGGTGATATCAGTAGGTCGCTGTTACCGTGTCGCTGAAGATAGGTGGCCTGTACTTGTGGTTGTTGCAGCAACTGGTGCTGCTGCTGCTGCTGGTGAGCGTGAAGGGCGATAGCGGGATCGCTGCTGGACCGAAGACTGAGCAGGCAAATAGAATGATGATCCTGCTCAGAGCCTGCGCTGCCGTCCTGCTGGTCTTGTGTTGAGGGTAAACGCTTATCGCGCAGACATGTCAATTTGGTCAGATTCTCAATGGAGCTGGTGATGTCCTCGCTGCTGCCAATCAGCGTCTCAGTGGACGGGGGCACATCAATCTTCGTGTCTGGATAGCTGGCGACCGATTGCTCAAGAACGGGCGATAGCAGCGAGTTGTTGGAGTCCGATGGGAAAAATAAGTCCGAGAACAGCTCGCTATGCGTAACGGCTGCATCAGCAAGATTGCTAATCAGCTGATCCTCCTCATGAGACAGCAATGTCACCTGGCTTGACGTGGGCAGCAGCAATTGCTGGTGCTGCTGAGGAAGCAAGTGTTGCTGCTGCTGTGATGATTGCTGCTGATGATATTGATGGCGATTGTGGTGATGATGTCCGGCACCAGACCCGACTGCAGCTACCGTAGACGTGGGTGTTGTCGCTGCCACGGCTTGCGTTGAAAAGTTGTCGAACGACGAAATTGAACTAAAGGAGCTCTGCAATTGAAGAAAGTCCGACATAGACTGAATTAGTGACTGCAGGCTGAGTCGTAGGATAGCTTCTAGCTTTAGAGAAGGGTGGAGTCAAGTCGTCCGTTAGACATGCGCGATGTTGCCGTCGACTCTGATTGGTGCTCAGATTACAACCCCTATCAACAAGACAGCCATATAATTGTTTTACTCTGCTCACGAGTGTGAACCGAGTGCATTAATATAATTCTAGCTGATTCTCTTACGGTTTCATGGGTATTCTCTCCAGGTTATGCATGTAGTCCAATGTGAATAAGACAGTTTTGGTTGGTGTTTTATGTTTGTAGCCCATTTATTAATTGTCTCTAAGATTTTAACGTTTAATGAAGCTACTCTTGGTAAGTATTTTATGCCAATAATCTAAGATGTGTACACACATGCTGTACAAAATATAGTTATGAGAATAAATAACGAATTTTAACAAAATCCTTACTAGAGAGTAGCGCACAGTCGGGCATATTTCGCTAGCAAAGAACATTGTTTTCTAATTTGTCATGCCTGACGCTTTCTTTGACGCTGTTTGCCAGGAAACATATTTCAAAACATTGAATTAGAGAGCTATTGTGGCAGTCGTTGCTGGTTTCTGGTTGCTGGGTGGTTTGCCTCCTCTATCTCTATAAGCTCCTCACAGTTGGTAATCAAGCAACCATTGACCAAAAATTTGTTTTGCAACAGAGCATATTTTGTTAAGGTTAGCAAAGTGAACAACATCTGCTCAGTTATCAATTTCAGCTCTCATATAGTTGCTATATGCCTATTCTCTCTGATCTTGCAGTACATATATGTGTGTGATGTTAATTTGAAAGGGAACTCACATTGGGCTGCAGAAGTAACATGCTTGTGACCGCTTGATTATGGAGCCTCGGTTGGCTGCTTTTAGTTGAAGCTGCAGATGGTGTTGTTGTTGATGCAGTTGTTGTTGTTGTTGCTGTTGCTGTTGCAGTTGTCGCAGCTATAGGTTTAGTGTCTGCCTTTGTCGATCTAACTGGGGATATTCTTTCAGCTTTCAAGTTCTTCCGGTTGCCGCCTTTCGAGATTTGCTTGACGCTTTGGTCGCTTGATTTTTTAGGCGGCGTGGCACGACATTCAGCTGCTGTTGATTCTGTTTCTGCACCTGCAAGGATTTCAATAAGGACAACCATTAAGTGTTAGCATTTAATATGCTTCGCTGCGAATTTGTAAATTTGCAAATTTGTGAATTTGTAAATGTTAAGTGGTGTCTGGGGCACAATAGTCTATTCTATTATGCCATGCGTGGCTGCCTTATGCTGCCGTGCGCTTTTGTCACTTTGTCAGTCACACAGATACACAGATACACAGACACATGCATACGGCAAGCATTTGGAGACGAGGTTTCTCAATTGTCTTGCGTTCCACACGCAAACAACCGTATCGAATGTCATAATTAGAAATGCCAATGTAAGTCTCAGCTCGGGTTGCCCTATGCAAGACTCTACTGTGTGGGACGACAAGGAAGGAGGTCGGAGGTCGGAGGTCGGAGGTCGGATCTCGGAGGCCGGTCGCCTGTCGCCGGTTGGCAAGAGCCAAGCTCATGTTGCGGGGATGCGGCAGCCGTGTTGGAGTCTGGCAAGCCGAGGATCGCATCCGAATCTCATGGCTAATGCAGCACATTAAATGAAATAAATTATGCTGTCCGCTGCAGCACCTCGACCACGATGGCGACCCCCTTGGCGGGTGTTTGCTTTTGATTAAAATAAATAATATGGCTTATTCGAATTGCAAAACGGCTCTTGGACGTCTCGTTTTGGTGTTCGCTGCAACTGTCGTTGTTGCCAATTTTCATATTTGTTTCCAAAAATTGTTTATTATTTTACAAAACTCTTGATTAGCTGGCGATTGTTAAGTTACCCTAAAGTATTAAAAGCTTTTTACTTTTAGACTTGTAGATCTCTTTCGACACTATCCAACTCTATGACAACTAACGTTTTATTCAGAGCTCGAAGAAATCGGGCACAAAATCAAACCTTTTTGGAAAACTGGATTAGACCATTTCGGAATTTTTCCAGTCCTATATTTTATAATATTGAATTGAATTCAATTTTCAGCTGATAATCTTTTAATGCAAATACATGTCATATATACGATCAGACTTTATTAACAGAGTGCATAGAACACAAGTTATTCATTCGGATCAAAGACCACTAACTGACCAAGTATTCTAGTAGGTTTCAAGGGCGCTTCAAAGTGAGGAAATAAATGTTAGCTTCCGAGGTGAAACATTTTCAATTATTATTCCCTATACTCTTTTAAAGATGGAAATATATGAATGCTGTCAATCTGAAATCATTTAGGCAACGCGAATCTGAATAAGTTTCTTCAATATCATATTTATTTATAGTCTCTTTAGAGCATGCGCAATCTCTTTACAGATCTATTCGAGTGTAAGACAATGGGCGAAGAATTCAAATGGAAATTAAATATCATTGCACTGTTGCTTAGCCGTGGGTCATTTAGAAAGCCATTGATCGATACCCTTTGAGCCAGCCAACTCAAGCCTCAAAGACAACAACAAATAGCTCAAAAACTACCGTGGGCTACTGTAGAAAAAAGCTACCGGGAAGAGCCTCCAATATTCATTGAGCATAACAATGTGCCATTGTTTTTATTGCCGAACATGTTTCTCTGGCATCAGCTTTGGGTTGGGCTCTATGGATGCAGCCGCATCTTGAAGTATTCATTCAGCCTGGACGATAGTAGGCCAGACTAGACTAGATTTGCGTGCGTGTGTGTGTGTGAGTGAGTGATAAACAACATTAAAATTTACTCATTTCGGGTCCTGTATTCACAATCATTAAGAGCTGGTTCACAAATTTATTATAAAGGCCAGCAGAGGCGGACTAAGCGCAAGTCGTTTCGTTTTCTCGTGTCTTCTTCGCGTTGCATAACCCGGCTAATTTTTTTCTTTTTTATATAAGTTTGTTAATACATATTATTTTGCAAGCTTTGAGTGTACTTTGAACTGCGAACTCCACTGCACGCTGTGGCTGTGGCTGTGGCTCTGACTGTGGCTGTGGCTCTGGCTTTGTCTGATCAATGGACATGGACATATGTATGCATCTGCCTAGTCTGACAGACAAAGCCCAAGATAGACTTCAAGACAGGAACGGACGGACAAGCTTGCGCAGTGACCCAAAGAAATGGTAATGCGCCGTGGTCGACGTCTTTGGCATGCTACACGGGTCAGGCGACTTGGTAACGCTCTGGCCAGCTTTGGCCAGCACTGGCATTCAGTCATTGAGTCAGTGGGTGCAGAAATCAGACATCTCAGGCACTTGGGCTCTCGTTTTCGTGTGAAGTTTTGTGAGAAGTATACAAATGGATTTCAGGTTTGGGCCAAGGAGTTAGTCACTTTGTCTGCTGTGGCTGTTGCTTTTGCTGTTGCTGTGGCTGTTGCTGTTGCTGTGCCTGTTGCTGAGGCTGCTGTTGAAGCTACTACAGGTTTGGCAGGGGCATGGCGGAGGCGTCGATGCTATCGCCTTTGAAATCCACGACAACGGAATCGCTTGGCCCAATAGACTCTAGCATAGACCTGCGCACAGGCCACAAACTTCCTGCAGTACCTTTGATGATGACGTTGAAGCCGTTCGTCTGCCCCATTGTTGGTCTGGCTCTGTCTATGGCTCTGCCTCTGTCTCGGGCTCTGGGCATGGGTACTTGTTCAGACTTTCACTATTAATTGTCGATTTTCATCGATAGCTTTTTATTGTTGGCTCTGATGCTGCACAAAATGCAATACTTAATGGGCAATGGGTAATGGGGTTGGTATTTATAGCTGAGCAAAAAACCCAATTTCTGTGAAGCTCATATCGAAACTGTATCTATTACTCAATGCTCTCGAGTGAGAGACAATTTGATTGATTTATGCAATCGCATCTGCCGTATTATGCTACATTGTTTTCGTTCCAGCTCTAATTGACTCTCGTCTTCGAGTCAGTGCTTGGCCATACGCTTCTATTATATCACGCTAAAGCTGGGAAATCGAATAACGAACAAATTGTCTGCTTCTAAGGAGCGATTAAACGAAAGACCAAATAAGCCTCGTTATTATAAATTTCAACTCTCGATCGAACTAACTTGTCATAAATATCTGCAACTATTGCATTTCTTCCCTAAGCTTAATAATAATTGCATTAAAGCAAACTTGAAAATTAAATATACATTTATTAGAATATTAAAGTTAACGCAGGAAACAGAAACTTAAAACTTGGTTTTTTTTACTTATTATGTATTATATTTTAAAATAAGTGAAAGCAATTCACAGAAACCGATTTGCTGAAACTGGATACCTCATTATAGGACGATCTGATGCACAGTGACAATTACAAAGAGTTGTGTATTAATGTTATGTTGCCACAGTTTAAAGCTCTTCTTGACACAATCTACATTAATGTAACGAAATGCAGAAACTCTATAAATATATAAAGCACAAGTGTGATTGCCAAGAGAGATCTTCTGACATGAGTAAACAGACTCGCAGCTTAACTAAAATAGAAATTAACAATAAATGTATCGCAGCAATTCATAAACATCTTTTTGTGCCACATTAAATGCTAAGTAAGCCACGAGACAGAGACTGCATCGAAGTCAACCAGCGACATCGCAATCGGCGTCATCGTTTTTTAATCGTTGCAAAAATGTTCGAAGGCCATCTTGGACATTTCAGTCAGCGCCAGAGCCGGAGCCGGAGCCGGAGCAGGCCGTTTGAATGGATCGAAGTCATTTTATAAGCGCGTAAGCGCATCTCAACCAAGCGCCCCACTCACCCTTGCCTCTCTCTCTCACTCTCTCAGCATGAGTCTCCCCTCGAGCTTATTGGCTAACACATTGGCTCTGCCACTTGCCAGCACTGAGTGTCGTCGGAGCTGAGAGAAGGCTACTGCATTGGTCATCATCAGCTGAGACTTCAAGCTGCCCAACGTCGCGAATTATGCAAAAGCGGATTCATAAAACTTAGCTGCAGCCCGCGTTTGGACTACGATTTGTGTCTCTTCCAAATTTGCATGAAATTCTAATAAAAGATTTACCGTTTAGCTGGCTATCTGGTTAGCTGGTCACCAGTTGGGCGATAGGCGGGCAGATGCAGCATCTAGAAACTGGTTTAATTGAAATTGGAGTGTTATATCATTTGAGAATATGAGATTCGAATGCGTGGCACTTGGATTTACCGCTGCTAACCAGTTCTAGGTCCCCAACCGAAAAATATGTACTTGTCAGAGCAGTAATAATAATAAAAAAAAACGTAAGTGAAGACCACATAAGAAATTTGCATTTAATATGCACGTGGATTATTACCTGAGGATATTTTTACTTTCTTTTGTTTATTTTTGACTGCATCAGTAAAGAGTACATATAATAGCAATAAGTGTGAGTCTTGATCTCTATACCTTTACATGGATAATATTTATTTATCTGCTACTCACAATAAACTCATTGAAATGAACGTTAGACATAGTCGGGAATGAGGCTGGCTCACACTCAACTGAACTGAATTTGGAATGAATTGATGAATTCCTTAAAACAATACGGCTTAATGAATGTAATTAACTTATAACTTGTGGCCAGGCTAAAACATTTTAGCAAGTTTAAGGGTCTCTGACTAGGTGCCTGTCTGTCGCTCTGCCGGTCTGCCTGTCTGTACGTCTGACTAGGCCGGGTCAAAGGTGTGCAGGCTGCACTGCATCAACGTCTAGGTGAGTCGCCACCTGATTGACATGGCTAAGACAAAGATAAGGTGCTGCAAATCTTGGAACGTCGCTTGCATAAGGCTTTTCTTTTGCATTCATTTTCTGAGCGCGTCCCCAAATTAAAGCCCAGCTCAAAACAAGGTGCAGCCCCAAGGCTGGAGAGTTTGGGAATCTGCCGAAATAAATACAACTTTGGCACAATTTTTTTGCCTCATCGTTGCCACAAGTTGTTGCAATGCTAAGAGAAAAACGAAAATCAAGAAAGCCAAAGCTATCAAAATATGCACTTGCATGTGAATGCATAAAGCGAGGGTGAATCGTATAATTTGGCAGACAAGTGTTTGAGAGAGGCAACTAGATCGACTCAGCTTGTTCAAGAATATATATATGATCAAGAATATATATACTTTATTCGGGCGCAATAAATTCTTAAACGACTGCAAATATTTCAACAAGATATTAATTTTTTGTAAGGTTTATAATTTCTTAATCTGCGCGATCTTCATCTCATATTAGCGCTAATTTCAGTTTTAGGCTTCTTTTTGATTTTGGCATTCGTTCGCAGATGAGAAGCTCAGGCCAAAGTTACCTTCGCGGACCACCTAATCGGTTGGCTGAGCTGAACGAGCACGAGCACAGTTCCCAGCAGGTTGCACCAACCAGTAACAGCAATAGCACCAGCTACTTCAGCAACACCCAAAGGCAACTAGCTTCAATAATGCCTTTGTATAGGTAACTGCGAGATGCAATGCGACGGCTCCCAAAAAAACTCTCAACCACGACTCAAGCGTTGCCTTTGTCTTTGACTTTGTCTGCGACACAAGCGCAGCCTAACCCTTATATTTGTCAGTGATTTTGAGGCGTGCTCATGTAGATTTGATTCAGTGTGCAGCACTCCAATGGAATCGTTAGTTTTGCATATCTAAATTCAGTTTTGTATCTTACATAGATAACTACATAGTGCATTGCCCATCTTTCAAAATTAGCTGCTTAATGTGGAAGGAGTAATTGCAATAGCTTTAAGCAGACCTAAAGGTTTATAAGATGAGTTAAGATAAAACTTAAGTTTATATATATATCTAAAGAGAAATATATAGCATCAATCAACTCAATTTTCTGTGACTATCTTTCTTTTCTTTCTTTTTATAATTCATAACAGTTTTTATATAACATAACAATTGACTAACATTCTTTTAAATAATTTTTGATCAAATTTAATTTAATTGTAATAGTGGTAAAGTAAAAGCTGAAAATAATATTTGTTTGAAGATCCAAGATATTAGTTTTGTCAAAATATATATTATAATAATAGAGTGATGACAGCATGGATTAGTTTTCCTATCCTATTCGTGGACCATATAATTGATATGTCAATTCTAATTTACGAATGTAAACAACTTAATATAAGCTAATTTTATGCCAAGAGTCGCATCACATCAATATTTATGCAAATGTATTTTATGCTATTGCAACTGTTCCCCAATTCCCTACATATTGCAACCTAGGCATGGCAATGCATCCAACAACGACTCTGGCTCGGGCTCTAGTCAACTTGCTACCTGAAGCTTAAACGTGTCTTCAAGACGGTTATTAAATCAATAATGAAGCACACGAAGCACACCAGCAGCACCCAAAAAAGCTCTGAAATCTTTTGTGGTAAATACACCATAGAAAACGTCATAATGACCATCATCATAACGAAGCTTAAATCTGGCTACATCATTAGCAGTCGTTGCAGCCATTCCAGCTTGTTGTTGTTGTTGCTGCTGCTGCTGATTCGGCTAGGTGGTTGTTGTTGTTGTAGTCGGTGTCAGAGCCTCTGGTACGCCGGTACGGTGACACACAAACATCGTGGAGTTCACGGAACGCACCCAAAAGCCAAGCTCACAGTTTTATCCATTAGACGAGCTTTGTTTTTATTTTCGGTTTTTGGCTTGGGGTTTTTTTGCTCGTCGTGTATTGGCAGTGTTCAAGTTTAGCTTAGTTTGAGGTGCTTCTCCTAGTTTTGACTTTGTCTTGCCTGCATCGCCTCTGCCCAGAAATCGAACTATTAACTTATTGCAGTCAGCGTAAGCAAAGTTTGAGGTGGCGCGACGACGTTTGCAATTCTTTGGCCACATTCCAAAGCGTAAAAGGCCCGTCGTTTGCGTTTGCGTCTGCGTCTGCGTCTGCGTCTGCACCAAGGTGTCGAGGGTTAACTAAGGTGTGATAAATTTTTGTCATTTACCACAACGTTGCTATCGATATTTGAAAGGTCTAAAAAGGTCGGCTTTTGGGTGCTCTTAATGCATAGAGCAAGCTGCCATAATTGTTTTATTATCCAAGGGCCTGCACTTGTGCGGGACTGCTAGACCACGGGCTCTCAGAGTCCGTGGGCGCTAGTTCTCACAGCCATCCGGTATGGTATTCATTATATTTTTCTACATCTCTCGATTGCATATATGTAAAATGTAAAATTAATCGCGATCTCCGCTGACCGCTGTGAAGTGTTTGACAGCATCCACAACCAGCTTTCAGCTAACTACTTGGCGCTGTATTTGTTTTTATTACAGTCCCAGTCGCAGTCGCAGTCACAATCAGAGACCGGCGTAAAGATTTGGTTTTCTCACCCACACAACAGCGTCGTCTGCCGTGTTGATTTTTGCCAATAATTAAGAGGCAAAAACAATGATTGCGATGGCTCGCCATTGGAGCGTCTAACGTGAAACTCCTTCATTCAGCCTTATGTGTATACAAATTTGCCTGCTTCTTGTTTTTTTTTGTTCATTTCTGCGGCAACACGCAAGACCAGCTCTTGCTGCTGGCAATGTTTTTAGCTAAAGTTTTGCCTAGTTGTGTCTATTAATTAATTGCCGGCCAGCGGAGGCAAGTAGCCCCAGCCGCTGGAGGAGCGAGGAGACGATGCTTTTCTATAATAGCAATTAGCGTGGCATTTTAATATGCATTATTGCAGTGAAAATGTCGAAAACTGTTTTCACAGCATCAGAAGATGCTATAGTCACGACTTTAGTCAGGACAATGGGGAAACAGACACTCAGTAGCTGTTGACTGCTACCGAAAAAAAATGTTGTTTAGCCATTTTAAATGCATAATTAATTTATATTGCCCTGTAAATATTTTGCTCAATTAATGAAATATGACTAAAATTGCTTACTTTTGAAACTTGAATATAGAATTTTTAGTAAATCAATTTCTACACTAAGTAATAATAGGTTTTAAACTGTTTTCATGGCATATATATACAGCTTCATATTTTTTCTTTTAGTATAATTGCTCTTCACGAATTGGGATGCAAAATACAGCCCAGCTCAAAGAATAGATATACTAAATGAAGCTGTGCAATTTGTATACTCAGCAGTTATGAAAACCTGTTCATGGCCTCTGCATCAGTTTCCCATGACAGAGCCGACGTCAAAATTGATGGCGATTTGAATGTGACGATCTGTAAATCTGCGGCAGGTAGCCTGCGCTTAATTTAGTCAAATCAACGCTTTTGTATATGATTGTGTCTAAATCTTTTATTTGCTGAGCGCATTAGCAGCCTCAGAAACTGGTCAACGAAAGCAAAAGCCAATTCAGAGTCACATATTCAAACAAGTTAGAACATTGGAGTCAGGTGAAGCCGACCGCGCGATACTTTGCTCAACCCAATGGCTTACATGTCAATAAAAATATACTTAGTGGCGTCTTTTAGTTTCAACTTGTTAAATAAAACTTATTTTCGTTATACTCTAAAACTGTAACCAGAAGAAGTGATGTTGAGCAAAACTTTCATAATAAGATTTTCAAAAGAGCCCATGTCAAGCGATAGTAGAACTTCCAATAGTGGCATTGGAAATTATTGAGTGAGCCAAATTAGTTTGATGTTAGGCATGATTCAGCTTTCAGATTTTTACAGGCATAGAATGCAGCCTTAGCCTTAGTCATATGAAGACTTTGCGTTGCTGATACTCAAAGATGGGTCTAAATATTAAAAAAAAAAAAAAATATATAAATATTAAATGAACACATAGAGTAGCTAGTAGCATAGAACTAGATCAGCTTTATTTGAGCTAATTTAAAAATTCTGAATTAACATAATATAAAATCATTTTCTCCAGCCAGTTAATCAATAAGAATAACTTAACTTTTCTGAATGTCTAAAAGTTAATAGAAGTTACTTTTGTAATATTTAAATGTTGTAAAGTGAGTTAAAAAGAAACTAGGTTAATAACCGTTTCACTTCAATCAGTAATTAAATGAGTTCTGCTGGCGGTCGTAATCTGTGAATTTATATATTTATATATAGAATATATAATATATATATTATGTATATATATTAACAATACGAAGGGCTAAAAGTTTTTGGACATGAAACACATTCGACCCTAACTGCACATCTGTAAGTATGTAAGTCTGAGATTCTATAAAATGAAAGCAAAAGAATCGTAAGGATTCTCATCATTAATGAAATAGCTCTCATACATATTTATGTATGTATGTATTTATGTATGTGTGTGCAACTGATTAAAGTACGCATAATCAATATAAGTTGCAGAATCGATATCACTTTGTTATTTATAATTTAGTTATAATTTATACATATATTTATAATATTTAGTATATGTTCAGTTATTAAATTAATCGAATCTAAATATAGAGCTGAATATATGTACATATATGAATGGGTACCTCACTTATTTGAATCGGCGTTAAGCTTAAAATCACAGTTATTTCTTGTTTATTTTTTGTTTGTTCTCTGTGTGCTTTATATATATACAATATATATACATATGTATATGCATTATGTATACATATATATAGATATGTTTTGTCTTTGTATGAGCTTTATATGGCACGATTAGAACTGCGTTCAGTTCTAAGATGTGCGCGCAGTGGTCATAAATTTAGCAGATAACTATAGAAATAGAATAAAGCGCGTCCGAGTCGAACCGGCTTAACCACTTTTACTCTCATCACGGGCATCGCATCATAAGCAGGCCACCGTCCATTGTATCTGTGCGATCGACTCTGTGGTCTGTGTATCTGTCTCTCCGTCTCTCGGTTTTCGACTCGACTTGCAGTGTGTCATCGTGCAAATGTTGCGACGTAAACCAATTTTAATTTATGCTAATTGCTCAGCATTGTGGCAATTGGATGGTTAAGAGAGAGAACGAACGTGAGTACGAAATCGAAATGGAAATTGAAATTGAAATTGAAATCGAAATCGAAATACGAATACGATTCTAATGCTGACTCTGATTCTGATTCCGATTCTGATTTGAATGCCAATTGAAGTGGTTTCTCTAATGTAACTTAAATCGCTTCTCTTGGTAGACATAAAACCGAACCAATTCTTATTTCAATCGAAGAAGAAATAAATGAATTCCTGAGATAATATAAGTAATGATAGCAAGTTGAAAGAAAGAAATCAAAAACTAATCTGAATGGAGTATTCATTGGAACTGCAAGTTAAAATAGGCGTAACGAAATAGGCTTAGAAAACTAAACTTCAGATTCGTCAGATTCGATTTCGAATCTAATACTAATCAAGCCAGCAATTGGAACATCTGTTAGCCAAGATTTGCACGCATTTTATTTGGGAAGTGAGTTGCAAGGTCATCCGTTTGATCGATCCACAACTGGCAATGCCGATTGGTAGAATGAGACAAAAGGGAGAAAAACGAAGAAATCTTGCCCCATTATTTATTATTTATTTCATTGATTTGTTTTTTGTTACTTGGGATTTTCAATCTGTGATGCCGATGATTGAGGTGTGTATTTTTTATTCCCTCACCTTCCACATGGCGTGTTAAATGCACAACAAGGTTCTTGTTTCATCCGTTAGATCCGCAATGCCCGACTGGCTATTGGCATAGTGCTTTTTATTATGCCTTTTTACATACGTTTTTCAGCCATAAATCATTCGATGCTGTGGGAATCTAAATATGTGTATGAACAGCTTAGCTATCTGTAACTATGTGTCGTTGTCTATTGGCTGTGCAAAAAGTTCAATGCTAAACAGCGTGCAGTCGGCGCACAGCACAGAAAAGAATTTGCCTTAGTTCAAAGCATCGTTCATTAGCCAACTCGAATTGCAGCTCTGATTCCACATCCAATTGTCATGCTCGGGCAACTCGGTTAAGTCGGCGAGTCACAGAGCTAAAAGGTCGAACAAATTGAATACCGCAACTGGACGAATTTCTCGATATCTCTATAGACTGGCAGAACAGGGCAAGAAGTCTTCGAGTAACTTGCAACAAAATAATGTTATATATAAATAAAAATGTGAAGCGAGGATCATGGTATTCTAATTTAATAACATCAGCAATTTCAAAAGAATTTGGCTACTTGTTTACATTTCCGAATTAAGAAATTATAGTTTTTTTTTACTAATATTAATATTATCAAGAGAGAGCCTTTGTGCTGACTATTTACGTTTTTGGAATGCATTTTTTAATTAATCATAATAAAGGCAAGAATTTTCTGTGAATACTGAAGGCTAAACATCACTTTGGGGAATATAGTTAGTCCCAACGGCTCAAGTTGCATTCTCAAAAGTGAAGGCCTCGTTAAAGATAAAGTGCAGCTGAGGCTACAGATTGGAACGTCTGCTCGTTTTTTGCAGTCCAATCAGACAAAGATCAACAACTGCATGCTGCCTTTTGGTCAGTCTGAGGACTTTTGCTGTAGTTAACAACAAGCGTCGTTTATAAGAATTATTTGATCAAGGTTATTTATATATATAAATGACAATTGCGAAAATAAATTTAAAGTAAAATTAATAAAATTTCTTTCGCCTCTTAATATATTCTCCTCAGCTGTAGGTATTTTACCCATCATATTTGATTGAGCTTCCCATAAACTGTCTCAGTCCGATTAACTAAGTAAAACTAGTCAAAAATGAAACAAAAATTATATTGCAAGTGGAGGACAGGAAGAAAGGAAAAGTTTTATTCAACTTGCTTAAACTACTTAAAATATAACAAAGAAGATGCTAATAACCTGATAGATGACAGACTTGTTAGTTAACTTTTTTCTATAAGTGAATCTATAATAGACAAGATTATATATCTGCACATTCTCATCTCTCTTTCTTTATATTGTCGCCTTTTCAGTGCTTAAATTTGTAGCTTTTGTTGAAATGGTTACTGAAATTTATGATATAAAACAAATGCACATTAGTATTGGTATTTAATCAAACAAGCATATTAAGTATATGCCAATAGATTATCGTTAGTAAGTAAGAATGGGCTTAAAGCGCTCTCTGTTGAGGTCTGGCTATTTATGCTAGCTATAGATATTATTGGTTTCAATGTTAACCGGTCAGAGCTGGGTTCTTCAATTTTTGAAGTGCTTTACGGATTGAAAAGATTTTTATGCTATGATATCTTTTGATTACTTTACTAAATATTTACATAACATTTGCAAGGAACGCACAACACCTGTTGTTAACACCTAAGAATATTATGAGTATCCCTCGTAATGTGTGTCTCATTACAGATGTTTCTTGTTTTTGTTTTGAATTCAGGCACGTGGTATGCGCCGTATTACGCATACGCAGTGCTAGCAGGACAATACACGCCAGAAAAAAGAAAAGAGCACGCAAACGAAAGCGAGAGCAAGCACGCAGTCACACTCTCTTGCACATAATGCCATCTCGCTTTCTCGTTGACGTCATCAGATTTATTTTGGACATGGCAACAAGCAGCAAAAATATAAGTATTAAAAGCAACGGCTGATGCTTTATCGATCCAGGAGCATGTGTGCGTGTGTGTGAGTGTACGAGTAAGTGTGCGCGCATAGTTGGTTGAAGGATACGGTGGCCAGCTGTTAAACTATATGTGTGCAGTCAGAGCCAAGGACGTCACGATTTTCAAGTGCGTGTCGCATGCGAATACATACATAATGTATGTATGTAATAATATTCTATATGTTCTATATCAACTGCTGCCTGGAGGAGGGCTCGCCCCGAAGGAGAAGGTACGACAATCTATATATATTAGTGAGCCCATATATATAGCATGTACTCAATATATGAGAAATTTGATTGATTGACTGCATGATTATTAATGGTCCACCTGCTTATGCTTCGAAAAGTTTTTTCAATATGGTTAAAACGAGCTCTAACTGTATTTTTATGGATTAAAGTTTATTATGTTATCAGGCTAAGCCGGCATATGAAAATTGAATGAGGTGAGCTCAAGTTCAATTTGGTGAATAACTTCAGACACATTGGTGAGTTATTCTAACAATATTTTTATTATGTTATCATTGATTGAGTTGAGCTCAAGTTCAGTTTGGTGAATAACTTCAGGCGCATTGGTGAGTTATTGCAATGTTCTGTTGTTCAGGATAAGGAAATAAATTAGTTAATTGGACAAACTGAGCTGTTGGTTCATGGTTCTTTTAAACTAATTCAGGACCTCACTGTTGTTGCCTTATCACTTGTATGTCTATTAATATTGTAGCTCTTGTTCAAGGCGTCACTCAACCATACAGATTGTATTAGAGATCAAATCAAAAAAAAAGAACTAAGAAAATCTGTAGTAAAAAGAAGGCGTGTATATCGAGCTAAGAGGTGCATTGGAACGTGTGGTTTGAGTTGCGGTAGGTTGGTGAGTATGAAATCATCGTGGGGTTGGTAATGGTAATGGCAAACAGAAATAAAGAGAGGGAGAGTGGATATGAAACGACCTTGAAAGCAACACCGTGTAGATAATTCGACCATGTATGTGAGAGTCCCGAAGTCGCTTCGTTGTTTTTTGTTTTCCTACTTTTGCGTTCGTTCGTCTTTGTGACTCGTCTCTAACCCACAGCTGGTCATAAAGGTAATGACGTCACAATGCGTCTGCGAACTATTTTTGGAGTAGGACAGAAACAGCAGAGTTAAAGCAGATACAGTTTTCACTTCGATTGCGTCATCAAATACGAGTGTATGCTGCGCAGAACCTTTCCCCCGTGAAATACGCTCAGCTCTTGTTTGGCTCTAAAAATTCGTACGATTATTTTTGCACGTGTTCTTCGCTCTGCAGGGTTTTCTTTTGCGTACTTCAGGCACTCACATAGTAGATTTTTAAATAGTAGCCATAGCCTCTTCTAAAGGTCATTGTTTTTATCTATAAGTAGTACCAAGCATCGATTTTACATACTATCACTAACGACAGATAAAGCAAGGAAGAATATAGCAGTCGGGCGCTGCCGACTGTATAATACTCATTTCTAGTCCAAAAACAGTTGAATATTTTTTGGTAAGTCACGAAGGAAGCTCTAAAAATGTGGAAGATATAGTTATGGGCATAGATTTAACCATTATATCTTTTTGATCTTGGATTGTCAACGTTGATATTTATATTCCAAATTTCAAGTCTCTCGCAACAGACATATATAGGATACACACGAGAATTATTTCAAATTTCAAATGCGACAATGCAGACAACTAATATACTCACAAACTAATATACAGCTCAGCAGAGCGCATTGTTAAAAAACTATCGATTACTATTAATCGGTTATCACAGATCAGAGAGTTATGTTCATAGAAGTGCAGCAATTCCTTTTAATGACACATTAAATTAAATCGGTACCAAACGAGACCAAGCAACCTTATTATGCTGAGCATTTGTAGAGGTATTTCTGTTGTTACAATGTCTGAACCAAGTGTCAATCAAGCAAGCACTGTTAAATCTTCTTCAATCATTAAAAAACAAGTTAGGCGCCAAAAAACGTCAACTGAACAAGCCAATTGGAAATAAACAAGCACGCAAACACACATACAAGTAGACAAAACAAAAAAAAAAACAGAAAAAAAAAAACAAAAACATCATAATAGCAAAAAATGTTTAAATTTGACGTTTTGCAACGGGTACAACAACAATTTGTGATCTTGGCAAATTTTCCTTTAGACAAGAATTGCAGACGCAACTAACAACAATCTTCAGCAGCAAGCAGCTATTAACAAACATTTTTTAGTTTTTGGGCCCACATTACAACACCACATGTTGTATGTGATTGGAGCGCGTTGAAAGATGAAAACTTGTTATTCTTAGCTGATTCCTCCTCACTTATTCGAAATCGTTCTCTTTGCAACAGCGCTAGTCTTGGTGAATAAAAAATCAAAAAAAGTAAAACAACAAAAAATGATTAAAATAAAAAATTAAAGAAGAAAAAAAGACGAACACAAATTTTTGTAGCCACGCATCGTTTTTGCTAATACTGTTTTTTTTTTTAAATTTTTTTTTAGTTTTAATTTTAACTCGTTTCTATTTATGTTGATTGGAACTCTTGAGAAACTTTGCAGATGTCATCGAATCCGAATTAGCGAGTATTATTTACTAGATATGCTCGCAGTTTAGTAAAATATTTTCTGAATACTTTTTTGAATACTTGACTGGATTGTAAGATATATTATTTGATTTCAAATCTAGAGAATAAATATCCAATTTACGGTGTGAACTTTATTTTAAACACTCCAATTAGACTACAATTGTAGTACAGAAACAAAGCATTTTTATTAAATATATATATTTTTTATTATTTTAATTTTGGAATCTGAATTTTAGATAAATTTAATGGACATTAAGTACGCTCATAATCTTCATAACTTTATAATCGTTAATCTCATTATAATTATTTTTTTAAAATAGGAAATTATTGAGCTCAGGCTCAAGCCGGTTTAGAATCAGGAAATTCGGACTAGAAAAGTTTTTTTTTTTCAATTTTGTTTCATATGTAGAATACAAAGATGTTTTCTCTATGCAAAATGCAAATTTTAATGTTGTTTGTCTGCAATTGTATTTTATTTGGTTCTTATTGATTTTAATAATTATATATTTTGCGCTTGAACTTCATTTCAAACATTATCGTGATCATTGGCTAATCAAATGCAATGATGAGAAACAAGGTGCTGTGCTGCTTAGCTGTGCCACACTCTGGTTACTGCACAAACTTTTTAGATCTATTGCTGATCCAATATTTTCGACTCTTTTTGCTTTTAAATTATTATTTATTTCTAGTCTTGAAACGTTGTCTACTGTCGATGCATACTCTCTTTTATGAACACTGCTCAATGAAGAAATAAGCAAAATTATGGACGAAACAAGGTAAGAGCAACAAGAGGCCAACGGCTAAGCAATCCAATCAGTTTCAAATTAAGGTTTACACATGCGCCGGCAGCAACTGGCAGCAACCGGCAGCCAAATTGACCAACAGCCAATAAAGTGACCAAAAATCGTCAGATTGTAAAAAATTGTAAACAAAAAACAGCAGACAAAATAGTAAAATTTTGAGGAAAACCTGCTGGAGGAGCCCTGGCGAGACGACGCCTCAAAATGCATTCCCATGATGCTATTTGGCCTCGACTGGCTCTAAGCACTAGCTCACAGTCGGATTACCCATCCAATCATCCATCTATCCATCTATCTGACAACAAGTTCTTGGCGTGCCAAAGTGTGACATCGCCGCGAGCTGCGAGGACATTGCACTCGCCGCATTATTGGCAAATCGCAAATACACTGCAATTAAATAGAAAACGAAATCAAAGTACAAACTATGCGGAATCGATTGCGTCCAATCTATTCTGGGACTTGAAAAGTGTATAGGAGCTGGGGCTATTATAAAGATAGAGATAGATCAGGCACTTAGTAGCCAGACAGACACACAGATTCACGTTGGCTAATTATGCTGCAACAGATTTGTTATAAATTTAAGAACTCAGAGGCACTCGGCACAAATGAACTTAAGTTTTGTATCTCAATAGCGTGTGAACAGTTTCAAATTAATAAGGAAACGTCAATTTATATAAAAAAGAAAATGATAAATACTAGTAAATTGATATACATAACTGTTATGTCATTTGAGCTGATCCCTCATTTTGTGTAAAGCCTTGCTTGGTCGATCCCATAGACAATAGTGTACCTACGATCAATCCAAATTTGCTGTCTCTGCATTGCTTATAAAATTCGCATAAATCAACAGAGATAATTAGGTAGACGCCAGAGTCAATAATAATCATTAGCAAAGCCGCAATATGACTTTTTCTCTCTCTTCTTCTTCTTAATTTTTTTTGATATATTGCTTTCCGAAATTTGTATTCAGATTTGTGGTTTCACACAAGGTGTGAAAATAACGACCAAAACTTGATCACTTCCACAGCCAACAACAACTGATTGCTCAAAATATAATAAATATAGACAGAGAGCAATTTCTTATAACATATCATTTATATCAGACTGAAAACCTAGAAACATAGTTCTTTTATTTTCAGCATTAGCTTGTTACAACAACATACAACATACAACATCAACTCCAATCGATTAGCAGCAGCTACCGAACCGATAAGTATTTCTCTCTATCTATCGCTATTCAATCTATTTCTCTATGAGTCCCTTTATTCCTCTACTTGAATTTATATTTCGGAAGACATCTCGTTGGCCGATTGAACAACTTGAACTAACGTTCTGTTGAAACTTGGCTTCCATCATATCCTTTATCGATGCAAAATATATATATTATATGTGGATATCAATTGGTTTTTATGCTTTCTTTTCCAATATTTCCAATATATATGTTACACATAATTACATATTTATTTGCTCTGCGATATACTTGTCCAAGCCACTAATCCAACACACTGGACATCAAACAATGCCTTAATCTGAAGTAGACGACAAAAATTTAACTAACAGATTCATTCTTTATTTGCAATAGAAATGCAATTGGCAATTGATGATGCGATGCATTAAAAGGGGCGTTCAGGCAATGCGCAGCAGCTAACATAAGCTGGGTGTCAGAGAAATTAAAATTTGTTGCTGCTTTGAAAAGACACAACAAATTTCACACGCCAAAGAAGAAAAGAAAAACAAAAAAATCAAAATAAAACCAAAAAGAAATTGTCTGACACAATAAAAGATACAAAAGCTGTGGACCAAAAATGACTCGTGATTATTTTGCATGCAAAATGTAGTCTTATAAGCAATACTGTCAACGTCATCAGTACGCGTTGTTCAGGTAAACAAATATATATATATATTTATATATATATTAAGACACAGAATCTACACATAGCCACATAATACCTATGCACAGGTCTGACGCAGTGGACTACTACTCATATCGATATGATAGCTGATGTGTAAAAGATTTGCTCTATGGCCCTAGTTGACGATGCTTCCACGCCCACGTCGCCCACCTATCCCGTGTAATCCGTGAAAACTGCTGTAACAATTTGCATTTGCCCTAATGGCGTAGCTGGCGTCATGGTTTCTCATCAGCTGCCGTTCACTTTCTTCTAGAGAATAAAAATACAAAAACAAATAATACGTAATAGCAAGCAAACAGTGCAATTTGTATTATTTGTACCTTTATACGATAAATACGAGCTCTTCATACCCCAAAGGTAAAATGAGCACATTAAGTTCAGATTCACTTCCCTCTTGCAGGTCAGCTTTTGCTCTTAGACAGATTAGCATTCAAGCCCCCATTATAGAACTTGGATTTAAACTACTTTAATTAAAATCATCAACACATATCCAAACGAAAATTAAAAAAAAAAAAAAATATGTTCCCAATTAAAATCAAGGCACATCAATCAATCATACAATTAATTGGTTGATTGATTTTAACGTGTTCCTTTAAAGGTGAATTAAAAGAAAACATTTTTTTTTTAAATGTTATATAATTGAAAATTTGTATTACTTAAAATTAATTAAATTAAAATTAAAAAACGCTTAATACTACACAAAGTCAGTTACTGAAGTTAATCTGCACAGCCTATGCTGATTTCGGTCAATTTATTTTTTATTCATATATATTAATCAAAACATGCATATTAGGCCAATTCGTATGGCTATTCAGAACTGACAAAATTTCTTAATTTTTAAATTTTCCCAAAAATGATGAGATAATTAATGTAAAGACTTAAAGAGCAACACACAAAATATAGATAATATTATAATGCAATTTTATATACACACATATTGGATATCCAGAAACTGCGCATATGAATCGTTCTCTCAAGTTTACATGTGTGTAAATGAGCATGTGTGTGTATGCGTGTGCGTGTGCGTGTGTGTGCGCTTGTCATGCATATTGTAAATTATTTTGCGTCAGACTTTATGTCGCTCTGCCTCTATTTGTGGCCGTCTGCCACAGTGGCTGCTGCTCTTCGCTGTCTGCTGCCTCTGCGATGCTCTGCTGACGCTGGCAAACATGTGGATGGGCAAAGCTCATCTTTCTACCTTTTATATATATTTATATTCTACTATTTTCCTATTATGAGCCCCTCCCCTCTTATCTTATCTGGCAAAAATTGAAGTCGTCATTGTGCTCGAGGCGTGTTTATAATTTTAGTTAATGCAGCAGCTGCATTCAACAAATCTTTTTTCTTCACTGTTACACAGCACTTTTGAAAATATGCGTAACATTGCTCATACGCAACGTGCACCTGGTAATTAGAAGCCAAGACTACCACCACCATCACCATAATCGAAGGGAGTCACTCATACATACACGTCTGTACTCCGTTACTGTGCCAGCAACTACTGTTATTCGAGTAGCCGGAGGAGCCGGCGGAGCAGCCCAAATGTCCGATATCGCAGCCGCCAGGAAAAAGATTGCGACAGGGATAGATCGCAGCCGGAAAAGTTACGGGCTTCGTAGCAGTATTTAAGTTCTGTCTGTAGTAGGAATTGTTATTTATCTCGTAGTAGATATTGCTTTCGTAGGGTAGTGTATACAAGGAGTCTGGACATTTAATGACCGGCGATGGCAGCAAAAGTTTCACTGTTTGATGTGGCTGCTGTGGTAGCATTTGTTCCTTCTCAATGAGCCTATTATTATTATTATTATTATTATTATTGTTGTTATTATTATTGTTATTGTTATTGGTATTGCTATTGTTATTATTGTTGTTTTTGTTGCAGCTGTGGCTTAGCGACGCCGTCGCCTCTTGCTTCACCACAATCAAAGAGGCAAGACGATCGCGCATGATATGTATTGGCTAGAGTGTGTGTTAATAATGTGAATGATGGCGATTTGTAAGCAGGCAACACAAGACACAAGAAACAAACATAAAAGAAAGAACATCAAGAGTTAAAGGACACATGAATGTTATTAAACACCTGTATGGCGCACAGCAACAAGATGGAGATCCAGCACGACGTCCAAACTGGAAGCCAATTTTGTGTCTAGCACAAAAACTTGGCGAGTTGCCCAATGTAGTTACTTTGATTATACATAGTTGTAATCGAGCGTGGCTATTGTTGCCTTGCTCGACATTATTTAATGCACACTCGCGGCTCACTTTTTGCTATGTCCTTAAACTTGAACTTGCGAATTCTCCGATTTCTCCGATTTCTCCGGCGCTTTCCTTATTCTGCTCACAGGCGTTTGCGCAGTACCCACTGACGTCGCGACATAAGCAACTGGCGACGCAATGGCTTACTCACGTTTATTTATCAATGTATGTGTGTGTGAATGTGTGTATGTAGGCGGTGTTATATATACTCGTAGTACAAGGACTTTGCCCAATGTTAAACGAGCAAAGACATCAACAATTTTTGCCGTTGCTTCTGTTATTGTTGTTATAATTGCTTATATTTGCAGCTGCAGTGAAGTTAGCCAACTTATTTATATATATAATATATGTTTATATATATATTTAATTTATTCGGTTCATACAATATACAATCACGTTACACATACGCAGCGTAACACAGACCCGCGTTACAGCTGCAACGGAGAGTTATACGATTTTACGCACACGATGTGTTCTGTATCGGTTTCCGTTTCCGTGTTGGACTAGATGACAACTTGTTGCAATAGAATTGAACTATTCCTTAAGCTCCAATTAAATATTTTTTTGTTTTGTGTATTGTTTGTTATATTAGTATTAGAATTATATATAATGCATTTATACATCCGATTACAAGTAAGTTTCGCTTTTTATTTAGTTTTATTCGATTATTTAGCGATTTGGGCTGGTTGTGTTTGGCTTGTTGTTTAATGTTTGCGAAAAGTTGTTAACAATGCGGCGTCTGTGACGCGACTGAACTTATCTTTACAGTTATACGCGACTATATCCAAACGGAGGAGCAGCGCACCAAACGAACAATCTGCTTCAGTCGGCGTCGCAATCGGTTTCGCCGTCTGCCCGTTGCCAGCTGCTTGTGTATGCATGTGCGCGAGAGAGAGCGAGAGAGAGGGAGACAGAGAGAATAGACCGTGCTCGGGTGCAACACACGACCTACCTTGCGCACTCGGTTTCTTGGTAATATAAATCGTAAGCGCTATTACGTCATTTCCCGAGCCATCATCATCAGCAAGAGCAGGGGTAGCCGCCGCAGCAGCGATGCCAGCTGCGGCAACAACAATGTACAGCTCGTGCGAGCAAAAATCGATGACGTCGTTGTTAATGCGCCTGCGCTGCAGCCGAAATAGCAGCGTGTAAATGCTATATACGAGCGCACAGTAATGTAGGTGCACAGCTCTGTCGACGTCGCATGAAAGCGAAGATGGAACTAATTTGCGTCATAAAAAGCTCTGCACTGCTCTGTTCTTTAAACGGCAATGAGAAATTGATTTTCTGCTGCTTACCTTAGCTGCTCTATTTAAACGCCTCCATTCCTTTCTCTTTGTCCATCGCCCTGCCTCTTGACAATGCTTCACACACGCCCACATCTAAATCGTCCTTAGCAAACAGAAACAGAGCCGGCGTGCGGTCTCATATACCGGTAAACCCCTTGAGCCTACACGTAGTTCTACCTGAGTGTATGTATGTATGTATGCATGTATGTTTGCATGTATGCATGTATGTATGCATGTATGTATGTGTGTTCCTGTGTGCGTGTTACACATATGCATAAGTATGCTCTCTATTTTTACCTGCCAGCAGCACGATATATTAGTTCAATTAAAATTTATCCCTAGAAGAGCTTTCTATTTATGTGTATTTATTTTTTCTTTAAGGCACTTGTGTGTATGTATACACATATGTGTCCATCTTTAGCAATTGATTCGTCTTTATAGCCTATACAATATAAAATGCTTTTACTTATTCTTCAGATATGAGATATATAAGTGTTGGGACTCACATGATGTGTACATTCTTGTTTAATTCCCAAAGTTTTCAGTGCTTATTAAAAATCTTAATCCACTTTACCATCGCGAGTGTCAAGCACATTAGTGCAGATTTAAAAGCCTGAGCGGCAAACAACCGTTAGTAATATATGTACATAAAAGTAGCTCCTCCCCTCGATACTAATAACAAACTGAAAGCAACAAGTGACACCCATACACACACACACACATACACACACAAGCAAATACTTGTATAAAACAGTAACGCCAAAGCTCGGATCACAATCCTCTTAAGCGAGAGCAGCAGAAAATTGAACGTGGACCGAGAGAGAGAGAGAGAGAGAGACTGAGTGGGAGACTGAGAGTGAGAGTCGGTCTAGCGGCGTCTGGTTTCCAGTTTGAGGCGGAGTAGAAGTATATGTAGGTGAGGCCGCTAACGTTTCGTTTTCGTTCGTTTTGCGAGTTCGTGCTGTGTAATGCATTCGTTGTGGCTATTTTTAGACAGATTCCAAGCCACGTTTTCTAACTGTTTTTAGTGTATGCCTGAGCCTGAATCACATCAGCAGAGCTTGAGACAAACGTGAGATCGTCGGTCAGCAGACTTGGGCGCAGTGGGCTCTTCCTTTCGATTTCGCTAGATTTTTTTCCCATAATGCTTTTTCGGCGCTTTGGCATAGGCATTGCCTTTAACTCAATACCCCAAGCCCCACACCCCACATCCAGCCCACTTGCCACACAAGACACAACAGGCAACCCCGGCAGCGGCTGTCTTAGTGTTGCAGTTCAATTCACCCTAGCTTGGCGAGGCTCACATACATACATACGTATATATGGAGATACGGACAAGTTGAATTTTTGGGAGCGACGCAAGTGGAACTGGTCTGGTGATGTGTTTGTTGTTATTGTTTTTTGTTTTTGTTTTTGTTTTGTTCATTTGTTCATAGCTGCTTCTGCGTTGTTGGCGCTGCTGCTGCTGACCTGCTCGTGGCCCCAAGAAGTGCATGCATACACCGCCAGCATAGCGTTGGACAAGCGTTGGAGTCGCTTCCAAGATGTTATATTGTTGTTGGTTTCATTGGCTGTATTAAGCATTGCTTGCCAAACCAACAACGCGAGGCGACGCGACGCGACGCGACGCGACTTCGAAGCCATGCCAATAGTTGGCACACCTTGCTTTGCTGCTGCCTTAAAGTCTCTTTAGCTTTTGTCTTTTCTGCGATGATATTCTAAATGTGCTGCGCCAAATTTACTTCGCATGTTGAATCTGTTGTTGCTGCTGGCCTAATCTATGTATCGTTTTCGCATCGTTGCGCGCAGTTCGTGAGTTTAATTTAAGGAATTTTAGCTCTTTTTGATTGCTGTTTAGTCTTTGATTTTTGTGTCTTTACCAAATTTCAATTAGCAAGCGGCACTTTGCGTTTGCTATTTCAATTGTTTTTCCTTTACTGTTGTTGCTGTTGCAGTTGCTGTTGCTGTTGTTGTTGTTGTTAGACAGCACATTTGGGACGGCGCCTTTTGAATCATTTGCATAAATTGCTTTTGGTTGAGCCAACTCCTTACCTCTCCTTAACTTCGGTGTGCTTTAGTTTACTTTGCTTGGCTTAATGCCGTCCCGGAGCTGCAGACATGCCCATTTTACCGATGACCCACCTATCTATTACCGAGCATAACTATACCCATAACATCCCATGCAAATTTTCTGAGTCGACTCCGTTGCCTGCAGGTGCTTTTTGTGCCGAATTATTGTCATTATATATATTCATATTATTTCACTATATATACATATATATGTATATATGTACCTAGCCATATCTGCAAACGTCTTTTATACACTCTGCTGCAAGTATTTTATGCAATTTTTGGGGATATTTTCAATTTTGCTGTTGGCCAAATTACATTTTGTAGAGGAAGCATTGCAGTATATCTTCCAGCATGCAGCTCGGATACTTAAGAAATTAATCTAGCCATGCTTCATATATATGTATAAATAATTATATATATATATATATATCTAGTTTCAATATCGGCTGTGCGTACAGACTGCTGGACCTTTCAGAAAACAAAATTAATTAAATGAATTATTATTGCACGCAATCTGAAACGGTAAATGACGGATGGATAATCCTTAGAATTTCTTATTGATATTATTTTATTAAAATCAATCACCGATGGCAGGCTGACCTGTGGGAGAAAGTATCCAACAAGCAACTACCGCCTTCCGGCGTTTATCAAGTTCCTGTGATAATTAGCGTGCCATTATTTATAGCGCAATGGTTTGTGGCTGGTTGGTCACACGCGCCGTGACGTCACAACACAGTGTACGAGCGATCAATAAACAAAGACGTCATCAATTTGGGTGGCGACGCGTGTCTGTGACGGGCTACATGGACATGCGCTGTTAATTGCGCTCGCGCCATGAATGAAAGCCTTGGAGCATGTAGTGACAGCGCTGGCAGAAGCAGAAGCAGTGGCCGAGGCAGAGGCAGAGGCCGAGGCAGAGCCAGCAGCAGCGACAGTGGCATACGCAGAGGCTGAGGCAAAGCCCATTGCGAAGACAGAGACAAAACGCCGGCCGGCAACGGAGGGTCGACACCGCTGCGTCGGCTATAGTTGTGCTCTCGCTCCGGCCAGCAGGAAACACGTGCATCAGTGACGTCGCGACGCGCTTACTCTGTGTACTTTCACTATGGCCATCTCTCTTTTTGTGACGTCAGAGTTAGATGCCACTTGCTAGACTGCTCCAATTGCCAGCGTATGTACTGCTCTCTCGCCTACTGTGACGTCAACGAGCCAACCTGATATACGCCTGTCTTTCTGCCACTTGCCGTTATTATGATTTAATTATCAGCGAACTTGGTATGTTTAAATATTATGGATCAGGGCAACGACCAAAGCGCAAATAAGCAAGTTCTGAACACTTGTTAAGTATGCTATGCATACAAGAGTATTTCCAATTAACACACGGCACAGCCATTGCTGTTACCGGTGATGTCACAGCCCACTTGTACCTGACTGCTGCGTAAACATGTATAAATAGCCAAAGGATAAACACACGTGCTGCACTTCCACTTGCACTCTTCTGCGGGCCGTTTTTGCGAGCAAAAATAGTTTCCAACTTGCATATCTAAAAGTAGGTTTCCAATAAATTTCAAGTGGGCTTGAACAAGGGTAAGTGTGTACGGCTTTAAATAGGTATACGGACTACCATTTCATAGTAAGCACCTTCACAAATCGACCCGAGCCACGAATTTTCATTTGTGACCGTTTTATAGTTTATGTTCACAGTGCTAAAATGCGGAAGGTTTTATAAAGGGTCCAAAATAAAAATGGTAAAAGGCTGCTTACTTTTGCAGTGTGTAACATTTATACCCTTAACCCATTAAAGCGTAATTCGAGGTATAAGGGGTTTGGTGGAACTGAATACTCCAAGCAGAAGGTGGGTTAAGAAAATATATAATGGATGAATGCAACTAGACAAATACTTCAAGCTGCAAGTTCAGCTCAAGTGTCCCTTGCTCACTTAATCCAAATAATGTCGAACATCCCATAGGTGTTCTTAATGGCAAGGCAAACATCATTTAGTTAGATCTGATGAACAACTAATTAATTGTATTGGTTTATTAACTAAATGGTTTAAGCGGTTTGCATCTCTTAAACTTTTCATATTTAATTTTTTGCTAATTTGCTCTCAACAAATCTGCGCTAATAATAATAATATGTGCCAATAAGTATTTTAAATTTCAAAATCAATGCTCAATGTACTGATTAGACTGATTTCCTTTTAATACACCAAATTCACTAATTGCCATTCAGAATATTAAATAATAATAATAAAACAGGAGTTGTGGCGGCTCTGATATGGAACAAGTTTTCCACTTGACAACCAACTAGAATTTGTTTAAGTAAAATTCAAATCTCTATCCATTATGGTATCTTTGAAATATTTAACTACCTGACCATAGAGATTTGCACAAATCAAGAGACCTGTCGTTTATAAGGAACAAAACAATATGCCGGACAGCTCCAAGTTGCTAAACAGACAAAAACCTTGCCGGCTACAGCTAAGCAGACTCCAAGTGGCTTCCAACTAGTCTTAGCGAAGCTGTTTTTCATGTGAGAAGCATCTGTTTGTGGCGATTTTCGCACCCTTGGCGTGCGGACGAACGCTGCTAGAGTCTAGAGACTTGACCTCGACCTGTCCCGTCTTCTCATGCTCAGGGCAATACGCTCAACTACGTAATACACGCTCTGTTAGATGCTCTCGCTATATTATTTATGTATATTCAGCACTAAGCACCAACAACTAGAAGCTAAGATCTAGGCAACAGTGCTGAGCTACATTGCTCAGAATGAAGTCGAATATTAAACGTTTCAATTAACTACAGCATAGATTTAATGAAAAATGCATGCTGTGGGCTATTAGAGATAAAAAGGGCGAACAACTGAACTAACCATATTTATATCTGCGTTGTAAACTGATCGATAAGTTCACGATATCGAACGATTGAAATTGTTCAAAAGGTTGTCCCATCTCTAATATGCAGCCACTGACAGGGGCAGCGAACTACGCGACTTCCATGGCTTAGCACGACTACATCTTTATATTCTGAACGGTATAGATTTGTATCGACTGATAGCTGCGTGTAAATTCACAGACTCCGTCGATTGCTAGGCCATGCATCTTGGTCAACAATTGGAGGTAGCTTCAGCATGCGATTGTTAAGTCAACGGGTTTGTCAAACTGCAGACAGATACATGGCTTCGATTCGTTTGGAATCAGCTTTGGTTTGAGTCGGTCTGGCACCTTGACAAGCCTGCAAATATCTTAAAATGGCAATTGGCAACAAAGATGATCATGGTTATAGTTCTAAAGTCAGCTATAACTGGATGTGAAGCTCCCTCCATGAGAGGGGCTTAATGCTTCGCATTCATCTTTCCACAATAAACGTACTCAGAACATGTAAGAAATCTCTAGTCGGGGTGCCCGACTAGGAAATACCCTGATCCCAGTCCCATCTGCGTCTTTTAGTATCACTATCATTATTATTACTAATTAATTTATTTTATTACTAATTTATTACTAATATCAATAGTTTGCTTAGCTGCCCAGCACCAAGTGCCGCCTCTACCAGCACCGCCGTACTGCTTTTGCATGAGTTGACAATCTTAACTGAAGTAGTAGCAGACAATTCAAGTACAATTTAATCGAAAGAATGTACGCATTTGAATTAATGTGTTCTGCCGGACAGACGCACAGATAAACAGACAGACAGGGCTCAATCGTCTCGACTTGTCGTCCTGGTCAAAAATACATATACTTTATGAGGTCTGCCACGCCTCCTCCTGCCTGTTACATACCTTTGCGTAAAGCCATTATACACTGATGTCTCATTTGCAATGGGTATAATAATTGAAGCTATAAAACAGTATATTAATTGGGAAAGAACTAAATATAAATATCTCTGTATCCTTGTTGTCCGTCTGTCTGTCCATGTTTGTATTTCATTTTACCACTATTCAAGTTAGAGACTTAAAATTCTTTCACAATTTTACAGCTGGAATGTGAGTCGCTGCTAAGATCCTCTACAAACTGACGAATAAATTACATTTACCTCACAGTAGGCTTCTTCCATGGATTACGCCCTTTGGGCTAAAAGCATGTCAGCATTCAGACCGTGAACTGAGTGCAACATTCTTACAAGCCTTTATTATTTTTAAGCGTCATACAGTAAAGTGGAGTATATTGATTTCTTACAACATTCGTCTTTCTGTCCAGACCATATTAAATTTGGAACATAAATATATTGGTGTACGAGTATACCCTCGTATTAAGGAGGTATTTCAACTTTTGGTAGACAGATTCTAGGGGTGAAACAAATCGAAAATTTCTATAGCTTTTTCCAGGTGAACATTACGAAGCTAGAGATGTGTACTATATATTGAAACAAGCTGTTTTTCCAGTTTAAAAGATAATTTGGCCAGATAGTTACTGTTGATTATACCAAATGTCGACGTGACAAAATGGTAATTACTATATAGTGTATAGTGTGGTTCCTATCATTTTATTAGCTATTGGAACTAGGCTTGAAATTTAATCAAGTTTTAGCTGAATGAAAACCAGAAAAGATCAGTTGTGATCAATAACTAGACTTTTATAGATACTATATTAAAATTCATCAGTCGATCCGGAAATATTTTAAAATTTGTATACTCTTTGTAATCTGTATTGTCGAAAAGAATAATAAACATATTTGTGGCTCTTACAGTTAGATGTGAAGCATGAAAAGCTTATAAAAATCATGAAATATGAAATTCTTAAGTTTTAAAAAGATAAGATTGCGCATCCGTAGAAAATGTCAAGCTACTTAGCTAGCAGCAATATGTAACTAGTCAATAGTTAGATCAGAAGAACGCAGACACCATCGCAGCAGGCCCCTGAACATGTCAAGGTGTTTTTTTTTTCAATATATATATAAATATATATATATATACGCAGCCAGCGAGCCAATGCGATGCGATGCGACGCGATGTCAATGGGTTACGTGTACTAGAACTAAGTCAGAACGATCTCGTTTTTCTCTATTTAAGGAGACCGAATCGAGGCTAGCTGCAGACATTGTAGTCATTGTGAATGTTGTTATACACGAGCAACATGCAACGACGACCTCGGGATCGAGACTGGTGGATGACTCAGGCTATTAGCTGACCAGAGGTAAGAAGCTAACTGGAAAATGGGCTTCCTGCTGCTAACACAGATATTATTCCTATCGGTACGGAAAAGCTTAAGCAACAATTGAAAACGAATTTATTGCAGCTAATAGTCGAATTGAAACGAATCATTTTATGCTTACAGGCATAGCTGTATCTAAAATGTATTCTCGCTAAATTATTAAATGGCCAGTCCGTAGATGCAAACGCTCTCGATCACTTAATGCCGATCAGAAAGAGAGAGAGCTTGATCATAAATATAAAAAAGTACTTCCTTATGAATTCTTCCGAACGAACGCACTCCAGTATGGTTCAGTTGGCTAGACGGTCACACATTTGTAAAGTTAAGTTTCACCTTGTTTTGCGGGTTTAGGTAGTCGGGATGCTGTGTGGAACAGAGCTAACATTAAAGCGTATTATGGAACATTTTAATTACTCTCAAGTACCTACCAAGAGCACAGTAGTTGCGATCTTAGTGCCTTCCACGTTTAGGGCCAAAGCTCGATGTGTTGCCTTGCCACAGCAATAGATGGCATTCAGTACAAACTGGTCGGTGATCTCGTCGCAGCTATTGATATCTATGCGATCTAGTTGGGGGCACTTGCGAATCAAACGCATGAGACCGACATCGGTGACCCGGCCACAGAGGGTCAGTCCAAACTGCTTCAGCACTGGCAAGTCATTGAAGAACTTGAAGTGATCGTCCTCGAGTATGTCGTTTTCGCACCAATGCAACTCCTTTAGACTACTCAGCTGTCCCAGGAAACGGGCATGCTGATTACTGATTTCGAACTGTCCTGTAAGTTTGAAATACGATAGCTTGTTGCCCTTCTTTTCGGCTAGAGTTGAGAGAAATCCAAGATTCAGCTCATTAGAGGTCATCCAGGTTTTTAGTGTGCAGCGCTGCAAATTGGGCAGTTGGGCAATAATCTCAAAGTTGGCATCGCAGCCGGAAAAGGATAACTCCTCCAGTTCCTCACAGCATTCGGCTATCTTTTGGTAGACCGACTGGTTCATCACTTCAAAGCAACAGTCATCTAAGACGAGTGTGCGCAGGTTTCTCAGTGGAATGCCAAACTCGCCCGAATTCCAAAGGAGGCAGTCCCGAAGCACAAGCCTTTGGAGCTTGGCAAAGCCGCACAGGTGTTTGCCTAACAGCTACAAATTTTCAAGCAATTCATATCAGCTGGTATTTGATATATATTGGCTTACCCGTATAGCAGCCATTGACCAGCTCAAACGACTCCAGATCGACGTTGCCGTCCAAATCCAAATTAAGAACATCCTCCGCATCCATGCAGTCGATGCTCACACGTCGCAGATTCGTCAAACGCGACATTATTGTCCGATAGCGGAACTCATCTGTCACATTTTTGAAGTGGATCTCTTCGACGTTCTTGCAATACTCCGAAATGAACTCGACGATCAGCGACTCCTTTTGGAAGGAGGCACAATTGACCAACAGTACTTGCACAAAGGGGCCGGCCACCTTGAAGAAATCTATGATATCGGGTAATGCCATTCGCTCCACATCTTCCGCATTCAATGTGTGCTTCTGAGTTCGAGCCCAACACTCAAAGGCCTGTCGGAACTTTGGAGCCACACACGCCAGTCGCACCTTGTCGGACAGCCGGGGCAAGTATGTAAACAGGTGACGAATGATTTCCTCGTGCAGGCACAGAATGTGACACTTGGATGGACCCTTATCTTGGGACTGCGCTAGCAATCCAGAGATTTCAGACATACTTTAGTGTCGTCGGCTCGATTGACCCTTTACACATAAAATTTTCATTGCCACGTTCTTGACAACTCTCGACAATTGTAATCAAATACATATCGGAAAATATTCAATGTATGTATGTAACCTTATGAACACGTTTTCAGTCTCAAAGCTTCCTATGGCAGCCATCACAACATAACGACTGACAGCTGCAAGCAATTTTCATTCCTCATCTGAATCGAGCAATAAACAGTTTTATATTTGATTTCATTATAACTGTGCGCTGTGAGAACGGGAGTATTCGAATCGGCATGAAAGCTGTGGGTGAATCAAAGCGACAGAGACAGAGACTATACCACACAGAGAATATTTCTGATTAAGCGTCGACCTAGTCACACGAGTCAATCTCGCCAATTATATATATATTTATATATATATATATCCAATACCAATATTTATGCTTTTCATCCCAGAGGACGATAACCATTTGGAAAATAAGGAATCATCTCAGATATTATAGTCATGTTAACGTTATATAACTTAAAAGTAAAAGATTCACTTTTGGACTCAGGCTAACACTATAGAATTTAACAGCCATGAATTTGCCCTACATAGTGTATTTTACCAGAATACAGGGTATCTCCTAGCGGAGCTGCTCCGTCTAGACCAGTCGTAATTGTCTTTGATTTTGTGTTTTTGTTTGGCAGCAATTAAATGCATAATTAGCTGCATAAATGCATAAATAAAAGCAGTTTGAAACAATGATACGAGTGTAGGCTTTCAGTTATTGTATGACACATGTTATACTGATATACCGAAATATATATATATAAATATTATATCTTTACACACAAGCATATATGTATTTGTGTACAGTTGTATGTTTTACCGGATAAACTTTGAAAGTGCTTTTTGTTTGTTTACTTAATTATTAACCTTTCAGGGGCCAATTAACGTTTTTTAACGAAAGTTAAATAGTATACGTAGTCCATTCATAATGCCATAAATCTTAGATCCTATTTTCGACATCTATTTGCTTTTAACTATTTTTTTAATATGCTTCATAGAATAAAAGTATAATAATTGTGTTAGAATCAAGTGCTAGTCTGCTATGTTTGTAGTTAAAATAGACGTATTAATATAAATATATATTAATATACTGTTATATTTATATTTATATACTGTTTAAGCACTCAAATCCAATGTGTAAGCTGCATGGTCCCGTCGTGACTTCGTTGGGTATCCATGACACTCATCTGGCGGACCAATCGCTTCATTGAAGCCCGATGCTGCCTGCCCGCGCTGCCACTGTTCGAATCGCTAATATCGAGTGGTGTTCGCTCATTAATACGAGGCAGCTGGCCTTGGCGACGACTGTCCTTAAGCTCTAGCTCCACATCAGAAGCGTTGGTTGAAGAGCCCCCCAATACATCCAGGTTTTCATAGGAAGCCGGTGGTGAGTGGACATCCCTGCAAGGGCAATAAAAATGGTTAGGCAGAATATTTGGAAATTCGGAATTAGATTTACGGTTGTGGTTTGCATTGGAAGCAATCCTTGAGCTGCCAATCCTTGCCAAACTCTTCGCCCTCTTCGATAGTCTGCGGCAAACGGTAATGCAAGGTTTCCGGCAAACGCAAGCCGGTCAAGCCACCCAGCATCGAGACAAATCCCATTATAACCAATGGCAGTTTTAAATTTTCTTTGCCCAAGTACGTAACAAAGGGTATCACGATAAGACCCAAGCCTCCGATATAGCTGGATGCTCCAATGCCAATGCCGCGCACCTGCGTCGGATATAGCTCGCCGGCAAACGGATAAATGATCAAAAACGACGCCGAAAGCAGAGCCTTTGATATTAAAAATAGTATTAAAGTCTCATCTATGGCATCATCCGGTAGCATAACTGTTATAACACAAGCCACTCCGCTATACAAAATTGAACAAGAACAAGAAAAAGACGATATAATAATTTAAATACAATTGTCAAAAAAGTATGATAATATCCCATGATATATCTTGATATTTCCCATTTTTAATATCGATGAGTCTACTCTAACAGAAACTGTTTTCTGTTACACAAATAACTGCTGAAACTTATCGTAGATTCTTGATAGATGGAATCATCAGTGTAGTAGACTTACCCCAATATCATTGATAAGCTGAGAGGCCAACGTCGACCCCAAGTGTCCATAAAGTACCAGCAGCACAAGTAACTCGGTATCTCGACCACCGCAGACAAAAAGAAGCTAACATACTGATTGGTGCCAAGCGAAGGTCCATAGTAGCTGAGTCCCAAGTAGACAGTCTCGTTTGCAAACCAACTAAGTGTAATCAAGATTGTCTTTAGACGCATGTTGGGCGTGCGGCATAGATCCAGAAGGCCTACGTTAGCCACCTTCTTCTTCTGATTTCGAAGTTTATCTCGCTGAATTTGCGCCTCTAATTTACTGTGCACTACCTCAGGGAATTGTTTTCCATTAACGCGTGCCATGCGCTCCAGTATTCGAAGCGCCTCCTCCAGACGGCCACGCATGAGAAGCCAACGCGGAGATTCAGGCATGATGAATATGTATAGGAAGTAGAAGTAAAAGGGTAAAGAAGTGTAGTATGAGAGGCGCACCCAGTCCCGCTCCAGATAGGTAACCAACGAGAGTAGCATTATACCTGATGTATAAAATGTGCAGGTCATTACGGTCACAAAAGAACGGTACTTCTCGCCCACTAGTTCCAGAGCTGCAAAACAAACATGTAAGAGAGTTACATAATCTCATTCATACCAGTCATGCAGTCCAAAAATTGTAAATAATTTCGAAGTTTCCAAACTAAGGAAACGTTTTTTATAAACTTTCCATGCCTTCAATTTGCGTAGATTTATCATTTTTAGCAAATGCTATAGTCCTATAGTCAGTTGATAGATTTGAATTAATAGCTGAGAAACTATAGAAGATACAGAGTGTTGATATTTATACTATTCATTTTTATACTGATATACATTGCAGGATTTATATGCAGCACTATATATTCACACCCGTTCTAAATTTAAATGTATCAATTTTTGATTGATCTATAGAGAAAGGGAAGAGAAATCTCCTCTAAAACTAGAAGATAGAGTTTTACCAGATTTGCTACATTTCCTAATAAGGGATTTCTGCTCCAGTGTAGATTCTTAAGTGGAAAGCTCTTTTTTCTCTCTATGTGTATATCTTATTTGCCGAGTTTCAACGGACGAATCATAGTGGACGAATCAAAAAAAAAATGTGAACACTATAAATTATATGTTTAAATGTTCAGCCAAATGGACATTGTCCAAAACCAACATACTCTTTTCAAGTATAAGGATGAAAAATAATAAATTTATATGGACAGATCTACTAACATATGATAAAGGGTATCTGATATACAGCAGGTATAGTCAGTCCAACGATCACTCGGCTTCCAGCCCATGTCCAAAAATCCGTGCTTAGCGATGTCATCAAACTGCCCGCCAGAAGAGTGGCCAGACAAGCGAAGTAGGAGAGTCGCCGGCCTGCTCGATCATTAAGCAACCCAAAAAGATATACACCCACCGGACCGCCACTGTTGAGAGCCGCCAGTCCAATGGTGGGATATATGTCTCGATCGCATACCAAATCGAACTGTCAACATATTTAACGATATTATTATGCAAGTGCTTGCGATCAAGGTTTCTGAATGAGTAGGAAATGAGTAGCAAAGAGCGGCTCTAAATGCGACTAGATGATTTATTGTATCTGAGTATATGTTTCATTAATCACATCGATCACAATCGAGGACCAGACATTGGTCGTGTTGTACTCCCACCCTTGACTGCACTTAACCAATGGCCAGCTGCTATTAGGCTCAAGTATTAAAGAACTTTCATCACTGTATTCAATGGAGTCAAGCAATTGTGTCCAGTTGACGCCATATGTATAGCATTTGCTATATTCCAACTTATCGTTTTCCTAAAGTTAAATAGAAATTCAATGGGATTACAAAGAATACATACTACACTGGCTTACCAATTCTTTGGGTATAGCCAAATATTTGCGCTGTTCAAGATCCATTTGAAGTAGCTCCGGCACCCGACACCAATAATCATCTGGTGTGTCGGCCATGAAAAGCTGATTGAATGCACAAAATCCGCATGGTATACAAGCTGGCAGGCAAATGCCGAAGACGAGAAGCTTCTGATATTTTCCAAATTCGCCAATGATTGGCAACAAATCATCCAAATCAAAAGCTTCCTAAAACGGTATCCGATGTAAGGTGGTTGCAATATATATTTCCGAAACAATGTCACTACTTACGTCCACTGATGGCTGCGCCCTGGGCTTGTTCTGCTGTTGCATCTCGGAAAACTCTTCGAACTCATCTTCACTTTCCACAATTTGACTTGTCATTAGTATAGTCGATTGAACGTGTTATATTTTCTTGAAATACTTTCAAAGACAATTTTTCGGTTTAGCAGAAGCCCCAAAAGTTTTCGTCATATGATGCAGTTCGAAGGGTTGCAACCCTTGCCTACAGTCAATTGGCGGAATGCAACAATTTTTGATTTTGTTTTTATGATGATTTATTTTATAATTCCAAGTTGGTTTGCAATTACTTTAAACTAAAGTACATATTAAACAAAATATTACATATATGGTTATCCTTCGATAAAATTATATTGGCCTTCTTTTAAGGAATAAACAAAGGGAAAATAGTTATAATTACAAATGAATAAATTATAATAATGGTTAAGAAATGTGTGTTAATTATTTTTTAACTTTATTTTTAAATAAAATTTTTTTATTTATACTTTTTTGATTTACGTTTATATCGAGAATAGGACGTTTAGTTGTAAATATTAAATTTCATGCCAAAAATTGTTTTTAAATTGTTTTTAAATTGTTTCTGAAACATGTAACTTACACAATTGATTTGCACCCTCTTTTTCTCTCGTATTTTCTGAATTATACTTAATATTATTGCGCGCTTCGGTACTACAACATACTCACATATTTATATACATAAACATATACATTATGTATTATATATGTACTTGTATTTTAATAAGTTCATTTTAATAAACAGAAAACTGGCTGTTCACCCACAGCGCAGAAATCACACACATTAGGCTTAAGTGTAAATTGTGGCTAAACATACAAAACACACGAGCACGCATAATGTATAAATACTGGATTTATGCGCTTAATCGACCTTGACAACACTATAGATTTTTCGTATAAACCAGAAGCATGCAAAGAAGCCAATGGTGCCGGTTAGCAAAAAGAATAGGAATACCATGATAGCTGTATAGCCAAAGTAGAGAAACGTTGAAGCGCTGTCCTTAATCGAGAGCTTTGTGACAAAATAGTGGCAACAATATATGAATAAATAAACGGCTGTGAAGCCTGAGGTAAGAAATGATCGCCACCACCAATGATAGTCTTCTGCGCATAGATGAAAATAGCAAAGCAAGATTGTTGTTTCTGAGCATGTGATAATAAGTATCAGGAATACGAGAAAGAGAAATCCAAACATGTAGTACATTTGATTTGACCATAACGAACTTAAAATAAAGAATAGCTGAATAAAGATGCAGCCGAATGGCAAGACTCCACCCATAACAATACCAGGAACAGGCTGCGTGTAGATTGACTGATCGGGAATTTGGCGCGGAATTTGATTAGTGCGCACTGGATGCTCAAGAGACTGCAAAAGACATAATAATAAAAATGTTAGCTTATATCTTTATCACAAAAATAAAATAATTATGTTCTTAAAATCTTACGCGCTTGCGAAAACCAAAATAGGCACCCACAAAGGTTAACGGCACTGAGACCCCAAACCACAAGGCCAGTAGAGCAATCAGCGTGCTAAATGGCACAGCGCCAGAGCTGCTCTCTCCCCAAAGGACAAGATTCATCACAAAGAAAAGCGAAAAAACGACTCTGTACAGGAAATCATAAATAGTTATTAATTCTTATTTAATTTAAAATTGTTGCAATTTACCCTGGACACACAAGTGAAGTAAGTATGACATTACTCTTCCATTTTACGCCGCCAAAACTCTTATAGATTCTCGCTGACACGTATCCGGCGGGCGTTCCCAATGACACAAACAATACCATGGAACAGGTCATCAACGCACCACGATTTGCTGGTGACAAAAATCCAAGGCAAGCGAACGCTAACGTGACCATAGACATAACCAATACCTGCACACCGGAGCCAAGGAAAACGGAAAGAAGCATTCCTTTACGTGGTGGCCTGAATACATCCCCGTGCACTAGCTTCCATCCGAATTCCTCTTGAGCGTCTTCACCACTGTCCATTTGATTATATCGCGCGATGTCCTTGTGCAAAGTGCGCAACATAATCATCGCCACCATACCACTCAGGAAGAGCACAATAACCAAGGAGTTGAGTATAGAAAACCATTGAATATTTGTATGCGGCATCGATTCCAGAATATAGTCCCAGCGCGATGACCATTTCACTGCATTATTCTGCACGAATTTTACGGTGTATGTGTAAATGATTTCCAAAAACACACCGTTCTTAAGGGAGCTTTCGGGTATGGCCAACGGCTCTGAGCCCAAACAGTTTGGCTTGCTAGAATCAGCGTGACTCAATGACTTTGGCGTTACTTTAACTGATATAATACGACCACTGATCCCGGAGCCTATACCCCAATCCTCGCGAGCGCCACTGTGATAAGTTATCTCCAGATCCACGTGGTTGAAAGGATAGTAATGCAATGGCCGATTGTACATCGTGTTGATGGGACAGCCTTCACCATTTGGACGAACTAAGCAACCCATTGGGAAGCCAATGCTGCAGTACTGCTTACCCGTCTCAAGTTGATAACACCAAGTAACAGGCATGTTATCCACTATCCAATGATGCTGATAGTTAAGACTTATACCTTTCTTAAGGACCATCATTCGTCGATCGCTGTCCGCATCACCTCCGGTATAGTTTTTGCGACATGCCTTCAATTATAAAGAGCTAACGGATTGACACGATAGTTGAACATGTAACTTATCCCACTTACCACATTGCATTCCACATTATCCAAAAACTGTATATGGTAAGGACCAGGGCGTATACGTTCGCCAAATACAACTTGACCTAAGTTCTCAACCGGAGAGTTTTCCTCTTTCCCCAGACAGAAATCAAAGTGATGGTACTCATAGGGTATGACTGATTCCTCAGTATTTAAACGATTAACGTACAAAATGACATCAGACTGAATGAAAAATAGATATAAGCAGATATATACGAATATTTAAAAATATATGCTATTTTGTATTACTCGAATAAATTAAAATACATTTTTCCATATCACTTATCGTTTTTATTATCAAAGAATACTAACTAAATATAATTTATATATTAATATTTTTTAAATAGTAGTTTTGTAGACACACAAGAAGTTTAAGTAAAAATAGTTTAATTTACATAGACTTGAACGATACTGTGTCTGAAACAGACTTTCCTTATCTTTCGCAATAATGTTATCCAATGCAAACATTGCTTTGCAGTGGAGGCATTTAAGGAGTTAAATGATATAATATAGTATTTGATACAAGTGATATACCTACATATGTACCGAAAGATAAAAATATGCATGCTCTTAAAAATTTGAATGAAGAACTAAATGAGTGTCTCGTCATGTGTGATCTTACCAACTGTGTATACATTATATCTATGAACACTTTGCAGACATAGTTTGGAACATGTCAAACAAAACGATCTACGTCAGCACGCCACCCACAATCAACATACCACGAAACAATATAATACTCATATTGCTCTTATCACTAAGTTGAGTTGAGTTGAGAGGAAACGAACCTCCTAGACTATATTCTTATTACACATACACATACCTTGCATGTATTTGACCCATCCGTTTTTATGCAGTAGTTAACTGGTGCCAGGCCAGGCAAATAAAATCCTTCGCAAATCGTCCACGTGTTAACCAGTAACATCAGTAGCACCATTACAGAAGACAGAGCCATGGTGCGACAGCTCCGTGACGGTATCATTCTTGATGTATTGACAACAAAAAACGATTGCCGTCAGACAAATGTGGAGTTACAAAACGTTCTAGTTAAGTTTGTTGTAACAGCTGTCAACGGAATGTGATCACAACGTTAGGCGTTTATGGAGTATTCTCGATGATGCCTATTTGAGCCTATCTTGGAGAGTAATTGACAAATTAATTTTTTTTCTCAGCTTATTTCTGTCTAACAACAGACTGCTGACGTGAAATTGCAAAAACGGCGCTGCCACCAGGCCTGCCAACCTGTTTTACAGGCAACAGAGTTACTTTTACAGACAAACTTTATTTTTGAGGAAAAGTATATTTAAAGCTAAATTCCGAGCTAATGCGTGGACATATTTTCTTCAAATTATGTTTGCTTTATATTTGCATTTTTTATTTTAATATTTTTTTAGATACGCACGAACTTTAAACGTAACTGACAGCTATAACCAAGCTAGGAGTTGCCACCTTGAAAAAAATCGACGCGGAGCTGTTTTCCATGTGTAGTCGAGAATTATTATGAGCCGGCCTGCTTCTCTTTCTTTAACAATTCACGTTTAGTCGAACATAAAAATTCTTGTTCCAAGTTAACTACAGCTAAACAAATTTAAGTTACATATATAAACAATTTGAGCGACAGTCTTTCTGGTCCCGCGTGTTTTGACAGTTGGAATAGACAAAATCGAAATAGCAACACAGCATCAGGAACGCGCAGACAAAGGGGAAACAGACACGCACAGTGAGTAAGTATTTAAGCGAAAAAATCAATTTTAGGACGACACTATATTCTCAAAGTGCCCGTCTCATCGTTTTACAAAGCACACTTTAATATTAGTTTACTTATTTGCCAGCTGCTCGGTATTGTCTATATTCACATATACATACACACCATAGGAAGCTAAGCGATTACGAAAAAAATTTCCACACATTCGCGCCCTAACAGCTACGGCATTTACACGAAATCGAAAGTAAGAGCACAAAAATGACTTCGGACATAACACGCCAACTAATTGTTATCTTGGAGAAGACGGTGTCACCAGGTAAATGATAAATATCCTTTAAGCATACATAGATATTCATTAAAAGCAATTACCTACATATAAAATCATTTAAGCTTGCTCAGGGCCAACCAAAAAGCCATTTTGTTATAAGCATTGTTGCGACGCAACGTCGACGGCAGTGACGCGTATGTTGCGCAGGGTTGCAACGTCCAATAAGTGAACATTTAGTTGCTATATACAATACAATATTGAAATACGTACATATATATGGGCATGATATATATGTATATGTATGTATACATATATATATATATATATATATATATATATATATATAAATATATACATATATATATATATATATAAATATATACATATATATATATATATATATATACACATAAAGACCATTAAAATATTTATTTTTATTTATTTATAAAAACTAATAATAAAAATTGGTCTTTATTTATAAATAAATAACTTTTAATTAATTACATGTGTATATTATTTTAATTGTAAGTCATTTAACTATCCTAACCTCAAATTTATTTCTTCTCGCAGACAAAAATGAATTGCTTTCTGCAAAGAACTTCCTTGAGCAGGCTGCCGCCAGCAATCTGACGGAATTTCTAAAGGCGCTATCCAAAATTCTAGTTGATACCACAAATAGTGTTGTGGCACGCATGGCAGCTGGTCTTCAACTGAAAAATCACTTAACAAGCAAGGATGAAAAGATCAGCCTTCAGTATCAGGAGCGCTGGCATCAGTTTCCTGAGGAAACCCGTGAACTTATCAAAAATAATGTATGAAATAATGTTTTCGTGTTACCCATATTTTCATTTATATAGAGTACTTCGTTATATTTGAATTGTGTATACCCTGAAACCGCTGAAAATGGGAAATCAGGGTATATTGGTTTTGTTAAAATGTATGTAACAGGCAGACCCTATAGTATATATATTCCTAATCAAGACAACGAGCTAAGTCAATATAGCCAAATCCGTCTGTCCGTTTGAACGCAGAGATTTCGTAAGCTACAAAAGTCCTAGACTCGAAACATGAATACCATATGCAGTACGAATTTGTCAAATCAATATCAAATACACATATGAAAGTATTACAGCAGTCTCGATTAAGAGAGTCCATCTAGAAGAAGGGCTATTCTCGTCTCGACTCTTTTATATATATATATATATATATATATATATATATATATATATATATATATATATATATATATATATATATATATATTTCTATATCAGTTCAACAAGCTTATTCTGCATCTGCACAATGCCTGGCTTGCAATTAATATACATTTATTTCTTGTTTGTTTGTTAAAATGCTCATTGTTCGAAATGTTTCCAAATCTCTTCGTGTAATCGTGTAACTTAGGTAACATTACCATTAAATGGTCTGTTATTAAAACATAAGGATAGAGCCATGTTTTTAATATTTAGTACTCGATAGCAAACGCTTTTATTAACAGACGCAAATTTTATTTGAAATTAAATTGTATATCTTTGCAGATACTTGCTGCTTTGGGCACCGAAAATACACGGCCATCATGTGCTGCCCAATGCGTTGCCTATGTAGCTGTTATTGAGTTGCCCATCAACCGCTGGGGCATACTAATACAGACGCTTGTCAACAAAGTCGTTCATGAGGGCTCCAGCGAAATGCACCGTGAAGCTGCGCTTGAGGCAATTGGTTACATTTGCCAAGATATCCAATATGGCGTTCTCGAAAATCAATCCAATCAGGTGCTTACTGCCATTATACATGGAATGCGAAAGCAGGAGCCCAGTAATCACGTGAGATTGGCTGCCACGACGGCGCTATACAACTCATTAGAGTTCACCAAAGCAAACTTTGAGAAGGACATGGAGCGAAATTTTATCATGGAGGTAGTATGTGAGGCAACACAGTGCACAGACACACAGATTTGTGTTGCTGCTTTGCAATGTTTAGTTAAGATCATGTCGCTGTACTACCAATTCATGGAGCCCTACATGGCGCAAGCATTGTTCCCGATTACCTTGGAAGCCATGAAGTCTGACAATGATGCAATAGCTCTTCAGGGAATCGAGTTTTGGTCAAATGTAAGCGATGAGGAAATTGATCTTGCCATTGAGAGTCAAGAGGCCACCGACCAGGGTCGCGCGCCGCAACGTGTCTCCAAACATTATGCACGTGGGGCTCTTCAGTTTTTAACACCGGTTCTAGTTGAGAAACTTACTGACCAAGACGAATGTGACGATGAAGACAATTGGAGTCCGGCTAAAGCTTCCTCAGTATGCCTGATGCTTTTGGCCACATGCTGCGAGGACGAAATTGTGCCGCATGTCTTGCCGTTCATTAAAGAAAATATTGAATCACCCAATTGGCGCTACCGAGACGCTGCAGTGATGACTTTCGGCTCAGTGCTCAGTGGGTTGGAAACCAACACGTTGAAACCACTTGTTGAGCAGGCGATGCCCACCCTGATACGCCTTATGTACGATTCCAGTGTTATCGTTCGCGACACAACAGCCTGGACCTTTGGACGGATATGCGACGTAAGTTGAATTGTTATTATTAAGCCGTTATTTAAGCAGGTTTCATTGTGCTACGCTAATAGACATTATATTATAAACATATAAAATTATTAGTATGTTGGCTTTTAAATTAGTATAAAAACGTATTTAAAATTGCAAAACTTTCTTTACTTATCAGATTATTCCGGAAGCAGCTATAAACAAGACATATTTGCAAACGTTGCTTGAGTGCTTCGTCAAAAGTCTTAAATCGGAACCACGTGTGGCCGCTAATGTTTGCTGGGCGTTTACAGGCCTTTCGGATGCCGCTTACGAAGCTGCCATCACCACCGAGGGAGACACACCGGAGACGTATGCATTATCGCCATACTTTGAATTTATTATCACCCAATTGTTGGAAGCCACCGATCGGTCAGACGGCGCTCAGGCTAATTTGCGCAGTGCTGCCTACGAGGCCTTGATGAATATGATTAAAAATTCGCCTTTGGATTGCTATCTGGTCGTTCAGCATACTACTATTGTCATCTTAGAGCGTCTTAACCAAGTTATGCAGATGGAGAGTCGCATCAGCAACCACAGCGATCGCCATCAGTTTAATGACCTACAGTCCCTGCTCTGTGCTACTCTGCAGAGTGTGTTGCGTAAAGTGCGCGAGGAGGATGCTCCACAAATTTCAGACGCCATTATGACTGCAATCTTGACGATGTTTAGCTCAAGTGCCGGAAAGTCAGGTGGCGTTCAGGAAGATGCCTTCTTGGCTCTCTCCACGTTGGTCGAGCTACTTGGCTTTCAATTTGCCAAATACATGCCAGCCTTTAAAGATTTCCTTATCATGGGTCTCAAGAATCATCAAGAATACCAAGTTTGCTGTGCTTGCGTTGGACTAACTGGTGATATTTTTCGCGCACTGAAGCATCTAATGGTACCCTACTGCGATGAAATAATGTCCGTATTAATGAACGATTTGTCCGAACCCAATCTTGATCGGAGTGTAAAGCCACATATCCTATCTGCTTTTGGCGATATGGCTCTAAGCATTGGAAGCGACTTTCTCAAATACTTAAATGTAGTTTTGGAAATGTTGCGGGCAGCTTCCGATTTACAGGTAATATCAATAACACAGTGCACTTGCTGATTGGAATGCCCATTATACGTTGTAACTCTGGCTCTAAACAGGTGGATTCCAGCAACCACCACATGACTGAATACATAAAAGAATTGCGTGAGAGTGTTCTTGAGGCATATACCGGTATCGTTCAAGGTCTTAAGGGAGCCGAGCAAACGGCCAATCCAGATGTGTTTCACTTGGAACCTCATCTAATGCATATCATTGCCTTCATCAAGCGCATTGCACAAGACGGTGACGTTTCCGATTTGATGATGGCAAGTGTCGCTGGATTTATTGGAGACTTATGCACTTCTTTTGGGCCTCGTCTGTATCCGTTGCTGGATGATGTGGTCATCACACAGTTTCTGGCTGATGGAAAGCGTTCCAAAGGTCAACGCACCAAAATGCTCTGTACATGGGCGGCCAAGGAGATCAAGAGAATTAACAGTCAAGTTATAGCCCAGTAAAATGGTCTTTTAGTTGTTAATGTAATCCCACCCCAATGTATGTACGCAGCCAAACTGGTGAGTAAACTTTTATATTTAACTTATTGTAAGAAATAATTTGACTCAACATTCATTTTAAAACTTACACATTTTTTACAGTTCAGTCCGAATTCGAAAATTCTATCTGCAAGTTTGTCCGATTTATTGTTGCTGTGCGACGCCTAAAGTTTAAGACAATTTTGTTTGTAAATTAAATTGTAAGCCAAAGCCTGCTATGATTATTTATATTGTTATTTTTGTGTGAGATCATTAGTAAATTGATACTTTTTAAGAAGCGTTATTAAAGTCCAACCAACTACATAGACTTTATAAGCATAATGACAACTTTAAAATGTAAGCAGCTTATCAGCACAACGATTCCTGTTATAACACAAACCGAATCCGATTATATACATTACAAAACAAAAAAAAAAAAAAACAAAAAAAAAAAAGAAACAACAAGAGAGTGGAAAAAAGAAAACAAAAATTATTCAAAATTATGTTCATGTCTCTAAAAAGTTGTTAATGTAAAATCAAAATCGGTATCAATTTATAATATAGCATTAAACCCAATATAACCCTAAAGCAACATCAAAATACATAGCAATATTGGATACAAATAATCTTACGGCTGCAACATACTTTATAAGAAAAACTTATGTGAAAAAAATATCAACCAATAATTAGTTGATTTGTGGGAATGAAACTCTTAGTTATAGGCGTATATAAAATGATGTACTCCAACAAGCAGCTAGGAGTTTCACTTCCAATGTGTGAGCAAATGTGAATGTAAGTGTATGACTGTGTATGAATAGGTGTGTGAGTAGAAGAATGTTTGTGAGTGACTGTGATTATATGACATCTTATGAATGGATCATTATATGAAATGCGTGTGAACATGAATGTAAATGAATGATTATTAATTGCTACTAATCTCCATATCTAGTTACAGTATGAATCTGAGGTATGTGGATGTCTGAACTAAAACTATATGGTTTGTGATTGAAGTGTTATGAGCGAGAAGCACTCCTTATAAAAAACACTTTAAATGCGCGCGAGTGTGGCGTGATGTGTGATATTACTAAATGTAAGTTTTTTCTAGATATCATTAAGCAAATTTCCAATAAATAATACGAATGACTGTAGCTACATGAAAATTTCAGTGGACGATATACTAAACACTAATTGATAAAAACAAGCAAAAAAAGATTTTAAACGGACGCCAATTTGAAATAAAACCTCAATAACTTTATTGATCCCAATCAGAAAAAAACAATAACGGGAACCCACATACAAAAAAATGAAACGAAAATTACAAAACAAAAGCGTCTTATGCTTTTTAAAGTGGTTACATTTTTATAAAGAAAATAAAACTCATATTATTCAGTCAATATTAAAAAAAAAGCGCTAATTTTCGATTCATTTTAAATACGAAATCCATATGAATAAAATGTGAAACGCAAAACGAATAGAGTAACAACCAAACAACTACCTGCAGCGTCATATTGTATTGTATATATAGTTAAACAAAGAAACAAATCACTACTAAACTAACGAAAACGGACCAGGGTAACACTACAGTACTTCATTTTACATACATACATACATACATACACATATATATATTAATTATATATAGAAGTATACAGAAAACATACGATACGAGTATATGACTGTCTAGGACGTAACGACACGACGCGAACATATTAATGACTAAACTCAGTTTTATCTTTCGTCACACACATGAGTAATAATAAAATGGCAATATTTATTCAACACCCAAGCAAAATAAATATTACTAAAAGAAAGTCAACAAAAAATCAATTTGAAAAAATTCCCGTTTAAAATCTTTAACTCCATTATCTTGTTAAGATAAAACAACATTTGTATAGATTAAATATAGATTGAAAGTAAATTTATTAACTTTTTTGTTTTTAAATCCAATTGTATCTTGCAATTATTTGCGTAAATCATTCAATTAAGCCAAATTAAGTATAATTTCTGCGTTGTTTAAACTAAAGCAATTTATAATTTGTATACATAAGTAAACCAAATGAAGTTTGTAATATCTTATTGTTTTGAATGATTTTAACGTTTTATCACACTGCCGTCCAAGATTAAAAGCGTTCAGTGCAGTTTTTTTCTCTAAAAATGTATATTTCAATCTATATTTATAGTCGTTATAAGTGACATATTTCATCCATCTGAACTCAATTTGAATTGCCAAAATAATTAGATTAGTAATACTTTAAATTTCTAAAATACTGATGACGGAATTTGCTAATATGTCCTGGCGGCTTCAATTCAGGATTACGTCGTGTATGAAAACTATGTTTGGGGACAACACGCCGAATGAAAATTAAAAATTTATCGGATACATTAGCGAACGTAAGTTTTTTAATCTTTCGTAAATATATAAATATAAGAATTTTAATGTTTTTATTTCTCAGGTGACACATTTTGGATGATTGATGAACTTGTGCGCATGAGTGATGATGATAACAATGAATTATGATGAAAACTGATGTATTTTAATTGTAAGCGTATCTGAGAGTAATGCTGACATTTCAAATCCCAATAGGGCTGATCCTGCATATATATTGTATATACAGATATAAATATTGTAAAACAAAGTCAGCTACATTGTAATATATGTGCTTGGGTGTGCGAGACTATGACTGATGTAGGTGTATGATTGTGGGTTAACGTCATTCCAGGTTCACAAATGAATTTTAAAAGCGAATGACATACATTTCAATCGTCTGTCTGCTTTTGTTATTAAATATACATAACTTAAATTAGTTGCAATGTATAAGTGTGATCGGTTAATATAAGAGTGAGCAGAAGGAACACCTTAAAAATGTAATTGTGTTCAATGCATTTAGGTCGGGGTGCATGTGGACAAGTGAGCATGTATGTGATTGATGTGTGAATATAAGTGTAAAAAGCACCACGCGCAGCAGAGCAAGAAAAATAATGTTCTGTTTTGTAGGAATGCAAATCAAGAACTTATTGTAAAAAAAAAAATAAAAAATTAGAAGAAAACAAAAATATGACATTGAAAGAGATCAAAAACAAAAACAAAAACAAATCGAACACGAAACATATGGTACTGATTTTATACTGAGAACTGAGACTTTCTACTTATACAATACATACATAAATACTTACAACTACATAAGGACTATCATTAATTACTTTACGCGGGACGTACGATACAAACTAACAGAAAAATAGTAAAATTTACACAACACAACGTACATAAAAAGAATAATAAAAACAATTTTTGTATGCATATTGCGCGTTCATATACATACATTTACACGTGCATATGTGTATGTAAACATACCTAATACGTAAACATACATTCACATTAATGAAATTATTATGAAAAGGTTACGCTGACGCGCGGTGCTTCAAAAATAATTGAATTAAAAACAATTGATTAACAATTAAGTGAGTATGGTGTATCTTCTCTATTGTCATTTACCACAAAGCGTGTGTGCGAATAGTTTAGCATGCGTGAAGAGTGTGAATCTGAATAGAAATTTCTCGTCTGGTCAAGTTGTTCTTGAATCAAATGGAATAAAACCATAATGATTTCTATAATGCAAAAATGAGAATTATTTTGTTAAATGAAAAGTATGTTTAAAATGCGGCTTAAATGATCTTAAGCAATGGATGACTGATAGTTTGTACGTGATGAATAAGAATTGTAATTGTGTTTGTGTGCAAGGAAAATAATAAAAGTATTTTGAATGCTAAAAACTTTTTGAAGACGACTTTTATTTACAGTTAGCTACAGTTTTTGCCTAATCGGCAATATTAATACTCCCTCTTCTTGCAATTGCCGTAGTTTCTCCGGTTTTACGTCCAGCTCATCAAGGAAGTTCTTTACATCAGTTTCTGTAGTTGTGCGTAGCTTACCAGGCGTCCGACTTAAACGAGGTGCCGGACGAGGCGCCCAATTATCGTCAACTCGCTCAAAAGAATGACGCTCGGCATTGTGGTCATGCTTATGGGCTTGCTGCCAATCCAAAACGGGATAGACACAAGCATCTATATCTTCAAATATTTCTGACCATTCGGCTTGCGTTTTTGTCAGAAATATATCCGTTAATAGCTGTCTACCTTGGGCTTGATCTTGTTCTCCATATTGCGACAGTTCTTCAGGTAAATTCAAGCGATCCTTAATTAAAGCAAAAAATTTCGGTTCCAATGCAGCCACCGACATAAAAAGGCCATCTTTTGTTTTGTAGGTGTCGTAGAAGTAAGCGCCACCATCAAGCAAATTCGTTCCACGCTGTTCTCGCTGACTCCAAATGTCGAGATTCCTGGACATAAATAACCAGCTGGCAACGTATGCAGCGCCCTCAACCATCGCTGCATCCACAACCTGACCTTTTCCAGATTTATAGCGTTCTAACAATGCCAAGCATATACCCAATGCACACATAACACTTCCACCTGCAAAATCTGCTAAAATATTGATGGGTGCCGTTGGTTTCTCGTGCTCACGACCCAGCATCGATAGTACCCCAGATATGGCTGCATAATTTAGATCATGTCCGGCACGATTTGCAAGTCGGCCTTGTTGTCCAAATCCTGTCAGACGCGCATAAATTAAGCGCGGATTGGTAGAGCACAATAGATCAGGTCCCAAATTAAGCTTTTCCATGACACCGGGGCGGAATGGTTCAATTATGACATCGTATTTTCGAGCAAGCCGCTGTACAATCCGCTGACCTGCCGTCTTTTTTATATCAATCACCACAGTGTTCTTACCATGATGCAGAACATCGAAGGAATTATTTAGTACCTAGACAATATTTTAAGCCTTTACTGACGGTTTGGACAGTTTATTTCAATGCATTCGTACCTTGTCTATGCGGGTTACGCTAGCACCGAAATCTGTAAGTATTTTGCCACATAATGGCCCAGGAGCTAATCCCACAAACTCTAAAACCTTAACACCTCGTAATGGCATCTGAAAAATCTCACTCAAAATCACTATACAATGCCCTTTGAACAGTTAAAAGCACATATAGCGATGTTCTTTAACAGTCGAACGATAACATGTAGTATTAAAATACCATCATTGAAATAAAGAAAAACTTATTAACAAAGAAACAAAATAAATGTTGCAATGTTAATGCAGCTTAAAAATGAGTAGACCAGGTTTTCCATACAAATATAAAAATTGAAAAGAATATAGTTCTTCTTTTTAGAGTTTCTTTTTTTAAAAATAACGTTAAATAATAACATAATTGGCTAAAATTGATTTAATGCATATTATGTAGTCAGGTTAATTATTTATAATAACTTAAAGTTTTGTATGTCAACAATCTATTCCGGCTTTTTTAGAAATATCAGAAGTCAGCTGTTGTCCACTGTTAATTGGCTATATTTCGCAGTCATGATTGTTGTCAGTTAATCACCTAACGGACTTGCAGGTGTTTAGCTACAACTGCTAATGTCAGCATTAACATAGTATGAAAACAAATTCCCATAAATAGAAGGTAATCAGAGAAACAACAGATAAGCATTTTTGTCATTATGAAATTATGAAATAATTTTCAAATTAAAAATGTTATCCTATGAACAGCTTATAAGCGAGTACATTTTTGCGTCAGGCGGATCTTTTTTGCGTTAACTAGTGTTGTTTCTGCGTCAACTGCGACAGAAAATTGACAAAATTGAAAAATTAATGAAATTAACAAATTAATTCAGGAAAATTTAAAGATGCCGCAACAGAGACGCAAACTTGCTTTTAGCGGTAAAAAGAAGAAGGATCAAATACTACAAAAACGCTGTGCAAAAGGTAAATCATTGTATATTTTCGTTAGTATTATATATATAAAAATATTACAAATAGGGCACTCCAAATACTTGCGCAGCAATCAAGAATCGAACGAAGATAGCGATGCTCCAGAGAAAAGAGTTGATCACAAGCTCATGGAGCAGCCTGTAACACGCGGTGGTCGCAACAAGAACTTAAACCGTTACAATCTTCAATTCATACATGAAAGCAAAAAGGATATAGAAGAAATGAAACAAGAGGGCTTCAGCCTACTCGAAATCATAACACCCACTCAAAGGGAGATCGATGCACGATATTTTGAGAATTATGATTTTCCAGTGCGTCCACCTTGGACATTTGATCAAAGCAAAGAGCAATTGGATCGTAATGAACATAGATATTTCAAGGTATGTTAATAAGTTAAACAAAAATATTATTAAACTGAGGTAATTTTGCAGGAGTATGTCGATGATCTGCTGCAAAAGCAGCGTAGCAATCTCAAAGAACATTCCATTTTCGAGTTAAATTTGGAAACCTGGCGTCAGCTTTGGCGTGTGCTAGAGTTCTCGGATATTTTGCTTATCGTTGTAGACGTTCGATATGCATCACTGATGTTCCCACCATCTCTATATGATTATATTATTCACACGTTAAAGAAACATGCAATTGTGATCTTTAATAAAGTGGATTTAGTCGCTGCAGAGGCTGTCGTTGCCTGGCGACACTATTTCAAGGAACATTACCCGGAGCTTCCAGTTGTCCTGTTTGCATCGTATTTAGTGCGCAGCCAAAAAGGCGTTCAACGTAGTCGGTATCAGCGTGCTCATCGGCAAAGTATGGATGGAGTGCATAATATTTATCGGGAGTGTCAAAACATTGTTCAAAGCGATGTAGATCTCTCGGCATGGCAGCAAAAGATTCGTGATGATATGAGCACTGACCAGTTTGACGTTGAAGACGCAATTACAAAGAGCCAAGCTGAAGGAGAGTTGAAAATTATTAATGCCACCGAGACCACACCTCATCAGCATGTGAAATACAACAACGGCGTTTTGACCATTGGATGCCTGGGCTTTCCAAATGTGGGCAAATCATCGCTCATCAATGCCTTAAAAGGACGTAAGGTTGTCAGCGTTAGTCGTACACCAGGCCACACCAAACATTTCCAAACCATATTTCTGGTACAGAATGTACGCGTTTGCGACTGTCCGGGTCTGGTCTTTCCGTCTAGCACGCCAAAGAGCTTGCAAGTGCTGCTTGGCAGTTTCCCCATCTCACAGTTACAAGTGCCTTATCGTTCGCTCAAGTTGCTGGCTGAGCATGTGAGTCTGCCACAGCTTCTTCGCTTACATCTGCCAGAGGAGTATGACGAGTGGTCAGCTGTGGCAGTTGCGGATGCCTGGGCGTATAAACGAGGATTTCTAACAGCCAAGGCTGCTCGCCCTGATCGTTATCGTGCCGCTAACCACATTTTGCGCATGTGTCTGTCCGGACAACAACAGCTAATATTTCAGTTTTATCCCCCTGGCTATGATGACAGCCGCAATAGCTGGAGTCAACACTCCGATGTGGCCGAGGTTAAGAAATATCAGCAAGTTTACAATTATGAGCCGGATAGCGAGACTAATGAAGACACATCTTCCATCTGCTCGGACAGTGAGTTAGGCACAATATACGCTGTGAATTATTTAACCCATAGTTTAATTGCAGGTGGAGATAGTTGTGACGAAGACAGCTCTAACGATGAAACCAATGCAGATGATGATGAATGCGATGATCAGATACTGCGTTCACGAAACGCATTTCGCCTGCTTGAAGATAATTAAGCTTAAGCAATAGGTAAAGCCTGATAACTTTAATTTATATCATTTTTGATATAGAAACAAATATATTTTGGTATCATACATAAAATGAAACTATTAGTATATTTCACATTAATTTGATCACATTAGAATGACTTTGTTCGGCAATTTAAATGTTGTCAATCTCATCTGACATGATTTCGTAGTCGTCTCCCATTTTATCGTCAATTGAAAGGAGCAGCTCAATGGCCCTATAAAAATTAAACATTTATAGAATAATTACAAATTTATAAATATAAATAGTTTGGTAAAGACAACATATCATTATTTAAAATCTTATCTGGTCTCTTTCATACTCAGAAATTATATAAGACTTTCGATATTTGTAATTGCCCAGTACTTTATCCGACAATTTTCTTATTTTAAAGCAACACATACTTGATTAGTTTACTAGCATCGCTGTTCTCCTCGATGGGCGCTGGATGCAAAGCCTTTTCAAGCAACAAGAGTCCCAAATTTGATCGCAAATTCAGCACTACAGAAACCGTTTCTGGGCTGCACTTAAAACTAGAAAATATAAAACCGGAAAAATCGTTATAAAAGAATTTATAATATATCAGTGGCTTACTAGTAGGTCTTGGCTACAGACAGATAATGTCTATTATCTATAACACCAGAGTCGACGCCATCGCCAAAAATAATAAGTGCCATCGGGAACACCATAGTAGCGTCGAGCAGATAAAGATCGGTTGACTTCTGCCGCTGATAGTAAACAAAGTAGTTTGAGTCAAATCCTGTTTCTCCGCTATTCACGGAGGAGGGGTGAAAATTTACGCGACGCCCATCGTCGGTCGTCATATTGTGAATGGCGCGAACGCGGTTCTTCACTTGACGTGCTTTTCTATTAAAAAAAAATACAATACATATAATTATTATAATATCAAGTTTCTAAAGCCTAAAGTTTACCGTAAATGTGCCATATTGGGATAGAGACCGCCCCCAATAATAGCGCGAATCAGGGGAATTTTATCTGAATTAATGTTAGACGATTGGTCTAAACAATTCGACGAAGTTAGGAACCTATAAGTAAAGTTAAATGGATTTATAACATACTTTGTTTGCCTACTTTACTGCTTCTTGTATTATTATATTGTAATGGTACTTACTTGTAGTTACAGAGGAACTCAGCGAATTGGGACTTCATACGTTCTAGCTGCTGAAGTGTCGTGTGACTGAGAAAGTTGTTATAGCAAAAGTCGCGATCCCGATGCTCCCCTACGCTTTCGCGGTAGTTGCAAATAGTGTTATGTATCATTAGATGATCACTGTACATCTTTTGGGCCATCCTGCGTTTGGCCTCGTCGACCCGCCGCTCCTGACCTAAGGGCGTATAGAACGGATTTTTGTAGGAGAGAGCAGCTGCGACGGATGTAATGGGATCCAAACAACGAAAAAGTGCCGATATCAGAATCATTTTACCCACTTGCGGATCAATTGGGAGTTTGGCTAGATGCATGCCCAACGGCGTCAAGTTGCCATTAATGTCAAGCGCTTCTATCCTGATTAGAACCGATACAATCTCGTAATCGCAATTAAGAGAGCAGCACTACTTACCGCTTAAGTAAGTTAATAGCTGTGCTCACAGTCCTCTGGGCAGGGGCATCGATCATTGTTTGAAACATTGCGTAAGTATCGTCTATGTGCAGCACTTTGAGACTAAGTATGATCGTTTCCAGTTTGCAGCGCAATATCTCTGGAGTTGGCACTTCCGACATCAGAGCCTCTCGTGCCCGACTAAACAGATTATAACATACGCCTGGCTGCACTCGGCCGGCGCGTCCCTTGCGCTGTTGCGTGTTTGCGTGCGTCACCCAGCACTCCTCTAGAGATTGTATGTTTGTCTCAATATCATAGTCAGTTACTTTGGTCCGCCCAGTGTTGATGACGTAGACAACATCGTCGATGGTTACTGAAGTCTCGGCGATAATAGTGGATATGATTACTTTTCGTTTTCCATTAGGGGCGCGTTTGAAAACAGACTGTTGCTCCGCCGAGGGAAGCATGGAATGCAGAGGAAAGATGAGTAAATGGTCGCGCCAGCGTTGGCCCAAGGGTGAACGGGGGTTTTTCAGTGTGCTATGCAATTGTGATATCTTATTCAATCCAGGCATGAAGACCAATATGGCACCATCTGATTTTTTGTTACATATATAATATATGAGATTCGCAATAAAATCGATATCCTCGCAGCCCTCGGAATGGGGTACTCGAAGCTGCTCAAGGACATTGTTATCGTACCTGCTGCGCACCTGCCGTATGTATGGCTCAATCATGTTTCTGTGTTCCGACTGATCCAGCCGGGGTTGGGACCGTTTATTGTTCCCACAGTCAAACTGATAGCCTGTCATGGCGAGCACATCCTCCAGATAGAGAACTTCGACAGGATGCATCACACCTTCTATGCGTAACATTGGGCATCTGTTAAAATAGTTACAGAAATCCTCTTCCCGCACCGTCGCACTCATTAATATGACTTTTAAGGAGGGCCGATGTGGCAGTATAATCTTGAGCAATGCCATTAGCATATCTGTCTCAATGCTGCGCTCGTGTATCTCGTCCAGCAGAAGAACGCTCACGTTGTGCAGCAACGGGTCTGATTGTAGCTGCTGCAAGAGAACTCCTGTGGTGCAGTACGTTATTGAGGCACGCTCACGAGGCTTTCGACTTTCCAGACGAATCTGATAGCCCACAGAATGCCCTAATGGTTCAGCACGCTCATAGCTAACGCGCTCGGCCACTGTTATGGCCGAGATTCGACGAGGCTGTGTGCACACGATGCGGCAGGTGGTTCCTATTCCTTTTTCTATGCAATCGTCTAACAGTAGTTGCGGCACCTGCGTAGTCTTACCACAGCCGGTGCTACCAACAATTAATACAACTTGATTTTTGTCCACAGCGTCGATAACATCTGTTGCATGACGCATTGTGGGTAATTTCAGACGGTCTTCGAAGCGCGCTCGAAAGTCTGCATTTTGAAGACGTTCCTTTTGTTTATCCTGAAGATGGGCATCTAGGCTTCGGTTTTGCAGATTCAAATCTTTATTTTGCTTTTTGGTCTCTTCTATGAACGCCTCAAAGTTTACATTTAACATATGGCGAAACTGCTGTTGGAAATTCTCATCAAAATGCTTCTGTCCAGCTTCTCTTGCCAGCTTAAACTGATCCATGTATTCATTGACTCGCATAATAACACCAGGAGGCACAGTAACATCGCAGCTCAACTTAATTTTCGGCTCATTTTTGGTGTCTGAGTTTTTACGTTGTCGGGCAAGATTTTTGTAGTACATGCCAATCTCCCTGCCACTCAGTCCTGGCGGGCGGGAACTTTTTCCCGAACGGGCTTGCGACTTATTTCCTCTATGCATTTTATTAGAAATAAACGCTTAAGCACACCAGAATTAATTTATTCGATTCGAATTGATATTTTTGATATTTTTTGAAGCCCTGATGATTTACACACATAGTGGTAGTCCCTATATATGTTAATGTTAATGTAACATATTAATGTTAAGTTTCACGCATTATGTAAAAATTTATAATTTGGTAATTTTATAGTACGTTACAAATTTAGTCAGACTTTTGACAACATTTATGTAGTTTTGTATAGGATTAAATTTCCGAAAGAAAAATAAAACAAATCGAACACAATGTCGATAAGAGTTAGAGGTGAGTATTATAACTTGATAGCTTAATAACAATCCACTAAAACGGTATATATAGAAATATTACTTTTTCATGCTTTGATGAAACAACGGAAATTTTGTATGCCATTACAACGATCGGAAAAGTACTTATAATATACTTACTGAAGTACTTATAAAACCATATTTTGTTGGAGATACAAATACCAAATAGTACTAGTATCACTTGATCTTCATTCAATACATCGATTACAATTTGGTTAAAGCAAACCCACAAAAATAATTAAAATATGGAGATAGTTTTTGAAATGCGTTTCGCATATTCAGAAATCTATATATCTATATCTGGTACAATACAAACGCCATTATATAAAATACTAGATATTTGAAATTTATATATTTATATATATATTTACGGTTAGTAGGCACAGGGCAAATCGGGACTAACTATATACTAGACGATTCAAATTTGCTGACCGGTTTATCCCTATCCGTCTGACAGTCTATCTGTCTGTCCGTCCGCCTGTCGTCTGACAAATATTCCAATATATTATGGAGATTATAAGCTTAAAACATCATTTAAGTCCGTTTGGACAATAAGCATGTGCCACTCAAAAATGTGGCAACAAATTAAAATTCGTGAATTCTATTCTATTCGAAGAATCGCAATTGTGATTGAATTGTGTTTGAGATGTGAACTGTTATTTTAGTTTATATTTTAGATTGTGGATGTTGCGCAGGAGATGTTGGATCGTGTTCTGATGTCCTAATGTCAAATTCAAATTCAAACATAAAATTTATATTTTTACAAAACCCTCGAAAAAACCAAATATACGCGGAGTATATCTAGATCTTAAATTTGAAACTTACAAATTTTATAAGATTACCTCCTCTTTTGATTTATATATATATTCATATATATATGTATTGTGCCCCTTTAGAAGCATGGTAAATTGAAAAAAGCTGTATTATTCATAGTTTTGGACCCTTAGTCTCTTACGTTTTCTACAACTACAATACATTTTGGAAAATATAGCTCAAATCTTTATTTAAAACTTTTTGAATTTTCTTAATTCATCAAAAGTTGTCTTATATATTTGTGTGAAAATGTAAAAGGAATTCGATTTGTAACTGAAGGCTTTTTTAATTAAAGTCAAATCAAACTATAATTAATTTTTGTATACTAATATACTTAATTGTTTTTCATATTCTCAAATAACTCTCGCCCAAGTAACCCAAAAAATATAAGATTTGTGATTTAGCTTTATATACGAATATATATTGTAAATATAAGGAAGTAACAAAGTATCTCTATTGACATTAATGTTTTATTTTTATAGTAAATATATGAATTCTATAAAATGTATAATTTATTGCAAGCACATGTTTCATTTAATGAAGGTTCTTTGCAAGAATCATTCAAAATATATTACCTATTGCCAACATTCATCTGGCTTCACTAACAAATGCGATGGACATGTAAAGCCAATTTCCTCTGCATGTACATAGAAATACGTACACATTGTATTTGTTTAGGTATGCCTTTATTCTAAGTTAACATAGGCGTGTATATGCATTTAATTTATAGACATAATAGACTGCTAATTAACACATTTAATTATATGAACAACAAATGAGAAATTTGTAATTTCTCACCAAAATATATAGATATTCTACATGAAGCAGGATATTTAATGTAGAAATACGCATATTATTAAATAACGCAAACATTAAACAACAGTAAAAACAAAAACTTGTGCACATTGGTATAGTATAGGAAAATTGCTACTTAAATAACATCTTTAGACTGATTTGTAAAATGAAAAACTAATCGGTTAAGGACCTATACTGAACAATAAACAAATTTAACAAATTCCTATTAATGCCGCGATTATAAACATAATTTTAATTCTGTCATTTAAATGGAAGTAGAAATATAGGGTGGATTCCAAGCAGCGGTGCTTCATTTCTCTCCTTAAGTACATAATTTATGAGGTATTTTTTATGTGTAATTGTGTGTAATTTTTAGCACTCGAAAATTCTCATATCTGTTCATAGTTATTTAAAAAAAATGCGATATAACAAAAATATTATTGATTGTTACATTAATTTGCTGTATCCAAAAGTATATATCTCTAATAGAGTTTACAAAATTATAGAAACAATATTCTATTCAAGTTGCAAGTTATAGTGAAAATAAAACAATAATTAAGGAAAAATATTTAAGGAAAAACAATCGTAAGTCGGTTATACGCTAGAGCAAATGTGTTTGAATGGGAAATTTAATATGCGCAACTAGATTCCCAGTAAAGAATAGTCTGGTTATTGTGGCTTGTTTTGCCTGGATTCGTTGATATCCTCCGGTTTTGGCAAGAGCGGTGCTAACGCCGTTGTTCCATCTTTGTCATCGTTTTCTCCATTGTGAAGATCACCTGCAACATCCGAGGTAACTAAACTACTGAATGAACCATCTTCTGTTCTTTCAGGACCAATTTTATGTCCAGCATGGATGTGACCACTAGCACTATTACTTCGATCATCGTGAGATATAGTATTGTTAGTTGGTGACGATGTTACACTTCGATTAGGCTTGGATAAGCGTCTCGTTGACAGAAATCGAGGCTTTTCATCTTCAGTTGCTGAATGGAGCAACCGTTCAACTTCGTCATCGATTGTCTCACTTGAGAACGTGCCCGATTTTCGACTCTTTTCTAATAAAGTTGCCTTTTTTGCAGTTAGGTACAAGCTACGTTTAATTGCAATATATATCACATCTGTAGCAGCGCGAACAGAGTAATCAGGAACGAAAGTTTGCCGAATTTTCGAATCCATATTCAACGACTGCATCGATCCCATCTGAGTCGGAGAGTCTACAATGAGTTGCAGAAGCACATTCGATTAAATTAAATTTTATTTCTTGTAATTTTATGTACTTACCAACAACAACATTCTGCACCAATGCTTGCGTACCAAAATAAGTAAATGGACCACTATCAAAAAGAAGTCCTTCTCTGCCAATCGTTACTTCCACACGACCCTCTAATATAAGTACAAAAAAGTCAACAGCTTTCCCCTGTGTAAATATGAACAAACTGGGATCATCTTTCGGTTTTCCCTTTGATTTAATATTATGGAAAACATCTTGATTAAGTAATCGCCGCAAGATTGGTTCTGAAATGACATCCTTTTTAAACGCATCGACAGCTGTAGATAGAAAGAAATGGTAATATTATACTATTGTTATATATTATGGGTATTTTTTTGTGTTTATTTGTTACCTGTACTTAAATATTGGAATGTTGCCAACGTTAATTGAGGAGAAATACGAACTGTTTGCGCCTCGCGACGTTCGGCAAACGCAGAAAAATCGGCTTTTTTATAACGACTGCGACGAGTTTTTGTACGATTATCAACAAACACATCGGTTTCATCAACAATTTCTGCTTGAATAAGCTCCTCAATTACATCTTCCAATGTAACAAGGCCAACGGTTTCATAAAACGGATCGCCGTCGCCTTCGTTGTTAACACGATGAACGAATGCGATGTGACCGATCGTGCCTTCCTTGAATTGATTAAACATAATATCTAAAGTGTAATCCTCAAACACAAAATGAACGGGATTTTGATAAAATTCGCATAATGTCTTCAACGGAGTGTTATCATCAGTATCTACGAATGCCAAATCTTTAATATAGAGCAAAGTCACAATGTTTTTCCTATCTCCGTCGTATACTGGAATACGAGAATAACCAGAGTTCATAATATCAGATACAGTCTCAAAGTCCAGCACGGCCTCCAATGAGAGCATGTAGGCGTCATTAATGTGAGTCATAATATCGGCGACAGTTTTCTTGCGTAACTCCAACGCGCCCGATATTATATTCACTTCATTTTTATCCAAATCATTTACGTCGTTTGTAACCTGCGCAATAGAATCTCTTTAACATAATGGAAATCTAAATTTTTACAAGGGTTTTCTGTACTTACACGCACAAGTTCCTTCAGACGTTCACGATTAAATACATTACCAATCTCTTCACCCAACAGTGCATCTAGGATACGAGATATTGGGTACGATAACGGAGCGGTTATGGCCATTACCGTTTTGGTAATCAATATAGTTTTGGCACCAATAGCTAAACCGTGTCTTGAACACACAGCCTAAATTATTATTTTTTATATGTAAAGAAAGATTTATGAAAATTGGCTATATATATTATAAGGTTAAAATTATAGATCAATGTAAGAGTTACGCTGTTATGAATGAATTTCAAATTAATCCATATAATCTTCATCTAACATAAAACGCAAATATATATACTCAATTAAATAATAAATGTGTATGCCAGATACCATACAAATTAGTTGCACATAACTAAGTTTTCACAGTCCCATGTATTTGCGTCGTGTTTGTTTTTATTAATATGCATAGTACATTCATCAAAAAGCATAATCAAATAAGTTAAAAGTTATTAAAATCCCGTTCGCCTTATTTAAGAATAAAATTGATGTGTACAAAGCATATCTATTAAACGTAATTGAGTACAACATAAATTAGATGAATTGTTGTGGTATTAGTCGAGTCTATTTCTTTTTATTATTATGGGTCAAAACAGAAAAATTAGATTGCTTAGAAATACAAGATAATGGAAGTATTGGTATGAAGCCATATGTATTTGTGTGTAAGGGCAAATGTACAATGCGTTTTGCTATTGCTTATTAACTGAATTTCGATAATCAATAACATTAAAAAGGGAATAGTCAAAATCCAAAGGACCTACAAAAAATTAGGAAGCATTTGTACTGAGATTAATACGGATAGACGGGCAGACAGACGCACTGGGCTATATCGATTCAGTCGGCAATTTAGGTCAAACAGTTTTAAAAATAATTTTCAATCTAAGCTCTTCATTACTCTAGTAATAAAAGTGTGAGTTTCGTCATATGGCGTTAGATTGACCTACATTTAAAATTTGGCTGGGATTTCATGCTTAATATTAAACCATAATAATGAGTCACCAACTTTAGCTGGGCAACCGAAAAAAGTATCCAACTGTGTGTCAGGTCAAGACCCTGCTGTTTAAAGTCTTGGGATAGTGTATCCAAAAATATACTTTATTTGCTAATTACCTAATTAAGCACCTTTAGAATTTATATTGATTCAGTGATTCTTAAAAGTGATTCTGCTTGAATGTCATCATTTCAAATACGAACAAATTGATATATAAAGACTTTTTACATATTTTTGCATTAAACAATTCGTATATGTCATTATTTGCATTAAACATTTTTAATAGGTTTTGTGTAAGCATTTTAGAGAATGATAAGAAAAATGAACTAGATCAATTTAATTCAGCGTGTTACTTTTACAGAGTCCAATCATATAGTTTAGTTAAATGCCTACCTGAGGTGTTATTTCACCAAAAAGTACAATAGCCAAGGTGGAAAATATGACAGCAAAAAGTCCAGAAGTCAAACCATCCAGTAGAATGGTAAAGGTGGAGTTAACCAACACATTACCCAAGAGAATACTGCACAACAGATAATTACCTTGATCTCTGACAGGTGCAATTTTCGCGGCATACTTTCTTTCTTTTTCCGTGCCGGTATTTCGTAATATCTAAGATATATAATTCATTTTTAAACCGATAAATCGTTTTTGCTTCAGCTACATACTTTTAATTCAGTACGGTCCATGGCCATTAGACCCAAATTAAGACCGGAGAACAAGGCAGAGAAACATAAACATGTTACGATGACAACAATAGCTACCCAGAGAGGCAGAAGTGGTTCATGCGTTTCGATTTTCATCCATTTGTCATTGCCTTGATGTACAAGGGGTGTGGTATCAGCGGCGCTGTGATGCTGTTAAGAAAATTCATTAATCATACATAAAGTTAATATGAAATTAGCATTCACTGCGGCATTCAAAACTCACAGTTACTCCGTTATCGTCAGTTTTCGCACAAATATACAATGCGCTCTTCGAGTACGGAAATTTGACCGTATATGTTGCAGTAAGTCCGCCATCGGAAACAGCGTCGGGCTTAAAGATTTCTGTTATTGGTTTCAGACAGGCTCCTTTATAATCGTTCTCTTCACTTGTAAACGCGATAACTGTGTTCTTTTGTAAATCAACACCAAAAATGCGAATTGTCTGTTCCTTATTGCTCAATACACTCGGAACGCCATCATTGGACTCAGAGCTATCATCCTCCAAACGCAATCCTATAATACGAAAACTGCTATTCCCCGTAACCTGTCGCGGTTTCCGATCTCTAGACAAAAGAAAAAAAAAAATAAATAATTTATTTAAGTTGAATTATTTTAATCAGGATATAATGATATGAGATTATATTTCTTGTGCCGTGGATCGCTGAAGGCACGGCATATTATAGGACCATTCCCTTGCCAGAGTGATCGGAGGCAAAAAACACTTGGATGGACTTAACAAATTCTGATTGGCTTTAATTTTTTGCCTTTTGCGCCAGAAAAGGTCACAAAATACGCAGACGCTAATAAACATGCTTACCAAAGCATTATAAATTATTTATAAACTTTTGCTACATTGAACGAACTTTATAATATCCTGTTGTCTTCAGATTGAAAATTCCTCTGCCTAAAATCTATATTTTAAATATAGATAAAATCTGGACTATAAAATAATTTTCATTTAAAATTCATTTCGCTCAGCTATATATATGTATAGATTTCATTTGTACATTCGTTACTTGAAATTTCTTAATATATAGAGAATTTATATGTACACATATTATATCTAAATTAGTAAAAAACAATGAAGCTCAAAATTATATATTTTTTTTAATTTTTTGATAACCCATATTTTGAATAGCCATACTATATAGCATATATTTAAATATATTCCAAAAAATATATGACATACAATAGCTAAGCTATATTAATTCAATCCAACCGATTCTATCATACATACCAGAACTGAGAGGCTAACCCATAATTAAAATTTTAAATTTCACATTTTGCTAAAAATTTCTGTGATGTAGGTTCGAAACAATATCAAAGATGTTACTGCTTTATATATGAATGCAGATTTAAACAAGATATTTTAAAAAAGAAAATTCCTAAATATTGTATTGAATATATCTAGGTAGTAAAAATAGACGAAGTAGAAAAAGTTCTTGTTCACACGGACTCAAATATTTAAGATATCATGGCCGATTTTTAAATATACTATAGTGGTTCTCCTAGACGGACATATGTATTGGCTTGTAAGTATAGTAAACAATCAGATCAATTAGCCAGCTAATACTAGTTTATATCTGTTATGCATAGACCGATGCCAGACAAAGATTATAAAAGCAATAATATATAAATTATAGACCACCTATATAAATAAAATCATCGTTGAGAACACAAATAATAGTTACCAGGTGGTTCATGCTGATCAACAAATATATGACGAAGTCAATAGCCACTTGACTATTGTATAAGGGCTTCTTCTGTTTTAGATAAGGTCTGCCCCTACGTAAGCATTTTGGCCATCAAACCAATTGAGATGTTTTACTAAATAGTTCCAATATACTAATTTCATGATTTTACCGGAATATACTGACTTAAACTACATCCAGAAAGATAATCTTATTCCAAACTGTCGCAAGATTTTAGCTTGCGTCATAACCAACATGCTCTTATCGCATATAGCTTTATTATCAAAATAACGCTATCGTAAATCATTTATCTCATTCGATCAAGTACACATCACGGACTTTCATGTGTGTTTAATTATATATGAACGTGTTCTAAAAAGCGTTTCTGATAAAGACTAACACGTTTAAAAAGTTAAGTTTCATATCTTTCGAAAATAAGTAAAATATATAATATTATAGTATTGAATACATCTAGGTAGTAGAAATAGACGAATTAGCTAAAATTCTTGTTCATACGGACTCAAGCATTTTGATTATTATTATTATGATATCTTCAATTTTTAAATATACTACAGTGGTTCTTCTATAGTATAGATCTATAAGATATGTAATATAAATAAATAAAATAAAAGAATTTAAAGAAATATAAATATATGTCTAGAGTATAATGACTTGAGAAAATGTATGTAACAAGTTGAAGGAGACGTGGCGGGAATCATCTCCCTGTTATCCACATGAACTTTAAATTTGAGAAATATATTCATGTATATTTTTTCTATATTAATTATTATATTAACATCACACTGAGAGGTTGTTAGGGTTGTAAGGTTGTAAGTCAAATGTTAAGTTGACTTAGTCTCATAACTCAATTTAATTATGATTGATATGTTTAATTCATCTCATGTTAATTGGAATATAATCCTTTATGTTGATTGATACGTTAGAATTATGTATAAATGTATAGAGCCTACTCTTTGCTTACTAAGGCAAAATAAGTTGTCAAATACGAAATATCTCTGAAATAAATGCCTGATGATCTAAGTATAATAACAATGCCTAAATAAATTGTAGAAAAAAGATGCTTTATACATGGCATCTCAAACACTTTTTTATTTAACTGCTCTGTCAAAGAACAAAACTTTATGTATTTCTCTTTGACACTTTGTCTATAAAATGGGTACTGAAATATGGCTTTATAGCTTCATAGAATGGCTGACGTTAATCCTAACAAGAATGTATCCATATTAAGTGACTAAACATACAAGCTGCACATTTTCATTACATTAATTAATTAATAATACAAAAAATGATCTCAACATTATAACAGTTTTTTTCCTAGAGCTTTAAAAATGTGTTTTTTCTTGCTTTTTTTTAGCCAAACCCATAGTTGGCAACATTGTAAGGGACCCGAGCAAATACCAACTTGAGTGGTGCGTTGAAATGGTGTGTACTAGACACAATAAGGATGCAATTTCGAGCGAGTTGTTTTTAATATTATGAGTAAACTGCGATAGAACATACACATGGATAAAACATTTGGATTTGATATTGATCAATAGTATGTTTTCTTCATTTGACTATATTTTGCTTGAGGGAACAGAGGAAAACGATTCGATTTATAATTATCTTAATAGTATTTATTTAGCGAATTGTTATATTTTCTACTAATTTAATAATGAATTGTTGACTATGTGCGGCCTCTCCTAAAAGAATGTGAAACTTGTTGAAACACATAGACATACTTATGTGAACAAACAATGATATTTGTATATGAATAAACATGTGTGAATATGCGTAAGCACCCGATTGGAGCTAACATACACACATATTAGCACATATATATTCAGTTGACGGCTGTCGGCAGACTCTAAAAGTACATCACATATGTACATACAGAAATGTATACATGCATAAGAATTTCTATGGGTACACATTTGACAGAGCTCGAGCGATTAGATCAAACGACACTGATGAAAAGTGTGTCATCCATGTACATGCGCTCTTTAAATTATCATAAAATATGAGTCCATTTAGTTGCTCCTTGGTAGAAAATATCCTATACAATCCTACAATCCAGTCACACAACTTCTGCCTGGAAAAGTGAATACAATTCAGTCTATCATACAAATACAAAAATCGTTTTTACATGGTATACAGTCTGCAAACGAAATAATTATTTCTAATCAGTCATTGTTATTATTTATAAGGTTTTTGACGAGAGACTGAGAGGTAAACGTGAATGCCCCACCAATGTTTATAGATTATTAGTGAAAACGTATAATCCGACCAACGATAAAAAGAAGTAAACAAACAAACATAACACAAAAAAAGAAAATAGAAATAATAATTAAACACAGCTCTTTGTCCTATATTGCAGGATTTATCTTTTCACGTATGTATAAACTTTAGTAAAAATTATCAATTGAAAGGCTGCTTACTAACTCAATTAGTAAATAAAATAGTTATATAAAATAATCGATTAGAATCTGAACTTATTCATAAAACTCCACTAGAATTTCCAGCTTTACATATATGTACATTCATATGTATATGTAAGTTTAGTTAGATACCGTAGATCCGTTATTCTGCCTGTATACGAAATTTTACATAAACGGTGTACACATTTAAGATTATTTAACGGTATATCTGTATTTATTTGGCCAAAATAAACTTTTTTTGCAATTATATTACGGAGCTAAACTTCAAAACATAATTAGATATTACAACAGTGTATGTATGTACAGCTATTAATATATATAAAAAAATGTGAAATGACGATTTACATACGTTTGTATGTGTGTCTACTAATACATACGTACGTATGCATATGTACAAAGAAGTCGTCACTCATTACACTGGTATAAGTACGGAGATCGAAACGCAAAAACAAACATCAGAAAAAAATAAAAATAAAATACTTGCTTAAACCGACGCAATCCAGATTTGTTTGGACTGTACGGTGAAACAAAAATAAGAACTACCCGCAATATTGGTGTGTTTGGTGGCTTTCAAAATTTTGTAAGAGTGTGTATCTATGTGTGTATGCTTGTGTGTATTGATTTTAGTGCGGCTTCGCCAAAAAACACACGCATATCTACACACATACATATCTGCGTCTGTATTTGTGCGCAATGTTGCACTTGTGTTTGTGCTGCGTGTATATACACCTGTATTATGTGTGCATATATGTGTCTGTGTGTGCAGCTGAGTTGCCAGCTCGCGTTGAAACGTGCCTCACTGCGACGAAAAGAGCAACGCCAATGGCTAAGAATGAGCACGAGAATGATTCATTAGTACAAATGTTTGCGGTAATTCACTTTTCAGAGGATTGCCTCAGATCGACTGAAAATAATAGGCCCTTTAATATTTTTTGTGAAGTATACAATTAATAAGACCTTTGCCTAGTATTACTTAAAATTTGGTTGAATCGCGTCAGTGTTGAAAATTCTGGTTCTAATTGCTAAACAAGTTAAAACGTTTATTTTCACTTTTTTTATTGGTAAGCTATGCATTAACAATTATGGCCGATGACTGATTACCGATGGCATAAGTGATTATCAATCATGAGTAAATTGAGTTTTAGATTTATTTATTTATTTTTACATATCGGTTCCAGGGAGATTTATACTGAAATGATCACCACACTAGTTCTCAGTCTAAAATTGAGCTGGTTGAGAAATTGGGCCAAATTACAAGGCTAAATCGACATGGATGTGTTAGACATAGTGATGGGGTCGTTAATGCCAACAAATGTCTTTTAAATATATATATAACATGCTTTCGCAACGTCAGAACAGCGTTTTTATTTTACTGAAAATAACACCCGAGAAATTAATTAATGTTTCTCATGTCTAGCTTTTTACCGATTATATCTACATACATTTTTGTACGTATACACATGGATACACACATAAAAATAATAAAAAATATGCTCAAGAAATGGCAATACTTTTGCATACTTAAAATTTTTTATAAATAGATTTGGCAGCCAAGACACAGACGTTGCACATATACATCCATTCAAGCATTCTTACGTAGACAAACCCGACATAATTCTATATATATATATATATATATATATATATATATATATATATATATATATATTGGCTATGTACTTATGTGATTTGAATGATCGTGGACATACATAAAAAATCCAAAATAAACAAGAAAGCTCTAGTCGGGACGCCCGACAAGGAGATACCTGAACAAATATAGGCCCAGTCCTAAAATATTCCATAGTTTTTATCGAGCATTAAAAAAAAAAAACAAATAAAAATCAACATAATTTTACCAAAACCAGCACTTCATAGTTAAATAAAAAAACTTCCCTTCGCCACCTGGCATTGAACCCATAATTTCTTGGCATTAATGAATTTTTTTTTTCGGATTTTAATGAAACTTTCAGCATGTTGATTATAACATATTCGATTGGAGTAATTGTCAGCTTAGTAAATTCGCATATTGGTCCTAATTTCAAAGAAACTTAAATTTAAAGAATTCGGGAAAATTTGGAGCCGGTATCATAAATGTAGCGAAAATCAAAATTGTATAAGATACAAATAAAGCTGTACGAGATATAATTCAATAACCGCATTTCTATAATATTTTTAATCGATAACAATAAAACGAGAAGAGTTATCGATTATTTGAAACAAACTTGATATGCACGTGCTATATAGCTATTATAGATGCTGAGATCGGAGCGTTCACACATACTAACAGACTGACGGACAGGCCTTGTGGTCCTGATCAAGAATACGCCTTCTTCTGCCGTTACATACATTTTAACAAAACTATTTCCCATTTTCAATTTAAAATGTCAGTGGATGTCTCCATATATTCGAATGCACACATAGCCATGCCTCCATATAGACACACACAATTAGGAATGCATTTGTGACCTTAATACTTTTACTTCAGCAAATTCAGATTTTTCAGTTTTATTACGGCTGCAAGTCAACTAATTTAGGCGAAAATCTAAAAACAAACAAACAGATATTCTCGCTTGAGCGTAACCTAGTATGCATACACATATGTATGTGGAGAGTGCTTAAGTACATACATCTATGTATGTGCATGAGCATGTATTGTGCGTTGATAAACAATGAATGATAAGACCAAGAAATTGAGTCAGCCAGCCTTCACAGAACAATAAAATAAATATGGTTATCGTTATTGCATGAAAATGGAACTGAGAACTGAGATTGTTTTGTATGTTGCTAGTAGGCCGGGGAATTAATATTTCTTACTAGTATTTTGGACACATATGCACAAGTATATGTATATGTGAGCAGAATCTCATTCGATTAGGTGATCACAGGATACATACATGCGTATGTGTGCAAATGATTCCAGTTTGCTCTTGCAAAAGTTGAAAATTAATCGACTGAGACATAGTTGACATCTCTAAAAATCTCTTAGCTATTTATAGAATTAGTGCGTCTAACATTAAGACCTCAGAACTAATATACTCGTTTCTATCTGTGTATCAGTGTATCAAAAGCTGCTAATAACTTAGTAAGCGACAATGTGTTAATCAACGCCTGTGTGCTTAGAGCATTGAAAATAAATATGAAAATATAAAATTGATGCAAAAACTTGTATACACCTTTATTATAAAATATTATTAAAAAAAGTCTTTGGCGTTATTACGTTAGATAATTTGTGAAAGACTTACCACCAATTATAAGGTCAAAATGTGAACTGAGTGTATAAATCATGTGTATATAGTGTTTGAACCTAACCTATTATATTTGCTTTTAATAGTTTGAAGAATGTTTTCATACAGTTGAACATTGAATCAATATTCATATCCTTCCTTTTTCCCAAGTTTAATAAATATCTGTTGTCACACACAGGGTTTCGATTAGTCTACTTGTAATTACCAATTTGCCAATGCCTTTATATATACATATAAATACGTATATGAACATACGCATCATGAATACTTCCATTTTTTTTATTAAAGAATCAGCTCTAAATGAAAATAGCTGACCCTGTATCCGGCTTCATGTTTATCAGGCACGCTGCGAACTGCTGTGTTTAGTACATATTAAGATCTTTGTAGTCGGGGCAATCGCATATATATTATTCGCAATTTGATAGTGCTCCAAAATTAGAGTTTTAATGCAAATATAACAGCGACACGAAATGAACTCAATTTTCTTTTAGTTCGTATTTCGTATTTAATTTGAGTGCATTGAAATTTTTAAAATAAATTAAATAATGAAAAAATAAAAACAAACAAAAATATTGTATATTTTTAAAATTTGTAAAAAAAATAAAGTGTTGATAAAGAAAACAACCAAAAACACTGTATATTTTTGTTTTGTTTTGGCTTTTGTAAACTTCAGTTTTTTCAACTGTGCACAAGCCAATCGCTATGTTGTTTCAAAATTGAAATTAAAAATGTTCAAATAAGTTCAAGTGTTTTTAAAAGATTAACACGATCTAATAAAATGTTAAATGGAAGAGAATTGATTCGAACGTTTTAGGTTAATAAATCAAATAACGCATTTCCTTTCACATTTACAACATATGTTTCACTTCTAACTAGGTGGCAACAATGGAACACAAATGTAAACAAAACATGCTTATTAAATATGTAACATTGCACATTAAATATAAAAAAAATAACAATATGATCTAGACTTGGAAATCGTATCATGTATTTAAGAAAATAAACAAGTTTATTGCCTAGAAAAATTAAAATGTATAATTTGTTTGCTATTATTTCCGACTTTCATACACTCAGTCCCACAAATACCAATAAATTGCAAATGCTCAGCCTATGTAAAAGCATAAAATGAATTAACATTTAAAAAAGTAAAGGTCGTCCAGGTAAATATTATTTCCTAACCATAGAATTGTTATTTAGATACATGCATATTGTATTCTAACTTGCCTTGTTTGTGTTTCTGGCAACTGCAGCTCCTTCAATATCTGTGTTTCTGTGTTAGAATTATTTATGTTTTCTTCTGCCAGCAGATTTGTCATTAAGTTCAATGGTTTTAACACTGTTAACGGAGCAACGCCATCAAAATCGACATTTGCATAAGAGGCGTGGGCCAATTTAATACAATTTGCAAACGCTAAAATTGTAATTAGGAAAGCAAGATAAATGCTTTTTATGTCTCGTAGACCCTCCAATGTAACACATAATTTTGGACATGTAATTGATTTTCCATCTCTCACACGCGGCATTCGCAAAACTGAGGTGTTGGTAATTATTTTTGAGTTTGACACTTTAGTCCGTTTATGACATTGTTTCAAACACTTTTCACTCTTTTCCATAATACGTATTTGTTGTGATTTTTTCGTGTTGTATTTAACAATTATATTACAATAATATGACTAAATCCGTCCGAGCGATACTTCGTTGGCACAAGTAGAGCCCCTAAAAGCAATATGCCTGCCTGTGCAATGCGCTATATACGTATGTATGTAACTTCTAGCAGTGTGACCGTAGTGCCATAGATAATTATACTTAACTAATTATCTAAAATACTAAAACACAATCAAATAAAATAGTTTAGGGCTACATCATTACCAATTCATTTTGATTGTATAAAGACTCAACGAAACTCTTTAAAAGTTGAATAATATTTAGTCAAGCTTTAGCTATAATTTTAAAGTATACTATAAATTCCCAGATTTGCTAAACTAATAATAGATCAGTTAGCATGCAGATACGTCATAAAATGTAATTCCTCAGTTGTTACGACAAATAACTTTGTTGATCCCACGAAAAACCTATACAATTAAATGAATATGGAATGGAAATTCTCCAACATACATTTATTTTAAAAGAGATCTTTTGAAGATTTTTTTGTCATTTAATTATTCAGGCAGAATTAAGGTTGGCCAGTCGCAATGCATCATTAACTAGTAAATACAAATTTTTATTAATGTATGAAGTTTAGATACTGTTACTGTTTCTGTTAATTGCTCCTGGTACATTTTCGTTTTATAGAGCTAGCCTGAACAAGCTCAGTCGTTCATTTTAACGTTCTGTTCAATTGAACCTGCTGTGATCTGAACGCACGAACTGTGCGTAATGAACTCATCTTTTTAATATCTAGCATATCAAACCATATAAACATCATATTGTTTTAAATATGGACAACGACGAATTGTCTGCAATTGACATAGTTACATTTGTAACTGAAGAGCTGCAGCAAAATTACCTTAGTAATCGTGACAATAAAGCAAAAGTCTTTGAGGAATTTCTGGGGCGATGGGAGGCAAACGACAATACCATTGCAAAGGTGAAGTCTCTCAATTTTGAGTTCGACGCTGGTATGTTGCAAGATTTCTCTATTATATAGGTATATATATATATATATAAATATATATCTATGTGTGCCTCCATACAGATTTGGATTGGTTCAATGTCAGTAGGCCATTGACACTTGCTGGCTTACACGGAAAAATTGTTGTGTTGGATTTCTTTACATACTGCTGCATTAACTGTATGCACGTATTGCCAGAGCTTCGGGCTCTGGAAGAGAGATTTCCAGTGGAAAGTGGACTTGTTGTAGTTGGCGTGCATAGTCCGAAATTCGAAAATGAACGAACAGCAGCAAACATTCTGTCGGCAGCGCTGCGATACGGCATTAAACATCCCATTGTTAACGACTCGAAATCCGCTCTATGGCGAGCACTGAGCATTCGATGTTGGCCTTCGCTTTTAGTTTTAAGTCCGAGCGGCTTGCCCATGTTATTGTTAATGGGTGAAGGCCATGGTGAGTTTCTTCGCGATTTTGTTGGAGCGGCGCTACCCTATTTTGATAGTCAGCAAAAAATCAACTTCTCCAGCTTACCGCTACAACTGTCAACAGATCTTTTACCGGCTTCGAATTTACGTTTCCCAGCAAAAATTGCTATGCTATACGATCAGTACGCTATAGCTGATGCTGGAAACAATCGGGTGATTGTCGTGACTAATTGTGGGGTTGTAAAGTATAAGATCGGCGGATTCGAGGCTGGGTTTGTGGACGGCACTTTAAATACTGCGCGATTCAATAATCCACAGGGTGTTGCCTTTCTTAATAAAAATACACTTATTGTGGCTGATACCGATAATCATGCACTTCGGCAAATTTCCCTGGACAAAGGAGTTGTTGAAACGTTAGCCGGAACAGGCACTCAAGGCAATGAACGGACCGGTGGAAAATTGGGGCCATTGCAGCCACTATCATCACCGTGGGATGTGTCGGTGTTTCGCACACGTGATATGGATATGTCATTCCATCTGGACGAGCTTAATGTTCCCGAGAAAACGATAGTGCTGATAGCCATGGCTGGCACTCATCAGATTTGGGGCTACTTTCCCGAAGGCATAATTTGGTGGAAATTTCGAAAGTTTGAGCCACGTTGCTGCGTTTCGCTAATTGGCAATGGGCTTGAGGAAAATCGAAACAACTCCTATCCACAAAACGCAGCATTTGCACAGCCTTCAGGCTTGGCCATGTCCAGTGATTATCTTTATATAGCCGACAGCGAAAGCTCTAGCATACGCAAAGCTTCAATGGTCGATGGTAAAGTGATGCCTCTTGTTGGTGGAGATCGGAATCCGTTGGTATATATGATATATGATATTTAAATTATGTGAATTTATTTAAGTTAATTTTATATAATTTTCTAGAACCTATTTGCGTTTGGAGATGAAGACGGAAAACTGTACAATGCGAAACTTCAGCACCCACTGGGCGTGGCGTATAATAATATCGATCGCAAGCTTTATGTGGCCGATACGTATAATCACAAAATCAAGGTAGTTGATACTGAAACGAATATAATTTCTACCCTAAGTATAAAAAACAAAGATGGTAGTACGCTGGTTCTTAGAGAGCCGTCAGGCCTTTGCGTTGATGCTGATAGAAAAAGGTTATTAGTTGCTGATACAAATAACCACAGAATTCATATAATAGATTTGACGACATATACAGCTGAACCTTTTATCCTTGACTTTAAGCAAATTTCTAGCACCAGCGAAACTGATGCTCCGCGTGCTTTATCAAAAGACAGTGCTTTACAGTTGGTAAAAAAGATTTCTTTGCTTCAGCATAGATCGTGCAACATTAATTTCGTCATGAAACTCTCGTCAGAGCTTAAATATACATTGGAAGCGCCACAGAAGTGGGCGATAAAAATCATAAGTCCGGGCTTGGAAATAAAACAATCAAATGGCCTATTAACTGACGGAAAATGTAGCCTACAAGTTAAGAATTCTTTAGAAAATATTAGGACTGAAGCCATTGGTCAAAGCGATTTAGCGATTGAGTTTTCATTAAGCCTTTGTGATACCAAAAGCTGCCTTATGAAAAAATTTATGGTCTACATTGTAAGTGAACGTCCCGTAGAGGACTCGCCGTTACAACCTGCAATCAGTAGAGATAATGCACTAGACGTGGATATTGGAATACACATAAATCAATCTAATATTAGTTTCTATTAATGTATAGGATTCTTATTAAATCAGATGCAAACAGAAGCAGATGATTTCAATTGCCAACAGAATTAATTAAAATCCTTGAACACAGAGCTCTCGCCCATCTATATTAAAAGAAAACAATGTTTTATATAAAGTATTTTGGTCTCGTTAAACTAACCCCTTAAATTTGAATTAATATTTATATTGTTGTGTATAAAAATATTGCAAAAACAAACATTTTTTAAAAAATATACAATAAAAGTTGCGCTTTTTTAATTTAATCAACATTAAACTATCGGTTTTTGCAAATTCTCTCCGCCTGCGCGCTGCTTCCAGCAAATTTGCAAACCTCAGTAAGCAAATCTTTTAAAATGGAAGCCTGACTACCTTGTGAACCATCTATGGTTATTGTTGGAATGAATGTTACTGGTGGTCTAAGTGCTTGGGTCGCATCTCCGTTCAATTTCATTAGCTCGGCTCCATGGGTGCTGTCAAAACACTTTTGGATGAGATCTACATTTTCCACGTTATACTGTTTGGTACACTAAAAAAGATATATATATATATATTTAGATATTGAGCTTAGTTAATGTATTAAACAACAGAACCTTTTGCATAGCATCTTTGGGATTTCGATTGTCTCGAATCATGCAGGTCACAACTTCTAGTCGAGTGAGTACGTCATCTATGACTTCAGCAGCGCATGCATGATACATATTTGCTTGACATTCCGTCGGACCATGCTGGCAATCAAATATAAATTTGCCTTCAGCGTCGGTTGTGGTATGTGCCTTTAAATCAATTTTTTGATTAAAGAATATAAACACAATAAATATATTTCATTTTACCTTGCCATAAGGCACGAGTTGCACTTCCATAATATGGGCAGCAGCTTTGTACGTGGGTAATAATTGCTTAGTGATAAAATATTTGGAGTCCGGGCAGAGGGCTTCATAAAATACTGTTACCAATACGGGCAGTGGAGCTCCTGGAGCTCTTTGATAGTGTGGTTCCTCCTGCAAAATAAGAACTAGTTTTTTTATTTGCTTCAAGCATTGACATGTTTTTAGCCTGATAATAGTTGTACAGATAAAGCTTATATGTAAATATGACATTGCATTAATTTCATTATCAATAAACTTATTCATTAATAGCAAATATTTACCTTTAACAACAACTGTTCACGGGGATAGAATAGAATTCGTAGCAAAAGCCCTAGTGTCGCAATTAAGAATAATAATATAAAAATTCGTTTCCGTGTTGGTATCATTTATTAATTAAGCAACAAATAATTTGTGCAGTATATGCAATTATAAATTACACCAACTCATATGTATAGATGTACTAAGGAGAATGAAAAAACCAGAAACATTATAAGTGATAAACACGTATTGTCCGAAACTCCAATGCATGGGAAAAAGTACTAAAATACACCAAAAATATTCTTTAAAAAATACCACAGCCGGAATACCATTAACTTTATTTTTAAAACATTAAACAAGTCAAATGAAAACCAATTTTAATATAGGTTAATAAGCTCAAAAAATGATTAATATTTTCTAAATCTTTGTTAACTTTATATACCAAAAAATTTATTATTAATTTAACTTTTTTATGGGTGATTTCCTAATTAATTATTTACCAAAAATGACTTAAGATCGATTACGGTATATTTTTTAATTATGAGTTTTTGAATTTTTAAATTAAGTCCGGTTGGAAAAAGAGCCCATATGTGAAGGAGTGTTTATTTTACTAAGCTGACAATTAGTGACAAGCGAATATGTAGATCATATGCTGAAAATTTCTTTAAAATACATTAAGTAAAACAGAAGTTATTAAACAAAATTTGCCAATTTGCCAAATTGCAAAGTCACGTGTCAGCTATTATTTTGTAAGATTTTGCACGAGCAGTGCTGTGAGGTGGTAGAGGTGGCGCTCGTTGCCGACAATTTTTGAGTTCGATATCCCATGCGGTGAACGGTTGGTTCCATTGTTTTGTTTTTTAAATTCTGAAGTGGCGGTGTTGCTTGCGTAACCTTGGTTCGAATCTCAGTTCTTTGACTTTAGGTGATAATTTGTTTTTTTTTTTATGCTCGATACAAACTATTAATGACCGTAAATAGGACTGGGATCAGGGTATCTTTTAGTCGTGCAGCCCGACTAGAGCTTTCTTAGTTGTGTTATATTACTTTTATTATTTAAGTCAGTAGGAAGTTATAATATATATCAAGCTTGCTTCAAAATTTCGAGATTTTTCTCAAGTTTTGTTCAATTTATATATATATATATATATATATATATATATATGTATATATATATATATATATATATATATATATATATATATATATATATATATATATATATATGTATATATATATATATATATATATATATATAAACATGATTTAAAACAATACAAAGAAAATTTTAATTATTTTCAGCTAAGGTAGTGTATTTGACACAATTTCGATACAAATCTTAAAATAGTTTTATTTAACATTTAAAGAGAAAAAAGATTTTTAACGGTTTATTAATCTCTCTTAAACTTTGTGGTTATAATTCTATCAACATTAATATCAGTCACTGGCAATTGTGGCTATTTAATATATAAATATAGTAACAAAATGTCAGCATTATCTTTTCTCTGGAACCAGCTATTATATACTAAGGGGTATTTAAGCCAGAACCCATCAACTGTTATTATTATATATACTATTCAGAGCTCGAATTTTCAAACTCAGTTTTGAAAACGGACGATATCTCATTAATCATGTCACTGGCAACCAAGCTACGGCCTAGTTTCTGAAATGCTGCATAATTTATTTTCTTAACGAAATAACTTGAGGCACAAGCAGCCAAATAAGCCGGATTGGGTTGGTTGGATTGCAAGGACCAATAAAAAAACGTTGCCAGAGATCCACTAAGTAAGTCTCCCTGCCCACCACAACGACGTCCTGACCCACCGATTGGCATCGTGTACACTTCATTAGTGTGGGGAATGTGAATCTTATCATGTGCGCCTTTTTCAAGCACAATTACCCCATCGCCAAGTAGTGACATCTTTTCGCGAGCTGTAGTGGTTTCTTTTCCAAATAATCTTTCAAATTCAATTGCATTTGGAGTCAATATAACATCACGTTGTCCACATACTAGCTCGATATTATCGTTTAGTATGAACAGCCCATCTGCGTCTATGACAACTGGTTTTCCCATCTCCAGGCAAAGCTTAATTACATCTGCTGCGGTTTTCAGAATACTAGAATCCCGCCCTAAGCCGGGTCCAATTACCTGTAAAGCACTGAACAATTAGTAATTGAGGTAAGAGCTTTGTTTCAATATATATAAATATACTATAACATGCAATCGATCCATCCACAACTTAATTTTTTCAACAGCATCTTCTTGGTCCAGGACTGGATGCACAATTAAGTCGGGGCTATACGCTTTAATAACTGCAGCTGCTTTAGTATGACAGAAAACGTGTGATAAGTCCGCTCCCACTTTCATAGCAGTAATTGCTGCAAAGTAGGGTGCTCCCGTATATTCCAAAGAGCCACCAATGACACCAATTCGACCATATTGACCTTTATATTTTTCGTTACTAAGTTTAGGTATAATCGTCCTAAATATAGTCAACAACTTTTGTGCATGCACTGGTATTTCAATTATTTTTGACATTATCAACTGTATTTTATTAAAAATAAAATAAAGATGGTTGATACAGAGGGTAATGTGAACTTATATTGTTTACAGCTTTACTGCAACAATTCTTAGCTTCACATCGATATTCTCAATTCGATGTTATTGCGATGATAAAATTCTGATAGCTAATTATTATTTTCACTAGCATATCGATATATTAATAGACAAAAATTTAGGTGATGTACACATATGGAATTAGTTTGAAGAAGAATATGAGTTATTTTCCTTGGAACGTGTATGACGCTTAAGATAATTTTTTAATTTAAATTCAAATAAAATTAAGCGATATTTACAATGAACAATTCTTTGGGAGTACCCTTTTTGTTGTGATTTTGAACAAGTGCCGATCTGGTAGCACCATGCCACCTGATCAATGTGATAACGCATATATTATATGCATTGCCATATAAACATATTTATATATTTACATACGTACAACCACAGCCGATTCAGCATACTTTGTTGCGCAATCGTGTTCTAAACCTTGATTTTCTAGTTCCTTATCCTTTCCGTTAACTTGAAAAGCGATCATGAAAGTATCTACTCTGACCCGAGGATTGCTAAGTGCAATAAAATCAAATGCGATATGTTCTACTCGTTCGCATTTCACGTATTATCCCACCAAATTAGCCCAGGGCGTGCGCGATGTCCAGAAAATGAATATGTTCCAAGCTATAAACAATGCGATGGACTTGGGTCTTGAGCAAGATTCGTCAGCACTATTATTTGGTGAAGACGTTGGTTTTGGCGGAGTTTTTCGGTATTAATTCAATAACATATAATTATATTATATTTGCCATGCTTATGCTAATTTCTTTATTTCATTAGCTGTTCTATGAACTTGAGGGATAAGTACGGAAAAGATCGTGTTTTTAATACGCCTTTGTGCGAACAAGGTATTGCTGGGTATGTATTTAAGCTATTTTAAGTAAGCTTTAAGACCGAAGAATCTATTACCCTTAATTATTAGACTGAACAATTCAATATCCCAATGAACTATTGTTTGACACTTTGCAAAAGCTGATCGAAAATTTTAAAAAATCGATTCGAGCTATATAGATAAGAATACGAACTAAATTCATATGATATATTATCGATTAAGAAAGCTCAAGTTGGAGATGCCCGACATGAGACACCATGAACCCCGTAGAGCCTGCTTGGTTAAATATACTGCATATCTTGTATCTATACATAAACTTAAACAAAAACTTCGTGGTCAAGGATTGAACTCGCAAATTCTCGGCGGCGAGCACCGCCTCTACCCACTGCTTGATCGAGTAGTGGCAAATGTAAACTAAAGATGCTCACAATTCAAACACAATTCAATCGCCTGTGCGAATCTTTGAGCAAACATAAATACATGCACTGCTTGCCACGCCACTCTACAAATTGGCCAAACATTTTATTTATTTATTTGTAACGGATTGAAACTTTCGCGAATCACCGAAACTTTGAGTATATGATCTACAAATTATACTTTGAAACTCTTACATATTTGCTATATTTGCAATCGAGCTTAAATTTAACGAATTTAGTCATATTTGCAGTCGATATTCAAAATTTAACAAAAAACGAGCTTTTATAAAAAATATATAAATGTATATGCAATATTTGGTGACACTAGCTCCAAAGTCGTATTAGATATAATTTTGTTTTTTATTTTTGTAATTTTTGTTTTTATTTTTGTAATTTTTGTTTTTATTTGCAATCTGCCTTATACTAGACAATAAACAAATTTGTTAACAATAATATTACGTAACCGGATGGCTTGGGCTCCAATGAGATCAATCCATATATTTAACTACTTTACATATTTATCTATTTCTGTTAGGCAGGTTGAGTCATCCAGTAGTCTTAGTGCTAGAGCATTGTCGTGGTTATGTAGTTTATTAATGTATCTGTTTGTATTTTTTCTTTAACAATGGGCAGCTTAACATCTTTGTGGATATTATAATTAGTCACATACCAGGGTGCACATGTAATCAATTCCGAGTCCTGGTATCGCTGTATAATTTCGATATTAGCAGTACCCCATAACTGCAATGCGTACGTCCATACTGGCTTCAGTACGGCCTTATATAGCCTTAATTTGTTTTCAAGCCTAAGTTCAGAACGTGGTCCTAACAGCCTGGTTTTCATCTTAAGCTGCTCTCGTTTCGATTTGATGTGCTGCTTCCAAGTTAGTCGCCGATCAAGCTGAACACCTAGATATTTTACCGATTCACTAACAGGTATAGCATGACCATTTGGTGTGACTGTAGGACAAGTTCCCGGTCTCAGAGAAAATGTAACTTGCACTGATTTTTGCTTGTTCACTATTATTCTCCACTTTTGAAGCCATACTTTAATCAGACCGAGTTCTTTTTGGAGTAAGTTGGATGCAACGTGTGGGTCAGTGTTCTTAGCAATGATTGCGGTATCATCAGCATATGCTATCTCAACAGCGTTTGTTGTAGAGCCCGAAACACTCCCTTGCGGAACACCAGCTTCAGAAGTGTATATATTGGATGCTTCGTCATGTTCTTGTACATAAAAGGATCGGTTTGCCAGGTACGATTTTATAAGAGTAAAGTATGGTGTTGGCAGCCACTTCTTAACTTTGTAAAGAAGATCGGCATGCCAGACTTTATCAAACGCTTGTTTATTGTGCAATGTTTTATGTGCAAAATTTTTTGCATTCAAATGCATCAATAATTGCATGCGTTATACGATTGCAGTGCTCGAGAGAATATCACCAGCAAACTAATGGGACAATCTGCAGCTCTCTGACTTGTTGGGTAGATATAATTTAGTAACTGAGTTTTTATCATGTTTTTAATCGATACCGTTAAAACTTTACTAGTTATCGATTATTTGAAACAAACTTAATATATAGTTACAATATAGGGACCTATCAAGTCTTTACTTCTTATAGGTTCCGAGATCGACAAAATAAAAAATACGGACGGGCGGACGGACAGACCGACGGACATCGCTAAATCGACTCTGTCGTCCAGATGAATTATACCTACTTATCTTATTGTATCCGTATGCACTCAGGCACGCACCGATCTCGCCACAAAAGCTATTGACTTTTTAAACTTTTTTAAAACTATTTTTTTATCTTTACTCTCGTTATAGATTTGCAATTGGTGTAGCCAACACTGGCGCTACTGCCATAGCCGAAATTCAATTTGCTGATTATATATTTCCAAGTTTCGATCAAATCGTGAATGAGGCTGCCAAATATCGTTATCGAAGCGGTGGATTATTCGATTGCGGTTCGTTGACGTTCCGCGTTCCTTGTGGCGCTGTTGGACATGGCGCGTTATATCACTCACAGAGTCCCGAGGCATACTTCGCTCATACTCCCGGTCTACGTGTCGTGGTGAGAATTTTTCCTTGAGAATGTTAAGAGTTAATTTATCCACATGTTCGATGGGAAATTATTAGATATATTACTTTCTTTGTCTTTCATATATATATATAATATATATATATATATATATATATATATATATATATATATATATATATATATATATATATATATATATATATATATATAATATATATATAAGTAAATTTAATTATAAATTAAAATGTATTACAGATTCCACGTGGTCCAATTAAGGCAAAGGGGCTTTTATTGGCATGCATAAAAGATCCGAACCCGTGTATTATGTTCGAGCCTAAAACTTTATATCGCGCTGCTGTTGAGGAAGTGCCAACGGAATCTTATACAGAAGAATTAGGAAAATGCGATATTTTACGCGAAGGTACAGATGTGACCCTCATTGGATGGGGTACACAGGTTCATGTCCTGTTGGAGGTAAGCTTTGACACTGAATTCTGTACATAAACAACTGAATTATTTTCTTATAGGTCGCAGATCTAGCAAAAAAGCAATTGGATATAGATTGTGAAGTTATAGATTTGGTTTCGGTCCTGCCATGGGACACCAAGACAATTTGCAATGTAAGTTTTATTTAATTATATTTGAATGCGTTTTACATGATGTTTTATAATTTTTGTGCTCTTTCAGTCCGCTAATAAAACTGGACGTGTTTTGATTGCCCATGAAGCGCCTTTTACTCAAGGATTTGGCTCTGAATTAGCAGCTTATATACAAGAAAAATGCTTTTTACGTCTTGAAGCACCCATCAAAAGGGTTACTGGCTGGGACACACCATTCCCCCATGTGTTTGAACCGTTTTATTTACCCGATAAGCACCGCTGCTTAGCCGCTCTTAAGGAAATCGTCAACTATTAATTAGAAATTATTTTAAAACTATTTACTGGAAACGGATGCATTTATTTACAACTATGTCGTTGCTTCATTATACAGACTCCTTATATTGGGTAACTGAAACGCTATATGTTAGTGTTAATGGCGCAAGGCTGAATAAATAATAATAAATACATTTATAGAATCAAAACGCATGTAATTCTATACAAACATATATTTTAGTTGTAGATAGTACCGGAAGGGCCTTGAAAGAGCTATACTTACAGTTTTTTTACAATTTGTGTGTCGAGCCTTGTTAATTTGTTTATTACTACTAATCAACAATAACAAACAATGGCTGAGAATTGTAAAAAGTTGTAGAGGAATTATCCGAGTGATTCTCAGTTCTGGCTTTTATCCTCAAATTGTCACTCGCCAAGTGAGAGTGAGACGGCTGTTGAGGCCAGTCGGACAGGGTTGTTATGATTGTCAGTGGACGAAGAGAAGTGGCTAGTAATTAACATTCTGAAAATGTAGTTTGTTGTACAGGTGTAAATTGGAATGGAAGGTGGGCCAAACGGACTCAACCATGATATTGCATATATGCTAATAACAAAAGCAACTTTCGCTACCCATAGTTCTTACTTCTTACTACTTTTGTAATATGGTTATTCTTTTTGTATTGTTTTGACTTAAGTATTCAAATTATTATGTTCTGTGCAGTTTAACGGGTCTGTAGGCTGTGCTTGTGTACGTTATGGTTGTTACCCTATCCTAATTTCTTCAACAAAGAATTGCATTAAGGTTTTTTAAAAATATGTGTATACAAAAAATATAAAAAACACCCAAATGTGTTCGGTCATATATATAACTGTGAGAATTTTTAGTTATCTCTAAAAAAATAGTCCTTATATAAATAAATTCTTAATCTATCTTGAATAAATAAGCGACTTAAATACCAATCAAGATTTATAATTCTGTAAAATACTGAATATTGTATTATCGAAATAACCCATAACCGATTTGTCTTATTTTAGTTTAAGCAAGAGATCCGCAAAGATTAATTACCTGCACACCAGAAATCCTTTGCTGTAATGGAATGTTTGGCAGCAATCAAAATACCAGTTTGCTGATTTATTTCACTAACATCTTTGGTAATGAACAGATCGTATTTAGTTTAATATATAATAAATTGCTAATAACAGTGACTTCTTAGATAAAAGTGTTACTGACAATAAAAATGTTAATTATTATTAAACAGAGCTTTTAAGAGAAATAGAATGAAGTTTAATAATTGGTGCTATGTGCTTAAACCACGTCCTCACAATGACTATGTTGGTGTATACATTTTGGGAGGGAATCGTATTCCGTAAAGAGCTCTATCACATTTTTCACTATTTATCGCGTTTTTGTTTACTACAAGAAAAGTATAAAAGAAATATTTTAACGACAGTTAATACATTTAATTTTATATATATAATATTTACAACTAAAACTGTATATAAATTATGATAGTTATGTGTAAGGTAAGGGCTTTCAAAACAAATAGGATATGGAATAATCGATGTTCAAAATTATATTTTACTTTCTAGCCATCGCAATTCCTAGGCCTAAGATTCCACCAAGCACAAGCGCAGCTCCTCCAGCAACAGCAATGCCCTTCGCAACCTCCTTATCGCTCTGCTTTTTAATATATTCCTATAACAGACAAAATGTACAAGATATCACAAAAATACATTTGTAAGACCGACTATTTTGATAACACGCTTACCTCTAATGACCGAACTTGATCATTGGATTCGATATCAAGAAAAGCTCTACAGTATTTAAGCCCTTCTGTATAGTTTTTAATTCGTGCGTTTCCGAAGGCAAGATAATAAATATAGTCACGTCGTCCATCCGGATGTAAGCGACACAGATCCTCCAAAATCATAATACCCTTATTCACATTGTACAATATTGAAATGTTAATATAGATATACAGACACATCATACATACATACATGAAGACAAATATACTACAATTCAATTGTGCATTTAATTACAGACTCACCTTTCGAATGTCATTGGTATACCGACTCCGAACCAAACAGAAAGCGTATCTACCAAGTTAAGAAAAATTAATATTTATAAATTGGATTTTTTAAGAAAAACAATTTTCAGCTACGTACTCAAACTTTGTTTCTGTTGAGACCTCTCCATCGAGTTCCAGCTCATGGTGATACTTTCTTTCAAATCTCTGTAAGAAATGGATTTTTAAAATTTTAAAAGACTGTGTATGCATATTTGCCTACCTCCAAATCTTCCTGGGGCACTACTTCGTTTAACAATTCTTCCATTGTCTGTGTATTTCACAATATGATATATTTGTATTTGCGAATGCACATAAGAAAAAGATGGATTTAGTGACGTACAATTTAACGATAACCGATATCTAGTAACACTTTGAATAACTGCGACCAATACATTTAGAAGGAGAATATTTATTTTGATAAGATTAGGATAGATAGTTTCACTGAAACTTTACGTTTACCTATTTATCATTTCATGACTTTAAAAAAATTTGTATATACAACTAAAAATAAAAAACTATAATCTATTATTTAATATATAAAATCGTAGCATTACTAATATAACATTTACAATGTTTGTCTGATATTTTAAATTGATATTGGGTAGATTATATGTATATTAAAATAAAGCAAATCGGTTAATTTTAATAGTCAAATACTTCTTAATTATAACTACCAATTCATTTAAAATTGTGTAGATCTGTTAGCACTATGCTTGATTATATCTGGCAACTTTGGTAGATGGCAGCCCTGTTTTAGGCAACCATATTTTTTCTGTCTACAAACCAAAACAGAAATACCTACATACATAGTAATAGTTTAATAAATGCGGTTTTGTGAATTTATATTTCCAATATTTCAGTTTCTATTTTTGTGTAATTATGAAATTAAATGAGAACTGAAATCATATCAGCTGATAAGAGCAATACTCAAACAAGTTATCCACACCACACTTGCAAATGGAGCAACAGCAACAAAAAAGCGTAGTTCACGTCTCTAAGTTGTTTGTCTGCACGGCTGTTGACTGTAAAGATGAAATCGAAGAGGTAAATTCGTATTGTCTATTAAATATGAATGTGCAACTTACAAATATATTTTTCTTTTGTGCGCATATAGAAATTCGAACGATCTTATGCTAGCCTGCAGCAACAAATTGCTGGGCTCAGTGATAAGGAAATGCATGACATGCTCACACAGTTTGTCTGTAAAGAGAAACAGCATGAGGAGATTTCCATTGGCTTTCTATACATTATATTAACTGATCCGGCAATGGCTCCGAAAACATATCGGGACATCACACTTGTGTCTAGGGATGGAATGAACGTAATTGTGGCAAATCTAACACTTTTAGTTGCCGAAAAGTACTCAAAATTAACGGAGACCGCCAGAAGACAATTGATTTGGGTATTACGTGAATTTGTCAAGCACCAGGTTCTTAGCGTCGAGAATGTGATTTGGAATTGTTTGCGTCAAGCGGGCGGTGGAGATGTTTCCCATAAAAATCTCTTCCTCGTTGAAAGCCTTTTGGACATATTTATAGAGTACAGGGCGTGGCTGGAAACGAATCCTTTCCTTGTACAGTCATCGGTTTACAGTTTTGTACGCCTTATAGAGGACCATGCCAATCCTGCCTTGATATCATTACGTCAAAAGGAAGTTAAGTTTACAATTTCATTGATTCGTGATCGTTTTCATGATATTATACCTTTGGGAAGAGATTTTGTACGGTAAGTTTAAGTAGCCCGCTATAAATAATCTATTTTTAAAAGAACTATATAAAAATTGCAGAAAAAAATGCTTTTCAATGGCTGTAGAAAGTACATTTTATTATTACAGTAACTAAAGAAAATTAAATTTTAATTTTACTTTTGCGCAGGTTATTACAAAATGTTGCACGCATTCCGGAATTCGAACTATTATGGCGAGATATATTATACAATCCAAAAACCTTACATCCGACATTTAATGGAATTTGGCATTTATTACAAATACGTACCAGTCGGAGGTTTTTACAATGTCGTTTGCTTCCAGAAATGGAGCGAAAACTCCATTTTTTAGCATCGTCTGTAAAATTTGGAAATCAAAAACGCTACCAGGATTGGTTTCAGGACAAATATTTTGCAACACCCGAATCGCACAGTTTGCGGTCGGACTTGATTCGCTTCATCATAAACGTAATTCATCCCACAAATGATATGTTATGTTCCGATATTATCCCGCGTTGGGCCATAATTGGCTGGCTTATCTCATCGTGTACAAATCCAATTGCGTCGGCCAATGCCAAATTGTCACTGTTCTACGATTGGCTGTTTTTTGATCCGGCCAAAGATAATATCATGAATATCGAGCCCGGCATTTTGGTGATGTATCACTCCATTCGAAATCATCCATTTGTAAGCAGCACATTGCTGGATTTCTTGTGCCGCATTACAAAGAACTTTTATATAAAGAACGAGGATAAAATAAGATTGGGGGTATATAATTCATTAAAGTTGATACTAGATAAACAGGTAAGTAATGATTTCTTATTATCAGTAAACAAATACTGAAGATTCTTGTCTAATTCCGATTATAGGTCATTCCAAACCTGCATCCGCTATTTGAATCGCCGAAACTTGACAGAGAATTGCGTAATCTAATCCGTGAGAATTTCAGAGAATTTGTTTCCCCCGTTGCAAATATGCCGCAGTCTATGTATCCAGCTACACATTCTATTCAGGCGCCCATCTTTAAAAAAGAAGCGGATCAGCGAATGATGCAAAGTGGTAAACGCTTATCTAAGTAAATAAAATATTAATATTATTGATATGTTTCGTCTACTGTATTTACAGAGAACATTGATGTTGGTGCGGGAGCATTTGCTGCAAATAGTGGTACCATTTCGCTAGTAGAAGACGATAACAAAATTGCTATTACGCCAATAGAAAGTTTAGAGCGTGAAACTGAAGCTGTATTTAGTGATGAAGATAGTGAAAACCTTGGCAGATGTACGAAAAATGAAGAGAATACCGACGACGACGATGACTTACCATTGTCAAAAGTGAGTTTTGTTGATCATCATCGCTGTTTCATAATTATTAAAAACATTGCATTATATTATTTAAGGTTCGTCTTAAAGAGAAACCAGTGCCCGAAAAAGTAGAGTTGCCTGACGCGATATCCGAGTCGTTTGATATATTTGTTGCAAAACGCAACTCTTTCACATGGGAAGCATTTTTGAAAGATTTTCGTACGTTACCTGCCTCGACTTTAGACGAAACACAACTCAATTATGTGATCTCAAATACGGTTCTGATTCTCCGTGAAACATTACCACAACAAAATGTATTTTCGGAGAGTAAAACTGAAGAGAAGTGTTTGGCTAAGAGCATAAGCTATCCGCTATACGGCTTGTTTCGATTTCTGTATGAGAATGAAGATAAGAGCAAAAAACCATTTCAGACCCTTTTATCTGAGATATGTGAGCGGTTGAATGAAACAGGATATCTTCTTCTATATTTTATGAAGATTCATTGCAAGTTGCAGACACGAAAAAATGCACAACAATCGTATCAGTTTAAGACGACAGTTTATCGACAGATATGTGAGGCTATGGACGAAAAAATTGCCATTTGTCTGGTTCGAGACCTCGATCTTCTTGAAAAGGAAAACACCACAATATATTTGTGGCTACTACCCGATATTTACAGAGAGTTTAAAACTATAGCCATTAATAATACTGACCTTTTGCGTATCACTCTTCGCTGCGTTGACGCTAAAAATGTGCGTGATATAATGTATTCTATCGCCCAGGGTAAGCTGACAATATTCAAGCAAGATGGTCTGATCGACTGTATTCGCGAAAGCCTAGAATATGAAACGTACGAACAGTTTTGCCTATGGCAGCTTATACAGGCACATGATGTACCATTAAAATGCATACAGGTAAGATCTTTTTTTCTTAAAGTATAAACAATTAAATAGTTTTAAAGAACAAATTTTTTTATTCTGAACCCATTGAAAATGTGAAATCAAGGTAAACTGGCGTGACAGTCCCCATATTTTTTTGATGAGGACGACTAGGGATTTAGCCCAGTCCGTCTATCTGTCCTTCTGTTCGTTGATATCAGAACCTATTTAAAATACTGTCCCCAATTTTATAAAAATTCTTTAAAATGGAAATATAGTTGCAAATTTATGCAATATGTGAAAGAATATATATTTACTTAATTCATAGATCATACGCTGAAAATGTAATTAAAATCTGTTACGTAACACAGAAGTAATTAAACAAACCTTTTGTCAATTAGCAAAATCAAGTGGCCTGCAGCGCCTAAACCGCAAAATATAAATATCTAATTATTTTGTTTAACAGGACATACTTCCGGAGCTAGAAGCTGCAAATCATCCAGAAGCGTTAAGCCACTTGCTGCTGCTGTTAAAGAACGAAGAGCCAACAAATGAAATAATCAGACTTTTGCTTAGTAGGGAAGCAAAGTCCAGAGGAGATCCCTTTGTCACATCTGCCCTTAGGTAAGATTTCAGTTGATTTCTTAAATATTTTATTAAAATAGTTTCTTTGGATCAGATTTTGGTGTCAGCGTTGCGAAGAAAAACTTTCCGAAATTATTGCCTCCCTCCTCACCTCAAAATACCCTAGTTCATCGCCGAACAAGCGAAAGCGGCCATCTAAAGGTAGTTCCGCTGCAAGCAGTACCCCATCTGCTGACCATGTAAGTTTATAATTGATATAATTTAATACATTTCCTGACGTGTTTTCTACATTTTACGCTTAGGTATTAAACCACTTAGAGCATTACAGAAGAAGTTGTAGGCATGGCACTGGCACAGGATTATATGTTCACGACATGATGCAGCGGGCATTACAATCAGCGTACACACATAGCAATGAAAGCACAAAGGTGAAATAGAATCATGATATGTAAAAACAACATGATCTAATATATTTTTATCTTTGTGAGTAGAAACAGTTCAGTGATCTTTTCGCGTTGGCAGCGGAAGATGAAACAACTGCCGTTGGCCGACGTGGTGGCAGTGGACGAGGTCGTAAGCAGCCAGTTGGTAAAAAAGACTCAAATAACCATAGTGCGGGGAGTAAAAAAAATGCGGATGTCGTGAAAGCAATATATTCCTCTGATGAGTCATCTAGTGAGGTAATGATAGAAACCTATTTGAGCTATTTCTCAACGATTTATACTTATATTTGAATATTTCAGGAAGATTGGTCAAAACATAAAATTACACAGGCAGCGAAGAAAAGAAAAAAAGTTATAAATGATTCCGACTGACACTGTCAAAGTCAATTGCAATCCTCAGTCTTAATCGGTTCCTTTGATGATGAAAATTACACAAAAAATGAATATGAGTTTTTGAACGAAATTACTTAAGTTTAAAATGGTTTAAGATTTTATCAATTCATAATTAGTAAAATCAATTGTAGAATTTTTTTAATGTTGAAATTGTAACGTTATATTTTTTTATTTTTAATAAAAATCAAAGAAACATTCAACAAATTTACATAAATATATGTACTGGTATTATCATCTATGTATGGCCTCACAGAACATTTATAATGTTTGCATCATCTACAACAACAAGAGAACAAAGCTTATATATTATGCAAGCTTTATAAATTTGAAGCTCACAACTTTTGTTACAGATATGATTATGTGCTTACATTAAGCATTTTTTCATAAAACAAGTGGCTAATATATAGGACACTTTCAACACATAAGACTTCTATATTAACGGTTAAACCTGCACTATTAAGTGATGCATTAAAAGTTCCACCACTCAAAAAATTTAGTCTTAGAAACTAAAAATAAAGATTTTTAACCTAAACTTGGCGCAACTTATATTTAAAATTAAAGTAGACCGCCACAGATTGAAGGCTAGGAGTAGAGGCTTTATATGAGCTACGAACAAGTACACAATGGACAAATACACAATCTTCCCCAATACAATGCTGCAATAATATATTATTCCAAGCAGTGTAAATAAAGTGACGCCTAAGAAGCGCCTAAATGAATGAAGAGTCAATGAAAAGAGTGAAACTGATTTACGCTCAGGCCAATTTCAAGAGCATACGATATCTTTTCACTTGTGCTATTCCAGAAACGAATAAATAATAAAAAGTTTCATTTTATTAGTTGTTTTTTTTTTTTTTTTGGGCAACCAGTATGTACCTGTGCATAAGTGTACCTCTATATAGAACTTATTTAGTAAATAACTTTATTTAACAAAAAAAAAAACGAATTTTTAATATTTTTACTTGAGGTTTGGTAGTATTTTAAAAAACTTTCTATCTTTATAATTCTTATAATACATATTATATAATTATAAATTTTATAGTATATTATAATTGTAATCTTTTTAATATATCTATTCGTGAAGCTTTAAAATATATGCAAATTTGTACTTGTGCATTGTTATTGTTATAAGCCAGCTGAGTACATTGATCAATATGAGCGAAATAGATCCGGTTAAACACATCTACACATATAAATATACATGTACATAAAAACGCGCATAACAAACAACAACAAAAGTAAATATGCGACTCGACTTTGCTGGTAGCACGAAAAAGAAGCTTTTGACTCTCTACTCTTACAATGACAATGGCAGTAAAGTTTCAAGCTGCTCAGATCAATGTTGTGAAAGCGTCTGCGTGCATTGCGGTGTTTTTTTCATGTCTACGTAGTCTGCGAAAAAAGAAAACAGCGAGCACTTGAAGAATCAAAAATCTAAATACAAAAATATAAATACATTGTCACAAATAATTAAGAAGTGTCTGAATTGAGATTCAAAACAAATTTATTTGTTTACACAAACACACGTATTTGTGTATCTGTACATAAATAGCAAAAGCAATTCGAATGGCCCTTGCGAATAACGGAGAAATGTTAACTTTTCTGTGAAAAGAAAGTTTACTATATTAATACATAAGTAAGACAATTTTTATGCAGTTAACAAAGTTTGTACAAAAGTTGCAATACTGGTGCTTAAACTTTTAAAATAAGCTGGTATGCAGACATAAGCCGACGTTTTCTCGACGAAATACTGCTTTTACATTTTTCTGCACACACACACACACACACATATGCATATGTATACACAAAACATGCTTGCTTGTACATACATATACGATCATACGCTCTTTCCATTGACACAAATCGAGTGTCACAAAAAACGTGCACAAACACACACAAAACTCTATACAAAAGTATTTATTTACATTGACTTCAAAATGTTTGAAAGAGCGTAAAATGAAAGAAGTATATAAATTTACTACTACTGAGAAGGGTGTTCTTACTTCTCGTTAACGAATATTAGTGTTCATCTATCGATTGATATTTTATAAAAAATTTTAGAGAGAACATAAAATATGTGCATTGATTTATAATATAATCAAAGTATTCATACAAAGCGCATCTCAAAAATTTCGGAGAAAAAGCACAAAATATGATTCTTTTCTTAAGAATAATTGAAGTGTCATTCTTATAAATATGACAAATGAATTAATAAATAAGCAAGATTACTCTAGTTGGGAGTCGCCAAGTAAGATATACCCAGGGTGCCGGCCGACGAAAAGTTGTCGCAAGGTGGCAAGTACGCAACTAAAACAGTAGCTGACAATTCAAAAAATGTCTTTTGTTATTGTGGTTCTATTAATAGAGGTCAAAAATGCATACACGTGTGCACATACATCGAAAAATTGCGCTAATTGCCATATGGATTTGCCCATTGCCCAGACTTTTGCTTTAATAACTTCATTTTATAATACAATTTTCCGTTGACTATGTGCTTATCGTAAAAAACGTTTAGATATTGGTATTATTTACAATTTAAATTTGAATAATATGAAACAATATACAATACATGAAATTTGTATAGGATGTACATAAAATAAACTAATTAATAACTCAAGCTTCAAATAGGGGAGAAATAATATAAGATCTACATTAAGTTAAATAAACTATTTACTAGCTTCAAATAGGGGCGAAATATGATTTAACAAGCAAAGCTCGGTAGAATTTTTAATCGAATTTTTAATAGAAACTGAAAAAAATGTCGATAATTTTAAAAAACCTGAGGGCTTGCCATGGGTTCAGAGTTCGATGAGTATAAACATATGGACAGAGCTAAGTCCAAATGACTTATTCCTGATCAATTATATATATATTTTGCATGATCGGTCAAGCCTACTTTCTGACCCTACATTTTTATTTTCAATGCATTTATGGCATACAAATTAATTAAATTTAATACAGTGGCTTCAATTTATACACTAACGAATTTTTCTAATTATATCATCTCAAAAATATTAACGTAAAGCGAAATGCGTACCCATAAAGGTATATACGATAAGAGTGAGTTAAAGAAGTATTGCAAATTTGATGAAGATTCAGGTGAATCTGTAAGTGATGACAAGAATCGTTTTAGTTGTATACTTTAAGCCGATTAAAAATTGGAAAAAAGAGTGTACTAGACTTTCAGTAGAATGCGTGGCAGACTTCATAACGTAAATATATTTTTGATCAGAGCACAAGTTGCGAATGCAGCGAAACAGCTAAAGTGATAAAAAGTTCAAGAAATATTTCTGTATACGTTTTTTTGATAACTCATCCCACTTTTTAATATAATAATAATAATATAATATAACGTAAGTTTGATATCGACTTTGTAGTCAGCTCGTTCATAAGACAAGCCAATTGGCGGCCAGGATTATATTGACTAGGCCGTTTTAGCCTTTTTAGCGTACAACAGAAATAATACTAGCTATGCTTGTATTTTCGTAGAATGTGCAAACGCTGAGAATATGTCAATTCTTTGGATAGATATCGTTTCGTCTTTCTTAAACTGATACTTTGTGCATTTTTCTTCTCTCCTCTTTGTTAATCTCATTTTTGTATATATTCTCTTCGACTTTTTCTTCTGCTTAACTTTCTCTGACCCTGCTAGCCCTTTTCCACTTAACGAATTTAATAATATTAAATGTTATTAGAAATGAATTGTTTTATTTGTCTTTCATGTAACTTGCACATCAGTAATCAACAAAGTTAACATTATACCGGACTTGAGTCCATATGATGTAAATTTGGTAAGTACAATATATTAGTACTTTATTATGCCAGATGTAAATGAACTTAATGGTAATCATTAACAGATCTATAAAAAATGGGAAACTCTGGTAGTGCTAATCACATTAATAATGAAAGATCAGGTATAGATCGAAATGAGCATTTTCAAACACGATTTCAACATCAAAGCCAGAACTCACGCCGTCAGTTTGAATGGAGTAGATCTGTGTTGAGATCTATTCCAAGTAGCCCTCAACGTAGCTTAACCACAGAATGGAGAAGATCGTACCCATCTGCAATTTTAAAAAAAGAATCAAACGCCCCAATAGAAACCGCATTAAAGGTGTTACCGGATGTGGATAAGCGGCTGCATCTTCGAGCTACAACGAATGGCGCAATATTGAATTCCGGAGGAACGATAAGTGGCAGAAAGCAGAATGAAACACAAGCCCAAAATATATCCAACCTACTCAGTCAACAATCCGAGCCATTAATTCTCGAAACCGTCCACGATCGGCACCCAGGCTCAAGTAGAAAAATAGATACAAAGCCGGAATTCACACGATCTCAAACATTACTTCATGTAAAAACTAAACAAAACGATTCTAGCTCAAACATCAATAATTCAAATCTATCCCGAATGCAGAGGCACACATATTCGGAGCCTGAACTCATAAATAGTCTTAATCAACAATCCACAGTCACAACAAACATGCCTGAGTTGCCATTAAGGCCGAATAATCGGAACAAGTATTCGAAAAAGAGGAGAGCTCCCGAAGCACCACAAGCAGCTACAGCAGGTATACCATTTGTAAAAAACGATATGGAGATCGTACGAAATGCGAATAGTTCAAAATCCACACATTACACAAAAAACGCAGATCGTAGGCTTAGTAAACAACAAACGAGCTTAATGCCGACACAAACTGAATCTTTAAAAAGGGACCATGTGATTCGTAAAAGTGTTAATGAAAAGAACTGTCAACGCAATTCGCCTGAATGTTCCAAATTCACCTTTCGGCGGGAAAAGAGCTCGGATGCTATTATGTTAAGAAGTCAAAGACCGAGTCAACCTGAAATCAAGACTCCACTGATCAGCAATGCAAATGATTATCAAACGGATAACAATCAGATTTTAAATAGTAAATTATCACATAAGATTGTAGCTCAAAAAGAAAATTTGGATAAAGGAATTATTTCAGGTCAGGAAAATAAATGCCAACGTACATTTTATTTTGGCATGGAAACTGATGCAGTTGATATTCACCCTATTAATGTTGGTAAGTTTATTGACTTATAATAATAAAACGACTTTTGATTTCAGTAAAAAATTGTTTTTAGCTGAGGAAAAACTGACAAGTGACAGAGTTTCCAACTATGACACTGATTATAGGGACAACTCCTGTCTGGAAGAGAATTTAAATGATAATGGACTATTTGTCCGTATTCGACCTACTTTACCGCGTCGACAGGCGGATACACCCACGTTTAGTCCAACGCTAGCTTGGCGATCCCTGGTGGAACAACAAGAGCACATAGATAAATCAAAAATAATAAATACTCTAAATAGTTGGAAGCCTACAACCAGTGAGTCGCCCATACAGCTTAATCAAACTGCTCAAATGAAACAGATCGCGAAGCCGAACTACTTACTTACAAATTGGACTCCTGAACAAGATCTTGTCGACGAGAATGATGATAAAATCAAAGGCCTCATTACGGGAGACGATTCAAGCTCGGATGAATATCGGTCCAAGTGTGAAGGAGACAGTTTGCTATTTTATGGTGGCAAGACGAATAATGTAGAAAGTTCTATCCACACATTTAGTCTCTCGCTTCCTAGAGATAGTCATACACAACATACTCGTCACAGTGGGAACGCAGGCAACGTATGTATTAAAAACTTTTTATTAACTTTGAATCAACTTTTATATTTTTTTCATCGATTATATATATATCACTTTTATAAAGTATTTAGATGTCTCTTCTTTCATTCCATATCGAATATATCTCTTTAATCAAAGTAGAGTATAAAACTAACCATACAACATTGATGGGACATCTTGGGACTATCATTTATTTTTGATTGATCACGCGACACTTAATTACTGGAAACTCCTTCAGCTGAACTTAGCATGAACATGAGGAATAATGAATTTTTGCTAGATGTCTTATCTATGTTGTAAGGTTAGCGGTATTAGCTATATGATGAGTCCTTTATATCTTAGTATTTGTCATATATCGCTTTTTTCGTACCTTATGATTAAAAAATTCAGCAATCTATATAATGATATATATGGACAATATCACATCAAGTATACTATATCCATTTAGTTATATGCAGGAATTCAGCATTTTTCTTTGCCAGTTAGAGTATTCAGCAAAAATGAGTATACTTAGCCTAGTCAAGCGAAGCGAAGCTTATCTGTCAATATGTGAAGATTAAAGGAACATGCAGATCAGTAGAAATCATGTAATTCTTATACAGGCCTCAAATTATTTGTATAAGTTTCATCATTATAAAGATAATAAATAAATAAAATTGTACTTGGTTACTTTTTCACTTGTCTATATTAAAAGGTGTGTAACTTCAAGAGCCTTCAGAAGTCGAAGACAGAAAATTATTTAAATACTGTAACCGGTCAATCCTCCAATTTCCAAAGAAACTCAACTTTGCATGCACAGCAAGAAAATATTTCTATGACCAATTTAGAATGCTCCAATAATTGGATGCTTCATAAAAACGTGAGTGGTACGGAGCCTTACACGAAAAGCTTGGAGCATGGAAGTAAAAGGCAGAGACTTGTTCCATTGGAGCCACAATCGATTAAATTCTTAACTGGAGGGAAACATGTGATGTATCTGCCAGGTAGCAATGACCAAACAAATTCATTGAAAGCTTATCAGGCTGAGCCCCAAGTCCGTCTGCAAGAACCTAAATCAAATAGCTACTTCAAAAACCGACAGCGACATGTACCGCAAAGTTTACAAGACAAAACTCCAATTTTCCCAACACAGGTACAAAATTTACTTTTTCCTTTTTTATATGTAATTGAAAATTTTCAATTTTAAACTACAGCCTATGAATGAGGGTTTGAAATTGGAAGATGATAAACCATTTCACCAGCGTTTCTCGTTCAATAATCCCGTTCGTTTATTAGAGAAAAAGTTACATGTAGACAAATCTGTAAAATCCTCAAAACTGAAAATGTCACTCGATGGCCAACTTGAAGCGCTAAAAAAGTAAGTCCACAAAAATGTGAATACATTTTTTTATATATCTTCTAATAATTGACTTTATTTATTATTTATATTAGAGTAGAGGAAGACTTTCAACGGAATCGAGCTAATGAGAAGGAGAACATACAGCATCAGTTGAGGCTGTATTTTGGTACAGGTGATGAACAGTACCACAGCTTACCGATTGCACCTGTGCTCGATCTATTTTCATCTATCAATCTCAATGATACAAGCAATAAATTATTTAGCCGTGATGATCCCGAAGGCTGCGTATCCATAGTACCTTTTGCTGACCATGACATTAGAGATAAAAAAATTACCATTAGTTCTACACATATAGTTTAATTTAGATGTTCAGAAAATGTAAATACCTGTTTACATAAATTTTAATAAATTGGTCGTTGATATATTGGAAACAATACTGTTTTTTCTAAGCTTATTAATAAAAGGCTGGTCCAATATGGAGAATGCTAAAAAATGTCCTTTTCCTTAGTAGCGATAAATGATTGATCGGAACTATACGTAGCTTCTTCGATACATTTTTAACCTCTTCTATTTCCTAGGCTAAACTTCTGTTCTTCTCTATATTCTTCCCTTGCCTTCTAATACCCTGATCGACTTAAAAATGCTGAGCTGTCCGTCCATGTGAATGCAAAACTGAAATTTTAAATGTCATACATAAAATCATACACATTACGGATTTCGGTAACTCATCTCATTTCTTTATTCTTGACAATTTAATTTTTTTTTAAGTATATATATATGCTCAGACTTAAGATTTACTGTGTAAGCCCCTGTGATAACAACAGAGATTTTGCACATTTTTGATACCTCCTACTTTCTCCCTAAATTTGAAAAAATCGTATACACATTGTAAAAAGCATTTACAAAACAAATTTTTTAAAAATTAACTTCCAATGTAAAGCCTATATGTTGTTCTTGTTGGGCAGTCTCGACAAGGACACTCTAACATGCATTCTCAGCTCCTCCTTTTGTATATGCAGGTCCTCATTGTCAAAAGGCTTTAACATTCTGTTAATCCTCAAACAAATTTATCATACCGCATGACTTCGCCTTAGATGATTTTTAATAATTCTACATAGTTAACATACAGGTAGTTTAACGTTTCTGACGGCCTACAGAAATGATTCAACTATTAAACCTGATGTCATATCCGATGCGTCAGATAATAGAAGAATTATCTGTTGTGCCTCATTTTAGTGATCAGTGACTTTGTTTGATATTTAACAACTTCTGCACAAACAAAATGATATATCAATAAGACAACTATACTCTTGTGCTAAGCAGGTAACAATAATTTTCAAATCATGTTTATAATTAACATATTAATGGTTAATATTCGCCTTATAAACATAACCTTATACCATAACTATTATACACTTACATATTTATATTAATCTATGAGACAATTTTCCTGCTTTTGTTAGTTCTAATAATTAATAAATTTATACAATACAAAAATTGTTATTTGAAAGATCATAATGTATAATGGTTCTAACCTGCATCATTTGTATCGATAACACAGTAAATAAGTAAAAGTGGAAACACACTCGTTACTTTGCTATAGCTACTTGAACAATTAATACTTTACCGAATGCAAAAAGCATCGATACCTTTGCTATTGTTTGACAATTTGATTGTATTTATTAAATTATGAACTAAGCATTAATTAAAATGGAATTATTAATGAGTATTAATAATAAAGAGATTTTTATGGAGGTACAAATTAAATCAACATCATCTAAATATAATAATTTACATTTCGCTTTCGACTAGGTTCTCCATTTGTCTATTGAATTCCTAATTGGAAACATTAACGAGCAACAGGCTCTACGATTTTCTCATAAATATGGATTTCAAAATCCTGACGACTTTTTACTTGCTACAAGGACGATCTCAAAATACTACAAGCAATGTTGTACAGATAGTGGCGACAATGATATTTCTGAAAAGCTGCCGCACTTAAGTCCCGAATTGAAACCGCTTGTACCGCTGGTGCTCGCAGCAAGATTGGATGCAGTCGAGCAGGCTCTTGGAAGAAGTGAATACTTGAAGAAGGAAGTCAAGTGTGTCATGTCATTTTCCTGGGACACACGTTTGATATTAGGAGACAGCAGTTTCAGAAGTAACATTCGACAAGTGGCTACCATAAATTTGCTTTGCCAATCAAGTTTAAAACGTGAAAATATCTATTTTGAAATGGATTTAGAGAGTCTTTGCGCTATGATAGAGGTATTAGAAAAGTGTGTCAAAAGGGACAAACCGCTTAAACAATAATCAAAAGCCTTTTTATGTTTATGCATTTGTAAATATGTACCTGCCGCAAATAGATATACGATACTTATGCTAAATACAGATTAAACCCCAATTTTAAAAGTGAGGCATGGTTTATCTTTCAATAGCATTTCGAATTGCTTCCCATTCTATTGTACTCTCTAGATCGGACTCCAAGTGACGGTCGGATTTTTGAGTTAGCTTTTCAAAATTGCTAAATGAAAATACAAATGGCATAGGTCTTATAAACTTAAAAAAATTCTTACCACTTGAATTAGGTTATTTGTAAATAGTCAAATACTGAATAAAATTAGCTCCAACCAATCTATCAGATTTTCCTAAACTTACAAATTATGAGATATTCTTAATCAAACATAGGTTTGACAATTTGAATTAGTACATAAAAACATATTCTGCATGTTTTATTTTAATAATTGTATCTTTACATGAAATTTATTTATATATTTATTATAAGGTATGATTACATTTAATTTTGCTAGCTTTATAAATTCATTTTAAAATAGTGAAATTATATACAATAATAAACATTTGAATCTTGATGGATTATTTCAAATTGTTTACAATGTTTTTAAATGTATTTATTTTTTAACATTGTACTTACTTTTTGGGTATGTACATTTTTACAAGCATGTTCAGCTTAGCTAATTAATAAAGGCAAATTGTAACCATGCAGCCACACTTGGGCTGGAAAGTTGCCGAACGTATTACGTAAAATATCGTTGGGCTGAAGTACTGAGAAACTCAGCTTATACCCGCTGCCAAATACTGATTTTTGTAGTAATAGGCGCAAATTCCAACAACAATCGACACGGCGGTTGTCATCATAACTGATTTCGGCGTTAAGACGCTCAAGAACCATTTACTTATATTGTAATTAGATTTCGAAGACACTGATCGTCGATAATTAATCCGACGTTCCTCCTCAAGTTTGCGTTGTTCTTTTCTGTATGGTATGAAACGTGAAGAAGTTATTAAACTATTATCTGCAATATAAACAAAATATACTTACTCATTTTGAATAAGTTCTTCTACTTTCTTTTCAATTACAGTCAAACTATATTTATCATATAATTTACTGGATATGACTAAAAGATCCTCAAACGGCAAATCATCTGGTAGCTGCAAGTTGATTTTGTTTAGTAAAAAAGTAAAAACAAATAAAAACATTTCAGTCGAATTTTAGCGACTGCATAACACACTTTCACTGTCCAAACACGGCTCATTTTCAATTTGCTATGCCCAGAAGGAAAATGTAAAAGCAACAGACGGAGACACGGACAGGCAGACATTTAATAAAACCAATTTACTATATTCACTTTATGAACGAGTATAAAGGTAGTGGAGCATGGCGATGAAAAAACTGAGATGGTAAAGCCTACTGCCAGACTACTTTAAGGACGATGTGAACGAATACAGAATTATATTAATTATTACCTTTGACAAAAGACAGTGCACTGATGCCATATCACAGTCCTCTTGAAGTATAACATTTGCTCTATGCAATAGAATTGCGGCGGTAACAAAAATGGGGGTATACATTGGTGATGCAAGAAAATAATCGTATAATCGTACAACGGCCTTGTAAGAATTTAAGCTGTGTCCGAACCAGGTCAGATACCATGGCAAGGCGAACAAGGTGCCTACTGTAGACCGTTGTAGGAAGTGGAAAAGTTCAGGCTGTTCAAAGAGGACAATAGGCCAGATGAACATAAGACGTCTCTGTGTCGCCTCCATTGTTTCCTGCATGCATTCTGAGAAGTGCGTAGTAGAGAGCTGTTCCATGATTGCGAATGCCACTTCCTCGCCAGCGACTAACAGAAATGTTACGGCGACATCGTGATATCCCTGATAATAGCTTAAATTTGGATATTTTTTGATTACTCGCAGAATGAGCACTGTTAGCTGGTCCTGCAGAGCAATACGCTGTTCGTAGGGAATGCCTGGAGGAAATCGTTTCAATGAACGATTCACATCTAGCACAACTTGATGGTATTCCGGATGGCTTTGCAACTCATCAAGAGTTGGCACACGATCCAAATTTGCGACATCCACACCTGCCAGTTGCGGCCACAGAACTCGTCTTAGGTCATCGTTGACTAATCCGAAATTGCTGAGGGCTAGCTCCTGCAGTACTTTTAGTGGAATGCAGCTGTCAGGGTTATCGGCAAGTAGTTTTTCAATTGTCAGTCGCTTAGTCCGTTCACCATCGGTCTCTGGACCTATAATATGTAAATATATATATAGACATAAATAAACCCCATTTTGTCAATTGACTTTGGTTTGTGTGACGTACATTTTTCAAAGCTGAGAGGGGGCAGATCGATTTTGATTTCGTCAACATTGCTCATAATTGATAAAAGATTTTTTATCGTATTGTAATCGAAGCAAAGTTAAATAATTATATCTGACATTAATATTCAAAGATTATAAACCAATATCAACTTATTTATGAACACTCATCTTATCGGTTTATATTCAGGTTTTAGACATGAAAATTTATTGTTATCGAAAGGTAAATAACGATAGCAAAATCGAATATTCGAATTTTTTGTTTTTGAACTGTTCGCACTCTGTGCATTTGCAGTAGCTTTATAATACTCGATATATGCTTGACACATCAAAAAGTGTTATCTATTTGTTCAATAAATTAAAAAATACAAAAACAATGACACGTAGACATAAATTTAAATTCGATTTTAAGCTTTTTGGTTAAGATTTTTGAAGATTAAGGACTAAATAATTATATATGTGGGATACTGACTAATTTAACGCACTTGTATAATTTACTTATAAACATTGAGTTTAACAAATAATTTTATAAAAAATTTATGTAAAATATTATTCTTATAAAATTTCAGGAATTTTGGAAATTGGATATGGTTATCCAAAATACAAGAATAGTCAAACTCCTGTAAAAGATGCATTAATTTAAATGCAAAACTGGAAAATTCTATTATTAATTACATTGAAAAGTGAATATAATTTTTTAATCCAACTTGATGTGCGGGTCTTCAAAAAATCTCTAGAACTGACAGTTTCCAACGTCGACGCGTAACACATACGGACGGAAAGACAAACAGCTCATCGTCCTGATTAAGAATATATACAATATATGGAGTCTGCCATGCCTTTTTCTGCCAATTACATACATTAAAAAAAACCATTATAACATTATACTTTAGTTTTCCATTTTAAATGATTTCAGGATTTAACGTGTAGAAAGCTTTAATCGGAGGCGCCCAGCTTGGGAATATCGTATTTGTATAAACAAATAGAATGTTTGTCAAAAAAAGAATAAAAATCGATGTAAGGGCACCATGAGTCGAAGAAACATCTCTCCAACACATACGCATCATCAGTGATACCTTTTCATATTTCTAAAAAAATTTCAAATTTCTTGAACTTATTGGCAACAGACATTTCTGATGCCCACAGAATATATATAAAAAATGCATTCGCATTTAGGTGCTGCGTGGTTTTACAAATTGGCTAAACGTTTTGTTTAATAACTTCTGTGGATTTCAATGGTATTCTCAGATTTTCAAAAAAGCTCTTATATTGATAGATGTATGAATGTACAGAGCTAAATCGACATAGGCCGTCACCGTGATCAAGAGAATATATACTTTACATTTTAATTAAACTATTACACACCGATTTCCCATTTTTAATAGGTTCAGGGTATAAAAGTGGTGAGTTGTGTGAACGGTTTGAAGCTTTGCGCCATATAGCTCTTAGGATCCAAAACGCGTGAAATAAAAGCAGATACAACATCAATAATTCTACGTTTGCTGCAGAAATTAGAGGTACACAAAATGAGACAGGTAAATACAGGACACTTGACATCCATCAAGAGTATTTAGGGATTAAATGAACCGTAGTTAATACAGCACAGGGATATATAATTAATATTGCCCTTATTAAAAGTTTCCATTTGTGCAAAGAAATTGATTATTTTTTGTTTACTATTATTTTTTTATTTATATTTTATTCTCGTTTTAAATCAATAAAAATCAGGCTTAGATGTAAATTTGTTCGGTATATCTAAACCTAAAAAAATACATATGTATATACAGATAAAGAGTGTTTACTTTAAATAGTCTTGTTTCTTTTGTTGTGCACTTTGCTGGTTCAGAATTTCAAAAATAAAATTACTGATTATTCTTTTTGTTTTTGTTTTTTTTTTTTTTTTTATAGAAAATATCCAATTATTGGTTAATATAAAAATTTGGGATAGTATAATTAAAAGAATAGTAACAGCCCTAGATTGAAATATTAAATTATATTCATACATACATATGTATTTGTGAAGAGTTAATTATATTAGTTTTGGAAACATTTGGATTATTCAAATGTTTGAATATTTTGGTATTTTATTTATAAATATAAATGCCAAATACTAAATTATTAAATCCCATAATATTAATAATAAAAATAATTATTAAATGCCAACATATGGTTATCAAATTATCATATCTATCTAAGTTTTATTATGGGCCCAGCTTAGAAATTTAGGATTGCGTTAAGCTTATAAATGAAAAAATAAATACTGAAGTTACTTATATATAATTTTGTTTAGAGTAATATCTTTTTGTATATATATTAATTTTAAGAAAGTAAGAAAGTCATTACTGATAGCTTAAACTAGATACTCTGACACACATAAGTATAAAAGCAGTATGTCGAATGATTACACATTTTTATATACATGAATTAAGATTGTAAGTTTGTCTACCTTTTTTGTAATTTTGTTTTTAATTTGGATTTAATTTTAATTTTCAATAGATACATTTTATGTATATATTTTAAATACAATATTTAAATGTAGTTCTTTATGTTAAAAAATAGTTAAAAAAGGTTACATAATATATATATTACATAATATATATATATATATATATATATACTTAGAGCCATTGGAAATATTTTTATAGATTGTTTAAACGTTAACGTTAATAATTTGAAAAAAATAGCTTTTATACGTGTCTAAATTTTTTATATGCGCGTTATATTGATTGCATCTGTTATTGATTCCCTTCTTAGAAGTTGTTTTGTATCATTTTCGATTTCTATTGGCGATATAGCAGTACTATGATCATTCAAATACGGTGTGTCCTCCTCCACAATTTTCTCAAGTAATATATCCCCAGAATTATTTAGACCTAATTGATCATTACAATTAGTATATCAATCTAAAGTTTTTCAATGGCAAAATTCTTGCAAATTTACGTTACCATTACGCCCGACAATTTGACCATTAGAAATATTCTCCGTAGAGCTACAATGAACAACAGCTACATCTGTTGGCGAGGGTAAGCCATTCCGACCATTCTTCTGCAATGCAACAGCTTTGCGGGCGTGACGCGTGGTTAATACGCCAGTTTCGACATCTCGTTCAAGCCGATGACCTGTCAATTTCAAAGAGCTTTTTAGTATTAGAAAATCAACAATTAATAAACAGTTCAAAAGAAAAAGCTCGTCTCCATTTAGATTTAAAGAAACCTTAGGTGTGCTATGTACTAATGTGCCAACGCCGTTCATTTACCATTCATTATACTCATTCCTTAAGTATTTTGGTTTTGACTTTTTTTGGTATCTGTGTGTATGCAAAACATTTTACCACTATCGAAGCAAATGTTTTTAAAATTCAATATGTTTGTACACTTTCCTGATAACATTTTAACAAATTTCTTATTGGGCTGTGCCAACATGGAAATAACTTTGTTTTTAATTCAATATCAACGGTATTATATATTGTGCTATGAACGTTAGAGACTAAAACACGGAAATAGCAAAGATTAACTCATATAAAATATCTAGTTTGGATTGCTACGTTAGTTGGGTTTGGATAAAAAAATAGTATATTAGAGAGAGTATTACAAGAACACGTCTTATACAATTATATAGTCCAGTCATCGGTTAAAATGATTAGTTATTGAGATTTTAGATCGGACCATTTATGAATTATCTGCCCCAAGTTTTGAAAATAGAGCCAATGCTAGTGTAAGCATTTCCAAGTTCTCTGTATCATATGGTATATAATTGCATGGTGAGACAGAGTCGCTACCCTTCAATATATTATCAATAGCAGATTCATATTTATTACCAGAACGAGATCTCGTAAGCTGCCGTTGCACATAGTCTTCAAGGTCCTCCTCTTCTTTGCGACTTATTAGGCAGTTTAGAATTAATAAAAATAGTCCTAGTCCAAAGGAAAACAGGCCAGTGCATGTGACCTCATTCCACCAAGCAGAGCTAGAACCTATTAATGTGTACATATATATGAGCATTTTGGATATAAGACTTTTCGCCTTAACCTTACTAAACACGTTCCAGGACATAGCTTCATCTGGTATAATTCCTGCCCCACAAAGAAATACTCCAAAGACAATAAAAACAATGCCAATGTGCAGCATTCCGATGCTGGTTACGACCTAAAAGAAAACTTATTTGAAGTTACCTCATTACATAGAGACTAAAAAGGATTTACCTGGCTATCCAACATTCCTGGTCCAGGTTTGACTGCATGATGAGGATGATGATATTTACGTCTGACAGATCCGCTCGGCGAATGGAATGTTTCACCACTTTCTGAACTTTGAGTGCTATATCGCCTCTCTCTGGCTCTTTTCTGCTCATCGCGACGCTTTCGTTGCCGCTTGATCGCCATGGCGGAGTGTATGCCCACAGAATGCATTTTTAACTTTTCAGGTTGAAAAGCATTATATATAAATGAATAACATTTTGGTAAACTAGTGAAAAATAATATTGGCTAACTATTGAGCAAATATACATTTGATCTTTATATAGTTATGCCTTATAAAAACGTATAAGTTCCACATGGGGCGCAGATGATCTTAGTCAACAAAAGTCCAGCTACGCCTTTATACTAATAAATTGTAAATACCTGCACCAAAGTTCTCGACGACTACTAATTGATGCCTACGATTTGTAGACTGAAATAATGACTGGAGTCTCTCTAAAAATCAGAATACGATTCGGAACAAGAATTTAGTCATTATTAATGGCATTCTCTGAAACTTCTAAGATACTGCCAACTGTATACATCAAGATTATAGTGTTAGTTAAATTTAAATTAATTAAAGTTAATTTCAGTTTTAATTTCAATTAAATTGGTATTTATCATAGCTAAGATCTAGTATAAAAATAAACTAAATATATCAATATTTTATTGTGATCCACGATTAATAGACACATGTAAGAACGTTGTATTAATAATTAAGTATTTAGAGATTACATTGTCGCCAATTCTTAAATGGATTTTTAAAAGAGCAGTTTAGTAAGGACTTGCTTACTTTGAGGGTATTGTGATTAAGTTTTATCTTTAAAACGTCATACGAAATATATAACGGTAAAGTTTAACAAATTGACATTGTGTTGGTCCCGTTTAAGACACTTTGAATAACGTACTGAGCTGATCTAGTGCATATCTATACTATAAATAAATTTATATTTTATATATCACAATCTTTTCAATTCTTGGAGGCTGAGTTATATGCAGATCCTATGTTAATTAGAAAATGAATATCATTGTCAACATAAGCTAAGTCTTGATAGTTATTTGTATCATTAAATTTACTCATTGTGCCTAAAATGCAAGTATCGCGTCTCTCAATCAAGCACCATATACATATATGTAGACATATGTATATGTGTGTGTCCATACAAACTTATTCATATCTCTATGCCAACCTTTCAACAGGTTTAAGTTCAAAATATACTTCTATGAAGGGCTTTTTGCAATGTGTATATACAATGTATATATATATATATATATATATATATATATATATATATATATATATATTCACAATGTATAATGTATATATTTATATATATATATCGATATATATATATATATATATATATATATATATATATATATATATATATATATATATATATATATATATATATAAAATTTATATATATGCATACGTGAAAGTATAACATAAATATGACAATTTTTCGATGAAGTGAATAACTTTAAACAACCCCTAAAATATATAAACATATACATGTAATAGGGGTGACATATATATAAGTAAATACTTGGACTGAAAACAATGTAAATGTACGTTGAATCATCCACATTGCACATTAAGTAAATTTGCTAGAATATTTTTTTGATGTTCATATGATGTACATACGTATATTTATGTTTTCAAAAGAAAATATCACTCACCTTTGTTTGTATTTTAGTACTAACTCACTAGTTTAGTTCTTAGTTAAAGTTATTAAACAATTATCCATATTAATTAGTTCATTTTAGGTCCTGTCCTATTTTTAAAAAGCATATATACATATGTATGCATTGAGTACATCAATGTATACAGGTATGCATATGGATGAAGTTAGTAAATTTATGTTGGAGAATTCAGACAAACATACACATATATATCTATATATATGAATGTACATCTATAGATATATGTATAAGTATAGTAAAATTATCTTATTGCTCATAATTATGATGAATTTTAAATTATGATTCAATATCGATTTTTTAGTTTTTCCTTTGTTTTTATTTGATTTGTTCGGGTTGACTTTAGTTTCGTCGTGCCTTTATTAATTTCTCTATCTGAAGACAACAATAGTCTACGTACTTTAGTGTATTATAATTTAATTGTATTTGTGTTTTCTATTTACACCAGAGAACGAATCAGCTTGTGGGAACTCCTGCACTTTGCACTATAGTTGTAAATTCGTTCCATGAACAGGAACTGAATTCCATCGGAAAGAAGCTTTACAGAAAGGGAGTGAAAGCTTGAAAATAAACTTTGAAGCCCAGTACTGTTTAGCAGAACTTAGCAGCTGAAAAGCTTTTATGTTCAGTTGTTTACTTTACAAGCATAGAAATAAAAAATAAAATTCTTACAAAATATAAAATTACAAATAAAAAATTCTTACAAAATATAAAATTACAAATAAAAAATTAAAATACAATTTCCAAAATACAATGAGCCTGAAACAAGCATTTTTATGCCTAATTTATGCTGTGTAGGTATTGTCCGCATTCTACTGCACTGGCAAAATTGAGGATAATTTTGTTGAAGTCTTTAAGTTTTTCGAAATAGTTTTTATGTGCCTTTGTAGTAATACTTTTATAGTTAACGCCATTTATTAGTTTAGAGTTAATATACGATAACCATTGTACATTGGTTTTTGGCGAGTACGAGGACCAATTGTTTCTTTAAGTAAAATAAAAGTATTTAGATTATATAGATAAATATCCAGATTATTTTATACGCACTTTAGTTCCTCTCGCATCATGCGGTATACCTCATACTGGTAATCTCCTGTGGCCACAAACAAATCGTCATCTTGGGAGAGGTCATTATAGTGGCAGCATTCGGAAACAGTTATTCGTGATAATGTGTAATCAATAATGGTTATTTGAATCCCTTTTGTTTCCACCGATAACTGTTTTCCGCGAAGTTTAAAATCAATAAACTTTTTTTTTGTTTTCTCAATGAGTATGTTGCCCCAATGTAAGTCTCTATGCTCGAATTGAAAGGCCTCTTCTCCAACTGCTAGGGTTAATACAACCTTATATTCACATATACAATAAATAGAAATATTAAGTAAGAAGGCTGTAGTCGAATGGAATCAAAATGTAAAACCAATTTTGTAATTTATAGATTTATTTACCACCCAAGGTCTATATCTGAGATTATTAGATTTTTTTATTAAATTTACACCTTTAAAGGTGTACACTCCCAGCGAATATTTTAATTAAATTGTTCTACCTACGAATAAGCATTCGAAAATTTACATTCTAGATTAATAGCAGTAAACTGACGTTTAATAGACATACGGATAGAAAGATGATTATTACACTTTTTGAAAGAGTAAATTATCATTTCATGCTTACAGCTTTTATAATGTATAATATAATCTTACCTGCTGCAGTGCAAAATAAGCCTGTTCGGCGTTTAAGAAAACAAACTTTGACATGTCTGTGCCAGCAAACTTCAGCTCCAAAACAATAAAGAGTTGGCTATCAGTAAACATCGTAGGATTATCATTTTCAGACTCTTTTTCCTCATCATAATCTTCCCAGAGACCTATTAAATGCTTTGGGTATTTTCCTTTGACCAAGCTGACCTGTGTAAATATAAATATATATAAATAATTTAATTTGTGTACATTACTATTGTGGCAATAAAAAAATTACGTTGTATATATCTACAAATCCGCTAGTTGAGTTAGTTTCATTTATTCGTAGTGCGCTCATTTCTCTAGAAATTATAATTTCAGGCAATATTTGTTCATAAGTCTTTTGTACTTCCTCATTAACCAAAGCTGTACCCTCGATCGGAAGTACTTTTAAAACTAAGTTCATTTTCGTTTTATTTTTTGGCGTATACTTAAATACTTCTCCGTAAACTCCCTCGCCAATCTTGCAAGCGTCCAACATTTTCGTAGCAGTATAAGCTGTACTAAATTTAAGTGGACTCGATTGACCACAATACTTAAGCACTTCTGCTTCGAAGTTTATTTCAAGATCATGTTCCGAATTACGATTTGTATGCAGCGATTTTCGTGAGTTTCTCGGAACAGCTCTCAAATTTTTCAAAGTTATATCTCTCGGTTCAACGCATAGATTTGAACTTTTGCGACCAGATATATTTTGCGTTGTGCGTTGCCAGGTATGTAAAGACTTGCGCCATTTCCCCGGCAGCAGAACAAGTGAAGATCGAGCCTGTTTGTTAGATGCTCGCCGTGCTTTTAATGCGTGTACAGATTGCAATATTGAAGAAGACTCCATTGACGTTTCAGAATCGATTGTATTCACATTAAAACAAACTTGCTTTCCCCCCCTGGGTTGGTCCAGTTTTTCTCGATCTACATACGCAAAGATATTTAAGAGCATTACTATGATAAGTTAATCTTTGTAGTTTTACCAATGATATCCGCTCTATGATCTTCGGTAGGTAGTAATCCATCTAGTTTCATACCAATTATCGGTGACAACGCACAATGAAAGATATTTACAGATAGATTTTTCGCACAAGGAGTTGAGATAGAGTTTTTTATGTTTAGTTTATCACCAGCAGCCGTAAGATTATTTCTTACGTTTGGCAAGGAACAGTCGTTGATGTTCAACACGTTTGGATTGGAGTTTTCAACACTAGAGTCCATATTAAATGATAATCGAACTTTCTTCTTAATTACGTTCAGTTCTCGTAGTTTTCTGAATAAATATTGTATTTGTTCATTAGTAGTAATAATGTATTATTAAAATATAGTTCAACATACGGTATGGGATCTAACAATCTGTCAAAAGAATCTTTCCACGCGTCTTCTGGTAAAGTGTGGTCCATTGTGTATTATGTTACTTGTAGAAAATAAATAAATCAGATCTTATTCTTTTCATAAGCAAAGAATTATTTTGTTATATTCGAAATGATATCCAAGCGCAGAATGAGGCAGTGACGCAAATAAGAGCGATAAGAGAATTGTTGTCTTCTGTTAAGCAGAAATACCGCGTTATTGAACACTGAATACAATCGTAATCGAGTTATTAGAATTTGAAAAACACACACGAAAGATGGAATATTTCCATAGCCGTATCTTGCGAACGTGTATCATATTTGGAAAATTAAAAATTTCCTTCAATTCTGTTGTAGCAATATCCGTAAATGTATATATATATTGATGTAGGACTGCCACATAACCAGATAACGCCAAATTCTTACGAAATACTCATTTGGCACTGTTACGTTACATTTATTTCTTAAACACGAATTGGGGATACAAGTTTTGCTATTGTCGAGTTTGTTTACATGAATCATATAAGTTTTTTAGTACATGAACTCAACTAAAAAATTATCTTCAAGTTATTATTATTATTTGAAAGCCAATAATCGATACATTTTCAATTATTTCAGTATTTCCTATTAAATAAAATTGACAAGTGGTCAAGTTTCCTATGTGTTGAACACATTTATAAATTACTATTATTGTGCATAAAACCGCTATTCTATAAATAACTTTTCGTTGCATTTTTTATTTATATAATTATATAATTATAAATATATAAATTTTTTTGTTAAATTTTATATATTATTTATCAAATATTATTTAAATTAGAAAAATAAGTCCTAAAGGAATTTATTATAATCTGTTATTTATATATATATATATATATATATATATATATATATATATATATATATATATTTATATATATATATATGTATATATAAATCAAAAACTGATGAGGTTTTATTTTTAAAAATATTCTTTTTATTTCTGTTATCAGTTTACGTAAATGTTTCCAAAAGTTTCCAATTGCAAAAGCGAGCAAAATTATTTTATATGTTTCTTGGAGTCGTAAACGTTTTGAAGTATGAATAAACTTAAGGAAATGTAATCGTTTTTCTGTAAGTACAAGTTGCAAATAGACATATAATAATTTTTACATATTTTGTATGGCGGTTAAATGGGCACATATGCAAACGAATAATTGTATAAAAAGGAAATAATACGGTTCGTAAATTAATTAACTGTCGATAAGAACGTTTATTACCTTATATTATGTATTTTTTTATTATTAAGTTTCATATAAATAATGGTGAAAACTTTTGTGCCTGTTAATTTTGTATATATTGTATATTCTAAAGAATAATAGATATGCCATTTAATAAAAATTTACGGATATTACCATTATATATTAATGAATGGATAAATATATAAAAATGTTATTGTTAAATATAAAAGTGTTGATGAATTCAATTTTTTACATTTTCATACCAATATAAAAATGCATTTGATACTTTCAGTTCTTCAGTATTTGCTCTCCGTTTTATTTTTTCGCTGTAAATGTCCATAAAAAGTGTATATCTGTTTTTTTTCGTATTTTTATACCCTCAACATATAGAAAATGGGTAAAAAGGAGACATTAGTTTTTGTTTTCACGTATGCATAATATGTAAGAAAAGGCGAATGCATAAAGTATATGTGTATTTATTTCTTTTTGATAACCAGTGAATAGATTTAGAACTATTTATCTGCCATTCCGCATATATGTTTGCACCGATCTGAAAACTTTTTATATCTAGAAATTTTTGTTTATTACTAATAAGTATTAAAGTATAGAGATACTAAGCTTTCCACATTACAAAGACCTGTCTCACTGTCTTAAAAAAAAAACAAAAAGCCAGATGCAAGGTATTTGTTAGTCAGGCACTCCCGATGAAGTGTTCTTACTTGTTTTTTATGACGTTGGACTGTTGACAGACAGTCGAATATGAAACTTGAATTTGTTTCGCATAGAGCGTTCATTATTTTTTGTTTTGAACATTTTCTGTTTCAGTATATTATCAAGCTTTAATCGGGCAACAATCCAAATCGGCTCAGTTGTGTTCGAATGATTGGTATATATGTGCTTTTATAGACGACGGATATGTAATAAAGTATATTATTTTTGTATATAATGAAGTTGATTTTTAATTAAAATAACTGTATTTAGACAGCATATATCTGCAACCCAGTGTTCCTATTAACGGAAATTCTTCAATAATGAAGTTAAGCAAGAATATTTTTTTTAAAATGAATTAAGTGAGAATATATGATATTGTTCTACAAAAAATCTTAGTTAGTGAGTATCTAAAAGCACATAGGTGTATATTTATGTGTTTTTTATATGACTTAAAATTAATACGTGGGAAATTTTGTCAAATAAATTGCTCTTAATAAATTCTATTTAAAAAACCGATTCAGAAATAAATAAATAAAACGTAAGCATTTTTTACGTAGTTCCTACTTATATTATATATCTATGTTTATGTGTAAAATATATATAAATAAAATAAGACAAAATGTTTCACTATTAGTATTCCGTCCTGCTTTATTTTAAGAACTTATCTGTAGGCGTTTATTAGCAGAACTGAACCAAAATATGAATTTGTTGTGCAGTTATTAAGTGTTGGCTGATCGAGTTCATTCTAAAAAAACTTTGGTGCACTAAATAATGTATATAATAATGTTTAAAGCACATTAAATACTTTGGTGCAATAAATAATATATATAATAGTGTTTAAAATACATTATTAATAATATTCCTTAAGAAACAAATCAATCCATCAAAAAAAATAATAATAAAAATAATATTAAATAAATAAATATATATATATACTTACAAGACCTACAATAAATTTGAAAGCAACACAATTTTTTTGACGTATCAAAATATTAACACGGAAAAAATGATTTCGTTTGGGTCACACTTAATCAAATGCATAAAATTATTTCTCTGTACATATATTTAGATATATATAAATAAATATATATATAAAATATATATATATATATATATATATATATATATGTATATATATGTATGTATGTATATTTCGATATAACAAAATTATATTGTGTACTTAAGTGTGGAACAGATTGTTCTGAGTTATAGTCAACAATAACTGTGGCTAGAAAATAATAAATATTTGAGCAGGCTTAACCGACTGCGTAATACCTTGTTGAGTTTGAGACTCCAGTACAAATGCAAATTTGTATGCTTCAGGTAATAAAGCACGCGTATATAATGAGTAGTTCAATTTTTTTTCCATAATAATTCAAAACAAACATTGACGTCAACTAATTTTTGTTTAAATCAATCTAAGTTTCTGTTATTTTATTTTTTACTTGTAATACTTTATAAACATGGTTGGTAGAAGAATAGTGAAATATATATTTAGGTATTTAATATCTTTCTCATTCCACATTTGTCATGGCTTAGACTTGTAATTAATATTTGAAAGCTCGGAAAATAAGGGCCTGCGAGTGTATTCGTGTGTTTAACATTCGTATGTATAAACATGGCTAAAAGAATCTCGATCTCAAAAGCCTCAAAACCCGATTTGACATGAATACTCGGGTATACTATATTATTTTATTCTATAACTCATTCTATTTTCTTATTATAAAAAAAAACCCCGGAATTTTATTTCGTTTTTACTCTTAGCTTGAATATAATAAAAACTGGAGGCTTCAGATTTATTGTGTACATCCCTGTGATGAAAACAGAAATTTTGCGGACTTCAGATATCTTCAACATTGTTCCTCAACTTGCAAATTACTAAAGATTTCAAATACTAAAGATGCGTATTTTAGGACATACACACATCTGAATATCATCATTACTCTCGGAAATTTTCATTAAGATGGTACATTTAGTATAAAAGTTATTCAGCAATTCATTTTCCATCGTTAACGCTACACTGAAGTCCAAGCGCTGCCGCTGAGTAAACAACGCAGTAAGTAGAACGCGTGCTTATGCGTATGTGTGTGTGATGTGTTGTTTGCTGCATATAAAAGAAGCGTATCTCCTAGTTGAGCAGTCCCGACTAAACTGATGAATGCATTGGTTTCGTGTAATATTCGTCCGTCTGTCCATATGAACGTATACCATTTTTTTGATATTGAAACTAGAGATTTGAATTTTGCGTATATTCATTGAAGTTTGTTTTATAATATTGTAACTAGTATATCTGCAACGTTATTATTGAAGGGGTTACCAACTAGAAATTTTGAATATACATTTATTCGTATAGACAAACCAAGACAAAAAATAAATAGTAGATAGATCTACACGTGTTGGAGTGGAAAAAATCGATAAATATATATCTTTTAATACTTAAAAATTCCATAATTATATTATTGTCGTCTTTCTCTATTTATTAAAATTGTAAAAAACTATATTTTTGGTTAAAGTTCTAAGATTTCATCCCTTAGCTACTGCAGGCTCCCTCTTGAGAAAACAATTTAACTGTTTTGGGATAAGTAACGAGATTTTTAAAGGTGGCGTCAGACAGCAAAAATGTATTGAATACCGGATTTGTAATCTTGACAGGATCAAATATGAGCTTCACTAGTATACTAATGAGCGTATACACATTCTTAGAAATTTGGAACCAAAGAATCTTTATTACATACACAATCAACTTAAGATTCAATTTTCTTCAGTGTGACTGCGTTAAGCAAAAGATCAATCCAAATATCGTTCTTCCTTATGGTAATTATCACAAATTGTATTCAAACTAAATTTGACTATATATATATATATATATATATATATATATATATATATATATATATTATATATTATATATTTTTTTTTTAATGTGAATGAATATAAAACTTTTGTAATAAAAAATTTGTTGTCATATTGTTTTGAACGTTATTTAATATTCATCTGCCAGGAAAGGTAGTTGTATATTGATTTTATATTATTTGTAATTATTCAACATGCTTTGTTTCAGTGTGAAAACCGGTTATTCAGTGTGTTGAGAAATCGTCCAAAAATGCAAATTAAACAAAAACGCGTGCTCTTCGTGGCCTTTCTTGTTGCCTTTGTATGCCTTCCTGTATATGTCGAATCATCTTATAAGTGTCTTAATACAAACAGTAAGTACAAATAAATTCGTGTAATATTATATATATTATGTAATTTCCTTAATATTGTAGCTTACTTACTTAATTATCTTACCTTTAAACCAATAGGATAACAAATTGCTTTGACTTATCCATTTTCACGGATAATACAATGGGTTTTTTGACATCGCTCTCATTTGAAAGAAACTTTTATTTTCCATTCGTATAGACTAGTATTAAGTACGCACATTGCCGACGTTATTCCACAATTTTAGAAGTCAATTTAGACCTAGATCAGCGTGTGCTCAAAATTAGAATAATGGATAATCCGAAAAAAACACACATATATATATATATATATATATATATATACACACAATTTTTGACAGCATAACTCATACGAAGGTTGCATCTGAGCTCAATGTTTCTACAAATCAGTGCCGCTATAAATCGCATAAGCATAAATTGAGCTATTTCCTGCTATTGTACAATACGACTTTTAATATATAAAAAATAATTGAGCTACTATTTATACCCTGATCCCATTGAAAATGGAAAATCAGGGTATAATATGCAAATGTATGTAACCGGCAGATGGATGCGTCACAGACCCCATAAAGTACTTATTACTCAGTACTCAGGACGACAAGGCGAGTCGATTGAGCCCTGTCCGTTTGTTTATCTGCCGGTCTGCCCGTATGTGTGGACACGTTGCTCACAGCATCTATCTAGAGACTTTAGTTTGTTTTTGTAGATCCGTGTATAGCACGCGCACATCAAGTTTTATTGTTATCAATTAAACACATAATTAATTAATTAATTTAATATTTTATAAACATTTTTTTAAAGATTTAAATACTAAGATTTAAAGGAGTTTGCATTTTTACCAACCCAATAGAATATGTAGATCATAACTCTAAAAATGTAATCAAAATTCATTAGGTAAAACAGAAGTTATTAAGCAAAACGTTTGGCCAATTTGCAAAAGCACGAGGCAAGCACCGCCACGCGCACAAATGTTTTCTATACGTGTGCACACATACATTTAAATTCATATATTCTTTTCTATTCAAAGAATCGAAATTGCGATTGAATACTGCTTGAATAATCAGCTGCTAATCAACTTCAAATTTGCAACTCTTCTTGCAAGTGGTGCAGTGGCTTCGTTGGTAGAGGCGGTGAGACGTTTTTTATGGTTTTATTTACTTTTTATACCCTGATCCCATTGAAAATGGGAAATCAGGGTATAATGGTTTTTGTGCAAATGTATGTAACAGGCAGAAGGAGGCGTGGCAGACCCCATAAAGTATATATATTCTTGATCAGGACGACAAGCCGAGTCGATTGAGCCCTGTCCGTCTGTGTGAACGCGTGGATCTCAGCATCTATCAGAGCTAGAGATTTGAAATTTTTTTTGTAGGTCCGTGTATAGCACGCGCAGGTCAAGTTTGTTTCAAATATTCGATAACTATTCGCATTTAATTGTTATCGAATAAATATTTTATACATGATTGAAATGCAGTAAATAAATTATATCTCGAACGAGCCTCCAAATTTTGTATTTAGTTTTATGTATATTTTATGCAATTTTGATTTTTGTTGGATTTTGGATACCGACTCCAAATCCCCCCAAATTCTTAAAATTTAAGTTCAGTTGGAACTAGGGCCATTATGTGATGGCGTTTGCATCTCAACCAAGCCAATAGGATATGTACATATATCGTATGCTGAAAATTTCATTAAAATCCATTAAGCAAAACAGAAGTTAGTAAACAAAACGTTTAACCAATTTGCAAAAGCACATGTCAGCAGCGCCACGCGCACTTATTTTTCCTATGCGTGTGCACACATACATTCAAATAGATAAGAATACTATTCCAAGAATCGAAATTGCGATTGAATTGTGCTGAATTATTAGCTGCTACTTAACTTCAAATTTGCAACTGCTCGAGTAGGCAGTGCTGCGTTGGTAAAGGCGGCGCTCGTATGCAGCTAGTTCCAGGGTTCGAGACCGGTGAAATGAAATATTTTTTATTGCTTTTTTCTCTTAATTATGAAGTGGCGGTGTTGAGAGCTCAAATTTTGCTGTGTAATGTCGATTTTTATTTTTATATTTTTTTTGAATACTCGATACACACTACGAAAAATATTAAAAAATGCAGATGGGAGGACTGGGATCAGGGTTTCTCTTAGTCGGGCACCCCGACTAGAGCTTTATTACTTGGTTTTAAGTAAATTTTCAAATTAATTTATTTATGCGAAAATCTGAGTATGTTATCTATTTTATGTTTTGTTATATGTATTTCTGTCTGTGTATATCTTTAATTTTATATTAATTTAATATTTAATATACAAAAATAAAATAATTATAAAAAAATTTTTTTAAGATTTTTTTTCATTTCGTCCTCCAAATAATGGATTTGGTATTGGTCTTCAAGTTACAAGTAGAGCGACGCATCAGGTGATGACACGAATATTTTCAATTTTTTTAAAGGAAGTACTAAATTATAAGGATGTGCAAATAATTCCATTAGTATTTGAAAACTCTTCAGATCCTGAAAATTTGTTGCGAACCTTAAAATATGTTAAGTAAGCAAGATGAAATGTTAAAATAATTCCCAATTTTCAGTAAAGAATTCTTATAATATTTCTTATGTTACAGATACTATAAGGAATTGCATCAGATTTCAATGATCAATTTGGAGGTTTGGGCGCCCTACACCATACATAAGGAGCCACAACCAAATATATATAGTGCCGGTGCGTCTATAGCTCCCGGTCGATTCAGTTGGTTTGTGCCTAGATCACAAATTTCGATTGATAATAAAGACTGCAGTCTGCATTATGAAGTCTTTAAAGATATTAATAATGCATATTATTCCCTATACATAATGGATGATAATGTTATAAAAATATTAAGAGACAGAAGGTGAATTACACAGCAATGCTTTCTAATTGATTGGTAAAGAGTAAACGATTTTATTCTTTTCATAGTGTTGAAGAATATGCAAATCCAAACTGTGGGAAAATTAACTGTGCCACTCTAATAGCAGAGTGGCGAAATGATTCGTATTTCATTACAGAGGAACTAAATGAGAGCTATCTAAATGTAGTTTGGTTGGGAGATCAATTTAGAGATACTATAAAAGAACTGCATACTATGTATAGTTCAAGTTACACTCGAGGACAAAAAAGATTTGTCGTTCTACATTGGGTTCCTTCAGAGATAATTGATGCTGATATTAAATTTGCTCAAATAGCATTGCCTAGATGTGAAGATTATGAATTTCTCAAAAGGTCGAATTGCCGATACGAGCTAACTCCGATTCTTAAATATTATCCAGGAAGTTTAATATATGACAAGCGAATGATGTACGCTCTTCGAAATTTTTATATCAATGATATGGACTTGAAAAATATTCAAAAAGAACTTAGTATCCAGAGAGCGCATACAAAAGATTCTGAAGAATTGTTTAATAATGTTGCGTGTAACTGGCTGCTCCAGAATTTTGAGACTTACAGCCGCTGGGTATTACCAAGGACGGTGAAAACACTGTCGATTGGTGGTATATTCCCAATCTATATAACTGATTGGGGACATGAAAATATTATTGAAGCATCGCAAAGAGCTGTCGATGTAATCAATGAAAATAAAACAGTTCTACCAAACTATAATTTAGAGATATTAATAAAAGATGGACAATGCAAGTCGGATATGGTTTTGAAATCATTTATACATTATTTCAATAAGCCAAATATGTTGGGTGTTCTGGGACCTGCCTGCAGCGAAACAGTGGAGCCCATTGCTGGTATTTCGAAACATTTAAATATGATGATCATATCATATTCTGCTGAGGGCAATTCCTTTGTTGACCGCGAAGCATACCCATACTTCTTTAGAACGATAGGGTCAAACAGTGAGTACGTGGATGCGTACATCAAAATTATGCAACAACTCGGTTGGTGTCGTGTCTCCACATTGACAGAAGACTCCCAACAATATACAGGCTATTTGTCTCGTATGGAGAGCAAACTGAGGCTTTTTAACTTTACCTTAGCTTTTAGTCGAAAGGTTCCGAGTGATGTTACAGCTCCGGATATGAGAGAGGTTTGTTTCAATTATCATATTGTGAAACAATAACTTATCGAAAAATATTATTTTATTTTAGCATTTGGTCAAATTAAAAGAAGCCCATTCAAGAATCATTATTGCTGAACTGCAAAGCGGGAGTGCGGCCATTACCATCTGTGAAGCTATAAAACTGGGTGTTAGTATTATTATTAATATTTTAAATCACTCATATTTAAATCACCAAAAAGTGAAAACGTTTTAAACATATTTAAAATTTTTTTTCATTGACTTATTACCCGCTTTATTATATAAGTGCTTCAATACATTAGTTGTTTACGATTTATTTAAACAACTTAAGAATGAATGAATGAATCCGACTTGGAGTTCCGAAGATATCTTCCGTTCTTCTATTGGTAATAGCAATATTAATAATAAACTTTTTTTTTTCAGATGACCCAAAAAGAGAACTATGTTTGGTTCTTACCATCCTGGCTATCAAAAGATTATGAATTGTGGAACATGAAAGTTGATAATAGGTGTTCTATTGAGCAGTTTCGGAATGTAAGTAGTTCATATTAAAACATTAAATTTAAATCTTAACAAAACTTCTAATTGTTAATAGGCAATCGAAGGGCACTTAAGTATAAGGCACACACCATTTGGCGAGCTGAATGCAGAAATGCAAGAGGGAATGTCTATAAATTCTTGGTTAACTACTTATAAAAATAAGTATTCTACGTTCTCAAGTTATGTAGGATTTGTTTACGATGCAGTGTGGACCTATGCTCTTGCAGCACATAAGTTACTGGAGAATAACTCTGATGCCTTCAATGAGTTAAGGTCAATAGAAGTTACGAAGAAATTGTCCAAGCTGATTAGAGAAACAGACTTTAATGGCTTGTCTGGACATGTTAGATTTGGTACAGGCGAATTTGGGGGTTCACGTATAATTGATCTCGACATTTTACAGTGGAGAAATTCGACGTATGAAAGAATTGGTCTATTCAAGCCTATTGTTGAGGGAAGTGCATCAAAAATGCATATTAATGGAGGACACCTAAATTTTTCGACAAATGAAGCGTTTCATGGTCAGGTACCTGAAGATGGACGATATGACTGTAGATTTTCGGCCTTAGCCCGTTGTTTGCATGTAACTTGTGATATTGCTTCAATGATATTCATAATTTTTCAATGTCTTATAATAATTGTGTTGATGTCGCTAATTTCTTGTTATTTTTGGAAAAAACGCTACGATCGCAAAGTAAGACAGTCTGCCCAAATAATGAAAATGTTTGGAATTGACTTGATTTCACCATCAAGAAACAAAGTAAATACATTAGATAAATGGGAAGTACAAAAAGATAACGTTGTGATCAATAGACGATTGGGCGAAGGGGCCTTTGGCACGGTCTTTGGTGGTGAAGCGCGATTGGGCTCTGACGAGTGGACTGCAGTGGCTGTGAAAACTTTGAAGGCTGGGCAGTCTACAGAAGACAGATTAGATTTTTTGGCAGAGGCAGAAGCTATGAAAAAGTTTAGTCACAAAAATATTATAAAACTTTTGGGAGTTTGCTTGCAAACGGAGCCAATTTACACAATAATGGAATTCATGCTTTATGGAGATTTGAAGACGTACCTTTTGGCCAGAAGAAACATGGTCAATGAGAAAATAGCCGATGAGTCAGATATATCATCAAAGCGTTTGACTATGTATGCTATGGATGTAGCGCGCGGCTTGGCCTATCTTGAAGAACAAAAATATGTTCATCGTGATATTGCGTGTAGAAATTGTTTGGTAAACTCCCAGCGAGTGGTTAAAATAGGTGACTTTGGTATGGCTCGACCTACAATTGAAAGTGATTATTATTGCTTCAACAGGAAAGGTGTACGGAAGCTTTTCCCAGTTCGGTGGATGCCTCCTGAAACACTTTCGTTGGGGTTATTTACGACTGCTTCCGACATATGGTCATTTGGAGTTGTACTCTATGAAATTATATCATTTGGATCGTATCCGTATCAGGGCTTAACAAATAATCAAGTTCTTGACTTTGTGAAGGCCGGTAATACACTACGAATACCAAACGGTGTAAAGCCACAGCTGGAGGGTCTTTTAAAGTCCTGTTGGAGTCAGGATGTCAGTAAACGTCCAACTGCGTTAGAAATAATAGAATACATTTCCAACTACCCACGATTGCTGACACCGTGCATAGAGTTTTCCGGAACGGCGGTTCAACTATCAGAGTCTGAATGTGATGAAGTAGAAATGTTGCCCACTTGTTACAAGTCTTCACCGTCGAAAAACGAACTCAAATTCGACCTTCTGCCACGCCAACGCAGCAGTTCTGATTTTAAAAAATCTAACATTGTAGCCCAAAATGAATTTCCCAAATTTGAGGGTAATGATTCTGGTTCGCCCTGTAATGTTTCTGTTTCACAAACTACACCAGATGGTTATAGCATAATGACTCCACTTTTGACGCATCAAGCGAATGACGATGTAAACGGTAAAAAATCATAAGAACTTTGTATATAAAAGGTCTAAAAGTTAATGACTTGAAATTATAAATCAACGAAATGCGAAACAATAGAAATTGACACCAGTTTTCTTATTAATATTGGTTAACTTATGCCCTGCATATCTGAAAAATACATTTAATTCATAAAAGCTAAGCAAAATTAAGTACATAAGTCTAGCTATAAGAAAAAATGACATAACTGACAAAAATGACAATAATGTATGCATTTTGGGTTTCTGAATAGAAGACAGTTAAATCTGTGCTTCTCTATACTATTAGATCATAGGGCAGGTTATCTTAAGTCTATTCGAAATTTCACTTATCTACATAAATTTTTTAATATTTGAATGCAAGTCGAAAATGAAATTTTGAATAGAATATATATATATATATATATATATATATATATATTACAGACATTATCGAAAATATATATATATATATATATATATATATATATATTAAAGACATTATCTGAAATAAATGTATACAATTTTTTATATGGAAATTTATCTTAATATTCCAAAGAGCTTTCATTTACATAAGTCTATATACTGGATAATACTGCGCTCTTTTAAAGAATGTTCTATGTAAATTGTGACCGGGATTCCTTTTTAATTGAGAAGTTCTCTTCAGGGCATTCCAACAGAGCCACATAGCTAAAAATGTATTCTAATAAAATTTCAAATAATGGGGATGGTTCAAGGATGAGTTCAAAGCGACAGATAGATTTTTATTTGCACGTTAAGTCTAGTTTCTTATTATACCCTGAACCTATTGAAAATGGAAATTCAGGGTAAAATGGTTTTATGGATATTTATGTAATAGGCAGAAGAAGGCGTGGCAGACCCCACAAAGCCTTTATGCATATTAACCACGATCTGAGTCGAATTACCTAGAGACTTGAAATTTTAATGGAATACGCAGTACGAATTTATAGTTTCTGTAAAGCTAATACCATTTTTTTATTATTCATAAAAATGGATAATTTGATTCTGTTTTTAAATCGTAGCTGGAATACCACAAACAATAATTGATGGAATAGATGGAGCTAGTGGTTGACGGAGTGGATTGGTTTGATAAGTTTTTGCAATATATGGTCCAAAGGTATATGTATGATTTTCCGTAAATTTGGATGGCTTATTAATATTAATCAGGATATATAACCATTGTTTTTTTTTAATTTGGCATGTATGTCGAATTATTTATCGATGTTTGCCTCAATATTAAACAAGTAAGAACCTTGAAGACAGGCGTTACAGACTGCATATATATATATATATTCGTAAGATTTTCCGATTTGCGACACCTCCAAGAGACATATGTGTATATGTACAATTTTTGGTAAATCAATAGAGGTCAGAAGTAAATTAGTCGGCAAATGATTTAAACTGTAAAAGAATATACGTTTTTTTCGGTTTTCCACGCCCGCAATGGCGCATTATGGCCAATATATTTTAATCTTTGGTTGTGAACGGCTGTATATGTTTCAAGTTTAGCTTAATTATTTGGTAGATATATGAAGCTGGACGAAAAGTATAATAAGTTTAGGGATAATATGTAGGATTCTTAAAATTGCAGCAGCCATTAATAAAATTTTTAATTTTTGGTAAACGGTTTTTATATTTTCATACATAGCAAAATATTCGCACAGTAACAAATTTGTATGTGCACCGAATTTGAAGTGCGAAATTCGCAGCTTTGAGGGATTTAAAATGAGTTTTACATTCATCGAGTGAAAGAATAAAGTAATAAAGCTAGAATGCAATAGAAGCGCATTCACAATCAACCGACCGCACGTACTCACATATGATTGTGTGTATGTGTCTGCGCAGCAACAGACTCTTTCCCACACATTTGTGTCTATATACATATTGTAAATCTGTGAATTAAGAAACAATCATAATAATCGCACTCAGCGCACGTAATTATAAAATCCACATCACAGAACGAGAAACGGTCGGGCCTAGCCATAACTACACATCTACAGCCATAGCTACAGTTCCACCATAAGCTCCATTGCAGACTCCCTGCCTTTATCTCCGTCGCCGTTAACGCCATGACTGCCGTAGCAATTGCTGTGGAAAGTGCACAACGACATTATGTTGCGCTCTACCGCGCTAATGCAATGCTCTATCATCAACGTCCAGAGCAAGCATATAGTAGAATGGAAAGAGATGCAGATACACGGAAAGTGAGAAAGACAGAGAGAGAGAAAGAGAGAGAGAGAGAGAGAGAGAGAGAGAGGAGGGAGGGAGAGAGAAAGTGGTTGTGGGTGGAAGAATAAAGCAAAGGGGCAGCGTGGAAAGCTACAACCGCGTTGCATGCAATTCCACAGTCATCATTAGTTGTGCTAATGCACCGGAGCCAGGGAGAAAGAGGAGGTAGTGTGTTAACGCAGTAGCATCAGGAGCAGCGGCAGCAGCAGCAGCAGCAGCAGCAGGAACAGCAACAGTAACAGTATCAACAGAAGTAGCTGCAGCTGCAGACGCTGCAGTAAAATTGTCCGTCGGACGCAATTCCAAACGGATGAAATTGTTTCATGTTACACAATAAAAATGCTATATGAAACCAAAACAATGGGAAGGTAAATAAATGCGGGATCTGAGCGTTGACTCGAAATAAAAATATTTAAAATACATACAAACACATTTATATATTAGAGCATTATGTTTGGAAATTTTTTGTTTACAGTTTACAAAGCACAATATTTTTTCAGTTACAGATCAAATTTTTACAATATGTCTGTGTACAGATGCATATTATGTTATGTCACGAAATGCGCAATAAAGAATATACTCACAATCATATAAAGTATATATATTTTTCATTTATAGGCTTGATCAAATAATTGCGGATGCGAATCCATGGGGTCTATTTGTTAGAGTTGGGCATTTCAGTTTCAAAATGTAAGAGATTCTGTGTCTTCGTGCATACTTATGACACACAAATACATTTAAAATAAGAAATAATGTTGTAGCCGGGCGCTAATCGCACTGCATAATCATTAACTCATCGACGGTCTAAGCACTGTCAGACACAAAGCTTTGGAAGATATGGTTATTTCAAGCCCTAAATAATATACATTTTCGAAGATCCTCAACAAAGCTTGATTGGCCGAATGATGTAGACTCGATTAAAAATAAATACATTTAGATAGTCGAAAAAATAGTATTTCTTAATTCCCATTTAAATTTGTGTTTTCCTGGTATAAATGTCCGTAAAGTTATTTAATAAATACTGGGCTTTCAAAGAAACATAGTTGGATGGTGTCACCTAAACAATTCCATCAAAAGATTTTTGAAAAAATTAAAAATAAATAATAAAAAGTATTTATTTTCATTTACTGTGTGAAGTAAGTGAAATTCAAACAGCAAAGTTCAAAGCATTTTTAGTTAAGCAGTCTTCTTATTATTCCCTGAAACCATTGAACTGGATCAAACTCGTCTGCAATTATTATACTCGCTCATTAAATGAAAAGGGTATATGCGTCAGTCTGTCTATTATTAAAACTAATTTGGAATATACACGGGTGTTTAGTCTGCCCTAAAAAACCTGTATTTTCTAGTTCCACTAGTTCCATTATGCTGTGTAGGTGGACCATTATTATTAATTTAACAAATATATCCACTGGTGCGTGGAAAATCACACAACATAGATTTTTTAATTCAATTAAGCAGGTATGCGCCGTACACGAGTATTAAACATAATAATGTTAGACAATCCACAATTTGTTATGCAGATTCTAGGAATCATATGGATCTTAATGTTTATAAATAAATAGATGATTAAAAACGTTATGGAACTTTAGCTATTAAATTATATATCATACGAGTGTGGAGCTAGTCTCAAGATTTTGTATTAACTTTATATACATTTTAAACAAATTTGATTTTTGTCATATTTTGGAAAACGGTTCAAAATTTCCTCAAAATCTTTGAATATGAGTTTGGTTTACATTTGTATCCTTAAGAAGCACAAGTTATTAAGAAAAAGGTGTTATTAATTGGATATATTACATGGAGTTTGTTTCACTCTAAGAATGGCCATCGTAGTAGAAACTTCATTTCAGTTAAAGATTTTATTGAAAAAAATATTTTTTGAGAATTACTGTTAACACATTAATAAACTTTACCTGTTCACAGTTATTAAATAAAGCATTGTAATCAGTGTAGAATCAATTGACCAGTATTTTATGTTCACACTGCAATACATAAATGTCTGCAGAAATATTTTCGTCAAATTAACAGAGGGCAGCTAATCGAATTATATTGCACATGTGAAATATGCACTTATGTTATGTATACGAGGATACTTTCAATTACTTTGACCCTTATAGTCTTTTGTCATTCCTCTTTTTATGAATGTAGGGGTTCGATTTTTGTGGAAAGTCTGGCAACATCCTTGGCTGTAGCAATCGAAACGATTTCGATGTGTGACCCAGCTGTTGTTGCCTTGATTCCAAAAAGAAAAAAAATCACGTTTAAGTGACAATACGCACTCGGTCATACTACAATGGGAATTTGGTGACAATTTTCAAATAAATTTGTAATGAAACTTTAATTAATTTGGAATTGTTTATTCATTTTTAAGGCAGAGCAATCTGCTTCATATGTATAACATCAAAAAAGTTATTGACGTATTGAACACGTCTTTAGTTCTTAGAAAATATTTTAACATATATTTTTAATATTCCCTATCAATATAGAAATTAATAAGTTATTGAAATTGTTTATAAGAAAAATATTTTGCAAAAGGTTTTTAAGCAAAATTAAATATATGCTATTCAGAGCATTTTCAGAATGTCTGTTTTCAAATCAAATTAGACTGGCAGCGTAAGATGTTGGTCGCTCAATAAAAAAATATAAAAAAAATAAATAAAAATATAAAAACTATATTCATATCGCGTGATCTATAATGTAAGCTATTATTAATATACTTTATAATTTAGATTGAATAGTATTTCAGTTATATTATGTAATTATAACTTTTATTGATGTTTGGGTATATTAAACAGTTGGATTTATATTGCTTTGAATGATAAGCAGAAAAAGCATCAGTATTTTATTTTGGTATATAACATTGTCATTTTTAGCAAAATTTGAATATATGTAAGACAGCTAAGTAATTCAAAAATCTAGCTTACCTAAAAAATATTTTTTAAGAAGCGTTAGGATTTCTTTTACTTATGTTTCATTGTAAACGGAAATATGAATATTATACAAACTGGAAATAAGCTTTAATATTTAGTTTAAGTCTACAAAGAAAGACTTGTAAGTATTTTATTCGTGTAGCTAGGAATTGAGGCTAGTCGTGCAGACTTATTTCTCAACTTTTACGCATTTACGCTTAAAGAATATAAAATGTATTTTTGTAAATTAATTTTTTGAAGGATATCAACCCAATTTTGCCCATAGTGCATTGTGAATACGTATGCATGTGTATATATGTATTTTCTGTTTTACATATACATAAGAAGACTTTTTGCATGTTTTTACTGACGCTGCAAAAATATTCGGAACACAACTGGTCAACTGGGCAGTAAATAGTGCACGTCACACTGTGACCGTGTGGGCGCAGTTCAAGAATGGAATGATATCGAAGGGTGCCGCATGCCAGCTGAATGTCGGGAAAAAAATTGTTAAATTGGCATTCATAAAAAACCATATGTAAGTACAGCATATTCGCGTTTCAAGCACTCATACGTACGTACATACATATGTGGAAAATATACATACATGTACATATATCACTGGATGTATGCATATCCATTTTTTACACATGTATGTATATAAATACATACAGCATATCCAAATGTATAATTTCTATCAAACAAAAATATTGAAGTTTCAGATCTTTAAATGTAGCATATGTATATATATATATATATATATATATATATATATATATATATATATGTATGTATATATGCATATACAAATTTTATTATAATTAACAATTAAAATTTGTAGACATATATGCACATTTATGCTTGGTAAAACGCTTCTAATTTTTTAACAGTCTTTCTATTGACACTTTCTAACCAAACTTGTAAAACTGATTTCCCTCTTTTAAAATATCTTTTGAAGTTACGAGTACATATTTTGGTATATTTGATTTTTATTTTAATAGGATTTCGTTTATTTGTCTGTCTCTTCTTCTTCAGAAACAGCAAAACCATAGCACAAATTTCAGATTTAACTCCCGTTCTTATTCGGTTTATTTATCATGTCTTGACGAATTTGAAAGGAAGATAATTCAATGTATAGTAAAACATATAAAATGTTAAGTACCTTCCTCTGTTTCTCTATTATAAAGCCAATTTTTAAAGTTTTTGATATTATTTATAAAGATTGTTAAAAGCTAAATAAATATTTTTCTTTATATCTTTGAAGTAGTACCGAAAGGAGTACCGAAATTGCTATAAAGCTTTAGTGTTGCGCAGGGTATTTGGTAGTCAGTCACCCTGTGCGAAAACACCCTTACTTGTTTTCCATTCATGTTTGCTCACTGACTCACGGAAATCACAAAAGGAAATAGCACGCGCCAGCTGCAGCAAGACAATTAAAAGAAGAACTGAGAGACCGCTGCCCAAATCTCTTGTTTACGTTTTTTCAATAATGCATTTAATGATCAACAATTGACATTCAATTTAATTTAATTTATGATAATATTCGACTTCATTGCAATTTAAATAATTCTTTCAAAATATTTAAACTTTTATAGTAAAATGCAAGTTGTTAACTTATTTTAAACATCACAGGTAAGGCAAGGCGTCCAGTTAATCATCGTTATTCAGTGGCCAAAATATTCGAATAAAATTTATAAATTGGATTTTTTATGTGTGATTTGTTATAAATGAGAAGAGTAAACTTGTGTAGGTTAGTGATTAGGGAATTTGTGATATAGTATTTGGATTTGGAGGGACCGTTCGGCATTTAATGTAATGGCATTTAATAGCAGTTAACAACATTTTTTTTAATACAAGTAAGAAATCTCTAGTTGGAACTGACTGATTAGGAGATACCCGGGACAATCTGCGTTTTAAACATCCACAGCTTGTGTATAGTATAAACTTATAAAAATTTGCAAGTGTACACTTTTCTAATCAATTATAAAAAATATAAATAAAAAGAAAAACCGATTACTTTTGGACACCGCGACTCGAACCGCGACTCGAACCATTTCCTCGACAACGCGCTGCACATCTATCAACTTCGTCATTCCGCTGCTTGAGTGACCAGTTATAAAGCTAAACTAGTAGCATCTGACAATTTAAACACAGTTCAATGGCAATCGTATTTAGTAATAATGCAAACTCTTTCACATATTAATTTGAGGAATTTGGTCAGCTTTGGCGCCGGTATTCACAGCTTAACAAAAATCCAAATTGTACTAAATACACATTAATTGTTAATACTACATGAAAAATTCGGAGACTAGCTCAAAATATGTACAAGATATAACAACAAAAAGGGAAAAGCTATAGATTGTTTGAAACAAAATTAATATGCGAATGCAATAGACGAATGCAATAGACGGACATCCATTTTAACAAAACCATTACACCCTGATTTTCCATTTCCAATGGGATGAGGATATAAGAACCAGTAGGAAAGCTCTAGTCGGTCATGGTTTTAAACATATACTCACTAGCTTATGTATAATCATATGTATGTATGTAGTAAACTTGTAAACATTTAGAACTAAAAAAAATTGTTTCCTGCAAAAAAAATTCCTGACGTCGTTGAACTCATAAGTCCTAAGCGACACGCATCATCTATACTAATATAGTCACTTCACCACTCCAATTCTAAATGCAAATCTGAACTAATGAAGCAGCTGGTAATTCAAACAAAATTCAATCTCAATTGCGATTCTATGTGCACATGTATGTAAAAAAGGCGAACTCTTGGTGCTGCTTGCCACGTGCCTTTGCCAATTGGCCAAATGTTTTATTTAATATATTCTGTGTTATTTGGTGGATTTTTAGTGTGATCTGCAATCTCTTTTCAATAATGGCTATATTTAATACAGAATAATACAGATAAGAGAATTTGGTTAAATCTTTAGTAGGTATCCAAAATAAAATAAAAATCAAAATTTTCTAAAATATAAATTTTATAAATATAAGAATGCTAAATTCATAGTCTCCATAGCTCCAATGATGTGTGATATATAAATAAGTAAGTGAATTTCGACATGTTTGTTTTTAGTCAATAATTTTTCAACGGGAAGAGTTATACATTTTTTGATTTGAGGTGCTTTTGCTATATAGGGACCGATAAAAAACAATTTCAAGGGCTCAGCTCTAAATTTCTCTCAGATCAACACGTTCATATATACACACTTTAATTTTTAAAGGTTAAATTAAATATTATTAATGTTAGTAATCTTATTATAGGGGTTTACGACATGCTTTAATAATGACGGAACAGAATTTGAAATTTCGGCCGCTTAAAGCTGGTGGAGAAAGCCATCTAAATACCCAGCGCAAAAAGCCATTAGAGTGCAACATTTGGCGACACTCTTAAGTGTAAAGTATTTTTATCATTTAAAATGCGGGAAATGACTTGCAAAATAGTTAACAAAATGCAATTAAAATGCTGCAATTATAATTATAATTGGGCGCAACAAAACGGAACATAGCAATCAGAAAGCAGTCAAAAAGTCCAGTGCTCCGCTTAACCAAGGATGATTCTGACTGTTGGAGAGGTTAAAAAAATTAAAAAGGAAAACCCCGTGGGCTAAGTTAATCTGAAAAGCGTTAATTGCTGCCAGAGCTGAATGAGCAACAGACAACAATACAATTATTCCAAACGGTGCAGTAGATGCTAATTCCGCCTAAAGCAGAAGTCCTCTTTAAAACCGTAACACTTTATGAATCAAAATTGCTGCAGTTTTACGATGTCTTAATAAACAGTTTTATAATTAAATATCACTTCAAGCCTTATATGGACAGCATTCTTTTCTTATTATTATCATATTTATTACATTTAAACTATCTTGTTAGAAATATTTACTCTATAAGCAATGAGTTTAACATAAAAATTTACATTTTGTGGTTGGGGCCTATTTTCTGCTCTATGTTACTAAGTTATTTTACAATTTTTTATGAATAATCGTATATGTACATGTATATGAGAAATCATTCAATGACGTTATATATATATATATACGTATTTCAGTTTAGGCTGTAGAAAATCAAGTAGTATTGCCCCATTTTCATTTTAATAATAATGAAACAATGCAGTCCCCATTTGCTCGACTATAATTGGCTGGCCATTCTCAGTAATTTTATATATTATAATATTTATTATATAGTTTTTTTTTTAGTTTTCTACATATACTATGAAGTGGATTAATAAATGGGAGAGCTCTAGTCGAGACGACTCGACTAGAAGACAGGGTGTCTTTCTAAGAACTATATTCTACGCTTCTTTCATACATCTATTACAAACAATAAACACATATATACAAATAAAGTGCGTAAGCTATGCTTACTGCGCAGTTTACGTAGTGACTGCGTTTGGGCTGCATAGGCTTTAGGGGCTTTACTATTGGAACTCGATTGCTGAATACCTTTCATTCAGAACGATGATAACCACCATATGTATTTAAAACACGTGTTTTGTTCATTTGGAAATTATTAAAAATCTTTGAATTCAATACAAATTTACTGTATTCAAGCTTCGCTAAAATAACACAGTAAAATAATCTATTTTTATTTTATTTTAGGCTATACAAATGTTAATAAATTATTGCAGGATATTAAGAGAAACTCAGTTGTAAAATATTGGTGCTCTAGTTCAGAAGTTATAAGAGGTACAATTGAATGAATTGTATACCTATGCTATATTCAATTTAAAGTATTTATAAGCTTCAATATTTATTCTTTTTACTTCATAAGCGAATATAAGAATGATATATTTGCAAATTAGTTTACATGGCACAGATTGAAAAAAAATATAAATCAGAGTATTTATTATCATCCTTTACAAATCCATAAAACAAATACATTTATGTATGAATGTTCTATTTCATTTTAAAATAACCTGAAATTTGAAGTGATATTAAAACTTTAAAAACGCTGTTAATGGAGATAATACTGCATTCCGTTGAACTCTATAAAATTGTTTTCTTTTTTTTGAGAGGTTCCTTATTTTAATCTACTTATTCTCGTTATTTAGTCTGTGGCAATGCTACAATTCTAGTCAGCATTACACACAGAGGGTCATATTTCATAATCCTTTTGGCTCTGAGATTGTTTTTGCTTGCCCATGAAGGCCACCAACATTCTTATCGCTTAGCAGTGCACACAGCGTGCAGCCGGTTTCTTTCGTTGCCTTTTTGCATGCTGTTGGGATTGATTTTATACCCTGGACTAATTGGAACAAGGAAAAATGTATATAACTACGATTACTGAAGAGTACATATATAACATAATAAGGTATATAATTCTCTTCTCGACGAACCTGGGAAATATATTTCTTAAGACTTAAATGTTCTATATGTTCTATTTCACTAATATGTGTATATGGATGTGTGCATTTTTACAACACTGAGAATAATTTTGAACAGATTTCACGCCTATTGAACCCGTCTTGTACAATATTAAACTTATTTTCTGGAAACATTTTGAATTGACATTACTCTACCTTTTTCTATTTGCACGTTTAAAGGGTACCTTCCATTCGGGGACTGTTGAACGCAGCATTGTTGTCCTTTTTTGTTTGCTTCCAATTTGTGGGTGATTTTAATTCTTTTTCCAATTGGCTTGTTGATAACACATGGCGACTATGGGAAAAAGATGCGCCAACATTCGGCTCAATGAAAACAGAAATTTGTCAACTGGAGCAAATATTTTACAGAGCTAGAAACTTATTTTTTCGAGACTTTTAAATAATTTGTATAAATGCAAACCTTTAATAAATAAAGATAGAGTCCACCCACATTCAGTATATTCGTCTACTAAACCTTTTTATAGTGTTATAAATTCCCAATATCCTTTTTCTTCTCCTTTTTAACACATATTTAATGGGCTCATAACACATAATTGAAAGTTACCTGAGAATATTATAGTCGAACTGAACTAAGGTATTCTAAGGTAAGCTTTCAATTTTTGTATTTTAATTATAATTTTAGTAGTAGATAGACAGATATATTCTTTGTACACTCCCAAGTGGTCCATATATTATATCTGGATTTAAAAAATTATTTAGACTCTTAAAACTGTGTAGGAACCCCATAAAAAAAATATTCAAAATTTTTTTTCTTTTACTACACAAAATGTATCATGAAAGTTTTTCTCTGAGATCTTGAAATGGTTTCAGGAGGGAGCTTAGTAGTGCCAAGTACTTAATAATAGTTCTGGTCAATCTTAACACAGTAGCTGTCGATACTTATTGAGACATTATTATTGAGATTAAAATTTAGCATCATTCAAAATAAGTATTCGGAATTCATTTAACGTCGAATGATTGCATCCAAAAAAAAGATTTGTAGACAATGTTGAATATACTTATCTTTATTTTATAAGTGATTAACATAAGAACGATTTGAATTTCACATATGTATTTGTTTATATCTTTTACATAGTATATGTGTATGTTTATTGTCCTGTATTTCATTTCTGAGTATTTCACTTGTTAATTGAGAAATATGTGTATATATTCATATATTTTATAAATATGTTCCATTGTATATATACGTGCACTTACGTAAGTAAATTATTCTTTAGTGAAATTATCGGGAATTTATATTTAATGACTAATGTCTTATAGTAACTTATCATGTTTTATTATTGAAATTGGCATTATATAACAATTATTCTTTTGAATATACTTCTTTATTTATTCGTTAGTAACATGTTTTATTTGTTAATTAATTGGATTATTGGAAACAGTCCGAATTATTAGTATAATGAGCAAACTAAATGGTTTAATTATACCAACTAATATGATATTTTAATTTTGGTAATATATTTTTTAAATTATTCAGATATATGTTCCCTGATTTTTATATCATATGTTTGCTTTTTTTTGATACAAATATTCTATAAATTATTAGCTCTGTTTCTTGTTTATCTTTAAGTGTTTATAGCATATTTGCTATTCTTAATAAATAAGATATTTACGTTTCATGGTTATACTTTCGATTGATTCAATTGGAAACAAATATCGTATTTGACTTATTAGATTAGTGAGTATACAACTGTGACTCTTAAACAGTGACTTGGAAATCAAGATTTTTATGTAATGGGTCTAAATCAAATTATTTTTTGTATAGCAAACATATAGCATATATATAAATACATAAAAATATATACATATATATTATAGTCAAAACAATTAAAAAAGTTCTAGTCGGGGTTGCCAGACTAGGAGATACCCTGAACCGCAACCGATCTACGTTTACATTCCATAGATCCAAACAAAACACACACAGTTACATTTACACCCATATGAGTGTGCATATGTATATATTTAAGCAGAAAAAACTTATAAAAATATTCGACTAAATTCACTGATTCGGTCGAACTCATAGCTTTCCAATCAAATAGCATGCTAAAAAAACTGAAACTGATAGGAATTTAATCCTTGACAACGCGCATTCCTCTGTAATACCGCCATTTCACTGTTTGAAAGATAAGTAGTAAATCTAAAATAAAGTAGCTGTTGATAATTTAAATATAACTCAGTCCTAATTGCTATTCTCTTTCTCGATTATATAAATATAAATATATACAAATATACATGATACTAACTGCAATCGACGTAAAGTTTTTAATAGACAGACGTAAAAAGTTTTTAATAGATATCATTATTGATCTGATCGTGATCTGCACGTTATGTATAGGGATATAGGGACAAAAGAGCAGGGCAACTCGTCGTCTTTATCAAGCGGATTTTGTGGGGTCTGCCGAGCCTCCTTCTGCCAGTTGCGTACATTTCAACAAAATCATCATTCCCTGATCTCCCAAAAGTGGTTATGAAAGTGTAATGCCTAATTTTGGCTTACCAATAAATTCTATTAATGTAAATTATATTTTATATATATATTTGCCGGATACATATGACAGACTGATATATGATTTATAGCAACTAATTTGTGTTTTTTTTTATCAAATCTAAAATCTAAGGACCGTACAGTCTGTAAGTAAGGCTTTGCTGTGCATTTATATTGTCGTATCGATATCTTTGGTTTCCTAATTATGTCTGTCTTATCAAAAGTTGTATAATCCAAATGAAAAGCGTGTTATGTACGGCATGATACAACAACCTACAAGAACATGGTTGCGTGATTTATGCATTGCAGACGTGTTTTGTTTTTTGTGGCATGCATACATTTGCTCGCTAAATAAACTAAATTGCCCAACTATAAATTTATTACAACTGCAATGAACTCAGTATTTACGTGGACAATTATTTTTATACCCTGATCCCATTGAAAATGGGCAATTAGGGTATAATGGTTTTGAGCAAATATATGTAACAGGCAGAAGGAGGCGTGGCAGACCTAATATAGTATATATATTCTTGATTAAGACTATAAGCCGAGTCGAGTGAGCCTTGTCTGTCCGTCTGTCTATCTGGTCATCTCTCCGACCGCCTGTCCGTATGTGTGAACGCGTCGATCTCAGCATCAATAAGTGCTATAAGTCCGTGTATAGCACGCTCACATCACGTTTGTTTCAAATAATCGATAACTATTCCCGTTTTATTGTCGATAACATGATCGGAAAGCATTTATTTAATTATACATACGGCTTAAGAGCTAGACCCTCCAAATATTGTATTTAGTTGTATGTATATTTTATACAATTTTGCTTTTCGTTATATTTTGGATACCGGCTCAAAATTTCCACGAATTTCTTAAATTTAAGGTCAGTTAGAAATAGGACGAATATGTGAAAGAGTTTGCAGTTTTACTAAACTCCAAACGAATATGTATATCATATGTAGATCATATCAAAACGAGCAAAACGTTTGGATAATTTGCAAAAGCACGTGACAAGTAGCGCCAAGCGTACGCATTTATCCTTTATTTGTGCACACATGCATTGAAATGCGTTTATTCTTGACTATTCAAAGAATCGAAATTACGATTGATTTGTGCTTGAATTATCAGCTGCTACTTAAGTTAAGTGCAGTGGCGGTGTTGGTAGAGGCGAAGATTGTTGTGGACAAGTTCTGGGTTCTCGACGCCCGGCGGTGAAGACGTTTTTTAATTATGAAGGGGCGGTGATGGTACAGTTGATGGCAATCTTGGTGTATTATAATGTAGGTATTTATTTTATTTTTTTAATATCTGATACAAATTACTGAAAATATTAAAAAACGCAGATAGGAATGCGATCAGGGTATCCCCTAGTCGGGCACCCCGACTAAAGCCTTCTCTATAGACGTTTTTTTTATTTGTAAGTGCATATATAATATATATATTTATGGGAGATTAAATTAGTAGATGAAGCATATGAAAATTTGAATTGATGTATGTTCCATACTTGAAGAGAAGTGGTAAATTCTTGTAAAAAACGCAGATAAATACAATGAATGATTGGAATATAAAAGTACGGGAATCTTCTAGTTGAGCTGTCTCTAGAACTCATAATTATTTTTTACACAGGTGTGTATGTACAAATGTAACTGCGCATGCCTTACAAGGAATGGAGTTAAGGGTATCTCCTAGTCGGACATCCCTGACTAGAGTTTTCTTACTTGTTTTGTATATGTAAATGTATGATTTGATGACAAACCAAACAATTGATGCTTTATTTAGGTTTTAGCGACAACCCTTGAGATTTAGTATTTAGTTTGGCGAAAGCTGAAAGTGATACAATTGCCCAGGAACAGCAGTGGATGATGAAGAAGATGAAGATGGAGCGAGCCCAGTAGCTGTGGTCGACCACATGCACTTTGGAGTATGCAACGGCACGTAGCAGGATACGAGTAAATTATGCATGCAGCTTCAAGTGCAATAAAACAGAATTTAATGGGAATTTAATGTTGAAAACATTATCAGGCTCTGCACTGGCCAAAGTGTGTGGATTCGACAAACAAACGGGCTCATTCCAACAAATAAGTGAGCGCTCTTATGAGGTGTGTGGGTGGCGTATATATGAGTGTGAAGTTTGCCGACTGTGCGACAATTGTCGAATCAGCCCATTTTTTATACACGTTCACGAAATGAGAGGAGCATATTCGGCTTATACAATGTCCATTTACTATGTATATTTATTCAAACACAAACTGCGAACGACTAATCTAAAAAAAGCTTTTATGAAAACCAGAAGAAAAATATGTTTCACTTATAAAAAAATGCCACATGAACGTTTACTTATTGACATTGAAAAAAAACCATAATTTTTTTAAGTTATAGAATAGGATCGAAAAGTTTTGCTAGTTGATCATGGTTGTCCATACAAATATATATTATATGATCAGCTTTTTGGGATGTGGCAAATGTATGACATATATTTTAAAATAAAGGTTTCGGGAACGTGTATTATGAGGTCGGTTGTGCCCGACTGTTCGTTCTCTTATACAGGACCGACCCGCGAACGCTAGATGTGTCTAGCTTAAGCTCTTCTCTACGCCGATTCTGCAGCTAAATTAGGGATAATGTCTGCGGAGAACCAGCGAGAATCGAGAAATGCATGAAATTCGTTAATGCGTAAATGTAAGTATGTGTGTGTGCTTGTGTGTTGGTATGTGAGTGCGAGTGTGTTTTCGTTTGTTGGTGGTGCGTGTTGGCTACTATTGCCAAAACCCTTACTCTTGGTCAAAGTGGTGGCATCGAGCGCACTTGAAGGTCTTGGCTCTTATCGCCCGTTGTCCACGCAGACTCGATAAACAAGCCCGGCCGGCCAGAATATAGCAAGACGAGTAGTGGGGGTTTAGCGGTTGCCGTCATTTGCACAAATGCGCATCATCATTTAGATTGTTCCGCTGGAGTTGAAATGCAACAATAACATGAACCACATTGCTCGGACACTAAACTGAACGCCCTCTTTTTCTGCCATGCACCACTGCACACAGACCATGTCCACAGACTAACCAACCTATCCACCCACCATGGTTGCAGCAATTGGGAGCTGTCGCGTCTCGCTCATCTCTCCCAAAATGGGAGTTGAGCTGCAGTTTGGGATTGCAATGCAACAGCAGCCACTTTGGCATTTTCAATAGCATGCATTTATGCAAATTCAATGCCAACTGAATCCCCGCCTACCAAGTATAACTCCAAATCTACGTATCTACTGCATGCATACACACTCTTTTGTATATATCTATATATATATATATATATTTATATATATATATATTTGTGTAATTACATATTTAAGTTAGGCATACAAAACCGATAATATTTGCCACGATGAACATAATATTTGAAATCATATTGATATTTATATACACATAATATTATATATAAATTGTATGTATAAATTTTCGCAATCTCAAACAATGGAGAATAATTAGATGTGTAATAATTTCAATTTGTGAACATAATTCAATAGTGTTTCTCGTAATAAAAGGGAAACCAGTTTACATTTTTGTGCAATTCATGCTTGCTGTTCGTCTGTTTGTTTTGCAAATATTATATATAGTAAAGCCAGTTAGCCAAAAATGGCAGTTAGATTGTGGGTCTAAGAATCAAAGCTCTGTTAACGTAAATATTTGTAAGTAAAAAAAAGGTTGAATGCTGATAAATAATCATGGAGATAAATATTCCGATAGATTTTAGTTTCTGCAATGAAAACAGTATTACTGATTTCACATTTTTGATTGCAGTGGGCTAAGATGCTACAATATTGTAACGGCTTTTTATACACTGATCCCATTGAAAATTGGAAATCAGGGTACCATGGTTTTGTTAAAATGTATGTAACTGGCAGAAGGAGGCGTGGCAGACCCCATAAAGTATATATATATTCTTGATCAGGACGACAAGCCGAGTCAATTGATCTGTCCATCTGTCCATATGTGTGAACGCGTCGATCTCAGCATCTAAAAGAGCTAGAGACTAGACATTTTGAGAGCTAAAACCTCCAAATTTTGTATTTAGTTTTATGTATATTTAATTTAATTTTGATTTTTGTTGTATTTTGGATACCGGCTCCAAATTTCCTAAAATTCTAAAGATTTAAGTTCAGTTGCAAATAGGGCCAATATGTGAAGGAGTTTGCATGTCTACAAAGCCAATAGAATATGTAGATCATTCAAATCCGTTAAGTAAAACAGAATTTCTAAAACAAAACGTTTGGCCAAATTGCAGAAGCACATGCCAAGTAGGGCCAAGCACACACATACATTCTAATGCGTGTGTTTTCTATTCCAAGAATCGAAATAGTGATTGATATGGGCTTGCATTGTCGGCTGCTACTTAAGTTGAGACTTGCAACTCCTTTCTTAATCAGTATAGTTAGTTGTGGTGTTGGTAAATGCGACTTTCGCAAACGCCAAGTCAGTCGTGTAGGTTCGAGACGTGCAGCGAATGGGTGTTTTTTTTTTGTTCTTTTTTAATTTCTTAGTTATGAAGTGGCGAGTTGATGCGCGGTAGACAATGTAGGTTCGAATGTATCGAATACTCGTATCGGTACAAAATATTGAAAATATTAAATAACGCCGATAGGACTGGGATTAGGCACCCCGACTAGAGCTTTCTTACTTGTTTATAAATACTTTTTGTTTCTTTTCTCAATATTGTTTGAAATAGGTTTAGCAAAAGAAGGCAAAGCTGATCAAGTTTTGGGTAACAAATCGAGATTAATCAAATTAACTTGGCGGCGTTTCCTTAGCTCATTGTATAACAGAGATATTATTAAATATATGTAAACATTTGATTTTTCAAATCTAAGATTTAGGAATAATCATATCGCTGTTTTTTTTAACTTTTTGATTTCAGAGATGTCTTCATTTGCTTGTTTAACTAAAGTTAAATATATTTTATTTATTCGTATGTACAGATTATACAATTTCGGTACATTTATCATTACTTGTAAACAATAACTTATTACTTATGTGGAATTTAATAAATTATTGTTGATTTTCATTTATAAACGACAATCTTAATCCATATTTTTATTTTATTTTTTCTCGGAAGACATTTCTGTATTGCATTATTCATTATTTAACTTTTGATATTTTTAATTATCTAATGTGAGCAAATAAGCTCAGTATAATGACTTACATATAAAATTTTTCGTTAACATTGATTTGTATGTTGTGTAAAATTATTGTATTGTTTATTGTAAGCATGGGGTTTTCATTGCTTCATTGTTATTGATTTCAATTGGACTTTGAACTATTCATAAAGGGGTCATATCATGATTGAGCACATGTATATATATTCTTAGAATTCTGTCTGACTAGTAATCAATTTCAATAGCTAACTTCGTTTTTACTAGCCATTCAAACACACAAATAATTAAAAGTGATTAGAATCGGAAACTCATACACCAGACTCATCATTTGACAAATGCCAAGAAAGCACAGAAACTGGATTTTCAACAGGTTAATGCAATTGATGTTTGGCTAACTTTGAGCCTTTCATTGAATAACTATTCTTTATACATTGATTTTAAGTTAGTTTACAAAAGTGTTTAAAGTATTCAAAACATTATTATTATATATGGACATAAACAAAAATTATAAGTTTTTTAACTAAATATAATACTTTTATTAAAAAGTGATTTTTTCTAGCTGGAGTTTCAGTTTTCAATTTACGTTCTAAATAGAAACGTTTTTGGTCTGGATTAGGTATCGGAATCTTACTTTTTTTAAGGTCTAAGCTTAGATCTTACAGCTTTTTCAATAATGTTAGATTCTCAGAAAGATTTTAAAAGAAATTAATGTGAAGATAATATTCATGAAAAAGGCAAAACACAAATTGTCTGGGAATGTGAAAAAATAAAGGTACTTGTTAAGAATATGTACATATTGATAATTAGCAATTTACAACCAAGTATGATTCATGTAGCATCGTGACGTTAATATGGGTTTTAACATCATGAAGCATCATGGTAACTTTATTAAGGCGGATGAATCTTAAAAATGTCGAGTAGAGTTGATCTATGAATATTGAGTTTAAAACTACTTTTATTATATTCACTTGAAAGGCTAGATTGAAATTATCCGAACTGCATAATCCTCAGATATATGGCTTATAATCGTTTTGTTGGTTATACAATTGAACTTGTTTCATGTTGATAGAATTTTGCAGATATGTTCAGAAATCTTGGGAAGAACTTGGTAAATATAAAGAAAAAATTGATGGAGAACTTTGTTTTGCTTAAGTGTTCCTATTGAACTAACCGTATAAAATGTAGTGAGATGATAAAAATATAAAAAGGCTATTAAAAATATTATATTATAAAATATATTTAAAAATAAGATCGAATTTTGCAGTCGGGAACATTAACGGTCTTAAACAGTTGCATTTTTGAAAGTAAAGAAGTTAAGAAGGAGTCAGAAGTAACTAAGCTACGAACTTATAGAAGATATGTCTTTTTCCGATTTGTCATGATACTAAGATGCATTTATATTTAAATATAGAAAGGAGTTGAATAGTAACTTAGTCGTTACATATTTTTCAGATGTTGCAAACCTTCAGTAGGACAACCAATTTTTGGTCAATTATTAGAACGAGCTTAGAACAACATAACTGTTAAGTTCCGAAAATATGGAATAATCATCCTATTTTCAATTTCCAAAGGGTAAAATTTGAAATATAAAAATAATAGCTCAATTATGGAATTTTTAAGTTTACAGCTGTAACATTTTTGACGATGTATATTTTTCTTTTTTTTTTTTATGTATGCCCCTTGCGATGTAGATATACAAATAAACAAAATATTTTCTGATGTAAGTTGTATTGAAATAGTAAGCGTATCGGGTATATATTTAAAAATTCAAGTGTCAAGCTTCAATAAAGAAATGGTTTACGTTTATATGGACAGACGGACGAGCAAAACGGACATTGCACAAAATGTATATACTTATTCACTTGGTGACTGAGTATTAAGGGAAATACGAAAACTCAAAAACTCGTATATAAACTATAAAAAAAAACTAACTTAAAAAACACGTTTAAATTAATTCGTCTTAATACGATTTCTGTTAAATAAAATATTTGTTAAAAAATAAAACTGTTATTATTATATATATTTATGTATATATTATTTCTATATCATTAGTATCATTTTGGATCAGATGTGAGCTTAAGCAAAATAATTGATTATGCATAGCAATAATGATAATGCTTTTTTAGAAAATATTTTAAAAAACTATTTTCATTGAATGTAATTTTTTATATGATTTAATTAATTGTTTCGATAGCATTTTGAAAAGCTTTCATAAATGCATAGATAGGTTAAGAAATGCGCTAGTGCAAACAAGTTTACCATTGCTGGCTAGACAATTGATACCCTCTAATGGGTATTAGCCACACCGACTTCATTTCTCCTTTCATAGTCAATATTCTGCACTGTTAACTGGTACCTTCTGCTCCTGATACTGTTGCTTCCCACTGCTTGTCTCATTGGCATCCTTGCTGTGTGCAGTCTGGTGTTGGATTTTGTTGGAAGCATAATTTTAAATGAGCTTAACTAAATACATAGACAATATGCAGAAAAAAGCCATCTGGGCATTAGTCGTTATCGTTGTTATACCAAGCAGCTGTGACCCCGCATTTGGGTAAGTCCAAGGTGGACGATGCGATGGTACGGCACTCGGCGACTTATTTGTTTTTTCGAATCCATTGCGAGTGGGAAGTTGCGTGTGTACTAGAAATTATTTTAAAGTAAGATAATAAGTATTTTAAAATGTATTTTTTTTTGTTTTGTTTTGAAAGAAAAGAAAACAAATTTTTCGATCATAAAGAAAATCATTTTAACAACTTCTATCATGTATCAATATTATAGTATATAAAGATATCTTTTATTCTTAATCTCTGCGATATTTATTCACATATTTGGTCAACTGCTTTCATTAAACAATTGATTTTTGTTGAGACATCTGGGTTACATCTCATTGTTGTTATAGGTTGTGTTTTAATTTATTATTAAGGTTTCAAGTTTTAAAGAGGCCTCCCATTCTTTTTTTTTGTTAGTGGAGCGACATTCTTTTCTTTCAATTAGGCTCTCAATATATTGAAACAACAGCAAAAAATGTCTTTTTTGTACTGTTCTAGTTCATAAGTGTGAATATTTACTGATATTATTAAGTACTTAAACGATTTGAGACAATTTTTTTTATTTAAGTAATTTAAATTAATATTTTGGCATAGAAATATATATACTGTTTAGTTTCAATTGAAATTTGCCATTTCCGCTTAAAAGCAGTTAGGTGGGAGGCAGGTTGGACTAGGACGAAAACGCACACTTGAAATTGAAACTGACTGCCGGAAAATTAACTTCAAAAGAGATTTCAAAAGTACTGAGTTTTACCAAAAATACGGTTTCACTGATAAATCAGTGCACTCGACAGCTGCACGAGTGCTAAGTCCTGGTGACTACTACTGCTGCTACTGCTAGAGAAATGGGTGGCAAAGTAAGTCCGTAGTGGCTGAAAAGGGGGTCACGTACTCTTGAAAGGGCCGAAGGGACTGTGCCACTGCTGCTGCTACTGCTAGTGGATTGAAGAACAAGTATGTTGCGGTTTGTTGTCCGCTGTACTTTTGGTTCCCAGTTTCGGAGGAAGCAAAGATCGAAGAAGTAAAGGCAAGCCACCAAGGCTTTCTTAAAAGGGCAGCCCTGGTGCAGCGACATTATATTTGTCCAAGTCATAGTCCCTTGGTAAAGAAAAGTGCCCTATGGATGGAGGCGTCGCATGTGTATGCAGACTGAGAGTATACCCTGGTCCGGTAGATGTGGATGTGAGTGTTTGTAACTACCTCTTATGCCTGACTTCATTCTATGCTTGTGCTGCAGCATGTATTTGTGGAATTTTCTAAATCGTAACTTACCTTCCGCTCCGTTTATCATGCCGTTGACGTTTCCACTTGCCATAATACCACCGGCACCGGCACCACCACCGCCGTTGGGGCTCTGGGGCACACCAATCCCGCTGCCGAATACATCGTTCTCTTGCTGCATTTGATTTGAGAAATGGGTTTCCTTGGCACGCACCACTTCGTTCAGTCCCTTGTTGTGGCTGGGCTGCTGCTTCCGACGCGGCTTCGCCGTAGTATGCACGTGAGGTGTTGGCGTCGTTGTCGACTTGGGCGGTAATCGTAATTCTGCAAGAAATTGCACCAATTATGAAATGCTGAATGCTTCTTTACATTGTTCGAGGGGAAAAACAAGCGAAATGGGATGGCAGACAGTCTTTAAAAAACAGTGGGATACCACCAATTACAAATTCAAACTCAATGGCAAGGGCTTAACATTGTTGTATCGCCTGTTGTACCCGGTAATAAAAAAATTTTGCGTGTTTCATATTGTATTCAAAATACATTTAGTATATTAATATTAGATTAGTCTTCTCTGAGTCGGTGTAGTGGCCTGATCTTGGGTAGTATAAACCTAAAAACACAAAATGTAGAACATGTTCATATGTATGTATACAAGTGTATATGAAATGTCGAACGAGATATAGATGAGATGGGAATGGTATATGTATATGTATATATATATATATATATATATATATATATATATATATATATATGTATATATATATATATATATATATATATATATATATACATATATATATATATATATATATATATATAACTAACTATAACATTGACAACTCGAAGACTTTGAAAGACATTATTTTATCAATAAATAGGTTTCAAAATTGTGGAAAGTACAGGGTATATTCTGTATGCTATGCTCCCAAAAGGCACACAATTTTGATTTAGCAAATCTATATATGTTACCTATAACTCAATAATATTAAGTTTCTATCTGTAATTATTAAAGATATACATTTTGCTGTGTGCCACACCCCCTATGGATGTAGCTTTGTAATTCTTTTCTGTGTTCAAAATGTGACAGAACTTGCACAGAATCATCATCATATGGTCAGATTTGATTTTCATGCCATTAGTGGGCATATATATAAGTTCTTCGTGTATCTGTAGAGGGTCTAAACCGTAAATCACATGCCAAATTTGGAAGTTTTATGTACACAAACAGCATAACGACATTGCAGAAAAGCAATATGCTCTCCAATTTCGTAAATAAGTATATAAAAATTAGATTTTACTGTAAACGAAACAATGCCTAATAGATATATATATATATATATATATATTATATATATATATATATATTATATATATATATATATATATATATATAATATATATATATATATTATATATATATATATATATATATATAATATATATATATATATATTTGGCTGATATGTTTTTTTAATTCTTGGGGTTTTTGCCCATCATTACCTTAAGTGAAACCTAAAATTTTGCCCATGAACTGAATGCAACGCTGGTGGCAATGCGAACAGAGAAAGTTTTTCGCTGATTGTGCAATAATTCATGCTTAGTTTTAGTGCTCCAGCTCTATTTTGCGTTGGCATTGGAGACAGCGACTGAGCCTGAGACACAGACTGAGACTGAGACTGAGACCGAGCATGAGGATGTGCACCCACTGCGCAGATGAAAGATAGAGAAATGCTTCAGTCGTCTTTAAATGAGATCGATAAAAATAATAGACCGACGAAAATCCTAGGTGATTTATTGCCAGGAAACTGAACGAATTACATATGCGATGTAGGCATACACACACACGCACATACACATACACACACACCCATTCATTATTCACTGAATTGATGGTTTCAAATTGAAAGAACTACTTGGCTTAGCTTGAGTCTTGTAACTTGGATAACAAAAAAAGTACATATGGGCAGCATTGAACTTGAAATACATTTCATTTTATCTTACCTTGCAGTCGAATTCGTGTCTCACTTTTTCCTAGAGCATTTACACTAGAGCAGCTGTAAGCTCCAAAGTCAGATTTTGCCAGGTGCCGTATCGTCAAATTAAGGTGCCACATGTACAGATTAATCATAGCTTCTGAGATGTTGTACTTGTTGCTATTATGCAACTTAACATTACCTGAGAGGGTTAAAAAATATATCGAAATTGAGTTATTAATATGTAAACAAATGAAATCTTTGTTTTTTAACAACCTGTAACAATAAGTGTTATTTATTACTTAATGTTAAGTAATTCTAACGCATCTTCTATAGATCATACGCCTGATAGCTTAAAGTCATGTGGGACTGAGGTAAGCAAAAACTCAAACTGTAAAAGCTCCTTTTTAATTTAGGTTGCAATATGTGCAATTGTAAAAATTAAACATTTAATTATTTAACAACAGATATTTAAGAAAATCTATTGAAAGTATTAAATAAATTAATACATTTTAATGAGTAATGCAGTTTCATTTATAACTCCCAATGCAATTTCCGTAATAATTAAAAAAAAATTGGTATCAAAAAAGATGATAGTTGTTAGATGAAATTAAATGCACTTACTTAATATTGGTATATAAAATATATTATTGCAAAATTAAAGCAAAATTACCTTCGTTGCGGTACCAGCCGTTTAGAGGTTTTGGATAAACTTCCACAATACATTCTAATGTTACTTCCCGTTCAACCGGAGCTCCCACTAATTGGTTGACAGCCTTAATAGTTGGCGGAACTGAAATATAAAATTGTGGTCAGTATTTTTTAAAAACAGAAGCACCAAAGACTTTTTGAAGGAAAATTATTATATATTCAACTATTATTGAAACCTCTTTTCGAAATTGGCTCATCGAATTTAAGGCGAAGAAAGAAGCTTATCAAGTTCAATGTTGATAAGATTTTTATTGAATTTAAAGAACATTGTAAAATTTAAAGTCATACTAAAAATGGATCCAATTTAGCTTTACATACTCATTCAGAATCCAGAATTTGCATCGACCTATTATGGAATTCATTATTAGTGTTCATTTTAATGTTTCTCACTGCAGATTTAAAACTGTGAAAGTTTTGGTTTTTTGTTATTTTGCAACTACATGACGGACGAGCGAACACCACGGCGGATATTACTCAATACATTTATACTCTCTTTATTTTGACAGGAAATAAGTGCCATTTGTGGATCGAATATTTAATACCCTGAACGAGTTGTGCTGGAAAATAAAGATTAGAGTAGCATTCGTAGTTCTCTACAATAATATAATCAAATTATTTATATTTTATAGTCTTGGAATCTTGACTAGACACATCGAGTATGAAAAGTGAAATATTTATTTTCATATATTCTGAATTATCAAAATATTTTATATTAAGATTATGGATAGTTTTAGTGGACAAGAACAACTAGTGGCAATAAAATCTAATATTTTACGAAACAATAATACCACCTGACCACCTAGTCGAGCACACCCGACCAGATTCTTGTTTTTTTAGGCACCGCAATGATGACTGCTCTAACTTCTTACGAGTGACGCTGCTGCATTCATTTGCAAGACAAACTTTTTGTATTTTACATATACACAGAGAATCCTCGTATAGCAATAACTTGGAAGTTCCTTTGCTGTCATTTATGTTAGATGCTTTAAAATTGAAATTGCTGTAAATACTTACAATAGGTGATAGTATGTACATTCAGAAGGCAATTATTTGAAAGTCACAGAGAAAACGAAAGCGATGATTGAAAATTAACTATCATTTTCTTACGCTAGGTGATAGTGTTTTATTTTATATTTGGTTATTTATAAATCGAACGGAGTTAAAGAACTCTATATAAAATAATTAATTAATTTAATCAAAAATAATTAATTAATTTTTTGCCAAATGATCAATTTTTGAAGAATTTATAAATTTAACGAACTAAGGTAGCCTTAGCCTAACCATATTCGGGCGTATTTAATAACTATAGGAAATAGTGGTTTGAGAGAAATGTTCAGGAATATATTGTTAGATTAAAAGAGTTCAACAAGCAGAACAAGAGCTCAAAGCAAAAGCCTCTAGAATAGACAAATCAAGATTTATTCGCTTGGGAATCTTTACACCGCTCTCCATCTAGTAAAATATCAAGCAAGATTATTTTAGTTGAAACTAAACGACGAGCAGATACCCTTCTTATATTCATTTTTATACACCAATAAACACACACATAAGCGCACACATAAAAATACATACATGTGCTAAGCATTCTAGTAGGCGGCTGTATTTTGGTACATATACTGCCCTCCGTGTCTGGGAAATAGCTTATTAAAAACTTTGATTCTAGATATAAAATAATTTGCAAAGCTATTTTTGTACGTACCAAAGACAATGCGCTAATAGAAAGAATTGTGATTTTAAATGAAAAAAGTTTTTTTTGATAATGTGGAATGTAAAATATTATTATGATAAGTGAAATACTTCGTTAAGTGTCTCAAGCTCTACTAAACTTCTAGTTATTCTTACAGTAGCAAGTAGATAGAAAAATTATTTTGAAAAATTCCCTTTTAATAAACTAGGCTTACAAGAGAAACAATCAACTGTCATATAATTAATATATTTTTATAGCACATATTGATGATATATTTAATCGCATTTTTACCATAGCGTTACTACAACCCAGTGATTTAAGTTCAATACAGAACGAACTGCCAAATTACCTTTCATTACAGGTACCCTAATATATTCTTGATAGATATTCCAGGAAAAAAAATATATATTTATTTTTTTCCAATTTATATTTTTGTAGTTGTACAATATATCTGTCTCCTACTTTTAAATTTATTTATTTTCAGAAAAATTGTATTTTAGTGTATTTTACCGTCGATACATGAGCATTTTTCATTTTATTTGTTTACTCTTTGTACTTTTGCTAGCAGATTACACTGACTGAGGCAAACCTAGAAGCGCGGGAGTTGTTTGGTTGGGTGCGTGAGTCGTTGGCTAAGTCTGTGTGGATACTGGTGGGGTGGTGCTTTCATAGGATTACTTTATACTAGTTGTGTGGGTGCCACCCTAGTGTGAGAAAGAGAATGACAACTGTAATGTTCTGTTTCAATGCAGTAAAGGCTCATGCTATTTTTCCTCTCGTTGGGTGGTGTTTGGCTCTAGGAGTTCTTGTTGCTACTGATGACGCTGTTGTTGTTGTTGTTGTAACTGAAGGATAATTTTAAGCCATAAATAAAATGGATTAAAGTCCACTGATCCGCTCATCAAAAAAGATTTCACCCTTTGTAACACTAGAACATTATTAAAGCTTTTCTCCAAAATCAATATCATCACAGTCCTTCTGTAGTGGATTTGCGCAATTTTAAATTTATGTTGTTGCTTATATTTTCACATTAGGTCGTATAGATTTTTTGGTAAATCAACTTCTTATATTAATTTTCTAATTTCAATTTTCGGACGAACGAATAATCTTTCGCCTTTTCATCAAAGATTAGCGCGTCATGAACATTGATGAAAAATAAATTATATTTTCTATTTTTAATCTCGATTAATAATTGGTAGATTTATCTTTTAGGCCTGTTCAGATTCGGAGCTCAATTTATGTATATTTAGCCATGTATACACGTTAAATTGTTATTATCAGCTGAAATTTAAATTTGATAACAGGAAAAGAACACCAAAAAATCGTTTTTCAAAGAACAGCATTTTTAAATCTACGACAAAAAATTTAATTAATTGGTGTTGGTTTTGCTACTAACTTTTAATTGCCCCATATAAACAGTTGATTGGCTACAAATGTAAGCAAACGTTTTTTCAGTGTGGTCAAAAGTCTAACAATGGATTAGCAGTTGGCCTGTATACCAGTAGAAATTTGAAAATTTGCAGCCTGTTTTCCACTGTGTTTGACGGAGACACATTGCCTAAAATTGTAGTTTTATTTTTCTGGCACTAGCTACACAATATACACAACTTACACAGCCGGATTGCCCAGTCCCTCACAATTATGGAGTTGTTATTTTCAAATGTTTACTACTTGCTCACATTGCAAAATTTTACAGTGTGTGTGCTGGATACTGATGTACATGTATGTACTTAGAACGGCTCTCATGTATATGCATATATTCATATTAATATATATATTAATATATATATATATATATATATATATTCATATATATATATATATATTCATATATATATATATATATATTGTTATACATTCTCTCTTCAACACACTCATACGAAGTAAACAGAATAATAACTCATGACAATAGTTCAATGTGTGTGCTGCCAGCTTCGCTTCTGCTGCATTGCTCTCTGCTAGCAGTTATTATAATGGTAGGACGCACATACAGTTGCATGTGTGTACATTTGATACGCCCTGGCTTGAACATGAAGTGTGACTATCGTAAGTTTCCACTCTGATTTTGACTTGACAATCTCATGGTGTTGATTTGTGTCTTTTGCCACACCAACAGCATGTTTAAGGTATTGAGCATTCTTTATAGAAGAAAATGCCGCAACTAAAATTTTATTATTTCAGGAATGGATTTGAATAAAAGAGCAAACTGCTTCAAATATGCAGTCCCGCAGAAAGAGAACAAAATATTGGAAAGCCAGCCTAATATAAATGCTTTACACATCCTCAACAAAATAGTCATCAACTGTGGACTACTTTTTTGCTTTATTAATAATACAAAAAAAAAAATTTTATGTTCGGATTAAGGGATCAAAATAGATGATAGCTTAATGTATTTAGCAGTTGACATATATTTCAAAAACTATGAAAAACTTCTCTTATAAGTAAGAGTTTGAATTTATTTAATATAAGAATTAATATGGTTCATAAATGCAAATTGTTTTTTTGTACCGTGAACTTTTGTTAGATTTCTATATGTATTTATATACATAGTCTACCACGGAAAAAAAGTTATTCAACTTTACAACTTAACGATCGAATATTATTAGTAGATAATATTATAGCAATAATAGAAGTTATTGCAGAAACTTTATATTGCGCTACAGTGGGAAATATAGACACTTGCATAGTAATTATAATAGAACTGTAAACTAAGAAATTTATTTGTCTAAGAGTAATTTCATTTATATTTGTTTCGCCCATATATACAACTTGTTCAGATGTCTGCATAGTTGATATCTTAAATCTGACTTTGGTTCGCTTAAAATTGTACTTCATCTTCATCTCATATGTCTTTTATTTAAATTTAAAATATTTAACTTTAAGAACGGAAAATCAGGGCATAATGGGTTTGTTAAAGTGAACTGTTAAGTTTTTGTTTTAGCCCTTTTTGTATGTCTTTCTGTCGTCGACCTCAGAGCCTATAATAAGCGCATATAAAGTATTCAAATAATCTATAGCTATTTCCGTTTTAATGGTATTAATTGAGAGCATGATACAAATGTAGTTATTAAACTATTTCTCGTACGCTTTACCATGCATATTTTAGTTCAAGTACTAAACATGAATTTGATTGCAATGATGTGAGCTCGCAAATTTGTACTAGCTCCGACTAGAACTTTCTTACGAGTTTTTTTTAATTATTTAACGATATTGTTTAGAAAGTAATTGTAACTGTAATAGTCGATGGCATGTAATCTCAACAATAGACGGTCTTATATATGAAGAGAGGAATATTTGGGTATATTGATTCAGCTGTTTAATGTGACCAAAAAAACCTTAAAATTTGGTACGTTACTGCGGCAAATCGGATCTGACAGTTATAGTGTTTTACAAATTCAGCTTTATTTTGAACACTTTTGGAGCTAGATACTTGAAATTATATATATATATATATATATATTTGTATATATATATACTTGTGACTACAACCAGAATTGAGTGTGGCAATTTGCAAAAATATATTTTCTATAGAGTTAGAGCTAGAAACTTTGACTTTTTATGGCATATCGAAACAAACGTAGTATTTTTTCAATTTGCATAGCATTTGATATGGGTCCTAATTAATGAGCAAAGCTCTGCTTAATCCCTCAATTGATCTAAAAAAAATGTTAATGTGTAAGCCTCTTGAGGGCGTGGCAAATTAGAAAAAAAATATCTTTCAAATTTTTGGAGCCAGTATTCAATGAATGAGTATTTCGTACTTTGTAAAAATAATTATTTCCTAAAATACTTATATTATATTTTCTAATTAACTAAACATGGATAGCTTACAATTTACGTGAACATCGAAGCGTTTGCTCACTGAAGGTGGAATTCCATTTGATGCAATGCAAAGGTAACCACCCATATCCGTACGATGAACATTAGTGAGAGTCAGTCGCTCGCCTTCGACTGACTTGAATGCTTGAATATTAAGATAGTAGTAAAATGGATTTTTAATATCTTTATACCTTACAATCACTAATCACAGTGAAATACAATTGTAAATAATAATAATAATAATAATAATAAATGTTTAAACTATATAAATTCATAAACACAGTTGTGATGTTAAAATATACACCTTGCTTGTCTCTACTTTCCGATCTGACTATAATATCCTTGCCGCCTTCCCGTCGCCATTGAACCATAGGCTCTGGTACACCTATGTCATAATAATGAGAAGAAATATTGATTAATTAGATGTAAACTCTTGCATACCTTATTTGTTCTCATATTACGCATAATAATGTGATAGGTAAGTACCTGTGGCACTGCAGAGTAAGGAAATACTCCCTCCTTCTGTGCTAACACCTTCATCGATATTTTCATCAGGATGGTTTAGGATATCAGGTGGAACCACAACATCTAAATATCCCGACTGTTAAAAAATAACACAACATAATGAAAAATATTTTATTAAATAGCAAGGAAGAAAAATGGATAAATATTGCTAGTTTTAAATTTAAAATTTACAGGCCTTGGATTTCTTGGGTTAAGTAGGTACTGATGAAAGGACAGTGCGTCCGTTACATAGAGATGTACACTATCAGAGCTCGATACTTAAAATTTTGAATATATACTCGCATCTAAACAGATATAAATTAGATATCTATGCCCATATTAGCGTGGTAAAACAGAAAAGCAACTCTAAATTATTAATCTTGAGTTACTGGTGACTTCGTCTGCAAAATTTTTTGCTGGTAAGCAAAACTGATTAAAATTATTTATTATCGTAGTTTAAAATTTCGATTGCGAGGTCGGACAAGGTTTTCAAACAGATTAAAATAGATATTTTATACTATTTGTGCCGAAAAGCTCAACCTGCAACATTTTTATACCTTGATCCCATTGAAAATGCTATAATAAGGGTATAATGGTCTTGTGCAAATGTACGTGACAGGCAGAAGGAGGCGTGACGGACCCCATAAAGTCCTATACACATGCACACATACATTGAAATGCGTGTAATCTATTGTATTCGAAGAATCAAACCTGAGATTGAATTGTGCTTGAATTGTCGTCAGCGACTTAATTTGAGATTTGCAACTTCGCGCACAAGGTGTGTAGTGGCGGTGTTGGTAGAGGTGGCGCTCGCTGACGAAAAATTCTGGGTTCTGGTACCAGGCGGCGAAGGAACGTTTTTTTACTTATGAAGTGGCGGGGTTATTAGAGTTGATTTGAGAGTTCGCCGAATCTTGGTGTCGTAATGCCGGTCTTTATTTGTTTTTTTTTTCTTCCCGATACAAACTATTGAAAATGTTCGAAAACACGAATATAAGGGTATCTCCTAGTCGGTCAATCGTCTAGAGCTTTCTTACTTGTTTCAGCTCTATTTTGACGTCATTTTCACACTCAAGCCGATCAATTTCGAAATTAATCATGACATGTCAATCGTATGCCTCTATTTGATAAGGAGCAATAATTAACAAAACATACGTAAATGTAATAACAGAATATTACAGTTGCGCGCAATTGATTGAATAATAGAAGATTTGATTTTTCCCCATTTCCCATGCCCTCCTAAGCATATATTTAATTTATGGTAAGTCAATAGAGTGAGTCAGTACGCAGGCATTGTATGTGTATCAGACGAATGTATGTGTATCAGACGAAAAGCAGCAGCAGCAATCAAAATGTGCTAAACAAAGCTTTTTTCTGTTTCAGGTAGTAATTTATTTAATATTATACTTTATTTAATTTATAAAATCGAGCCAATAATTGAGTGTTAAATGTCAAATAGTTAATACTTTGCTTGAAATTAATACGTTTGCTGGTGTATAAATTTCTGTATTAAGAATACAAATAAATAAACTTTGAAATTATTAAGTCGCAGTGAGTTTAACTTTTATCAAAATTAATATTGAACAATATTGAATATTGAAATAAGAATAAATATTTCAATTTTTAGCCACGAAATCTATACAGCTACGTGCCGTGGCTTTTGGGGTAGTGCTTACCTGTGCTAAAGCCTTATTTTATAGCTCGCACATAAGCTAGGACTCAGACACATATGGCGATAAGATTACTGACTCTGCCAACACCTAAGCATTTGAAAATTGAATAGCTGACCACTAAGGGTCAGGGGTAGCGCTGAGGTTGACTTACCAGACTTTTCATGGGATCTGTATTCACTTGACACATGTAGCTGCCAGAATCATTTAGCTGCACGTGGGATATGTGAAGTTTCCAGGTGTTGTGTCCATTGTGTGTCACTGATAATCTTGGATTTAGAGATACCATATGTGTATGTATACCAAGTATTGCTTTTGAATCTGATTTAATCCATGCCACCTGAAATTGCGAAAGCAGACCCAGGCACGCATTAAGGTAAGTAATGTAACTTTGCTTCTGCCAAGTTCACCCTCGCGCTCTGCTCAGCTTATGAACTTACTTACTTTCACCTGCAACTATGCATGTAGCAGGACGTTTTGTGTCCTGGCAGGTCTTAATATAAACGTACACTTACACATTCCGAAGATTTTGTGCAACTGTATGTGTAAAGCACGTAGTACACACGCTTACCAAATAATTGACTTATGTATATTTATGAAAATAGGATATTAGTTTTAGTCTAGTATCTAGTTTAAAATATATACATATATTTATAGATCTTAGACTTAAGCATTTCACAATTATATGTAATATTGACTAAAGCTAATAAAAGCTGATGTAGGTGTATAAATATAGCAACATTTTAGCCATATAGATATTTAGGAAAAGGTGACTTATTCTGCTGTTCGTAAGCTTAATTAAATATTTTGAATGACATAAGTACTAAAAATTCAGATTTGTATTTATATTATAAAGAGCATACCCGATATTGTCCCAAGTTATCAACAACACAAGTGAAAGATATGTCACGACCTTGTGGTACGGTAATATTTGTTAGTTGTGCCAAAAAATGCGGTCCCACTTCATCAGGTTCGTTGTGACCTTTGAATTTACAGAAAATACAAAAATTAAAAAAGGGAATGCTCGAGAAATGTGTGTTATAAGCACAGGTGCATGTATACATTTATATATACATGTGTGTGTATATATTATGAACAAAAACTAGCAAAACGTAAAGAATTAATTAACGAAATGTAAAAAGCATCACACCGTATGATGCACTGGCAACCCAAAGGGTAGTCAAGATTTCTTAAAAAATAATCAAAATAAAATCATTTTTGTTGGTCAGTTTTTTTCTAAATATTATTTTAATTTGTCAAGTTTGCTGAAATGCATCTGGATAAAAACAAATACAAGTTTCTAATAAATTTGAGTTAAAAGCAATGAGTGTTCGACTACTATGATATAATCCACGCAAAGAAAAATTTTCAAATGTTGAAAATCATATATAAAAAAATTATAAAAAAACCTCGTGGAAATTGGTGAAACATCAGAACTTTCCGAACTTTATTATTTACAATAGCTTGTGATGTACTTTCAGCGAGAAAATCGTATGTACAGAAATATTAGAATAAATAATAAAAATTCTTAACAAGAAAAATATTCGTAATACTAATTTAGAAATATGTAAATATTTTCCAAACAAATTACGAAGTTTTCTTTCAAGGATGACAAACTAAATGAAATCCTACCTTGTATATTTGATATTGAATGACTTCCTTTCGTGCGCAATATTCCGGTGAGTAACAAAAGTATTACGGAGGCTAAAGTCCTCACGCAGAATTGCGTCTGAGTCATTGGGGCAGTCTTCATTTAAATGTCAGGCTTCTGATCGTCAAAGGATCTTCAGGTACTTCCAAAACTTACCTATAAAATATGAATAATAATCTCGCTATTCGAGCTGATCCCTTGCTGTTGATATTCGCTTAATTATATATCAGAATTATCGTCTAGTATTGTCACTGTTAACTTATGGTGCACTCGATGATATTTCTGAAAAGAGAAAGAAGTTTAGATGCATATTTTTGAAATATATATACATTTTTATTTTATATACATATATTTTCATTTTTATTTTTTTTTTTTTAGTTAAATACTTATGAAAAAGTTTTAAGGTTTGTTTCGAAACTTAGATCTAAGACTTAAAATGCAGTCATATTTAAATTGGATTGTACTGATCAAACAAGATATTACAAGTAAGATATCTATCGTCTAGGTTACCTCGACCAATCTGGGCCTACTTCAAAATTGCTATCTATGCATAGAAACATGCAGGAAATATGGAATACACGCAGTAAACTAATGGATGGGTTATCTTAGAAAAATTGTTAAGCTCATTCTGCGTATGCTATAAACGAAAATATATTTAAAATTTCAAGTCTCTAGCTTTTGTGGCCTACGAGGTCGATGCACACAGAGACAGACATGGTTAGATCGACTCTGCTTGTCGTCCTGATCAATAATAAATATACATACATGCTGGTTTTATAAATTTTACATACATTTTCACAAAACTAGTACATCCTGTATTCCAATTGGCTCAGGCTATAAAACGGACATCGTTAGGAATTAAACTCACAACTGCTCAACGCTGCGCATAAATTTTCAGCATATTATCTACATATTCTCTTGAATAGTTTTTAGTTTAGTAAAAAACTCTTTCATGAAACCGAATGCAAAAGTTAGACTCTCAAGCTCTAAAAACGTACAAGACATAATAATTGAAGTTCAATAACGTGTCTATTCAGTAACGTTAAAACGCGAATATTTATCTATGATTTTGATCGAACTTGATGTAACTTGATTTGCGCATGCTATATAAGGAAATACAACAAATTGCAAGTTTCTAATTCTAATAAGAACAGGTGGACAGACGTTCAGTGCTAGATCGACTCAGCCTTTCGTCTTTTTCGTGGATTTAAATCTTTAAGAGTCTCACACTTCCTGACATACATTTTCACACAACTATTATATCCTGATTTTTCATTTTAAATGGGTTCTGGGTATAAAAAATTAGTTCCAAGTTTCGGTCAGGAAAGGCTTAATTTGTATACATTGGTTAGCTTTGTTCGTCGATCTCAGCAACTTTAAGACCTAAAGACTTACAATATCACGAGTATTTCAAGTTTGTTTCAAATAATCGAGAACTCTTGTCGTTTTACTATTAACGACATAAAACATGATCAAAATTCCGTTATTAATTTATATCTTGTACAGCTTAAAAGCTAGAGCCGCAAAATGTTGTATTTTGTTTTATATATTTATTCTAGTTTTTGTATTTTGTTTTATTTACTTATTCTTTTTGGGTTTTTGTTGTATTTTGGATACCGGTTCAAATTTCTGCAAATTCTTAAAATTTAAATTCAGTTGGAGAAAGAGCCTACATTCTTATAAGGTGGAAAGTACTCCAACAGAATATCTGTTACGCAACACAGAAGTTATTAAACAAAATGTTTGGACAATTTGCAAAAGCATGTGGCCAGCAGCATCAATGGGACATATTTTTCCTATACATACATATTTTTCGTGTCACGTTATATAGCCTTCAGCTTTTTGTCACTTCAAATATATAACTTTGGCTTTTTTCAGTCAGTCATGAAGTGACTTATGTAGCTTTCGTCTCTTTATAAGTCAGTCACTTCATGTATAGCATTCAGCTTTTCGTCAGCTAGTCACTTCATATATAGCATTCAGCTTTTTGTATATATATATAGCTTTCAGCTTTTTGTCAACCAGTCACTTTATATATAGCTTTCAGCTTTTTGTCAATCAGCCACTTCAGATATCGCTTTCAGCTTTTTGTTACTCAGTCAATTTATATATAGCTTTTAGGTTTTTGTCAGCCAGGCAATTTATATAAATAGCTTTCACTCAGTCAGATTTCAGACAGCTCAGTGAAATTTTTTCACTTCAATATAATAGCTTTCAGTTTTTTGTCAGTCGATCACTTTATAGCATTCGGCTTTCTGTCAATCAGTCACTTCATATATAGCTGTTGGCTTATTGTCAGTCAGTTCATGGATAGCTTTCAGCTTTTTGCCAGTCCGTTCATCCATAGCTTTCACCTTATAGTAAGTCACTTCATATATAGTGTATAGCTTTTAGTCAGTCAGTCAGTTCATATATAGCTTTAAGCTTTTGTAAGCTGGTCACTTCATATATAGCTGTGAGCTTATTGTCAGTCACTTTATATATATATATATTTTCTGCATTTTGTCAGCTAGTCACCCTAAATAGATTGCTCTCAGCTCTTTGAGAATCAGTCAATTTATATATGCCTTTCAGCTTTTTGTCAATTAGTCACTTCTAATAGATAGCATTCAGACTTTCGTCGATCAGTCAGTTTATATATAGCTTTCAGCTTTTTGTCAGTCAGTCTCGTCATATATAACTTTCAGTTTTTTGTCTTCATATATAGCTTCAGCTGTTTGTCAGTATCTTCATAGAAATCTTTTACCTTATTGTCAGAGAGTCACATATATATATGCAGATATATAATATGTATAAACCCACAATCTTTAGCAATTTCGGGTTATTGATAACTTAAGTAGCTGCTGTTATATCGTTATCGAAAAGGGTGGCACGTTTGCTTAGTCATTTAGGTCTATACTTATATAATTTATTAGAGGTTACAAATAGCAATCTTAAGAAATATTCCAAGGGTCTGATGTTATCAATAACTTAAGTTTAACTAGTTGTAATATAGTTATCGAAAAAGGGCAATCAGAGTATTATGGTTTTGTTGAAATATATATAACATGATAAACATGATAGCAATACCGTTAGTAAATTATATCGCGTTCGGATTAAAAGCTACACTCAAATTGTGTAATTAGTTTAATGTAAATTTTATACAATTTTGATTTTCTTATATTTTGGATACCATCTCCAAACTTCCTCAAGTACTGTACATTTAAGTTAAAAATAGGGTCAATATGTGAAAGAGTTTGCATTTTTATTAAGCTCACAATTACTCCAATCTAAAATGTAAATAATGTGGTATAAATTCAATAAGTGAAATATAAGTTGTTAAACAAAACGTTTGGCCAATTTGCAAAGCACGCTTCAAACAACGCCCAGCAAATGCATTTTTCCTATACACGTGCACACATACATGCGTCTATTCTTTTCTATTCTATTTCTATTTAATTGTGCTTAAATTGTCAGCTACTACTTAAGTTAAGATTTACGTCTACTTGCACAAGCATTGCAAAAAATATTAAAGAACGCAGATAGAACTGGGTTCAGGGCATATTCTAGTCGGCACCCCAGGGTATTTCCTAGTCGGCACCTCGACTAGAGCTGTCTTACCTTTTTTATATACAAATATTAATGCATAGAGAAAGGAGGTGAAGGAGCTGAAGTTATTCGAAATATTAGCTATGTTGGCTATAACATTTTCAGAAACTACTGAAGAACATAAATGTATTAATCAAAACTTACAAAATTTTTCATCTATCGGAAAACCGTTGAAACATAGATATATATGAATAAAGAAATTTTATAATTTACTTAATAAGATTAATTTAATAAACTTTAACTGTTTCTTGATATGTTATTTAACATTATATAATTAATTTGTTTTTTATTTAATTTTCAATTCATCTCTTAATATTCCATCTTAATAAACATTAATTCAAGAACTTCTCCTGGCATTCCTAGTATATTTACATGTTGTGTGCTCTTAATGCAATAATTATCTTTATTTGTAAAGATATTTTCTCAACCGAAAGGCATAAAATAAAAGGGCAAAAGGCAACCAAAGTTAAAACCAAATTCCTCTTGTGGAATGCGTCGCGCAATTCACTTTGCCAAGCGGAATTTCTTTGCCAAAATTTTAAGTTGTGTACAAAAATTTGTAGAGTGGTAGAATAATACATCTAATTCAAGAAGGGCGACCTCTGCTCATAAATGAACAATATAATTTTCATTACAATTTAAGAAAATACCATTTAAATAGAATATCCAAATAACACTTAAATAGAATAAATAAAGGAGTATTCCTCTTCTTCTAGTGAATATTGCTAATTACAAATAAATTCAGAAAATGTATGTAAGGTTATTTCACATTTTTATATCTCTATAATAGTAAAATCTTATTTATTAACTAACTTCTCAAGAAATACATTATCGGTGGGTACTTCACTCACTTTTTGTATATGATGTAATCTTAATCCTTGTAACCCTTAATTATTTCGAATATTTGTTTTGTTTTAATTCTAATACATATTTCAGAAACGTATTTATATTCTGTGAAATATACATTTTGCATTGCAGTGCTATTTATACTCACTCCCGTAGTGGTGTCCGTCTGTCGTTCCTAGCGACAAACTTAACATTAATGGGCGCTGGAATATTTTTCAATCTAATATAGTAAAGTCTCTCTGGTTACTAAGCAATCTAATTGTTTGATAGATTTTCAATTAAATGCAATTGAACCATTTTGAGCTACCGAGATTTTTAGATTTTTGAGTAGCTTTAGCAACTTTATCCGCCCTGATGTCCGCTATATATATATATATATATATATATATATATATATATATATATATATATATCTGTACTAATCGAATGATAGTAAGTTTCTCTCAATTTTGGCCGGTAAAACAAATTTAAAGAATAGAGAAAAAATTGAACGAATGAATTGAATGAATGACAAATATAAATCTCGTACATGGATAGTCTATAGAGCTAATTATTGCTCTTAAATTACAAGCCGGGAGATTCAAAAGTATTATTATTATGTATTGCAATTTGATAAGAGTAGAGAATATTTTTTCAGATCTCATAAGGCTGGTCGTGCGTCTGTCAGCTATGTGGTCGCAGACTTCATGTTTTCAACATATGTACATTCGTTATTGCCATCACCTATAAAAAGTGATAATTGGATGGGCAAACAAAGAAAACAATATAATTTTATATCATGAACCCATTGCAAATAGGAATTTAAGGCTTAATTGTTTTGTGAAAATGTAGCTTCTTAACATTGGAAGATAATTTTTTTCCGATTTGCCCCCGAATGGCGGGGATGTATTTTGTTCAATCTTATAAAGCGCTTTACAGTAATGTTACTGTGAAATGTAAGGAGAGCAGGTCCAAGGCTGTGGGAGATAAAGCTGCTTCCCAATATCTTTTATGCATTTTGTATACCTTGATCCCATTGAAAATGGGAAATTAGGTATAATGGTTTTGTGCAAATGTATATAACCGGCAGAAGGCGTGTGAGACCCCATATAGTTTTATTCTTGATCACGACGACAAAACGAGTCGATTGATCCCTGTCCGTCTGTCTGTCAGTATGTGTGATCGCGTCAATTTTAGCATCTATAAGCGCTAGACTTGAAATTTGTTTTGTAGGTCCGTGTATAGCATGCGCAGTTATTATATTATGTCTCGTACGCCTTACCAACTTGTCTCCAATTGTATTTATTTTTATTTTTGTATATTTTCACCAATTTTGATTTTAGTTATATCTTATCCGGCTTAATTTCGCGCACAAAAAGTGCAGTGGCGGTGTTAGTAGAGACAGCGCTTGTTGGCGACAAGTTCTGTGTTCGGTTTCAGTCGACGAAGGGACGTTTTTTGTCTTTTTTTTAATTATGAAGTGGCGATGCTGGTAGAGTTGATGCGCGTTGCATAGGCAATGTTGGTTCGAATCTAGATATCGAACTGTGTTCAGGGTATATCCTAGCGGGCAACGACGAGATCTTTCTTAATTGTTTAATATTTTTAATATTTTGATGATCATATAATAAATACAGAGAAATCTTCCGAAATATAAAGATGCAAAAGACTTCGTGTTTGCCTCAGAATTGGGATATTTACTCAACTTCTTATGCCCTTATATAGATATAAATATTGTTTTAATTGATTTACTCATTAGTTGCACTTCACTTAAAATTGAAAACATATAGCGTATACGCAATGTGTCGTTCTCAATTTTTGGGTGTGAATCCGTTCGGCTGACCGTAATGGTCATTCATCAACAATTAATCGCTGAGTTGGTGGATGTTTTAAAATAAGGAAAAATATTCAGTCGGAATTTTTAATTCTCAACGATTTCAATCAAAGGATTTTACAAATGACCAACCCTTTTGCTTGTCGGCTGCTTGCTGGCATGGGCGAAGCATTGCGATTGCATAAAATGCTTTAACCACATTTTATGTTTGCTTTTGCACACTTGGAACGAACATCAGCCGTCGACCACAGGAAAACCCAACTCTGTTACTTTTGTGACATCATGGCCATCACCATAAAGTGCCTGCTGAGCCATTTATTCATATTCAGCTACAACTGAAATCACATGCAGCTCTACTGTGCCTTGTTAAATTTAAACAGAATGCCTAAAAAATAGTGTCTGTCCGTAGCAATGAGTCGGCTTCGAATGCCCAGCGATGAGTCAATGCTTATTCTTATGTATGCATGTACATACTTACATACTAGTTATACATAGTGCAATCGGATGAGCATTACGCATGTGGATTTGCATGACCGGATTGCGGGTTCGGCTACTGAGAGATATGTATACGTTGCGCCGGATACGGATGCGGAATTTCGAAATTGTGTACTGTCGGGAAATTCGAAATTCCATTCGCCACAATTTTTAATCAGAAGTAACTGGTGTGGTCGAGCATTTCCGACGGCCTAAAATAAAAATTCAAATAAAAAGATTTGCGTCTGAAATCTCATTAAAAACATTTCCGTTTGTGAAAACAAACAAACAAATAAAAACAAGTGGACGAGCAAGTAAACGCACAGAGACATGGACATATCCATCCACACGCATGGACAACGAGCGCAACGAGCTTGCGTTCAGGCGTAATCCCTACAGTTGTAGCAAAGGCACTACCAATCGCCGCAGATGCTCTGCTCTTCCTTCTTCCTGTCCCTATTTGTTTGTCCCTTGTTCCTTTTGCTCGCAGTGCACCCACTGCCTTGAACTTGTCAGCTCGTTCATCCAACTGATGCCTTAGTGGGCTGGTCAGCAGACCAGCTTGCGTAGTGTTCCTGTTTGTCCATTTGATGACGAAGAGCTACCATCAATTTGCAACACACCCATTGCCGCTGCCACCACTTAACTCCCACACAGCAGCAGTAGAGCAGTCGACCAGCAGTTGGGGTCCGCTGCCCACTCCCCAGTTTGAGTGTAAACACATAATCCATTTAAATTGTTTGTGGTTTTTCTTATTGTTTGTTTCCCTTCTTGTTTTCATTGTAGCTGCCGTTTTCGCTGCTGTCGCTGTCATTGCTGGCCAAGCTATGTGAAGGCAAATCAGATCCATGTTTGAGGCCTACACATTGCGTGGCGGTGCCTCTAGATATAACGAAAAACATTATTCTCCCTCCCATTCATTTTTTCTCTTCATTTTAAACTCTGACATTTACTGTACTCAAAATACTTTGTATTATCACATACATTGAAAATCTAGTAGAAACTTTTTAACGCTTATCATTGATTATTAGGTTACACTAAACTTCCTTTTAGGTTCGACCAACAAAATATACCGAAATGGTCGAATCTCATATGATCGATGTGATCGTTTTATTTTCCCCTTCGCTCTCTACTCCCTCAAAGACATGTATATAAAAAAATATGTATATAGGTATGTATACACAAGCAGCAAAGCGCGAAAATTGAAATTTACTTGACAAAAGTTTTCATTTAACCCTTCTGAGAGAATAGTCTAGAAAAATCATGAAAGCATTTGTCATGCTCATGTAAAATATTTCATTATTATTTGTAGAAAGCATAATTTTAAATATTTGTATAATAATCGATTGCGTATACCAAGAATTTATAATATATAACTTTTATTTGTAATATCTGAAAGATGTAGAATAGTCAAATAGTTCGATTTGTGGATCATGTCATAACTAGAATTCTAGATCAAAGACGGTTTGATTATAGCGTTTTCGTATTGTAATAAAGATATTCTGTATATATACTACATATATTATATAGTTAGTGATTCATCAGCAGTAACCACCTAGGAGATACCCTGAACGCTATTCTGTTGTTACAATCATTCTATGTTTGTAAGAAACCAGCAAATACGATTGCACGCATTAGCACACGCTCTGCCTAATGCGCGTTTTATGCAGCGTCTGCGCTTATGAGTTTTACTGGGATACCCAACATCTTGAATAATTTTTGCTCTAAATGCATTTTTTAATGTAGTATCTTTATAATATCGACTCAGTATGTTAACCTGATCAAGGAAATGTTACATATATTTTTACAAACTGTGAATTCTTATTTTAATTTTAAGGGTATACAACGTTTAAAGTTCCCAGACGGACGGGCAGAGGAATATTGCAGACAACCAATATACACCTTTGAATGTGAGAGCGAGTATAAACAGCAAAAGATACATTAAAATCTATTGTCTGTGAATGCTGCATAAATCGCACACTGTGGCGGGCTCTGACAAGGTCGAATATTTGCACATTTTCATTCGCAATCCCATCACATAAGACAGCTCCTGTGTCTCATACCAGTCAATGGTTGAGAGTAAAAACAAGTAAGAAAGCTCTTGGTGCCCGACTAAAAGATACCCTGTTTCCAGTCCTATCTGCGATTTTTAATAATTGCATTAGTTTAAAAAAAAAAAAAACAAATAAAATCCAACATGACGACACCAAGATTCGAACCAACATTGTCTACGCAACGCGCATCAACTTTACCAACAGCGCCACTTCACAAGGAAAAAAATAAAAAAAAAACGTCCCTTTGGCGCCTAGCATCGAACCCAGAATTTGTCAGCAACGAGCGTCGCCTCCACTGCTCGTGCAAGAAGTTGCAAATCTCCACATAAGTAGCGACAAGTCAAGCACAATTCAAATCGCAATTTCAATTTTTCGAATAGAAAACAATGCACGCATTTGAATGATGTGGACACATGTATAGGAAAAATGCATTCGTTTGGCGCTGCTTACTGCGTGCTTTTGCATATTGGCCAAACGTTTTGATTAATAAATTCTGTTTTACTTAACGGAGCCAAACGAGACATCATTTAATAATTGTATTTTGATCATATTTTTATTCGAAAGCAATAAAACGACAATAGTTATCGGTTATTTGAAACAAACTTGATATATACGGTCCTACAAAAAAATGTCAAGTCTGTAGCTCTTATAAAGATCTGAGATCGACGCGTTCACACATACGAACAGAAGGACAGATAGACGGACGCACAGACGGACAGGGCTCAATCGACTCGGCTTGTTGTCCTGATCAAGAATAAGTATACTTTATGAGGTATGACTCGCCTCCTTCTGTCTGCTACATACATTTGCACAAAACCCTGAATTACCATTTCAATGGGATCAGGGTATAATAATAGTTATTTTCAATTACATTAGTAAGTTGTACCATGATAAATACCAAAATATTTTACAAATGTTTAGTTGATACAACGAAACTTGAATATCGAACAATATCCGCATTGTAAATGTGGTTACTCTAAATATATTTAGAAGTCAAGTCAACCTCAGGAAAACATATAATATAGATATATCCTATTTGTTATTTTTAATTTGGAAATAATCCAGTAAATAATGATGTTAGCTCTTAATGAAAACTTTGGGATATATACGACATTTATGCAGGTGGTGCCTACCAAAACCGTCAACTTTTCTTTTAAGACAATACTAATTTGATAAGTAATAAAATCTATGTTTACTTTACAATAATCTAAAAATCAAATTTAATTTATCTAGTTTGCTAGAGATTTCAAATTATTAATTTATCCTCGTGTAGATAAACCGAATCGACAAATATTTAGTAGATATACATACACTCATTAAGGGCGTGGCATTTTTCACAGAGTTAGAGTTAGACAAATTTTTCACGTAAGTTACAGCTGAGATTATCTGCAGATCGACGACAAATTCTATATCTGTCCGTGGGAGCGCAAATTGTTTTGTCGCTGTTGCAGCCAGACTCATATGATTTGTGTAATGATGTTCCTGATACCCTCACTAGAGGCGAAACAAATTGGGAATTAGTATATCTAAATAAACAAAAATAGTTACGTTACTGTAGGCCGCTTCAGTTTATTGAATTGATCAAAAATTAGATATTCACACCCACTGGGAAATTTTCAAATGAGAAAAACTATATTCTATATACTTTCGACATGCTCTATTTACCAATATTTGCACACGTACTCGTGGACTTGGACAGTCAAGTCACTGCAGTCTCCACAGGTTTTGTGAAATTTCGTGTAGCAAGTGGAAACAAACGTGGCATAATGCATATTTTTGATCAGGACGATGATCTGATAAATGCCGACAATGTGATTTCGCTTTTTAATAGTACTCGTAGCTTCAATACCATAAGCGTAAAGAATTTTGCAAAAACATATTTCGAGGTGTGCTTTTAGAACAGAATTTATTCAACAGTTATTTTCCCACAGTAAAGCCCGTAAGCCCCTGCGCTGGATGCAGTCGCTGCATAAACTGCGTAGCTTACATCATTTATTAGAGAATATTAAAGTCAATAAAGTTGTGAATAAAATATATTTGTTTTTATTACAGACGCTAGCTAATATACACATTTTATGGTCTAATAGAAGCAGTAGACTAAAATATGGAATGAACTGTGCTTATTAGCAAAGTAAAAGGGACGCGATTGAAATAGTTGTCCCGCAAAAGTTTGCCACACAACACAAAGAACAAAGAGATAGAAAGCCAAGATATCACAGGGCGGAGACTAGAAGTGTAGGTTGGAGTCCAAGAGGGAAATAATAATAATAATAATACTACAAAGTTGCACGATGCAATATATGTACGTTACATATTCATATAAATATGATATTGAATAGTTTCGTTGAACAACTCATTTGCCAACACAAACACGTTTACATGTATAAACTTATATACATATATATGTAGATAGTGTATACATATATACGTAGATAGTTATATGTGTCTGTGGAAGTTTAGACTCCTTTCAAAGGCAGTCTTTAAGCCAGTCTGCTCTTCATAAACTGAGTCCGTTTCCGTGTCCCTTGCCTTTGCCTGTGCCCAATTGAGTTGTGGAACTCACCGTGTCTGTTGACTTTGTTCCCTATCAACAAGTCGCCACTTAATTCAATTACATTAGATACGACGAGGAAGTAAAAGGATGAGACGACGTCCCCTACCAGCCATGAGGATTGAGACGGGTGTATGTAGAGGGGGGTAGAGTATACGGGGCATGGAAGTTGCGATAGGCCAAGCATAGAATCTGCGGTTAAATGACAGCTGAGCACTGCTGTGGCATTCGGCGCGTGAATATAAAGCGTGTGGCTCTCTTAATAGCCGCCGGAAATTTAATTTAGATTTTTCGCCAATTAAATATCTCTCGATGTGCTTTTCAGGTCTCATGTATTTTCATTTTCAGCTCTTGCAATAAAGACTCGCAAACAAATTAAAAGCCTTGCTAAAGGTCAATCGCTAAATGGGTTTCCTAAATGTTTAGAAACGCCTAAAGCCAATTAATTCCATCAGCAGCAACTGGAAGTTTCATGTATTTATTTATTCAGCTGACCAATTTCACAGTTTTGTAAATCAATATTTGATAAATGTGTGTGCTTATTAGAAATATATAAAGACTAAAATGGAAATGACATTAGTCAAATGAGTTTGTTTTGTCTCATATCCATGTTAATCAATTTCTTACTGATTAAAAACGATTAAATTAAATAAGGAAAATACGAGAGTTTCATTCACTTCTGCCAAGCAAAACTTCAAATGAAATTTACAGTAATATAAGATGATAACACATTAATGTCTTGTAAATTTAGAAATCATATTGATTATTGTAGACCACTACATTTATTGCATTATTTGTACGATGGAATACGATGGTAGCCTGAAATGTTTCTCGGTCCTGGAATATTTTATACCTATTTAAATATATTATTTTAAAATATTTTATTTAATTCTCAAACAAAACAAGTCGGCCGACTACGAGATATCCTGATAACAGTCCTATCTACGTTGTGAATATTTTCCATAGTTTATATAGATTCGAACCAACATTGCCACCTTTACCAACACCGCCACTTCATAATTTAAAAAAAAAAAAAACAATAAAAGTCTTCTCGCCTCATGACATTGAACTTAGAACTTCTCGCCGACGAGCGTCGCATCTACCAACACCGACATTACACTGATTGCAGAATAAGTTACAAATCTCAACTATAGTAGCAGCTGACAATTCAGACACTATTCAATCGCAATTTCGATTGTTCGAATAGAAAAGAATGCACGCATTTCAATGATGTGTGTACAGGTATAGGAAAAATGCGTACGTTTGGCGCTGCTTACCACATACTTTTGCAAATTGGCCAAACGGTTTGTTTAATAACTTCTGTTTTACTTAATGGATTTCAATGAAATTTTCAGAATGTAAAATTGCAAGTTTCACATGTTTTCAATAGAACTTAATTTAATGAATTTGGGGAATTTTGAAGTCGATATCCAAAATTGAACAAAAACCAAACAAACTGTAAAAATTACACATTAAACTACATACAAAATTAGGAGGTTCTAGCCGAACGATATATAATTTAATAACTGCAGTAATAGATTATTTGAACTCTTGATATGCGTGTGCTACACGCGGAACTAAAGAAAAATAAATTCAAGTCTCTTATAGATGCTGAGATCGACGGGTTCACAGACAGGGATAGACGGATAGACAAACAACAGGGTTAAATCGGCTCGGCTTGTCGTCCTGATGAAGAATATTTTTAGATATGGCTAATCTACATATATATATGGGGTCTGTCACGTCCTTCTGCCTGTTACATACATTTTAACAAAACCATTATATTCTGATTTCCCATTTTCAATGGGATCAGGCTGCATAACACTCATTCACATTCTTAAAAAAAAATTAGTAAAATTTAATTGTTATAAATTTAACGGGACCAACAATAAGCCTTTAAGATTTGTGAATTAACAGAATTATTATATTATTTAATCTTTAATAAAAAAAAATGAAATAAACATAGAAACAATTAAATTAGGATGGTGTTTTACAATTGAATAAATAGCAAATGCAAATAGTTCATTCCTTTCAAATAAAATAAACAGAAAAATATGCCTATTGTAAATTCAGATAAATTGAAATTATTGTTTATGCAAATTGATAAAAAGTAGTGGGATTCCTCATCTGTGTGTCCATTTCAAAATTGAAAGAGTGGAAGTTGAGAATCGGAAACCGCTTAAAATCAATCGTTTCTTTTAATTACAAACACTATTGGAAGAGCAACAGCCAACTTGGCAGCAAACATAGCTATATTTGTTAGGAAACATAGTTTTCGAATAAAATACGCACATTTTTATGCGACACAAATAGAATTTAGAATCAACAAGAGTATTTTAAAAATTAAAAGAATGATATACCGTACCAATCGAAGACCTACTTATCAGCTTCCGGTATTCTATTTATATATAACTTACAAGTTTTTAAAAATTTTGTTTTTTGAAATTCATTTCAACCTAGCTAGTTGTAGTACTATATATATTTAAAAAAAACGGTTACGATTTGAATATATATAATATATATTGAATATATTGAATAATTTTCTGACTGACGTTTCTTCAAATAGTGTTCTAAAAGACTGACGGCAATATCTCAAGACAATACTAATTAGTCTTTTTCGTAATCTTAAATTTCTGTGTCATGTAACATTGGGTTCGACTATTTCAGTTTGAATGTAATGAGAAAACAAATACAAAATTAAAGACGAAAAATTAGTAAAAGGTTTTAATTTAACAAAACTTTCGTAAAACAAATAAAATTTGTATAAACTAAAAATTTTCAAAGAGAAAGTCTTGCATATTTTCATTAAAGGCTGACAACAATTTTAAAATGTCTCAAAATTGTTTTAAATAACATATTATAAAGAAGATTTCATTTACTTAAAGTTAAAAACAAAACATACATTTATTTTTAAGACATCGATAGATTTTAGTTTCGTTTCTTTTTATGTTTTGTATTTATTTCCATGATGCGAAAAACAGCAATGATATTAGCATAGACGTAACGCGATGCCTCTTCGGGCCTTAGACTACTGAAACGCCCAGTAATACAATATTAATTGTCTGTGCACAAATGATCGGTAATTTATCAAAATTAAATTCCATACTCATTGAGAAACATAACAAACTGTGGAAATATACATATATGTATATGTATATGTATACGTATATGAAAAATATAAATGCCGAAACGACTTTTGTTAAACTTTGTTAGCTCAGTATTCACTATTCAGCATAAAATTGGTTTAAATCTTTTATATCTTGACTATACATATAAACGTTGCAAAGCCAATTATAAACGAAACGACGGGAATGCACGTATCGGAACTATGAGCTTCGAGTCCGATGTCGCTTATAATTTGCGCTCAATTCAACTCCAACGCGACCGACGCGCGACAAGCTCTGATTGAAACTGAGCAAATGCGACTAGTGATAAGCTAAGCGTACCGTGTAAAGGACAAATGCTGCACTTCGTGTTAGATCGGCTGTGGCCCGAAGTAGACAATCACCCCTTCAATGGGCGGGGAGAGTGTATGCAGCATACCCATTGGCGGCTATATGGCAGGGGTTGGAGTGCTGGACAGAGAGACAGAGCGAGAGAGAGTACCGTAAGTAGTTAATTTAAATGAGAGAGTGACTGGAGAAAGAAAAACAGATTCCACCACGTGTCGAAGTGGATTTTATATCCTTTTCCCTTGTTTCATGAAAGTAATCGTTTTACTCTGTACCCATTGAATATGCGTAAACTATCATACTCTCGCTTGTTATACTCTCAACCCATAGAATATTGGGAAAACAAAAAGTACAACCCAGCTTATAACGTAATTTAGACGGATTGACGAAGACTGGTTCAATCTATCCGTCCGTGTGTCCTCGCCGACCTCGCAAATTATAATAACTGGAGACTTTAAATTCAAAATAATTGCTAAATTAAATAGTGATACTCGTTCACCTATTTTGTGTACCCTGAACATATTGAAAATGGGAATTTGGCGTATAATGGTTTTGTGAAAATGAGTGTCACAGGCAGAAGAGTGCGTGTCAGACATTAAATATATTAATTGTTGATCAGGACGACATCTGAATCGATCTGGCCATGTCTATTTTAAATGTATACTTGTGTATACCAGGCGCAGAACGATCATATCATTTTTATTCGATAACTCATCCCATTTCCTTATTATCGATAAAATTCAATATTTTGCCTTCGTTTCTTAATTATAGTCTGAATACCATAAATAACGGAAGTGTCCAGCTTATCATTGGGGCTCCTGTAATAAATAAGCAGATTTGATATATTTAAGATTTTGTGCTCTGGCAAATACAAAACATAGGAATGCTTTTATCACGCTGTGAAAATTTGATAAGAAAAGTTCATCTCGAAAAATAGTTATGCTACAATCGAGTTCTCATGATATAGACCATAATGCAGCCCTCTGCAGCAGTTGCGGAAACTGCAAAGTGACAGAGCGCGTGGCTATGCATGCGTGCATATGTGTCTGTATGTGATACTTGTTGTACATGAATAAGAAACGTTTGGTGATTGGAATATGAATTCCTCGCGGTGGTATTATCGACTAGAGTCGTCTTATCGGTCTATAGTAGATATAGACCAATAAATGTTATTCAACAGTGAGTTCTCCTAATTAATAGGTATATTATATGCTCCTATCTATTACAAATTAATTTGTTGTTATTGTATTTTAAAAGTTAATCTACTGAGGACAGTATGCGTAGGGTTGCATTTGTATTGCCAATGGAACACATTGAAAAACCTCAGTTTCTACAACTTCTACTTTCGGACTTACTACATTCGAATATAATAATGAAGGCTTTTAGCTTACGCTATTTCTAACTACCCATGTGTTGTGTATTTATGCCTAAATACAACCTGTGGGTTTGGCCGGGGTTCAGTGTAGTTCCTTGTCCTCGAGAGCTGTCTTGTTTCTTTTAATAAATATAAATACCTAGAATGAGAAATCTGACTGCTGTTTTAAATTGCTTTCTACCTATGTCGAGTCGGCCAGACGTGTGTGAAAAGTATTTGACCTGTTTGCCGTATCGTTCTAACATTTATAAAATTTCATTGCTTACCGCAAAAATTAAACTCAAAACAACAAAAGCAACAAAATAGAAATAATGCGAATAACCAAACAAATGGTCGAAAGTAAGTTCATTGCACATACTTGGTTTACATTTCTCAAATTCTTTTCAAAACATAGTCCCCGACATTATTTTATTTAACATTTTCAAGGTCCTTTTGGTTTATTTATTACCACAAAAGCTATGAATTTTCCTCAGCTTCCAGTGCAGAAGTATATACATACATACACATATGCATACTTATTTCCCCGTTCACGGGGTTTGTGGTTAAATTGCCATGGCAATTGTGTATCTAACATATTAGTAATGGCATGCCTGTGATGTTTCCAACGTTTAGTTATAATTGCAGATTTTCGTATACGCACATATAAAAAAGAACTCAGCTTAAACGAAGACATTGACAATCTGCAGAGTTTAAGGTTTTTCACTTCTGGCTGTAAGCTTGCTTATTTCATATCAATATTTTCAATATATAATTGTATCATAATAATAATAACAATAAAAGTAAGATGTTCACGCAATGTCTCAGTGTTTTTTTCTCAAACCAAACTAAAACGATTTGATATATATACATATATATATATGTATGTATATAATATATAGTAATATATATATAATATATATATATATATATATATTCATCAAATATATCTGTTTTTAATTTTGGTGTACGTCTGTATAAATCTAGTTTCAAATAATACATACATTTTGTTGTATCGAGAGTTAATTATTTCAGAATATGTCCCACGTCTAAAGATACCAAATCTTATATAGTAAATACAATTCAGATTGATTTCACATTTTTTTTATACCAGTTAAAATTGTTTTCAAATCAAATTGCAAAATTGCAATTTGTAAAAGTGTTTGCGTGTGCATTTCAGAGTAAACGGTTTGAAAAACATCAACAAACATCATCGCTTTACCTATCTAGCCAATGGGCGAATCCAAAACATTGTAAGCCACTAATTTTCCGAGGGTACATACGAATATAAACAAGTAACAGTGGTCGGGACTTAGCGACTTGGCGATACCCTGCGCAGAGCTGATATTCAAATCAGCATACATACATAACGCATAAGCACGCGCTGTGTCTACTGTGCAGCTTACGCAACGGCTGAGCTCAGGCTGCCGTTGGGCTTTACCATGGCAACTTAATTGTTGAATAACTTCTCGCCTAGATGGACTTTCTTATGAGAATTATTGGAGCGTGTTAATGACATTCATATGAATTATTTTATACTAGTCTCTGGTATTCAAAATCCAAAACATGCAGTCTTTATATTCATTACGGAACTAACAGAGTAAGTGTGAAGTCCCTAAAATTTTTGGTATTCAAGTTAACATTGAAAACTTAAGTTACATGAACGATTTTTATCTATAATAAGGAGATGGAATGAGTTATCGAATGTAGATTTCAAATTTGAATTATCTGGCTTAAATATCGGCGAAATGGTTTGCTTTCCCACGAGTAGTCAAAAAGACGGACGGTTTTAAAACGGACATTAAATTCATATAATTATATAAAATTTTCAGAAATTATTTATTAAAGCGTCACAGATTCTCTATAACTATTACATAACTTCCATATAGCCGTTATATACTGCCAATTTTTAACGGGTTAAGAAATTCACCATCTGCAAAATTTCGAGATAAAATGAATCTTACTATCGAATGCTAAATAGCTCTTCTTAAAATACACAATTAAGTTGCTTAAATATAAAAAAGCTTTAAAAAACTATGAAAATATTTGTAAATATTTATAATATAATATATATATAATATATATATATATATATATATATATATATATATATAAATACATAAAGAGGATACCAAATAATATTTAAATGAGGGACGTTGACTAAATGCAGTCTAATAGCCTGCGCTGTGTGAGCTAAGTATATACTCGGTCCACACACTCAAAAATATTCATGGAAAGTATCATGCGTACCAATTGACTTCTCTTATGGCCACTTTAGTTATCGGGCGCCGTATCCGACTTATGCAATGCAGAGACATACATTACCGATGTGGAAGTTCGTGTGAGTTATGTGAGCATAATTTCTGTACTTTGTGAGGAACATTGTGTGTACTCCCCACTTGAAAGACAATCGAGAAGCCGATTGACTTTGTACAAGTCGAGTGACTTAGGAAAAAATGTTTGCTTTTTGGTTTTCGAGCGAACGGGAAAATGTAAGAAGAGCACAGCTTACCAAGTCGCTCCCGGTGCCGAAAAACAAACGGAAGTTCTTGCAGGCAAACAGGCCCAGACAGTCAGGCAACCATGCATAAGAAACGACAACAGCTTCGGCTTTCTCGATAAAAAGAGTGCCAGGCAACAGGAATCAAAAGGCTGGCAAGACGGTTGCGAATGCGAATGTGAATGCGCCCTTCGCGAATTGCAAGCGCCACGTCACAAAGCACACACTCTTTCAGGAGATTTCACATCATTTATTGTTCAAAGTCTTTTTTGAAAAGCATCAGCTTCCCACTTGACTGGCTGACAATAATCTCTGTTGTTTTGTCGACATCGACATTGCGAATGTAATTATTGTTGTTGTTGTAATTGTTACAGTTACTGTTACTGTTCGGCTTGCTTTTGGCCGTGGCACCCAAAGTCAACGTCCATTTGTTCAAGTACCATCCGTACTAAGAGGGATGCTTTACTGAGCGATTGACAGTGTTTTAATGCTGGCGATTACAATGCTCCTTTGCTTTTTACTTGGCTCGTATAGAAAACAATTAGCTTTGCTGAGCGACTGAATGACTGACTACTTTAGGCAATATGAACAGGAGCTTAAGAAGCACCGAATGTCACTCGGCTTATTGTCTCCCCGGCTTCGCAATTATGGAGTACCTCTTAGCAGTCCAATTAGGCTTAAGCAGTTAAAAGTTCAAAAGTTAACAGCCATCATTTGCCATAGTAGGTATGCAGTATACAAAATTTTGAGGATTTTTCAACATTACCAAAAGCACTTCAGCAAAATATATGCAAAATAAATGCATGTCTTTACAATGCGCATCTTCCATGGCAAACTTCTAATAACCTGTAAGCTGAAAAAATATTTCCCAGCACATATATATAAATTTATATATATATATATATATATATATATATATATAAGTATGTATGTACATACATCTATTCCTCTTAATCCTCATGTACAAAATTCATTGTTGCATTCACATAAGCCTTTTAATTAGAGTATGCTGTAATCCAATTTTAATTCCTCATTAGTTGAGATTATCATCATTGTGATAGAAAGGCATTTATCAAAGCATCTAGCAATAACAGTTTGTTGTGTTCACATTCGCGTTAGAAGGCAAAGTCTCTATCTGCACATTCAACAACGCCAGCATCATCTAAGTTTCATTTTGGTTCAGCTGGGATGTGCTCGACTCCTTTTCAGCAGCCGCTCTTGGGTATGAGAAATGTTTGCAAAAATCCGCATTTGCGAGTATATACATACGATTGAATGGCGAGCAGGCAGTCTTAAGACTTGCGGAGCCATGATGTTCTAGTGCTGAAGGCATTTTACTAAGCCGTTGAGATTCACTGAGGTAATCCCCAACAAGAAACTCAGTAAATCCGAAAGTGTTTCTTGGATTTTATTATTTAAAGTGATTAAAAGTTATTGTTGTCGGCTGCCATTGACGTTGTCTTTGCTTTTCGACTTTTCATTCTATGAGCACAGTTTAGGGGCTTTGCGAAAAAGTGGTTATGTGAGCACAATAAAATCTTAACTGCTCAGTTGTAGACTTATTATACTTACATTTTTGATATTGATATTGATTTATTTTATTCTCTTCATTTTCCATTGCTGCCTGCTTATGAATCTTTATTCATATTTCAAATGCAACTAAAATTGCTATCTGATAAATAATTTTCTATTTAATATGTAAAAATAAAGAAACCCGTTTTGGTTCTTTTAGTCTGTGGTATTGACACATGAATTTTGATATTTTATTACCTTAAATTTAAACCATTACGACAGAATCTAAATAAAAAGGGTGTTTTTGTGGGTGAATGCTTTTTACAGTAGCTTGACGTAGAACAGAGTATCTCAGCGGGAATTTTCAATAGCATAAAAATTGTGGAAGCTTTAGCTAAAGTGCCGTAAAACTGTTAAACTGAAACCACTCAGTTTTTTAATTAAAAATTTTGTAAATATCAAGAAAGAGTGCTCGACTAGGAGATACACTGAACCGATTAGGTGATATTATTATACGCTCCCTTTTATGCAAACATTACAAACAACACACTCACGCGCTATGCTTACTGTGCAGCTTACGCATCAGCTGTACTTGAGCTGCAGTGTGGACTTTATTATGGCAACTTAATTGTTGAATAACTTTTCGTCTAGATGAACTTATTCCAATTCAGATCATGTAAATATTTTTTAATTATCTATTTGATATTAACCATTTTCCATTTGATACACGTTTTTACTCATTTTGGGGAGGGATGGGATGTATCAAAAATTTACCAATTGTTTCTACGTCACGGCAAATCTGAAGTATACAGCGATTTTTGAAAATTTGAATTATCGATTTTTATCGATAGTAAGGATATTTCCTTAGATAGATTATCGTAGAGTATCGAAAATTGAAAAATTTGCACAGCGTATGATATACCTGAGTATATATTTAATACTTCAAGTCTCTAGCTTTTGTGGCTTACGAGGTCTCTGTGTTCCTTCTGCCTGTCACATACATTTCCACGAAAATATTATATCCTGAATTGCAATTTTCAATGGATTCAGGATATAAAAGCATCGCAGTATGTGCGTATTTCTAGTTTTCGATTTCCATAGAATATCATCATGTAATATTTGACCACTGTATACCTAAACGCATAAAAAATACTTACGGGGTGAAATATATTTTTTGGTTTATAAATTGCTTTCGCAAGATGCAATTGGGAGCCATCAGTGATGTTATAAGATATTATAAATTTCTAATATAGTCAAACAAATAGCATACATTCAAGAGATGTTGCGTATTAAACAAACTGCAAATATCTCCACTTATTTATGATTTATTATTTACTTCTATTTTCGGTGAATATTATTATTTTAATTATACTTAAAAACGCTAAATAACTTTTAACTTTTCAACACTAGCGGCTTGTATGAAGCATGAGTAAGCTGTGGACTCGTTGAACTCAATTTTACACATCACCTTGCAAAACATGCGTGACCACTGTAAGCTTATTGACAAAGTATGAATTGCCTTTGAAGGGAGAAATACAACAGTAAAATACTCACATTCACGTTCAGTAACAATAGTGTCCATTAACACGCTGGCGGCCAAACAACTTCGCTATTGATGTCATAAATTAAAATTGCAATCGCAGACCATTGATGATAAATCATACGCTCGGATGAGTTTTCATCTCGCACATGAATTGTAGCTGCCGGCGACTCAACGCTCCTCTGCCCACTCCCTCCGCCCCCAAATGCTGCTCGATGCGATGATGTGACTGCTGCATGAGGAGCATGAGGGGCAGACAGCACACAGTCATCAGGAGCTGTGGGTGCTATATTGCGACGTGATGGGATTTTCAAAAATCCGAGCTAAATCGTTTTTGTTTGCAGCAAAGCTAACTTTGGCTGCTAACTTTGTTAGAAGAAAAATTTATGTTTTATTTGGTGTCAATTTGTGGTAGAAATCATTCTCTTTATTCATAAATCGCATGCAATTCGATTATATTCGATGATTTGATTGCTTAAAATTGAATTTGCGTGATACTGAAGATATTTCAATACATCCTCGTACGTGACGATCAAACACAATATGAATATACTTATGTAGTTTAGGAATACATTCATATACATATCTAGATATACGGCTTGTTCATACACATATTTATGCCGAAGGCATGTCTAGAATAGAAGACTACTCGAATTGCATGTATATATTGTTGTATATTATTGCATTGGACACGTTCAATAGTCCACTTTCATTCCTGAATTAAATTTACAAGGATATGAGTATTATGAAAATAACTTGGATCATCTACTACTACAACTAGATTAGCAACCAAAACGATTCAGTCATAGCCAATTGAACCATCGGGACTATCTTAAACGAATTATATTGTAGCTATCTTATGTTGACGACACGTAAGTTTAAGTGCTCTAACTAAATGACTTAGTATTGTTATCGTAACTTAATTAGTTGGAAATGATTTAGTTTTACTATTGTTCACGGCAACAACTGAGTTTAAGCTGAAATCATATTTTCTTCTCACATGAACTAACATTTTTTATTAATTTATATATTTGCATAAATGCACTTATATGTTACAGTTGTACATCTCCTTATAGCATATATATTTATGTTGTAAGTTTCTTTTATTTTCAAAACATAACTAACTATACTATTGGATTTAAAATATTCAGAATATATTAGTAATACATGCTAACTTATTGATCAAATATGTACATCAATATATAAATATATAAACATATAAATATATGAATATATAAATATATAAATATTTAAATATTTAAATATATAAAAGATAAAAATAGAAAGAAAATAGAGAAAGAAAATATAGAAAGAGATAAATAAAAGAGAGAAATAGAGAAATAGAAAGAGAGAAAAAGAGAAAGAGGCAAAGAGAAATAAATATATAAATAAAAATATTTAAATATATAAATATTTAAATATATAAATATATAAAAATATAAAAATATAAATATTTAAATATATAAATATTTAAATATATAAATATATAAATATATAAATATATAAATATATAAATATATAAATATTTAAATATATAAATATATAAATAATTAAATATATAAATATATAAATACAAAAAAATACATAGGATAGTTGTTTTTCTTTTACTTTTTTATAAGAAATGATATTTTAAATGCTCTTAAAATATTTGAATTGCAGCCCTGTTTAGTTTATTATATGTTGGACAAACCTTGTTTAATTCACAATTAGATGTTTTTCAATTGATTCAATTTAATTCAATTCCTAGATATATTCTATCTTTCAACTTAAATCAAGCTTAACAAAACCATAAATATTACTATTTAACCACATTTATTGAACTAACTTAAGGATTTGTGAAGCTAATTCATGATTGGGAAATCGACTGCAAAAATTCTTTTTTATTGCTATGTGAAGACACCTCGAATTGGTAACAAGATAGTAAAGTTAACAATACCATTTTTTTAACTATTCATCATAAATCTAATAGGCTATAACTCAGAAAAATGTTCAGATAAGCAAACTTTTATTAGAGTTATGATGCTATTGACAATGGGAATTCAAGGTGTAGAGTTTTTTAAAATTGTACGTAACTGACAGAAGAAGGCGCAGCACATCCCATAAAGTATATCAATTTTGAATCATAACGACGAGTTAAATCGATCTTGACATTCCCTATGTCCATCCATTCGTCCGGCCGTTCCACCGACTGTCACGTCGGTCAAATTAAAATTTAAAATTCATACTAAAGGTTTACATGTTTAGTGTATATATGTATATATACGAGCTAATTATGCAGATTGTGATTTATGATATCTCCAAGAGCTTCGTTACTAGCTTTTTAAGGGAATATAAGTTTCCTGACAGTTGACAATTAAGGCAATTCAAACGAGTCGCAAATAACTTATGTAACGATACCTTTATTGTTTTTCACAATATTCAATATTCTCCGATGACGTACAGCTTTAGACAGTACTTTTGCTTATAACATAAATTGTTTAAATATAGTACTTAAAATTCAAGCTCTATGTCAAATAAGTAAGAAAGCTATTGTCGATGGTGCCTGATTAAGTTTTAAATATACTCTAAAAATTGTTCAAACATATGCATAGATACAGAACAAATTTAGACTTCAAATTTCATACTCCACCCATTCAAACTTGGGCCTTTACAATCAAACAGCAAGTTTGTTGCCCCTCGGTAACACGCACGGCGCTACCAACATCGCAGCCTTGCTCCTCGAACACTAAGTAGCAAATAAAAACTAAAGCAGTGCTGACAACACAATTCAATTGCAATTGAGATTCTTTGAATAGAAAGAAATGCACGTCTTTGAATGTATGTTGGCACACTCATAGAGAAATTAATTCTAGGCTCACATCGATGCATTCGTACATGCTGATAGATGAACAGATAACGCGAAATTGAATCAACACATCGTTCTGATCAGGATCGTGCAAACCACGAACATGATTTAGCTTCTTTTTTTAATAAAGCATGTTATTTAAAATTTAGCACCCAAAAAAAGGCAATTGTTTTGTAGACATTGACTTATGTATTCTAAGAATAAGACATAGTTGTTACAAAGAGTTATAAATACAGAAAAGAATAATTTATACTTTATATAGGTCAACATTGCTTTGTACAAAAAATTTCTATATGTATTTCTATATATTTGAATAAGAAAAATCCAAAAACTCTGCGCTACGCATACGTTTTCTAACTAAATACTGCTTATGTAAAAGCAGACTCACAAAATAACAATACACTTTGAAAAGATGTCAGTTAGCCGTAAGACAATTAATGTAGGGGCTTAATGTAAAACAAAAGAGAGGAAACTTTATATATCTTTTATACTTTTAGCTTTTAAACAAGTTTTGCCCAAAGCAAGAATTGTTTGTTTATGAAGGAAAAGTAGTAAGCATCTACGCTGGTAGGGATAAGAATTTAAATTTTCTGGAGTATATTAAATATATATTTTTAACCATAGAATCAAAAATAACATCATAAAACCAAGCTTTAATAGATGATCCGATATAATCTTTTCGACATTGTTCAATGTCTTCAAGACCTGGCAGGCGTGGCAGACTCCATAAAGTATATATATTCTTGATCATGACGACAAGCCGAGTCGATTGAGCCCAGTTCGTCTGTCTGTGAACGCGTCGATCTCAGCATTTATAAGAGCTAGAGCCTCCAAATTTTGTATTTAATTTTATGTATATTTTAAGCAATTTTGATTTTTGTTGGATTTTGGATACCTGCTCCAAATTTCCCCAAATTCTTAAAATTGAAGTTTAGTTGGAATAGGGCCATTATGTGAAGGCGTTTGCATGCGATTGATACTGCTTGAATTATCAGCTGCTAGTTAACTTCACATTTGCAACTCTTCTTGCAAGAGGCGGCGCTCGTAAGCGGTTAGTGCAGTCCATGGGTTCGAGCCTGGAGGCGATGGAACATTTTTTATTGTTTTATTTTCTAATTATGATATGGCGGTGTTGGTAGAGTTAACACACGTTGCGTAAACAATGTGGGTTCGAATCTTTGTATCGTAATTCTCGATACAAACTACGGAAAATATTAAAAAACTTAGATAAGACTAGGTATCAAGGTATCAAGGTATCTCCTAGTCGGGCACTCCGACTAGAGCTTTCGTATTTGTTCATTATATAATTATGAAGTGGCAGTATTGGTAGAGTTAACGCACGTTGCGTAGACAACGTGGGTTAATCAAAGTATCGTAATGTCGGGATTTATTTGCTTGTTTTTTAATACTTAATACAAACTATTGAAAATATTCATTTGCTGACTGCTGATAATAAAGCAACCAATTATAGTGGTTGACATAATTGATGAATTGTTAACAATGTGACTTGCGCACAATAGTATAGATTGCAATATAATATTAAATGAACCTAATGACGACTACATGGGACCATTCAATTGGGAAAATTAACTTGCATGAAATGAAGAGTGAAGATAAGAATCCACTCATTAATTATGGTTCTAATTTGACGTTTCATCTTAAAATTATAACGTGCTATAAATATGAACATTGAATGATATAATTGTACGCTCTGTACACATACATTTATGCTTTACTAACTATGTGAAAATATTTGCACATTTTGTAGAAGGATACTATACTTGTTTGTATTTAATAATGTCGACACTTCCGACATTTGGCACTTAATAATTTAGCGCTAAAATGTTTGTAGAAAAATTGACAGCATTTTGACGTAAAAAAAAAGAAGTAAGAATGTTGCTGTCGGGCGCTACCGACTGCATAATACTCATTCATGGTTAAAACGCTGCCAGCTGCAAAAGTTTATAAAATATGCTTATGTATGCACATATATAAATTTTTGGTAAATCAATAAGGATGGTAAACAATAACTTAGTAGCTAAGTTTTGTATTCGAACTTTAAAACTGTGGAGAATACAGTTATTCACGATATATATATACTATATAAATATATATTATATATATATATATATAAATATAAATATATATACTATATATATATATATATTTATATATATATATACTATATATATATATATATTTATATATATATATGTATATACTATGCAACCTATAGGCGTAGCTATTTAATTGTTAGTATCGTTAAGAAGTGTACAGTAACGTAACTGTCAAAATGTGAAGCACCAGGGCACTTTCGATAGGCCAGGCCCCCAAAGGGGCTTAACACTTTTTTGTAGCATCTATAGGTGAGCGAATATTAACTCTATAATTGAATTTTTTTATACGGACAGACGAACAGCAAGACAGACATTGCGCAAAACCAATATACTCTTTAACTTTGTGAATGAGTAAAAAGATGTGCGTAGTTTGCCATTTGCTTTGTCCCTTCACGTCACCCTCACATGCCAGTTTTGGACCGCAATGCTTCATTGTGGGCCCTATGTATATGTCAGATCCAGCGCATTTTTGTATGTCATTCCGGGTTAACATGCTTCACGGTCTGACTTAATACAGGGCTGGGAGTCTGCCCTGTTTTCCTTCGTGGATGTACTTATGTATGTGCCATTTTACACATACACATACACATACACGTTCTCATACACATACACAGATTTATATATTGGTATGAATGTACTTGTGTATCTGTCTAAATATATTTGTAGATAAACAGCTTACCTCTCTCGCCTGTCAACATGAAATCATAAGACGCTTGTCACTACGTAAGAAAAAATGTTTGAGCTGCGGAAGCCTTCCTTTAACTCAATTCTAATGCATTTGTAGTGTTCGTGTTTCAGCGTAGAAAACTCCGATGTAATTTTTATACCCCGTTTCTTACTCACATCGAAAGAATATTTATTTCTAGAATTTCAGTTTGTATGAAATCGAAATCCCTAATAAAATATATTACAATCATTTTCATTTAATAAGGACTCATAATACTTATATATGTATTTGCGGGAGACTTCTTAATAAGTACTCATAATACTAATATACTTATTGGCGTGAGATTTGAAATAAGTCGAAGGTTACAAAATATCGATAGTTTCCCCATTCTTAATAAATAAGTTAAAATATAAAAAAATTAAAGTTTTCCATATTTAATATTAATTTAATTGAATATATACAAATATTAAATTTAAATTTTGTTTTTTATATCTTTTCTGTCCTATTGACAGTTTTATTAAAAAAAGGACACGTTTAGAATCGAGTTGCTATTTGTCACATTAAATCTTATTTATTATTTACTGTTTTTTTTTATTTAAGTTTTACATTTAAATTTAAAAAATGTACATAGAAAATAATTTATCAATCGAAATTTGTTCAGCAATGCTACACGGTATTTCTCAGCCTTGCAAGATGTGGTAACATTAGTGCACATTTTCTCTTCCAATTTTAGCCCTGGATTAAGGAATTTGCTGTCAGTGTCAAGTTCTTATGCTATGAAATAGATATATATAAAATTACTTTTGACCAAAAATAAATATATGTGAAGAATATTTTTTGAGGTTGAATGAACAATGCTCACATTTTTACCTATTCCATTTAGTTAACTCAACTTGTTAGTTCACAAATTTTATGCTCTTTATTAATTGAAAACTAATTTGAATTTAAGAATATCTATATCTAAATTAGCCATCTTCAGTACCGTAAAATATATATATTTCTATTCTGTCTTTAGGTTTTTGCTAATATGCAAAAATATTATATGGACTATATCAAAATAATCAAAGTTAAGGCATTGTTCTGTACTACAAACAAAACGTTTCTGGAAATTGGCAACTAAAAATCAAAAATGTTAAGTCGGATCGGATATTTTGTAAAAATTCTCTTATACTTTGAACCAAAGATCTATATATTTGAAAAGCTAACAGTATCGAGTAATAATTACTTCCTCTGTCGATATACGTGAGTAACCTATAGAAAATATTCTGTATTTAACACAGTTTTAAGCGCCAAAATTTGACTCCATTAAAGGCTTGGCCTAAAATGATACCATCGCCTACAGAGGGCTTGAAAAATCGTGAAAACCCTTATCTTCTACAGTTTCACAGTTAGAAACTTAAAATTAACATCGAAGTTACTGTTGACCTCCTCTGTCGATTTACCATACAATTATATTAGCTACAAGAGTTTTGGAGCTAGAAGCATTTAGACTGGAATGAGAATTTTACAACCGGTAAGGTTCGACTTCAACTTTCTTACTTATTAGTTCTGTGCCGTTTGTATTATATATCTATAATATTCAGGCATTCTAAATTGTTCGATAAAATGAAAATTTCCTTAACAGAGACTTAACAAATAACTGAAACACTTGCGGAACAACCATTTGGCTTTAACCCTTTGAATCATTGCCAAATATTATGAGTTTTATTTAGCTTCGCTGGTGTTTTTAATTAGTGTCGTTACTTAAATACTTTGCACATTAACGACTCTTTTGGATATTTTAAAAGTTTATTTAATATTGTGAATTTGCATTCCGCTCTTATTGTATACTACTCAATGGAAGTAAGTGGCCCAAGAAATCAAACTTTCTCAAACTGACATAAACATTAATGACTTTTCACCCCAAAAAGTCGCTCACATTTCAATACAACAAATGTGTATTTTAGAAATGCAGAATTTTTTCACCAGTATGTACTTAATGGAAAGCTTTAATTTAGAATACTTAACTCTCTTAAAGCGTGTGAATATTTATTTAGTATTTTTAAAGTGAGCAAAAAAGGCGCCGGCTACTGTACAAAGCTTATAAATTTTACTCAATGTATGAAAACGTAAAAATATGTAAAATAGTTATAGTCAAGGGTGTCAGACAAGAAGATTCTCTGAGCTCTGACCGATCTATGATTTTAATTATGCTGCATAGGTTGTGTCTGTGTATAGACATAAAAAACAAATACAAATATTACAGTGGGCGCTATCAAGTGCATAATACTCATTCACGACCAAAAAACAGGTGAACAGGTAAAACTCCTACTTACAGATAGCCAGACAGACATGATGGATATTGCACACTTCGTTAATGAGTTTAAAGAAAAAGTACATTATTAAGTCTAACTTCACGTAATTAGCACACCATATACATTTATCGCCTATATTCAACATTATGAAAATTATTTAAATGAAAATATCTTAAGTTTCAATTACTTCTATCGAAATTTCTTTTCTGTAAAAAATTCTTTTGTTTTATCCATTAACTCATTAACTCATCCCTTTTCTATCAAAAATTAATCGTAATTAATCGTATCTCACACCACCAACTGAGAATAAATGCATTTATAACAGTTTATTACATTCAGCGTTTAGTATATGCTTAAATAAAGAAAAAAATACGCAGTAATAATAAAACAAATAAATAATAATCCATTATCTGATTTAGTTTTTGAAGCGTGACTTGAATACCACAAAAGCTAGAGGCATCAAATTTATTGTGGGGCTCTACAGATTTTGATATTTCGGATAAACTTCGAAAAAACAAAACTAATTTAAAATTTAGTGACATAAACACATTAGGATGTCATTATTATGATCTGGACGCAGTAGGCGGAACACACGCTTTTTTGAGAGTGTGTGTGTATGTGTGGGTGCATTCCCATTTTATATGGGTTCATGATGTTCCAACCAACTTCTCCTTCGCAACGCGCATTCCTTCTCCCACCAACGCCACTTGATTGCTTAAATGAATATTATTTTAATATATTTTTTTAATTTTGCTGTTTTTATTTGCAATCTGTCTTATACTAGACAATAAACAAATTTTTTAACAATAATATTACATAGCTGGATGGCTTGGGCTCCAATAAGATCAATCCATATATTTACCTACTTTACATATTTACATATTTCTGTGGGGCAGGTTATCTTAACGCTAGAGCATTATCGTGGTTATATAGCTTATTCATGTATCTTTTTGCATATAGTTGTATTTCTTCTTTAGCAGGGGACAGTTTAACATCTTTGTGCACATGTAATTATTCTGAGCGTCTTGTTCTGGTATCGCTGTATAATTTTGATATTAGAATTCTGCTATTGCTATAACTGTAACTATGTACGCTATATACTATAACCTTATACGCTAGAGAAATTAATAAATTTATTGATAAATAATGTCTACACATTCAAATCGCCAAATTCATCTTTCTAAGTACAGTCCGTGACCTTTAACTAGGGAGCTTTAACTAATCAATTTGGGACAAATTCAACTGTTTTAGGACTAACCACTGATTTCATCAATTTGACACTTCGTTCTCCTTATTAGGAAATATTATTACAACTTTTACTGTATAATGATGACCACATGCATCTCGTTAATGTTAATATCATTTATATAACTAACTAACTATTAGGCTATAATATGGGCTAATTTTATATATTTTATCAGAATTTTTATTTTTTGTTAGCTTATCTTCAGAATTTTTTCAAAGTAGCTTGATCAAGTTGGCAGCATCATAACCCCGAAGTAATTCTTACGTATAACCAATTTTAAATTCCTTTATTAAATACACCAAACTATTTGTTGTTAATATCATTTAAATTTAAGTTCAGTTGGTAATAGTGCCAATATGTGAAGTAGTTTGCATTTTTACTAAGCTGACAATTACTCCAATCGAATATGTAGATTTAATCAAAATTCATTAAGTAAAACAGAAGTAATTAAATAAAACGTTTAGCCAATTTGCTAAAACACCTGGCAAGCAGCGCCAGACGTACGCATTTTTGCTATGCATGTTCACACAAATGCATGTATTTTTTTTTCAATTCAAAAAATTGTTATGGTGATTAAATTATGCTGAATTGTCAGCTGCTACTTTAAGTGAGATTTGCAATTTCTTTCACAAGCAGTGAAGTGGATGTGTTGGCGGAGTCGCCTCTCGTTGCAGAGAAGTTCTGTGTTCATCAATACCAGGCAGAGAAGCGATGTTCTTTGTGTTTTTTTTTTTTTAAATTATAAAGTGGCGGTGTTAGTAGAGTTGATGCACGTTGCCTACTCAATAAAATAAATAAATCTTGGTGTCGTAATGTGGATTTTTATATATTTTTAAAAAACTCGATATAAAATATGGAAAATATTAGAAACGCGGAATGGAAGCAGGCCGACTAGAGCTTTCTTACTTGTTTAATTACGGTTCTAACGTCGGTATTTAATTGTTCTTGTTTTTATTATTATTAAATTACGCAGGCAGGACTGGGTTCAGGGTATCTCCTAGTTGGGCATCCCGGCGAGCTTTCTTACATGTTTACTAAGGTTTTAAGATTTTATTTTACATGTTTTTAGCATATGAATATATTAAATCTGCGTTTCTAATATTTTCCAAAGTTTGTATCGAGTATTAAAACAAATAAAGCAAATAAACACGCACAAAGAAAAGAATACATGCATTTGAATTATGTGTGATCATGTATAGGAAAAACTTAAACTATTGTCAACTGAACTTAACTTAAAGAATTTCGGGAGCCGGTATCCAAAATATAACAAAAATCAAAATTGTAGAAAATATACATAAAACTAAATAAGCCGTACGAAATATAAATTACTAACTGCAGTTCGATTATGTTTTAAGTCGATAACAATAAACCGTGAATACTTATCGAATATATAAAACAAACTTGATATGCGCGTGCTATACACGGACCAATTTAAAGTCTCCAGCTGAGATGCTGAGGACAGATAGACAAGGCTCAATCGACTCGGCTTGTCGAATGAACGATGAAAACTGGTAAACGTCCTTTTTTTCTTGCTGCTAACTTTACTAAAGAATCAATTATTATTATTTCAAATTAAATTTTTTTGCATAATTTAATATTCATACAATTGGTAGCGATAAAGCCACATCTCCAATTCGATTAACCACCGCAGTCAATATCTCAGAGTCATAAAATGCTAAATCAATTTGAAATAATAATAATTAGTATTATTAGAGATAAAACAAATATTTAATTAATATTAATGTAAATATTTTTATCTAAAATAAACTAACAATAGAGAAATTATTAAAACAAAAGACAAATAAAAAACTTATTCAATCAAACAAAAAAGTTATAACCATTGACCTTGAATTTAAAGGAACTTCTCAGTAAAATAAAATATATTATATATTAAGTTAAAATTCTTCCAGGTTGTCTAAAAAAAAAATAAATATAAAATATAAGGTGGCTTAAAAAGATAATATAATTATTAAAAGTCATGGCCATGAAATAATTCTCAATATGCAAATTCTTTCACATATTGGCTAAACTGGACTTTAATTTTTATAAAAATAACCAATATTTCGATAACGCTTTTAATCGATAATTATAAAACTAAAATAGCTATCGATTATTTAAAAAAAACTTGATATGGACATGTTATATGGGGACCTACAAAGAAAATCTCTAGCTCTTATAGGTTCAGACGGAGAGATGACAGGGTTAAATCGAGTCAATTTCTTCTGACTCTTAGATATATTTTCGCAAAACCATTATACCCTCATCTCCCATTTTTTACTATGCATTTTATAAATATATAGTGTATATATTCTTCTATATAAAGCGTGGTAAATTGAATAGGCTTCTAGCTTCCACAGTTTTAAAGATCAAAACCCTAAAATATGACATGCTAGTTACTGTTAAGGTTCTCTACAGATAGGTCGTGGCAAATCGGGTCTGATTATATGGTTTTTTTTTTTATCAATTCTGTTATATTGTGTACACATTTCAAGCGAGAGACGAAGTTTATCATATATATATATATATATATATATATATATATATATATATATGCAAACTTTCCGTTATCATTATTGTCTTTATTATGATTTATTGATTTATTTTACATCACTGAGAATAAATGAGTATATATATCATAGCTATGTACTTTCTATGTAAAATATATTGTACGTACACGACAACAAATTGCACGTAAACTTTGACTAGAAAGTTTCAAAGTCACGTTTAAGGTATACTTATAATTTTTTTTTTTTTTGTGCAGCCAAACTAAAGCTTGTAGATTAAAAGTAGACATGCAATAATAATAAGTTATGAAGCCTCTAAACTTTATCAACTTAAAAATTTAAAAATAAACAAGTATGAATAGTCTAATCAAGACTTCCCGACTAGGACATACCCTGAATCTTTGTCATCATTTTACTAGTTTTTTGGCATATAATCATCACAAACAACGCATGCACATGCACATGCACTTATAATCACGCGATCTGCTGAGTGCGAAATTAACGCAGCGACTGTGCTTGTGCTGCAGTATGCACTGTATTACGTGCACTTTCTGCAACCAATTTAGGTATTCAAATTATAATGACATTCATTTCTGTGTTTTTCAAAGCACAAGTAGTTCCTTTTTGAATTTGAAATAAAATACAAGGACCCACACAGTAAGTCTGTTCCAACGTTTATGGTATTCAACTGAATTCCCACTTTTAATGGGATCAGGGTATAACAATATATGTAAAAAGTAAGAAGTTTCTAGTCTGAGGTACCCGACATTCACTTCATATTTAAGCACAGAAAGCACGATGCCATCGCTTATCGTTGAACACAAAAATACTCATCAACGCTCATCGCCTTTATCAACACCGCCACTTCACTGCTGGAACGAAAAGTTGAAATCATTTTACCCAAAGTAGTAGCTGACAATTCAAACACCTGTCAATCGCAACTTTGATTCTTCGAATAGAATATATCTGTGCACAAGTGTAGGAAAAACAGGAATTCTTTGATCGGCGTGCCTCGTGCTTCGGCGAATTTTGTTTAGTAACTTTTGACTTTTAACTACCAAGAAAATTTCTAAGTATGTTAAAAATGCAAACTCTTGCGCATATTTTCAATATTTGCAACTGAATTTAAATGTAAAGTGTTTGGAAAATTCGGAGCCAGTATCGAAAATATAACAAAAGGTAAAATTGTATAAGATATACATACATGAATCTAAATGTTAAATATGGAATTATTGATGTACAAGATATAATTAAACAACTGCATTTCAATAATGTCTTTAATAATAATTATAAAAAGGAAATAGTTATCGTTATTTGCTCGTGCTATATGAAGACCGACAAAAAAATCAAGTTTCTAGCTCTTATAGTTTCTGAAATGGACGCATTCACGCATACGGACGGACGGATGGACATACGGGCAGGGTTAAATCGACTTATCCCGCCATCCTAATCAAGAACCAATATGGTTACATCAATTTTAACACACCCATTATACCAATAACGTGGCAAATAGGTTAAAGCAGCAAATCTGCCAATGCCGCCACTTCATAATTAAAAAATAAAAAAAAGACCAAACAAAACATCCATTCGCCGCCTGGCTCGAACCCAGCACTTGGCATTCCCATTTTGAATGGGATCAGTGTATAAAAAGATATAGATTTAATATCTACGCAATATTTTATATCTTCCCCAGGCTTTCGATTATAGAATTATTGTTATAAAGTCTATCGATAAGCAAAAAATCCGCGTGAAGTATCGAATATAACCCCAAAATTTGTCAATTATGTTGCTCTATTATTATCTTCTGAAATTAATAACTAAGTTACTGGTGACTTCCTCTATTGATTGACTGACCAACAATGAAATATATCTATACATTACGTGGTAGCCGATTAAACAACGGTGTCTAATAATATGGGCCAGTGTTATACTTCATCGACAAATTTTCTTAGTTCAAACAGGAATACGAGTACGCCATAAAGAGAATGCCATATATGTTTTTGAGTGATGCGACGAACAGAGTTATTTTCAACCATATGTTTCCTACAGCAAAGCTTTTTTGCCCGATCATGATCAGAATATATATTAATTATTGGGCTTTGGAATAAAAAATTATTATAGAGACACGATATAGAAGATTGTTTAAAGGGATTTATTTTTTTTAGTGGATAGATTATGAATATATTATATTATATATTACAGATTATAAAAATATAAATGCAAAAAAATTATTTTGCGATTGTACACGAATTTGTACAGCCCCGCCTTATTTTGCAGATGGAAGGCATGTGGAAAGCTGTTTTTCGGATTTCACGTTCTTATATTTCTGTAACAGAGTACTTGGAATTACGGCAATTTAATTCTTTAACGGTCCATTTGTTGCAGACACGCTAATCATAAAGCCGATAGCTTGGACAATCAAGTATTACACGTGCATGTGTATGTGCTTAAAGGAAAAGAACATACGAAAATATGCACATATGTGTATATGTAGGCATACGTATGAAGTGGGTAGGCTTTTGTACTTGAATGTGTTGACAATATAACATATGCAATTCATTATTTTCGTTTATTTTGATGGGACTGTTTCGGACATTTCATTACAAATGTGGACATATGATTAATAATGTAAGTGTAGCTATTGAACATAAATGAAAACAACTTGTTCCAATTTTAACATTGAGTACCCGTTGGAAATTCGACATTTTTATAGAGAAAAAAATTGTAAAATGGAAACATCTGAGTCAATAAAAACGAATTTATTTTATATTCTTTTCTGTTTAAAACACATCCTCGTCTTTTGGTGTTATAATTTTCAATATGAATTAAAAACGAGAGTGCTGTAGTGGGGAGTGCATGACTAATGGATATCCTAAACCGTGCACTCATATTCCAATCCTTCTATGCTTCTTTCATCCATACATAACAAACAAGAGATGCCCATACATACACGCACGAACGAATAAGCACGCACTCTGATTACACAGCAGCTGTGCTTATTTTATTCTAGATGAGATTTCTTAATACAAGTTTTAGAGCGTGATACTGACCTTCATGTTTCACGAAGTGAAATTAGTAATAGGTTTTCAGGAATGTTCAAATCTGATCTGATTTTATAGTCTTCTGTACAAGATGTGTTATACTTTGAGCAGTATAGGTACCAGTCTTCAAATTTTGAATGTGTAATCGTAATGCCAGCCCTAATCTTAAAAGGTATAGATTTCAGATCTGAGCTCATGGAGGGCGTATAACACTGTTAAGCTATATATCTTTAAAGGCATTAAAAATTAAAATTTTGAGTTGAGCTTTAGCGTCACTGCTGACTTTCTTAATCGATGCCTCTTTGACATCTTGCAGCCGAAGTCCCAACATTTTAAGAATCGGCCAAAGATCACTCTTGGAGTGTGAAAATAAAAATTTCGGAACTGGCATCTTTTAGACCGTGAATGCTAATTACAAATGCTCTATTCCTGATTCCAGCAAAATTACAATTTTATTCAATCAACTATTTCCCATTCCCGCATGTTCATATATTCTTCTGACTGCAATTCGAACATTGACGTCACTCTCTCGTTATTAAAGTCCACTTCTTGGTAATGCTTACAATAAAGATCTTCCAAACTTGATATTTAGGGATAAGATAAAAAAGTGTTTCAAATAACTCCATTGCTTGGAATGACGTGCACTGGTACTCTTTCTAGTAACTTATCTATTGGGCCAAGTAACCGGCCCTATGTTTAAAATTGTAAATTCAAAATCATTAGATAGCCCAATAGACTAGCTATACACGTAAAGTATTTGCAGTCATTCGTTCTATTTGCTCTCTATTCTACACATTCTTACAACGTAGTAGTTCGAGCATAATAATGAAATTAATTATCATTCGATTAGTGCTGCAAATTGTCTATGTATATAAATAAATATAATACGAACAATAAAGTATATATATTTATTTTATAAAATTTACTTTAAGCTACTCGTACAATCTTGGTAGCTCAACATATTTTATGGACCTAATTGATAGTAATATTAATAGTTAATCATTCCTTTTTAAAAAAATAACCTCTCGATTGTAATTGATACAATTTTTGTTTTTAACTTAAAAATTACTAATATAGTAGCTGGAATATAAAAAATGAGTTTCAGTACGTTTGTTTTTGTCAATGCGTTTCGCAATTTCTTTAGAATAATACCTAATTACCTGATATACTAAATCTTAGCTTCTTGATTACTTTAAATAGAAATACCAGATATATTGCTGTTGTTAATGCAGTTTTTACTTATTGTGAATATCTTTGACAAAAATGTTGCAAAATATATTATAATATTTGGGTCATATTTGAATTGCAAAAGAGTAAGCCTAAAATGTATAAACAAATTGAAAACGTGGTTATAATATTTCATTTGCCTAAAGTAATGTGTGGTCTCTCAGCAACTCAAGTCGAAACTTTCAAAGAAAACTTATATGCAAACAAAAACAAGAATGGAACATGTTCAAACACAAGAGGAACTTTAACTTTTGGTTGTTTCTCCTGCAGGGCTTTTAATAGAGCAACAAATTTGCAATAAAATTCTATTGTGCTTATAAGTCATAAGTATGTTGGAGGCAACTGCATTTACCTTTAAAATATTTGGTGACATGTTTCTTTATAAATTATCTGTTTAAGGTTCGCATTTTAAACATGAATTTATAAAATCATATGCTGCGTTTTATTATTTACACATAATAAGTGATGTGTGTAAAATAGGAATTAATTATCTAAAATTTAGATTTAAATTTTTTTTTTGAACCAGAGATTTGTAAGTGAGGGTAAAACGTGTTCAACTTTTCAATTATATTGATTCAATAGCAAAATAAAACAAGTAAGAAAGCAATAGTCAGGGTAACTGACTAAGAGATACCCTCATCCCAGTCTTATCCGGGTTTTTTAATATTTTCAACAGTTTTTATTGAGGATTAGAAACAAAAAGAAATAAAAACCGACATTTCGACACCAAGATTCAAAATAAGATTGCCTACATAACGCGTATCAACATCGCCACTTCATATTTAAAAAAAAAACAAAAATGCGCCGCTTCGCTGACACCTCCACTGCACTCTTTGTGATGTTGAACCAAAATAACCAAAATATAACAAAAATCATAATTGTAGAAAATATGCATACAAGTAAATACAATTGGAGGCTCTAGCTCTTAAGCCGTACGAGATGTAAATTAGAATGAAACTAGAATAAAACTGGAATAGTTATCGAATATTAGAAAACTTGATATGCGTGTGCTCTACAAGGACCTACAAAAAAAAATTCAAGTCTCTTATATGCACAAAACCATTAATACCCTGACTTCCCATTTTCAATGGAATCAGAGTATAAAAAGTGAAAGTGCTCTAGTAAAGACCTCTCTGAACCCCGCGAAGGGATGATATTCCAATCATTATACAGTTGTTAGCAATTAACACAGGCACACACATACACACACGTACGCAGCGCAGCTTGCGCTGCAGTACTGGATGTATGGAGACTTAATTGTTGATAACTTTTCTTCTAGATGGACTTTTTTATTCAGATCATGGTAATGACATTCATAAGTATGTATTTGCGAAAACATAAGTTTTTAGTATTTGAAATACGGTTTTTGCAAATTTGTGGGGAAAAATATTTAATTAAAAATGTTTTATTTTAAATGTATGTAAGTGGCATAAGGATGCACGGCCGCAGGTATAAACGCTCCGATGTCCGAACGTGTAAGAGCTAGAGTCTTGCAATTGTTTTTGTCTGTCCCTATATAGCACGAGTAAATGTGTTTCAAATAATCGTTTTATTTTAACCTCGGAGTTGCTACTTACACCAATGCAGAGAAGTGCCGGCTTTGGTAGTATGAAAGAGATGATGCGTGTGGTCATGGAGTTATCTACTTCATATAGAATTTGTTCGACAGCATACAAGAAGCGACGGCGATGGTAGTGGCGGTGCTCGTGGATGCGAATTCGAATTATAGGGGAAATTTTTTTTTCCATAAGTGTTTTTTAACAGATTCTTTTTATACTGAACGTATTTACTAGTCGGGTATTAACTACTAAAGAAAAATATTAATCAAGGTATGTTGCCCAGCTTAATTAGCTAGGGAGACAAAGTGTACCTTATTCATTATTTAAAGCTCTATTTTAGTTACATGAAAAACTTTAATTTTTATCAATAAAATACCCAAAATAATAAGATGGGTTAACCTGTGACGGTTATTTTGCTACTGCATCTAAGTTATGTGTCCTCTCTTATGCTGCTTTACGACGAAGCAAAATGCCGAGTAATGCAAAACAACAGTAATATAAAATATGTAGTCCCTTATACGAATTCCTTCCGTGGCATTTTCTGCTTCAAATATTTGTCGTGCACACACATTGCAGAAGAGTCACATTTACTGAGCTATGCTTCAGGTAGTACGAACCGTGGCTACCTATGTTTGTCGTCATATTGAAAATATTCACGAAAAGCTTGTAAACTTCGTGCACCCTCATAGCTTTCTAACGGGTAAGGGGCTGGGGCTTGAGGTTTCGCCGCTGGTCACGCTGACAGAGCTTATTATGGTTTGCGTGGGTGCTTTCAATGTTTTCAAAATTCACTTCACGCAGGAATTCCTTTTGTTCTTATAACATATTTTTGTAAAATATTATAAGTATATTCTTGTACGCCCATTGCTAACACGTTTGCATAGACATAGATACAAATATTTTGTGTCCTGCAGATGGAACATTGTCACTTGATAGCACACACATCACTTCAAATGGTTTCTTTTTTCACAGTCACTTAAATTTCCTCAATGACAATGTCAGTAAATAGTCCCATAGACATGATAAATCGTTTAATATTAGACTGTGTTCATATCTTAGCGTGCGTCAATCGAAAGTGTTTGTCTTCTTTTCTCAGCAAACACATTAAACGGCACCTAATACAATGAAAACTTACTTATCTGAGAACATATATGTACACATATGAAAACAAAGATACTCATATGTACATATATAATGAAGTTCAATTTACTGTTGAGTGAGTTTTGAGCCCTCTTTGCACATAATTACAGATAAAAAAAGAGTGAGCCCGATCAATTGCGCTTACTCGTTTTCAAAGGTATCCGTTAAGTATAAAAAATCTAACCATGAAAATAGTATAGTTAAAATAAAAAATGCTACAAATTTGTACACAACAATTTCATTTTTAATATTATATTTCAATTGACAATACAAATTGAGCTTGAATTCAGAAAATCGCGTTACGAATACATCTAGTGGTATTTTTATATTAGTAGATATGATATTTTGAGTTTTTTCTCTTCATATATAATACGTTCTATATAATCTTATCTTTCTATAAAATAACTATTATATGTAAACAGATAATTAGATTATGTTATACGAAATTCCAATTGGTTTATGTTGATTCGCTTACTTATACAAAAGTATTATAAAACATTAGTTATTATTTTTGTATGTGAGCATGATTGATCTACTATTTTAAAATTCGTTATTCGATTGAATGCCATCTCAGTCTAATAATTAAAAATACTGATAATTAATTGATAGTAAATGCAGCATCGCACATATTTATAAATATATTAAAGATATTTCTTGTCTTCTAATTGTTAGTTACTTACTCTATATTTAAGTTTATGAAAAACACAATTTCCAAATTCGAAATAATAATAGTATGACATCTAACTTGAGATGTATTCTCTTGTTCTTTTTTAATAATTTATTCTTCGTAGGTTTCGTTCAGGATATTTTGTGAGTTACACGTGGATCAACAGCGGACAAATTTAAGTTGATATTGCCTCTTTTAAACAAAGACCACGTTATCAAGTTTTAGAAGATATAAAATAAGAAAGCCATAAAATTGACACACAAATTAATCTGTTAGTTTGATTTGATATGTTAACAATTTTATAAATAATAAGGTTTTTGGAGGTATTATAAGCATACCTATATAACTAGTTATTATGATGTCTTTTTACTTTTTGTTAGTGTCACAGTTTTATTAATTACTCTCATACATTATATTTGGCATTATCTATTCGTTGCATGAACATATAATGTTATAAGAACAAATAAAGATTTCTAATTAAAGTTATTTTAATAATGTAGAGACGTTATAGCTACAATTCACTTATTTCGAAATTGCAAGTACAACTTAAAATACCATTGAGATGACAAAGTACTTATAATATTTTAATAAATGTGAGTAAGAAATCGTTCATTTTGTTTAATTGCCGTGAACTTGATTTTTATACGATTCTTAAATACGAAATGTCAGATATGAAAAAAAAATTTACACATTAAAAATATTCATGTTACATAAAAATGTAAAGGGTTCCAATGCTAAAAACACAAATCAATTATTAAAAGAAAAAATGCATTTTGATTGGTTAACTGAGGAGCGAATATCTAAGCAAGTAAAAAGGTTGCAGTCGGGAGTTGCGTAATACTCATTCACGGCCTAAGCGCTCCCAGCCATTAGAATATATATTTTCTCCGATTTGCCACAGCCTCAAGAGGCTTATAAATAAATATTTTTCAGTTTTTGTCCTTTATGTCGATTTTTCACAGTAGGCAAGACAAAGACTTTTTAGCCTAAGACGGACTAACGGACCTTATGTGCATAGCTATATAATCTATATATCTGTTTAGATGCGTGTTACACTCACAAATATAAAATCTATCAGAATACGTATAACGCTCCCAGTAGACTCAAGTTTATAATTTTTTCGATAATCTGTATTAACAGTTAATCCCATGCCAAGTTTTGAGCTCTCACTTTCAAAAAATAGATGAGTCAGTTTTACCAACTATATGTATATTCCAAATTTCAAGTCGCTATTACTTTATTGGCGTATCAGGAAATGGTATCCCAGAGAATATACTCATGTCTTTAGCCTCAATAGCTACTAAATAGTTGGCATTCATTCGGACAGACGGGCAAAAAGCAAGACAAATGAGTATACAAATACTCTAGAATATGACTTTTTATTAGACCACGATTGTCTATATATCCAAAAATAAATTAGTAATAGTTTAAGAGGCAATTATCTTTAATCAAACGGATGAAACGTTTTCGAACCAGAATATTTGTTGGACCATTATTTGTTTGCGTCAAACATACACTGGAAAAAATATTTTTCTATTTAATCAGTTTCATATTTCAGCTCAATAATTGACTTACTTAAGCTACTTTCTTAATTAAAAATTAAATAATGATCACATCAATAAAGAAAGATTATACATATTCCTCAAATATTATAAAATGGATTTAATCTTCGGCAAACTTAATATGAAATATTCTTGTAAAAATATGGCACAGAGGTAGCGTAGACATTCTTATAGAAGATAGCAGATGTGTTAAGGGAGTTGTCAACACTTGTAATTTTCTGAGTTTTTTAAAAGGTATTTAAACAAATACCGAACATCGTTTATATAAAATTTACATTTTAATTGACTCTTACATCCTTACGATATCGTATTGAAATCTTCACCAAATACGTATGTTTCTATATATATCAAGAATAGGACAATACAAGTATATTGCATAGAATTCGTGTCTGTTATTTGAAGTTTCATTCAGCAACTATTTGATAGATGCACATAAGCCAAGCATTTTTATACTACCTTTCAAGCTTTGAAACTCGATTTCCACTCCAATATATTGATTTGACGGTTAATACGGATGGAGATTATGCTAAATTAATGAAATCGGTTAAAATATTGCTCAATAAAGAATAAATACAATATTCTCTTAAATGGCTTAAAATAGATACGAAACTCATAAAAACACACAGTAACATTAAAATGAGATGCATCATTCGAAATACTTATGTAATTATTAATTCTTCATTATTTAACACTTAAATTATGTCGAAGCACTGGATTGTGGTTTGATATATTGGTACACACAGTTAAACCGAACGTTCAACTCATATGTAGTTAAAAAGTGTTAATGTTCATAATTCGACTACACTAGAAGATATTTACATTTAGTAATAATAGCCCATTGAGCCCTTTAGAGTAATAAATGCAGTAATATTAAATATTAGCTAATTACATTTAACCAACTCTGTCAACAAAGGCAGATGGTGGACTGACATGCTTTTCAGTTAAAGTGTAATCTAATTGCTCAGTTTTTGAGATTTTTGTTAAGTTGCAGCTTGGATTTGGTAGATTATCAGTGTTTTCCATCTGAAATTTATGGTCACTCATAGTTGAACCAATAGCTAATGTTTCAGTGTTGCTTAAAGTATCCATGCAATGGTACTCATGAGACCGATTTGGTATTCCTGAAACTGAATCAATACTATAAATATTTCGCTGATGAGTTAAGAATTCAATTTGGTCGCCTTCAGTTGTTGCAAAAAGCTTTATATTCGTGTCAGCATAGTTTATTTTATAACCAAGATCCTCCGTCTCTTGGGTTCTTAGTTTTTCATTATTTGACCCCGATTGTGCAGTTGGTCGGGAGATAGCCTTGGCTTCCCCACAATCGCGATTAAGGGTGCTGATGTTGGTACCACTATCGGCACTTTTGAATCGGCGACTGGATACACTTCGGGACATATCTGGACATTGGATTGCAGTTTTGGCACATTTAATTGTGAGAACTTTCCGCTGGGAATCGCAATTGTGAGTTGATTTGCGTTGTTGCTTTGTGCCCGGGTCAAAGAACCTATAGTTGATGGGTACGTTGTCCAGGACGCTGAAGATAAATAAATATTTTTTAAATTAGCATTATTGTTAACATCATTAAAAAACTTAAGTCTCAAAATCATATGATTTCAACTCAGCACAGGCAAACAGGGCGTCCTATACAGTCTACATAAGTTGAGATTTGTGTTGACAGAGGAGACGCTTGTAACCGACGATCTCAGCGATTGAGACAAGCGGTCATTTTTACGCCATAGAACAGAAGCGTATAAAACAATTATTTTGAGCGAAAATTAAAAAAAAATTTCAAACCAAACTCAAAAATGGGTTACAAGTAAAATCTAAAGATTAGTTCCAAGAAAAAAGAGCTATAATGGAAATATTTAAAAAAGTGAATAAGTACAAAGAAATTAAATCTGATTTCGCATTCGTATGTGCAGCATAGCAAAACTGGATAAAAGCAGAAGAAATAAAAATAAATTTAACACAAAACAAAAACATTATTTCAGGGCTAAACAGATTTTACAAAGTAAGATTTTAGTAGTATTCCTACTAGGAATACTAGATACCATAAAAAGATGCGCTTTTCCAAATACCTAGTATTTTAAAGTTTTTTGAAATCTTGGTATCCAAAACTCCAAAGTAGAAAAATTGGTGTATTCATTAGAGTACACAGTATCCAACAATGCTTAATTATTTATGCAATGCTTAATTAACGAAATAAGCGTATCTATTTTTACCGATAATAAGAAAATGACATAAATTAGGAATTGAAATTTTGTTGAAGGATTTAGCTTTTGTACATTATGAGATCAAACAGATTGAAAGACATGCAGACGGGCAGACAGATATGGCTATGTCAACTAAGCATGTCATTCTGAATAAAAATATATATAATTTAGGGTTCTGCCACGTCTCCTTCTGTCTTCTACATACATTTTCACCAAAGCATTATGCTCTGAATTGCCATTTTCAATTGGGTCAGAGATGAAATGATAAAAATTAAATGAAAAATGAAATGGAAAATCGAAAAAAATAATTTTAAATGCGAAAAAAGAATAGGTACTAACTTACTATGCAGTTGAGGTCTGCTAAATACAGAAGACCTATCTTTACCGCTTCCGCCGTCATTTCTAATTTTTCTTCCATGAGCTAGAAGAAAAAATATACAATTTATAATGAATCGGAAATTTGTAAATATAGTGAAATACCTGTATGGCCTTCGTCCTCAATGAAACTTGAAGTTTCACGGTGGCTAGACCGACTTTCATCACGGGCTCGCTCACGCTCCCCACTAAGCTCACTATCACTATTCAAGCTATCGTACTCTTCCGATTCTGATTTTATAATTTTCGATCGACGCTTTAGTCGCTTTTCAGTATTTATATTGTTGCTGTCATCAACTATCATCACATTCGGAAGTTTGACTTTTGTGTTGATACCACCTATATTCGTTGATGCAGGGCGCATTCCTTTCGACCCCGAGTTACATAAAGTATTATCATCTTCACAGCGAGAATCGTACTTTAATGAGCTGCCCGTGTAGCTCAAAGGAATATTTCCGGACTGGTTTTCATGTTCTGGTAAATGAAATGTAG